>NC_138751.1:11432591-12632591 GCF_965113315.1 Podarcis vaucheri
GCATCTTATGGGGCAAAAAATACGGTAATTGTATGGTTATATGTGTTCTGCAATATCACAGAATTTTGCTATTGAGAACATCATTCACAGTGTAGAGAACCTTAAAAGGTAAAGGGACCCCTGACCATTAGGTCCAGTCGTGGCCGACTCTCGGGTTGCGGCGCTCATCTCGCTTTATTGGCTGAGGGAGCTGGCGTACACCTTCCGGGTCATGTGGCCAGCATAACTAAGCCGCTTCTGGCGAACCAGAGCAGCGCACGGAAACGCCATTTACCTTCCTGCCGGAGCGGTACCTATTTATCTACTTGCACATTGACGTGCTTTCAAACTGCTAGGTTGGCAGGAGCTGGGACCGAACAACGGGAGGTCACCCCGTCACGGGGATTCGAACCGCCAACCTTCTGACCGGCAAGTCCTAGGCTCTGTGGTTTAACCCACAGCGCCATCCGCGTCCCTTGTAGAGAACCTTAGGTGGTGATTTTTGCTTTTGGTTTTTTTTAAAAAAGAGGTTTCTAGCCTTTAAGATTGGGCAGACAGAACTGAAAGCCAGGACAGCGAACCAGCAGTGAAACTCCCCAAAGTAGGACAGAGCTTCTGTTAATCTTTTGACTTTCCTCAAAAGTGCTAGGTGTAGAATAAATTTATGCAAACCCAGGAAAACATGTCGGGTTTGCACCATCACTGGAAGAGACAGAACACAGCTTTCAGAAGTGCAGAGTCTGGGGAGATCTTGATTCATGGGATGTCTGGGAGGCAAAACGTTCCTTACCTTCTCCCGCACAGTCTTGCAAAAGGCCATGTCTGGGTCTGTGTCGTCCAAGGTGAAGACGTTGTGCTGGGGCAGCTCCTGGCGCAGAGTTTCCCCTCGCAGCAAATAGGCCTGAGAGATGTAGGGGACGTTCCACACTCCGCTGTAGGAAGAGAAGAGGGAGAGGAGAATTCTCAGTAAGAAGGTAAGCGGCCATCGTTTTCTATTCTGCCCTCTAGTCGTCGCATGTGGCAGATTCCCTTCCACCGCAGCTCGCCTTCTTCCCAAAACTATTCGTTTCGCTGGCAGATCTATGTAACTTACATAAGTTATGCAACTATGAAAAAGAAAATTCCTCTTCCCTCCTGTCCCTTCTTTCCTTTTGTGTCATGTCACTGTAAGCCTGTGGGCAGGAACTGCCTTGTTTAAATGAACTGCAAGTAAGCCCACAGGGAACTTTTTTGCTGAAGAGCTGGGCACGAAAAGAGCCTCCTGGATCAGGCCAATATAATAATAATAATAATAATAATAATAATAATAATAATAATAATAATAATTTATTTATACCCCGCCCTTCCCGGTTCAAAAACCAGGCTCAGGGTGGCTAACAACAAATTTAAAACACTTAATTATAAAAGCAGCATAAAATACAGTATAAAAACATGAATAACAATAAAAATCAAAAATCAATTTAGGGGAAATAAGCATTAGATAATCCCCAGGGCTAGCTGGCTGAATTGGTCCTACTTGGGCCAGCGAGGAGGCCAGGGGAGAATTAGCTGTGGGGTCTCAGAGCGGGTAATCTTCATAAAAGGGGAGGGGGAGGGAAGAGAAGGGAAATAAAAGATCAGGCTGAATTCAAATTAAAGGCCATGCGGAATAGCTCTGTCTTACAGGCCCGACGGAAGGAGGTTAAGTCCTGAAGGGCCCTAGTCTCATGGGGCAGAGCATTCCACCAGGTCGGAGCCATCACTGAAAAGGCCCTGGCCCTGGCCCTGGCGGAGGATAGTCTGACTTCCTTAGGGCCCGGGATCTCTAAACTATGGTTGTTCATGGACCTTAAGGTCCTCTCTTCAGGGCATACCAGGAGAGGAGGTCCCGTAGATAGCCCACCTTTGCCCCATCCACATGGTGTTTGGGGCCCACTTCATAACTTTTTTTCGGGTACATATCTGTATTTTGGCTGTGCCACTGTTGTGACCCACCTTATCTCAGGCCGTGACCCAGCAAGGGGTCCCAACCCTTCAGCTTAAAGACCAAAAGCTTTAAATATACAAATGAAAATTTTGGGAGCGAAGCAGGTGTCAGTATCTCAGCTCACAGTCAGAGGTAACTGGCCTCCCCCGGGCAAACTGAGTGAGATACTTGTTGACCTTCCGTCTGCGTCTCCCGGCAGGCAAGGTCGTAAATCGGCGATTCTCCTCGTTAGACGCGAGACGAACACACCCTCTGCTTCTCTCCCTGCTTTCCCCCCCCAGGGAGGGGAAATGAGACAGACAGGAGTCTATTTACATGGCTTTTATTCCTGTCATTCAGCAGTACATAGAAACGTGACTGCACCTTCCAGACTCCAACAGAAGAGTCACAACTCCTCCCCTGTGCTTCCAGCACAGGTCATATGACACTCTGAGCTAACATCCGGTGCTCAGTACAGAGAATAGACTCCCCCTTTTCCCCAACAGTACAGTTTGAGACAACAACATCCTGTTTTGCTTTCCAGCCACCTGCAGCTGGCTTTTGCATTGCTGCTTTTATCCAACAGCAGGACCCTCCTATATTAATACCACTCCAAGATCTTCAAATGAAGAGCAGTGTATAAATTTAATAAATAAACACTAATAATAATTCTTCTTCCCACCCGGTTCTGACCACGACTCACATCCTCTTGCCCTGGACCAATTCCACGTAGTCCTCTGAGCGTGCATAATATTCATCGGGGCTAAGCGCCCCCCAGAAGTTGGACCAAAGCTTGCCGTGGCGCGACATCATCGGAGCGATTACCTTCCTGGATCGCGGAGGGGGAAAGAAGCAAAAGAGAAGTCGTTTATGGGGAGATGGGGGGCAGGAGAAATGCTGTACAAATGGTTTTATAAAAGGCTCCAGAGGACGGAAAGGGAAGCATTGCTTACTTGTTCTCCTGGATCAATATCTGCAAGATATCCGGGTTTGCCACGACCACGTCAGCATCCAGGCTAAAGTAGTAGTCACAGGTGGGGTCTTGGCGGCAGAGGTCCCTGTTGCACACGAAGAAATTGGAAATTGTCAGAACGGATTGAGAACATTTCTATTCTTACGGGAGAAAATTCCACAGTTTAACTATGGACTTTTACTGCCTTCCTCTGCTTTTACTTACATGGCCATGTCTCTTGCCTCCCCTTGGCTCAGCTCCTCCTCTGGACCGACAAGCTTGATGCTCTCAAAGGCCCCACGAAGCTGCTCCCACTCGGCTTCGATGTGCGGCTCATGATACACCTCCTGCAAAACGTTGGGACATGTTAAATGAGCCTCCCTAGCAGGGAAGCAGAGTCTCCCTGGCGTTGCCACATTCTGACAAAGCAGATAGTTCCTGCGCCTTTACATCCAGGCCAGAACAGGAGATCAAAATGCCACAGATGCAGCGGAACCTCAGAATGCCTGGGTTCAAAAAATCCCCCCCCCCAACAGACCTGTCACATCAGTGCCATACATTTAAAGCTCTATTCTACCACTTTAGACACTCCTGGCTTCTCACAAAGCATCCTGGGAAAGTGTGGTTTGTTGAGGGAGCCAAGAGCTGTGAGGTGACCCCTCGTTCGCCTCTCAGAACTACAATTCCCCGAGTTCCCCGGGAAGAAGGATTGTCAAACCAGTCTGGGAAACAGATTCAGGTAGGTAGCAGTGTTGGTCTGATGCAGTAGAAATACATAAATAATGATGATGATGATGATGATGATGATGATGATGATTGTCCTGTAGCACCTTAGAGACCAACTAAGTTTGTTCTTGGTATACCAAGAACAAACTTAGTTGGTCTCTAAGGTGCTCTGGACAATTTTTTAATTTTTTTATATATTCAATCTGGGAAATGTAGCTCGGCAAAGGAAATAGGGGTCTCCTAGCAATTCTCAGTGTTCATAGCAAACTACAGTTCCCAGTATGCTTTGAGGGAAGCCGTAACTGTTAAAGTTGGTATCATAGTGATTTAAATGTCTAGTTCAGAGACCGCCACCAGTTACCTAGCTTATTAATTTGCCTGGAGGCACTGATACGTATCAGTATTTTAACACTTCAAATGACTTAAGATATTGTTGTTAATTTTCCTTAGTGATAATTTTATCCCTTTATCATTTTGTAAACTACTTTGAGGTGTCCTTTTTTTTTTACAGTCAAGGAGCATAGAAATTTTACAAAGCAAATAAAATAAATAATTAGGGCATCACATGCAAATGAGCATATGCAAATTTGTGCCATGGGTCCCAAGTCCTTTAAGAAGCTATGACAACTCTCCCCCCCCCATGCTGTTTATCTGATGGTCTAATTAGACCTGAGCTTTAGATGTAAAATAAGGATTAGCCTACGGTTAGGGACAGCACAAAATACCTCACCTTTGCAGGGTGTGTGTGTGTGTGTGTGTACACAACTCACGTGATTGTGGATGAAGAGCTGGAGATGAGAGTACGGATAATTCAAGGTCAAGAGACGCTGAAGAAACTGAGGCAGAAAGGGTGTGGGCTGCTCGATGAACACACCCAGAAGCGCACGTGGATACGATTCTTCCTGCAAAAAGGAGAGGGAACAGGAAAGGTGAGCTCAAATATGAACCTCCAGAAGCCCACTCTCAAACACTCCTCTCGCAGGGACCAGCAAGGGGAGGCAGTTGCCTCAGGTGAAAGAAGCAGTGGAGGGTGTGTGTGCCCCTAGGCTTTGCTTCCTGCCTCCAAGTAGACCTACCACCCCCCAGATATAGAGGAGGGCATCATTTCATCGACAGCAGCTCAGTTCGCTTCTGTATGAGGAGCAAGAGGGAAGCCATTTTGTCCTTTGCCTCAGGCGGTCAAAAAATGTCTTGGGCTGGCCTTGCCGCTCCCTCAACACCTTCCCCCGCTTCCAGCCTCACAGCTGATTCTTCTGCATCCCGATTCATCATCCGACTCACCGGTAAGCCTGACAGATCCAAGAGGCCTTCGTCACAAACTTCGCAGCCCCCCTCATAGGTCCAGGTGTTGGGGATGTAGTTTCCCAGATAGTTCAGCTGCAGCTGCAGGAATGGAAGGAGAAGGCAAGAACACCAGTCAGCAAGATGAGGGGAGGGGCCCCTAACACCCCCCAACCTGAATTCTTCTTTGTGGGTTTTGCCACCATGAGTAATGTAAGCTTGGGAGCCTGCTTCCCTTCCCAGATATCGGACAATGTTTCAAGACTGGTTTGGCTACAAAGCCCAGAGGCAAATTGAAATGCGGCATCCATATTGTTTATTTGTGCTTTTATCCCGCTTTTCTTCTGTCCGTTGGCCTAAGTGGGGTCTCCCATCCAGACACGGACCAAGCATGGACCTGCTTAGCTTCAGCAAGCTGGCTGCAGACTCCCAGCCCCAAGGAATAAGGTCTTCTTCAACCAAGGGGCATGGCCAGGAGAGGAGCTGTTCAAATACCTTGGTGGGCCCGTTGCCATGGATGACGACAGGAAAGGTGTCGTAAGCGACGTTCCGGGCGCGCACTCGGGTCCGTTCGAATTTCAGAACTACCTCGTCTGTTAAGAAGGAGGATGGAATAAAGAGTATGGGACAAACTGAATCTCTGCTCCCCCAAGCAAACACCATGTTTCCCCTTGCAGAAATGGTCCACCACACAGTGGGAATTATTGCGATCTGCAGCTTGCCTCGTGACTATGAAGTTTCAAACATGCAGATCAAGGGGAGCTAGGCAACATTTGCACCATACATTTAAATGGGAATGTACCACATTTTAAAGCATCACGATACCACTTTAAAGTCATAGCTTTCCCCCCAAAAAAGCATTCTGGGATATGCAGTTTGTTAAGGATGCTGAGCAGACCCCTATTCCCCTCACAGAGCTACAATCAAGCCCTCTTCCCAGGGAATTCTGGGAATTGTAGCTCTGGAATAGGGGCCTCCAAGCAGCACCCTTAGCAAACTACAGCTCCCAGAATCCTTTGGGGGAAACCGCGACTGTTTAAGGTGGCATCACGGTGCTGTAAATGTACGGTTCTGGCTGCCCTACTGATGTGTTCACTCATAGACAACCAGAACACTGCTACAGAAAATATCAACCACTCACCGATGGCACCATTCAAGTTCTGGAAGATTTTTGACTTATGATCCAGCGTGATCTTATGTTTCTCCTAGGGAGACAGGAAGGAGGAGATAAGAACAGAAGCCTCCCCTTACATAATCATAATCTTCCATCAAAACGCTACAGTGACAAAGCACCCATCGAGTGCCACTATAAACACAAATCCAGCAAGGATTTATATGTCCTATCTATTTATAAATTCACTGTGCTTGCAGTATCAGACTAGGACCTGGGAGAAACAGAGTTCAATCCCCAGTCAGCCATGAGACTCACCTTGAGCCAGTCACTCACTCTCACCCACCCTGTGGAACTCCCTCCCACCAGATGTCAAAGAGAAGAACTACCACCAGACTTTTAGAAGACATCTGAAGGCAGCTCTGTTTAGGGAAGATTTTAATGTTTAACAGACCACTGTATTTTAATACTTTGTTGGAAGCTGCCCAGGGTGGCTGGGGAGACTCAGCCAGATGGGCGGAGTATAAATAATAATAATAATTATTATTATCATCATCACCATCATCCCACCCTACCTTACAGGATTGTTGTGAGGATTAAACAAGGAGGGGGTAGAACTAAAAATACCACCTTGACCTCCTTGAGGGGAAAGGTGGGATATAGGTGCAACAAATAATAAATGTCCATTGCTTTCCATTGCGACGGTGTCCTTTCTTTTAGCAGATCAAGATGATCAGGTGAGAGCAAAAACTGCAAGGGTTTTAGCGGGGGCAATTAGAATAAGATCTATTACAGTTATATCTTGGCTTTCGAACAGCCTAGTTCTTGAATGTTTTGGCTCCCGAACGATCAAAACCTGGAAGTGACTGTTCTGGTTTTCGAGCGTTCTTTTGGAAGCTGAACATCCAATGTGGCTTCCGATTGGCTGCAGGAGTTTCCTGCAGCCAATCAGAAATCACGCTTTGGTTTTCAAACGCTTTGGAAGTCAAACGGACTTCCGGAACGGATTCTGTTCGACTTCCAAGGTACAACTGCATTTGATTATTGACGTAACCCCTTTAAAATGTATTTTCTATAGTTACGTTTCTACCTCTATCTTCAGTACATTTTATTTTATTTTATTTTATTGCTAATGGCTAGTGGCTGATACAAATAAAGATTCTTCTGATTCTTGCTTTCCATGCGTCTGCTCAGAGCATGATGGACATTGGATAGAAAGCTTTATTTACCTATTAAAAATGGGTAACCTGCCTTTCTGTGAAGTGGTGAACAAGGTCCGTCCCATCCCAAGACTTTAGCTCCCAGCTTTTGAGCCAGAGAAATGAATGTGCAGAGTTTTTCTGAGAATCCGGTCCTGCTGCTTTGCAAGGGCATCAGATTTCAGTTTCCCAGCTGCTGTTGAAAGCAGCTTAAGATGGTCAACTCAGAGGCCTCCACGTGTCCCTTCCACAGGCAGCAGGGGAGTCTTTTAAAGCCCTCCAGATTGTGTCAGGACTCCAGCTCCCATCAGCCACAGCCAGCACGGCCAGCTGTCGGGAATGATGGGAGTTGTAGTCCGGCAGTGCTCTGAGGGCCACAGGGTTCCTCATCTTTATTTCTCAAGGGCAGCAAAGACTCACCCACCCGCCCCAACAGACTCACCCGCAAGGCAGGATCCAAGTAAATGCGTGTGTAGAAGAGCTGGTCGTCGTCGTCATCTTTGTACTTCCAGAGCTGGACGATGCGGTTGATGGTGGGGGCGTAGCCAATGAACCCTGAGGCAGAGAGACACCAGTTTTGGGATTTTTGAGGGGGTACGTGCTGTTTCAAGCCTACCCTTGTAGCCTTAAGGCAGGAGTAGGATACCTTTTTATCCCAAGGGCCACATTCCCTTCTGGCAACCTTCTGGAGGCCATGTCCCAGCAGGCAGAAGCAAAAGTGGCTGGGCCGATCTATGTTACCTTTGCAGAATAGGCTAGTTTCTGTATATACACACACACAGAGAGATACACACACACTTCTCCACAAGCAAGAGGGATTCTCAGAGCTCAAAACACATTCCAGCCAGGCTAAATTCCTCAAGGTGTGCCTGAGGGGTCAGTAAGAATTCCAAGAGACAGGTAGAAAGGCCAGGAGGGTTGCATTTGGTCTTTAGGCCTGAGCTTCCCAGCCCACCTTAATAACTAGAAACTTTTTTTTTTTTTAAGTAAAGCAGGAATTCTCAGAATGCCACCGCACCACTGGAAGGCAAGCACCTGGCCTGTTGAAAACAGAGTCTTGCTGCTGTTACTCGCAGGGCACTTTCAAAGCACACCTAAGTTACAATCCTGGCTCACTTCCAGAAGGGCAGTGGCAGCAGAATCCTAGCTGGAGTCAGCAGGACAGTTACAGAAGCTCCTGCCAGAAGGTGCTAAGAAGCCAGTCATCAATCAGGCCCTGTTACACTCACATTTGCTGTGCAAGCTTGTAATCTAGCATCTAAAAGATAAAGATAAAGGACCCCGATAGTTAAGTCCAGTCGCAGACGACTCTGGGGTTGCGGCGCTCATCTCACTTTACAGGCCGAGGGAGCCGGCCTTTGTCCACAGTTTTTCTGGGTCATGTGGCCAGTATGACTAAGCAGTGCATGGAAACACCGCTTACTTTCCTGCCGAAGCAGTACCTATTTATCTACTTGCACTTTTTGACGTGCTTTTGAACTGCTAGGTTGGAAGGAACTGGGACTGAGCAAAGGGAGCTCACTCAGTTGCGGGGATTCGAACCACCAACCTTCTGATCGGCAAGCCCAAGAGGCTCAGTGGTTTAGACCACAGCACCACCCGCGCCCCCAAATTCTAGCATCTAGTATAAACTATTAAATAGCTTTTACGCTCAGTTCCCTCTGCTCCAAGCTTCTAGTCCATATGGCTGTAGATATAAGCTTGCAAGCGCGTGAGCAGCAAATAGCTAGAACCTCAAGCAGAAAGAAAGCGGTAACAGTACTTTTCGGGACAGAAGAGTAGGTCTTTATAGCCCCAGTGAGCATCTCATTCCTTCTTCCAATATAATGCTTTCCTCGGGCTACATACACTACAGGTTACATATGCTTCAGGTTACAAACTCCACTAACCCAGAAATATTACCTCGGGTTAAGAACTTTGCTTCAGGATGAGAACAGAAATCGTGCTCCGGCAGCGTGGCAGCAGTGGGAGGCCCCATTAGCTAAAGTGGTCTTCAGGTTAAGAACAATTTCAGGTTAAGTATGGACCTCCAGAACGAATTAAGTTCTTAACCTGAGGTACCACTGTATAATGCTTTCCTTCTTAAGTTTCACCTACCCATCCAAACCCGCACAGCTTGCTAAAGAAACGCTGTATTATTTGGAAACCTGGCACTTGGCAACGGAATATTAATTGTGCAAAACCCATGTGCATCTTTCCTTAATTGATTCCAGTAGCAGATTCCAGTGGGCCTTCCTAGCACAGAATTCAAGTTACTTTGCTAAATGGGGAGTTGGAGGGGGACAAGGGAAGGGAAGCTGGCCTTTTACCTCCAGAGTTCAGAAAGCGTTTTCCCACGCCCACCGGCGGGTACTTCTCAGCCAGCGACCACTCTGGCCAGCAGAAGCTTTCCGCCGAGAAGACCACGTTGCTCTTGAACTGCAGGAACTTCCAGAGGAGTTCGATGGGGCTGCCTGCCAGGATCACATCGTAGCTGGGAAGTAGACAAGATGGCAGATTGAGAGCTTTTAGCGAGGGGCCTCAGGTGAGCAAGGCAATGCTTTATCGTGAGGCTGGGACTGCAAGTTCAGCCTGTGGCCGTCTCCAGGAAAAGAGCATGCCCATTTATAATTACTAACAGTACTCATTCAACATTTTATAGAGTCCTAGAACTGCAGAGCTGGAAGGGACCCAGGGGGTCATCTAGTCCAACCCCCAGAAAATGCAGGAATCAAAGTCTAAAGAAGCCCTGGCAGATGGCCATCCAACCTCTGCTTATAAACCTCCAATAAATGAGAGTCCATCAAATTCTGAGAGAGTCCGTTCCACTGTCGAGCAGCTCTTACCATCATAAAGTTCTTCCTGGTGTTTAGTCAGAAGCTCCTTTATTGCAATGGGATCCATTCGTTCGGGTCGTACCCTCTGGAGAATACAAGCTTGCTGCATCTTCCATGGGGCAGCCCTTTAGTTATTTGAAAATGGCTATCCTATCACCTCTTAGTCTCCTCTTTTCCAGGCTAAACATACCCAGCTCCTTCAACCGTTGGCCATCAGCCTTTTTGGTTTCCAGACACTTTATCTTCTTGGTTGCCCATCAGTTTCAATCGCCCTGTGAGGTTGGCTAGGCTAGAATTGACCTGCCCAAAGCTACCAAACCAGCTTCTATTACCAAGTGGGGGGATTTGAACACAGCTCTTCTCATGTCACCCATTAAAGTGTGGTAAGTCACAAATATCTGGGTGGGAATTAAATGGTCGGCTGCCCCTCTTCCTCAGAGAATGGATATCCCCATCCCAAGCTTCAGTTTCCTCCTGTTTCCATGCCCACCCCCACTTTCCTCCCTTCAAAAGGAAAAGACCCTGACCTCCCCATCACTCCTTTATCAGGTAAAGTGCAACACCAACTTATTTCCTCGTGACCTGCACAGCTAATATATTATATCCTCATCTCACCTGCTCTGAGTTTGGGGGCCCACGCAGGCAGAAGAGAAAGAAAAGAAAAGTAAAGAAGTGCAACGAAATGAACAGATCAAACATGTAAGTGTTAAGTTTCACAACAACCCTGCAACGTAGGCCTCCCTCACAGTCAAGTTGTTGCGACTGGCATAGAGAGAATCTGTGAGCTCACCTGTCTACAAACATGACAATTAAGTCCTCCTCATTGGCATGTTTTTTCATTTCCGCCTTCAGCCAGCGGACCTTCTGTCCTCCGCCGACCGTCCGAGCAACGTCCCCACCCTTCCAGTCTTCTCCTAGGCCGAGAGTCTGGGAGACGACAACAGCACAAAAGCAACAGGGGTGGAAATTTGTTATTTTCCTCTAAAGCAAAACTGTCCTTTGAACTGATAATGCCTCTTCCACCTTGCCTGGGTGGAACAGGGCCGGCCCACTCACGAGACAAAGTGAGGCGACCGCCTCAGGCGGCAAGATCCACAAGGCCAACAGAGCCATCTTCCGAGGAATGGGCTGCTTGCTGCTGTGGTAGCAACGGCAGCGATGGGACATTTCTTGGAGGCTGGATCTGCTGCCTCCATGACAGTCCCACCCAAGCCACTTCTACAGCGGCCTCTTGAAGAGGAGACGCTGATGGTCACCCACCCCAGTGGCACCATTTTGTGGTTCTCCTCAGGTGCCAAAACGTCTTGGGGCTGCCCTGGGATGGAATCAGTGGCATAGCGTGGGGGGTGCAGGGGGGGGGCGGCCGCACCGGGCGCAACATCTGGGGGTTAGGGTTAGGGGGCGCAAATCCACTGGTTAGGGGGCGCAAATCCACTGGTTAGGGGGCGCAAATCCACGGGTTAGGGGGCGCAAATTACTTGCCTTGCCCGGGGTGCTGACAACCCACGCTACGCCACTGGATGGAATATAGCCTACTGTGCAAAGGCAAGAATCTCATCTGCTGCTCTGCCACCTTTGCCTCTGTCCCCTCTCCCATCAATTCACATGTGGCCCCTGGAAGGTTTCCTGTAAGGAAATGTGGCCCTCAAGCTCAGAAAGGTTTTCCCTGGCCGCTGCAATACAGTCATGCCCCATGAGGTACCAGAGAATAAGACTGCTGAGGTAATCCAGGGACAGTTAAATTAAGAGCTGAAATTTGGCTCTACATTCTACCTCCCCCCCCCCCTCAAATGTTTTTATTATTTTAATGGAAAGGAAATATCTGCTATTTTCAGAGTTTCTCACACCTTGACAGTGTAGTTGAAGTACTTGGCCGTCCGTAGGAAGCGCTGGTAACCCTCTGTCTCATCTGTGGCAGCTGTCAGTACCAGGAGTTTGCCTGAAAATAGGAACACACATTCCCCAAATAGAGTCAGGAATGGAAACCAGAGGATGTACATATATAAACTGCACCTTGGCTATCAAAGCCAGGATCTATCTCGGGTTCTAAAAAAAGCTAGGTAGGAATTAAGAATGCTTTCCCACCCCCCAAGCCAGTTCCTCAAAAGCAGAAGATGGCACCATAAGTGCATATTTCCCCTGAAGATTTTTGGAAGCATTCACAGATTGAACAAATCCAGCAATCGTAGAAAATTTAGTAAGAGCTCTTTGTGGAGAAGCGAAGTGTTTGGACACATGAACATGGAAATTTAATATTGTTAGCCCATTCTTCCCTGGAGGACTTCAGGATTGAAACCAGGCTTTTGGCTGACTGACATCCGATACCCTTTTAAATGTGTGTGTGTGTGGGGAATTTATTGGTTTGTTTTTGTTTTCTATTATGTCTTTTGTGAATTTTATATCTTATTCCTATGTTGTGAACCGACCTGAGTGCTATGGCTATAGGGTGGTATGCAAATAATAATAATATTAAAAGCTCTTTTTACACCAGATCCACTTAGGGTTACCCAGCACAGAAAGAGCTTTTAACCCTTGCCTGGGTTTGGATGTGCAGGATTTTCCTGTATACACAGAACCCTTGGAAGTGAACCCCCACCTAAGATGGGATCCTACAGTGTAAATCAACAGTGCAAATTGTGAAAGTGGGTCCCATGTTGCAGCTTGGTGAGCATGTGTCAGAGATGGGTCTTGGTTCTGGACCAGTTGAAGACCACCGCATGACACTATGCCCAGATTTCACCTCAGGAACCCTCCAACTGAAGGTTTCTAAACTCTTCTCTACTACTGAGAGCTCAGCTTACCAAAGTGTCCCCTCCTCTCTCAGTAGCACATCTCCCTCTGTCTACCTTCTCACAAGCTATCACATTCCTGGTGATTAAGTGCTGGAAAAGATGCTCTTCCAATCCTTGCAGGGAGGAGAGAGGCCCAGGGGGAGAGCAGGGGGAGAGCGGAGGAGATCTACACCACCGGGATCCCTGCTAACAGGAGCAAAGATTTTGCGCGCTCAGGCAGGCAGGCGTGTTTGGATTGGACCCAGATTCAGATCGCACCAGAGCCACGAACTACACGTATTCCGGGCGTCGGCTGCAAGCGTGTTGAGTAAGCAGAGAAGCTTCCCAAAATCAACACTGCTAGTAGTAGCCAAGGCCAGGCGCGATGTGACCCGCTCTTTCGCTGACTCGCTCTTACGCACCAAAGGAAAGAAAGAATTTTGGTTTGCAGGCCGGCATCTAACCAGGCGAGAGAGATCTGGTCAAATAAGCGTTGTGCATTTGAAAAAGCATGAACTTTTCAACGCAGATGTTTTTTTAACCATCAACTGGTTTGCTAAAGAACACTAATTACAAATAAACTCTTGGTTATAGTGCAGCCAGTAGATATGATAATGATTCCATTTGTATTTAAAAGATGGGAAGCAAGGTTTCCCTCTAAATGCAAGTCAGTCACGGGGCCATTTCTCTCCCGGGCTTTTGTGCAGGAACACTTGGGTCAGCCTACGCAGCCTTCCCAAACCTTGTGCTCTCCAGATGTTTTGGAGCGCAACTGACATCAGCCACAACTGGCCAGCTAGGGCGAATGGGAGCCAAAAACAATTGGAGAGTTTGAGGTTTGGGAAGGCTACCTTACAGGTTCAGGCCTGGATCCAGAATAAGTCTGCAACCCTTCATCCTTCGACCTGAAAGATCACTTTGCCCCGTCTGTACCCAATATATCACTGTGAGAAGGCCTCCTGAAGATCTTATCAGGGGGCCTGTTCTTCACAATATAGGAACAAGGCCTTTATTGTGGTGGCACCTTCCCTTTGGCTTGTATGGGGTGTTATCTCTGGTGGGGAAATGTCATGCTCCTTCTGGGGCAGTTTCTCCACCTTTGGCACCCAGTCTGCACTCAGCTCTCAGCTGTGGCTCCTAGAATCTGTCAGCATGCGACAGCGCACACACCCCAGGAATGGCTTCAACTGGCTGGCTAAACCAGGTGAGGGTAGCCGGTGGGTCTCAAACTCTCTGTGAGTTAGGGACTTCCTCTGCATGCAAAGACAGGCTCTGGCGGATTGAGGGGATGGGACCAATAGTGGGTCCAACAAACAAGAATGGGGTTTCTGTACGTGCTGTAGAGGGAAGCGAGGGGCAGATGGAAAATAATAATAATAATTTATTATTTATACCCCGCCCATCTGGCTGAGTTTCCCCAGCCACTCTGGGCGGCTTCCAACCAAATATTTAAAACAATACAGCATCAGACATTAAAAACTTCCCTAAACAGGGACGCCGTCAGTTGTCTTTTAAAAGTAAAATAGTTGTTTATTGCCTTGACATCTGCTGAGAGGGCGTTCCACAGGGCAGGCGCCACTACCGAGAAGGCCCTCTGCCTGGTTCCCTGTAACCTCACTTCTTGCAGCAAGGGAACCGCCAGAAGGTCCTCGGCGCTGGACCTCAGTGTCCGGGCTGAATGATGGGAGTTGAGATGCTCCTTTAGGTATACAGGACCAAGGCCGTTTAGGGCTTTAAAGGTCAGCATCAACACTCTGAATTGTCCTCGGAAACGTACTGGGAACCAATGAAGATCTTTCAGGACTGGTGTTGTGTGGTCTCAGCGGCCATTCCCAGTCACCAGTCTGGCTGCCGCATTCTGGATTAATTGCAGTTTTCGAGTCAACTTCAAAGGTAGCCCCACGTAGAGCGCATTGCAGTAGTCCAAGCGGGAGAAAACTGATCCTAAACGTATTGCTCTGCTTTACTTTGGATCACATCAGCCAGGCCAGGAAGGGAGGTCTTGTCATCTGGGCAGCCCAGGACTTCCAGACACACTGCCCAAGTTTGGGCCCCGGGGAGGTCATTTCGGTACTGCTAACACAGCAGTTTGGCTTCACCCCTGGAGGCGCACTCCATTGTCTCTTGAGACAGACAGATGCCAGCACCCAAAACAACACATTCCCTTTGAAATTCCCTCCCTTTGCAAATCATACAGGTGCTGCCTCTGTTGTCTTTTGAGAAATCTGCTTCCTCTTCCAAGGAGGCTTTTAAGTGGAGAACCTCAACCCAGTCACCATCTGTGTTCGAATCATCTTCAAGTGTTTTTATCTGTGGGACTGCTTTTTAAACATTTGCATGGTTTTCTGCCCATCTAGCAGCAGCATTCCAGCATTTCAGACAGGGAGTCTTTTCCCAGTCTGAGATGCTCCAGAGACTAAACCTGGAATCTTCTGCAAAGCAGATATTCTGCCATGCAGCCTTCCCCAATGAGAAATACGTCAGACTACTAGCAGAAAAAGAAGCTTCACTCTTGTACTTGCTGACAAACAACACTGTAAACCATTTTTATTTTTATGTGAGCCGCCATCTCAACAGTGGCATTCATGGCTTCATGGAATATTTGACAATTTTAAAACAGCAGCAAAAGTTTCCTGGTATTTGTCCAAGCACTAGACTGGTCCCGCCAACCCTATTTTGGTCTTCCACATCTCAACAAACAGATGAATAAGGACACAATGGATTTCTAGGAGGAGAAAGGCTTCTCTCTTCACATGCATGTAAAAAACACACATGCGCAGCTTCTCTTGCAACCCACACAGCTGCAGCATTGGCTCAGAGCATCAGAGTAACTCTGCTGGGACCAATGACTCTTCCTGGTTCCCATGGCATCTTCAGCTCAAACCAGCTGTGAGAAATAACTCTCGATCCAGTGGTCCATTGCCAGGTTTCTGGGGAGTGGGGCCTAGTGAGTCATCCCACCAACACAGTTCCTTTTGACTCATAGGAATCTCTGTCTTATCCTGCATAAAACCACTGTGGCATCGCAATTCATTATTGGCGATTCAGACAGTCAGTGGCTCCTCCAGGGTTTCAGACGCGACTCTCTCTCCCAGGTCTACCTGGAGAGATCGGGAATTGAACTTGGGCAGATTCTCTACCACTCAGCTATGGTCTTTTCCCTACCTCGTATCTCTCTCTCTCTCTCTCTACACACACAACCCCCCCACCTTAGAGACCAACTAAATTTGTTCTTGGTATAAGATTTTGTGTGCATGCACACTTCTTCAGATATGAAAGCTCATATCAAGAACAAACTTAGTTGGTCTTTAAGGTGCTACTGGACATTATATCCGTCAGACCAACACGGCTACCTACCTGATTATATATATATATATATATATATATATATATATATATATATATATAAAAGAGATTTTCAATTTTATACATTTCAGTAATTTTACAATCATTTTGACATTTTGAAACTTGACCTCCTTCCCCCTCTTTCTGTGGTTCCTTAAATTTGTATTTTTTATTATTTTCTGCATATTCCAAATTAACTTAACTTAATCATTTATTGATCTACGTTAAATGTACAGTCATACCTTGGATCCCAAACGCCCTGGTATTTGCACGTTTTGGCTCCCGAACTCTGCAAACCAGGAAGTGAGTGTTCCGGTTTGCAAACATTCTTTGGAACCCAAATGTCTGACGGGGCTTCCACAGCTTCTGATTGGCTACAGGAGCTTCCTGCAGCCAATCGTAAACCGTGCTTTGGTTTCCGAACGTTTTGGAAGTCGAACGGACTTCTGGAAGGGATTCCGTTCGACTTCCAAGGTACGACTTGTCAGGGGTTCAGGAGCAGAGGCGCGGGAAAGGGAGGAAACAGAGAGCGAGGGGGAGGAGTCCGAAGGTAAGATGAGTGATGACGACGACCCGAGATCTCCGAGTCTTTCCAGTGAATCGGAAGATTCACAGAAAGGAGCGCCAGTGACCAGAGCAAGGGGGAAACCTAGGGGGACACCCCAGGGAGAAGGAACCAGAGGGGGTTCAGAGAGCAGCAGTTGGAGATCGGGGCCAGCGTCCCCAGCAGAGCGCAGTGGGGAGGAAGGGCGCCAGGCATCGGGATCCGGCAGTTCGCCGCAGGAGGGAGGGCATGAGTCAGGAGTGGCCACACCTCCATCGGGGAGCGAAGAAACGGTCGAGCGGAAGGTGGAAGGTTGGGCGCGCGCGCCAAGTTCAAATACACAGGGAGGCGGCGCAGTAAGCAGCCCGGAAAGGGAGCCAGGTCCTAAAGCCCGCCGCAAGGAGGCAGAAGGATCCGGGGGATCGTCAGCGTCGGAAGAGTCTAGGAAGGAGGGGACCCCGGGGGGCAGAGGGACCCAGAGGAGGAAGGAAAGACGCAAGAGGTGGAGCAAGGCTAGGGTATTAAGTTGGTGTACAGGAGGCGGAGACTCAGACGGAGCTTCGTCGGTCTAGCTTATAAGACGTAGAGCTGCACGCTGCAGTTCGGAAATGGAATCTGTAACTCAATAAAGACTTTTATAAAGTGAACGCTGGCTAGCGTGGTCCTATGTGAGCTGGGATCTGGAAGCAGCTCTGACACTGTTATAAAACTGCAGGTTATTACAATAATCCTGCCAATGTTCTTGTCTGTTTACAATTTGTTTATAAATATTCAATAAACCATTTCCATTCTTTTATATAAAAAAAGTTTGTTATCTTGATTTTTTATTTTTCCGGTAAGTATTGCCGTTTCTGCGTATTCCATAAGCTTTTGTATCTATTCTTGTTTCCTCGGGGCTTCTTCTTCTTTCCATTTTTTGGGCAAATAACATTCTTGTCGCTGAAGTCAAGTACATGAATAAATTTCTATACAGTTTGGGTAGTTCTGTCCCTATAATTCCCGCCTCTTCTTATTAATCCATTTATGGAAAATGGATGCAATGCTGTCCCATCATTTGGGACCAATAATCTCTATTGGAAGAAAATTAGGCTCCAGATTTCTCTCATGTGGACCGAATGAATCAGGAACGGAGGCGGAGCAGAGAATATCCACTGTTTTATTATATCAATGTAATCCTCGCGACAGGGTGAGCTCCCGTTGCTAGGTCCCTGCTCCTGCCAACCTAGGAGTTTGAAAGCATGTCAAAGTGCAAGTAGATAAATAGGTACCACTCCGGCAGGAAGGTAAACGGCATTTCCGTGCGCTGCTCTGGTTCGCCAGAAGCGGCTTAGTCATGCTGGCCACATGACCCAGAAGCTGTACGCCGGCTCCCTCGGCCAGTAAAGCAAGATGAGCGCCGCAACCGCAGAGTCATCCATGACTGGACCTAATGGTCAGTGGTCCCTTTACCTTTACCATTTAAGGCATGGCAGGCTGGTAGAAGGGTGCTGAGTGGCATGGAGTTGAGGCGGGTACAACCTCAAGGAAAAAATGACACCCCCCCACCCAATGATGCATCTGCCACAGATATCCCTGCTGTTCCAGAACTGATGGGAACCTGAGCAAAATCCATCTAATGCAATGAGTTCCACAGGCTTCGCCAAACACACACATGGTTACATGGCACAATGGCATCCACACATTGGCACAGCAAGCCTCTGTGACCACACAACAAGGGCAGCGTCACTGAAACCTACAGGACCAGAGTAGAAGTCAGCAGATTTTGGTAAATCTCAAGTTCCAGCCCAGTCAATGGAAGCAGCAGAATGGAATGTCCCCTCGAACTATAGTTCCACCGTACAAAGCTACCCTGTATATAAAACAAAGAAATGGACAAGCCTCAGCTCCTCTCTTGCCCTGGACATACAAAAATCACTTGATATGCCTACAGTTCTTTCTGACTCAATTCCGCCCGCTGACCAATACCGGAAATTAATTGATGCTTTTTCAACAACTTACATAACCATTACCTCGCCTACCCACCAACGCTTCTTCTCCGAATCACCCTGGTTTGACAAGGAATGTAAAGTCCTAAGAAGGCGAATTAGGAAAATGGTCAGAATCATCAAATTTTCCAACGACCCCCAAACCCGTGCAGAGCTTCTAGTTACTAAAAGGACATACAGAAACATGATTCATTGCAAGAAACAGCAACACATCCTTGAGGCTTGGTCCACTCTTCGTTCAGCTGTAGAGAGGCATGACTCCCGCTCCTTTTGGCGCTTAGTTAGGCCTTCGGCACCACCCAATTCAGCTATCCTGATTTCCGCTGACGAATGGATCGCTTATTATTCGGCCAGTTTCGCTTCTCCAAATAATCTTACAGATCACCTTCAATCCCCGTCGGACCTCTGTTCCCGTTCTCCTAGCTCCACCTCCTCAGTAAATTTTACCTCAACCCGCATCTTCAACATCATAATGTCCATGCGTAGGAATAAGGCCCCCGGCCCAGACATGGTCCCGTTGGACCTTTTCCTGACTGATCCTCTTTGGTGGAGTGAACAGCTGACTTCTGTATTCACCGCTATCTCCTCCGCCTTAGACATCCCCGACTCTTGGAGAGAAGCTACAATAGTCCCGATTTTCAAAGGCGGCCAGCCAAACATCCCTAGGAACTATCGCCCCATCAGCTTACTATCTATTCCGGGGAAAATATTTGCCGCTGTCTTACTGGAAGAACTTCTTTCATGGGTCCATGAGAGAAACATTCTACCGCCAGAACAGATTGGCTTCCGGAAGTCAGCATCAACCATGGACCACTGTCTAACTCTTTATCACCTTGCCAGTAAATACACTGCACCAAGGCAAGGCCACCTGTTTGCCGCTTTCATGGACCTGGAGGCCGCCTTTGATTCCATTCCTAGACAGAGATTATGGTCCAAACTTGCCCATTTGGGAATTGATCCACACCTCCTTTCCCTAATTATTTCCCTTTATTCAAACACCACAGCTCGCGTTCGAATTGGTCCCAACGGCTACCTTACCACCCCATTCCCAACGGCCAGGGGCGTCCGACAAGGTTGTCTCTTGGCCCCTTTACTGTTTAATCTTTATCTTCATGACGCCCTTTCCCCTTTGAAGCTAGCAACTAAGTACCCTCCTCACTTAGCAGGCCACCCCGTTGCTTCCCTTTTCTATGCGGATGATGCCGTCATCTTATCCAGAACAGCTGCGGACCTAGCAAATGCAGTTAATGCATTTATCGCCTATTGTAAGGCGGAAGCTCTTAATATTAATTATAAAAAATCGAAAGTTCTCCACTTCACTCGTTCCCGCAAACTCAAGCTGGAGCCGCTTAAGATCACAGGTGGCTACTTAGAAAAGGTAAAAGCCTTTAAATATCTAGGCTTAATATTTACTTATAATCTCTCCTGGATCACCCATCTACAATCTGCCTCTCTTGCTGCAACTACAACCTCTAATGCCATTGTCCGATTTTATCACCAGAAGGGCGGCAAACACCTTCCAGCAGCAATTCAAATGTTTAATGCCAAAGTTGTCCCTAAACTATTATATGGCTGCGAAGTATGGACTACAGCAATATCAGGTAACTTGGATCGCCCACTTCACATGTTTCTGAGATCTCTTTCCGGCGTCCCAAGATGTGTCTCAGGTGCAGCCTTACGTCTTGAGTTCGCCCAGCCCTCAATTGTAAAACGAGCATGGAGTCGAGCCATTTCCTACAGCTCCCACCTACTACCATTGGATGCTCGAATTAGAGGTGGTTTCTCCAATCTGATCCTAAGAGATATTCATAATTCTCCTTGGAAAACTACAATTAATCTCAAATTCCGCTCTCTTCTCAATTTGAACCGCAAAACTGTTTTTAATTTAGAGTGTATAAGCCCGGCAGCCCTACCTCTAATCAAAAAGAAGCTGCAGCAACTTGACTTCTCTAACACAGCTTCCCATGCAAGAGGGCCGTGTTCAGGCTTAGCCCTAGCTATTCCACCCCCGGAAGGGATCCCTCTATACTGCTTTACA
Source organism: Podarcis vaucheri (assembly GCF_965113315.1). Classification (NCBI taxonomy): domain Eukaryota; kingdom Metazoa; phylum Chordata; class Lepidosauria; order Squamata; family Lacertidae; genus Podarcis; species Podarcis vaucheri. The sequence continues at coordinate 11,453,284 of NC_138751.1, forward strand.
ATTCCTTCGGAGGCTAAACGAAGGGCCTTTACCTGTGCCCGTCTCAACTGTTTTCCTACAGCAGTTCTGTCGGGTCGTTACTCCAGAGTTCCCAGCGCAAATAGAACATGCTCCTGCAATGACACGGTTCTGGAGACTATGGAACATGTAATGCTCTTCTGTCCCAATTGGACAGATGAAAGATCTCGGTTCCTAACTCCTCTCGTGAACAAGCTTCATCTCCCAATCCAGCCTTGGATAGTGTCCCTTCTTCTGCAGGATTCTGACCATTGGATTACCGAGATGACAGCTAATTTCCTGCTTAGTGTGATGAAGAGGAAAGCGGCACCAACTCCTTCCTCAATACCACAGATGTAGTCGATACGCCACACAATCAAACCTGTTTTTTGTATTCTCTGTCACTCAATGTTTTAAATCTCCCGTTACCTTTGTTATCCCCATTTTCTGAAAGTATTCGCCCAGAACGGCATACACTTTTATCTCCCCACCCCCATTTTATGTTGTTATTTCTATGTATATTATGCTATGGCCACATGGCTAATGCAATAAAATCATTATAAAAAAAACACACCCGTTGAAAAACTGCTTGGAAAATGAAGAACTTGCAGGAAGAAAGGTAGCTGAGCCCTGCTGTGTTAGTCTTCTGTTTCAGGGAGTTTAAAAAAGCAAAATGAAAAACCCCAGGGTTCTTTCTACAATTCCTTACACGACACAAACGGATCTGGTCTCTTATTTCCATTTGCTGCTCAATTCCACACTTGGCAGAGAGGCATTTTGCGCCACCTTCACCCTGCACAAGAATGCAAAATCAAGAATACGGGGCATTTATTTGCGTATTTTATTATGTGCACACCACACCGATCCTCCAAGCAGCTCAAGAAGGTAGACACAATTCTCTCCCCCGCCTCATTTCATCCTTCCAACAACCCTGTGTGGTGGGTTAGACTGGGACCGAGTGGAGATTTGAACCCTAGTCCAATATCTAAGGCCATGCACCATGTGGGCAGAGTGGTTTAATAGTAGCAATTATCCAGAGCCGAGTCTCTGCAATCAATCTAATGGCGGACGGAATTAAAATGAGAATAAAAGGCACATTGTCTTTGGAGTTTCCTGAGACAAGAGTGATGGGCAGATATCTTGATGGGCCCTGTCTCTCCTCGCCGTTCCCAGCTATTAAAAACACACACGCAAGAGCTGTGTCTCTGAGGCCTGGCACAGCTAAGTGGTAACTCCATCCTGGGTCCCCTCCGCTCTCCTCCTTTTAAATCCCTGTGCGTCCCCTTTTGGCTCCGATGGTCCCAGACAGCGCCAGGGCCTCTGGCTCCTCAATGGGCCTTTCAGGGGATCAGGAATGCAGCCTTGGGGGAAGGCCAAGGCTGCTGCTCTGTCAGGAGGCCTCTGGCTCACAAGGGAAGGTCCCCCCTAGTCGGAAGGTAAAATTTGCACGGAGAAAGCTGTACCTTGGGGAGAAAGAGGACCAGGGTGCTTTTGGTCACCCAGAGAGAGAGAGAGCAGAAGCAAAGGGAAAAGAGGATGCTAAGACTTCCTTAGGAAGCGGCTTTGTACAATGGTACCTTGCTTCTCAAACTTAATCCGTTCCGGAAGTCCGTTCCAAAACCAAAGCGTTCCAAAACCAAGGCACGCTTTCCCATAGAAAGGACTGCAAAACGGATCGATCCATTCCAGACTTTTAAAAACAACCCCTAAAACAGCAGTTTAGCAGGAATTTTACTATCTAATGAGGCCATTGAGCCATAAAATGAAATCAATAATCTATGTACTGTACTATAAAATAAATAAAGACAGTATTGTAGGTGATCAAAATTAAAATTAATTTTTTCTTTCTTTCTTGCACTGATGATAGTCATTGTTTTTTCCCCATTTCTGCAGTCACACAATCAATCGATCAGTAGCTGAACCGGGTTCCACACAGTCACAAAAACAAATTAACTGAAAAAGCCTGAAAAACAAAAACGCAAAATAAATAGCAAAAACAAAAGCACCAAACTTAATCCATTCTGGAAGTCCGTTTGACTCCTGAAATTTTTGGAAACCAAGGTGCAGCTTCTGATTGGTGCAGGTGCCCTGGAAACAATAGCCGACAACCCCATCAGACGTTCAGCTTCCGAACAATGTTTGAAAACCAGAACCCTTACAGCGTTTGGGTTTTCAGCGTTTGGGAACCAAGGCGTTTGAGTACCAAGGTACCACTGTACTTGGGAAAAGGCCATGGCTCGACTATTGAGCATCTCCAGGTAGGGATGGGAAAGATACCTGGTTTGAAATCTTGTAAATGGACCAGTGGGTTGATGACTCAGTCTAAGGCAGCTCCCTAAGTTCCTTGTGCAGACTCAGATCACTGCCTCATCTGGCGAAGTAATGTCCGCACGGACAGGCAGCGAATCTCCAGTCTCCCCCAGTCCTACCTGGATTTGCTAGAGACTGTAAATGTACCTCAACTGATGCAGCTCTCAGTTTGAGAAAAAGGTTTCCCATCTGAGCTGACAACAAAAAGAGGCTGCCTTTAAACCAGGATGGATTTTATTTAAATCACTAGTAAGTAAGACTTGATTTAAATCATATTCCTTACAGAAAGACTCATTCTTGCTGGTGTACTCTTACTATTTACAACCATTTTTACAGTTATATCAACAATTATTGATTTGGTTATACTATAAGAAATACATATACAGATAATTATGAAATTATTGTGAGGTTTAATAAGTTAACTGTTTGTATTTGGACAACTTTTCCGCCGCACTTTATTAGAAGGAGAAATATAATCATTTCCTTAATAACAATTTATTTAACTAAAACAATAACATGACAGCATATGTATCCATGTTTGTTAACTGGTGTGGTTAAACAATTTAAACAAAAAACAAAAAACTTAGACTGAGTTTAGCACACATGAAAAACTTAAAACAAATCCTTATTTCCTGATGAATAGCCTTTGGACTATAATGTAACTTAAATAGATAACTATCTTTAGAAATATTTTTCCTCCAAAAGCATTTTATTTTAAAAATCCGTTTTAAATGCCAAAAATCCGCTGGAAAAAATCATTTATTTTTATGCTTTAAACCCAAGCCAAAAAGAAGCCATCCTTCCCACATCAAAACAAACTTCTCCTGAACAAGGGTTTCTAATCTCAGCTGTCGGCGCCGCCACCTAGCCTGCCAACCTACGATTGTATCCCTCTGGCAATATTTTCCAAGCTACTATTTTTCGCTCCTCAAACTCTGGAAAGTCTGGTGAGAGCCTTCCCAGCCCGTCCCACTCCCTGCGTCGCCAGAGAATTCGAGAACCGACCAGCAACGTCTCAAATTGTCCCGTGCGCTCAGACAGAGAGAGAGAAGCTGAAGAAAAAGGCACCAGTCAGTCAGAGGCAACTGAGAAAGGGAAGAAAGAAAAGTTATTCAGCAGCCACCTAACAAAACCTGCCGCAGGAGCGAGGAATAATGGACGAAAAGAAAGAGCATTAAGAGGAATGAGAAAACCCTATGTGAAGAAGTGGTCAAACTTTGTGCTTGAATATTCCCAGTTCAACAGATAAATTAAGTTAGTGGGTTGGTGCTGAGGGAAAAGTAGCAGGCATGTTAGCTCCATGTGAGGAGGGGAAAACATCTGTGGACTTTCCAGTTGCTGATGGACTACAATACCCATCATCCTCAAACATTGGCCATGCCTCCCTCACCCTTTCCTTCATTGTGAACAGGTCTTGGTACCATGTTTGCATCAGAGGAAAGAAGGAGCTGGCTGGGAGATTACTCCTGTGGCTGCATGGTTTGGCTTATCACGCCGTCCAAACTGGGTTACAACCAGTTAAAAATACAGTATTAAAAACAGTTAAGCCACAATCAAAAATAGGGTGAGCCCTAAAACACATCTCTCAGGTGTCAAGGCCACGAGAACCAGGTGTGCCTTTACCTTTCTGTGTGGTGGGAACGCCACAGCTCAGCGGCTACTGCAAAAAAAGCCCTCACACATCCTACACTACCAGGTGGGCTCCCTCGGAAATCTTGGCAGCCAAGAGGGTCTGTAGGGACGGACTGCAGTGTTAGAAACTCAGGTAGATAATCTAGGCACCAAATGGCTCCTTAAACCAGGGCTACAGTTGCCAAAACTGAATGCCTGGTTGGCATTCTGGGGCCAGACGGCTCGAAAGTCGTATTTTTCGATACAACTTTTTGGTTTCTGAAATTCATTCTGATTGTGGCCTTTCAGATATTGGGAGCCTAGGTTGTTTAGGGCTTTAAACACTATGGCAGACTGAAACCTTAGGCTGCAGGCCTGGTGCTTTAAATTACCTTCCAATTATGCTCAAGCCAACTTATGCTTGCTTCAGTCTGGAATTGTACAAACCATATTTCTCCTCTCCTAAGGATTCAGCCCTTTAGCAATCGTTTAGCCACAGACAGAAAGTGCAGAAAAAGGACATCTGCTGCAACCTAGTAAGATTTAGAACTAGGAATCTCTAATCCTTGAGCCCAAATAGAGAAAATGCAAATAAATATGATAATGTCTTAGTCTGGCGGTGTTCCATTCGTGAACATAGCAATACCTCTCAAAAACCGGACAGCTGTCTCCACGGTCCGTATATTTCCTTTGGCAGTCAGTAATATTTCCCAAAGCCGGAAGTCACCAGCCCCATGAAATCCTATCCAGCAACTTCTGTAAAAATAATTACTGGCAGAGCTGAGTGGGGGGCGAGAGAGAGGCCATCTCCCTGGAACTCACATTGGACAGCTGTCCTTAAACAACACTAAGCCACCGAGAAAGATCTATGAAGGACAGGATCCAAGCCAAATTGCAAACTGGGCTGCTCCATCTCCATCCCAAACAGGAAACACAATGTTTGGAAAACAACAAGAGAAGGGACTCACTTTACAGAGAGTCTACATTGAATAAAAAGGTCCAGCCACCCAAATCTGGTCGGCAGTGTGGCATAGTGGTTAGAGCAGCCTTTCTCAACTTTGGGCTCCTAGATGCTGTTGAACTACAACTCCCATCATTCATAGCCAGCACGGTCTTTGGTCAGGGATCATGGGAGCCATAGTTCAAGAATGTCTGGGGACCGCAGGTTGAGAACGGCTGGTAAGTGTGTTGGAACAGGACCTCGGAGAGCAGGGTTCAAATTCCCACTCGGCCATGAAGCACCCTGCCTCTCAGCCTGACTTACCTGACAGAGTCTTTGTGGGGATTAAATGGGGTCCATTCATTTCAAATGGATCTTCTCCAGCTGGATTGTTGGCCTAGAGCAGCCTTTCTCAACCTGTGGGTCCCCAGATGTTGAACTACAACTCCCATCACCCCTAGCTAGCAAGGCCAGAGCTCAGGGATGATGGGAGTTGTAGTCCAACAACATCTGGGGACCCACAGGTTGAGAGGTCTAGAGGTATGATTCTTGTTTAGGGTACGAGAGGTCCCAGGTTCAAATCCCGGACGATCCTTGTATTTATAGCCTGGATAGCTCAGTTGGTTAGAGCATGGTACTGATAATGCCAAGGTTGCAGGTTTGATGCCCGTATCGGACAGCTGCATAGTCTTGCAATGCAGGGGGTTGGACTAGATGATCCTCAGGGTCTCTTTCAACTCTACAACTCTATGGTTTCACTCTGAGGAGCTATCCAATCCACAGCCTGCTCAAGAACTTACTCATATATTATAGAGGAAATACATTCAATTTGGGCTCTTCGACACATATGATTTTAAAATTATTATTGATTGATTGTGTTGCAGTGTGTTGCAGACGTAAAAAGCCTGTGGGCAACTCACAGATAAAACAAGGCATGCAATGTCATAAATACAAATGCTTTTATAAAAAATGCACAGGCGATAAAGCACCTCCAGCCAAACTGCTAACAGCAAGAGCCCCCGCTTTCAAGCACAAAACTTGCTATACACAAAACCCTTTCCAAGAGGCAACAGCCCCAGCAGACAATATTAATCACCAGCTAAAAAGCTGCTAAACATGCTGAAACTCCGAAAATGATGCCAAGAAGCTGGCAGGTTTCTTTTGTGCCCCCCGTTTTGTTGCTTGTGCCTCGCGTTTTCAAGCGCATGCTTACAACACACAACCCTAAAAATAGGTTAAGTGTGAGGTGGGCTCAAAGGGTGTCCCAATGCATTACTTCCAAGAGCTCACTTTGCTTTAGAGTAGGGATGGGGAACCAACCCTCTACATCTCCTTGGACTCCAGCTCCCATCAGCCCCAGTCAGCGCAGCCAATGGCTGGAGACGATGGGAGTTGGGAGTCCTGCAATATCTGGTGGGCCACTGGCTTCCCCATTCCCACTTTAGCAGTTGCCAGCTCTCGACTTCAGAAGTTTGAAGGAACTATAAAGATATGTATCTATGGACCTTAAGGTCCATAAATAGCAACACCCTAGAGGTCCCGGGCCCTAAGGAAGTCAGATTAGCCTCAACCAGGGCCAGGGCTTTTTCAACACTGGCTCCGGCCTGGAGGAATGCTCTGCCTCATGAGACCAGGGCCCTGCGGGATTTGATTTCTTTCTGCAGGGCCTGTAAGACAAAGTTGTTCTGCCTGGCCTTTGGCTTGGAACTAGCCTCTTTCCTTTTCCTTTTGTGATGGAACCCCTATTTGGGGACTTCCCTGGCTTTTCTGGCCCACGTAGGACCAGTCTGGATAGTTGGCCTTGGTGAAGATTTGATTTTTTCTCCCCCCCAAAACAGTCTTTGATCTGGGCTTCCACTGAAATGAGGCTGCATTTTAAGTAGTATTTTAGTCTTGTTTTTAAATTTGTATTTTAATCAATTGTTTTTTTATCTGATGTTAGCTGCCCTGAGCCCGGGGAGGGCAGGGTATAAATAAAAATAAATAGATAAATAAAAGGCAAGTATTTCAGCCACAGGGGAACCAAGGCGGGCCAGACCACAATGAGTCACACAAGCCAGGAGCAAGAGAATTGCCACCTTTGTAAATTCAGCAATGCAGTTAGGTCATTTTAAACTCTGGACTTTATGGCCTTATGGGTGGAAAGGGAGCTCTTTAGATGCCAATGCCAGTTTTCAGTTCAAAACGCGGTAAGTCAGCCCTGCTGGAATTGGGGGGTCTTCATTCTCGTGAAGAGCCCTCGAAATTCAGCCCTGAAGTCCCGCCCTGATGGACTTCCTAGAGGACACATAGAAACATCCAGTTAGCTACGCTAAGAATGCTGGACTTAGATGAACCTCAGTGTGATCCAGCACAGTAAGCTATGACTACTACCGTCCTAATATTACCATAATCAAGAACAGCAGCAGCAGCAGCAAAACAACCATGAAATATTTCTGGGAAGCAGTTAAGTTGCAATTTTGCAAATTTTGTTAAGTCGCCAAGTCTGCAACTTTCACATCACAAGCAAAAGGCAGTAAAAGACACTCCCTCAAACCAAGAAGAAGAGCAGCAGGAGGAACTGTTTTTCTGTCCCAAGGGTAGAGGGTACGATGTTGCAGAAGAGCCACAACAGCATGTCAGAGGATTCATGGATACTGAAGCAGTGTGGGGTATAGACTCAAAACCTCCCACAACCCAACCATGGCGAGATTATGTAGGTCAGCATTCTCTGGAAAAGAAGGCTCACAAAGGGAGAATGAACCAAGACAGGCCAAGTCACCACCTGGACAAACCGCTAAACTCTCTCAACAATACATTCTTTGATTAGTTACAAAGGCGCTTGTCAGATCTTGGCAAAAATAATAAAAAGACTTGGCAAAAAAGGAAACCTGCATCAGGGGTTGCGGACTGCAGGCTGGTGGGATCTACTTTGTTTTGTACCAGAACTCTTGAGATCTACGAAGTGGGATCTGTTGCAAAAGACAAACACTTAGAGAGAAATCCTATGCATAAGAAGCCGATGAACAGCAGGGCTGCTGCTGCTGCTCTGGCAGAAGACAAGTATTTTTAAGACTGTTCTGTGCCAGGCTGCCTGAGCTGAAGTAGGGCACAGCCACTGATCACCTTATTCCTAGCTGTCCATTCCTCTCTTGAAATCATCCAAGTTGGTGGCCATTATTGCTTCTCATCTGACCCGTGTAACAACCTTTCCTCTCTGCTCCCCCGTTACACCAAAACACATCAGTGCATAATATTAGTGCCATGTGTGTGTCTGCACACACATTTTGTAAAGATGGCCCCGGTAACATTTCCCTTCTTCCGCTATGACATGGACTATGTCAAATGCTCTCTCTCTCTATAAATACACACACACCTTTCTGATTTCCCTCTGTTCTCCCTCTGCCTGGCTCACTTGGTCAATCACAAGGAACGGGATGTAAAAATGGTTATTTGCAGCCAAGAATGTCACTGAACTACAACTCCCACAATCCTCAACCACCGGTTCACACTGCCTGGGGGCTGATGGGAGTCGGGAGCCCAACACCATCTGTAGGGCTACACCAGGCATCGGCAAACTCAGCTCTCCGGATGTTTTGGGACAACTCCCATCATCCCTAGCTAACAGGACCAGTGGTCAGGGATGATGGGAGTTGTAGTCTCAAAACATCTGGAGAGCCAAGTTTGCCTATGCCTGGGCTACACATTTCCCGTCGCTGCCTTGCTTTCAGACCCGAAAGTGATGCGCTCGCTCCAGATGTTGGGAATGACCTTATCATCCCAGGTCCACTGGTCGGGACTGATGGGAATTGGGAGTCCACCACCACCTTGGCTGCTTACCCGCTCTGAGACCCCACAGCTATTTCTCCCCTGGCCTCCTCCCTGGCCCAAGTAGAACTAATTCAGCCAGCTAGCCCTGGTGACTATCTAATGCTTATTGGATGGAATTCCCCCAAAATGATCTTTGAACTTTATTGTTATTCATGGTTTTATACTGTATTTTATGCTGCTTCTATGTTGTATTACAATTAAGTGTTTTGAATTTGTTGTTAGCCGCCCTGAGCCCGGTTTTCTGAACCGGCAAGGACGTGGTATAAATAAATAAAAAAAATATTATTATTATTATAGTCCCTCCCGCTTCTCCCAGAAAGCGAAAAGAAAGGCCAGCAATTGTGCAAGACGCTGGCGCAAAGCTTGCAATTCCCAGGTCGATCCTCTTTTTTTCGTTATTTGCCAAAATGCCTTTCTGCCTCCTCGTGTGCATATGACACCCCCCCCCATTTTTGCACCTCCCCCTGCAACCTCTGCCTCATTCCGGCGTGCAAACACCCGATCCCTGGAAAGGTCATTCTGCTACCGACCCTTGACAACCCCCCACCCCACCCCGATCTCGTCTCGTACCTGGATCGACGGCCTCTTGATCTTCCTCGCTGGTCGCGGCTGCGCCCATCAGCAGAGTGGCTAGGATCGCGGCGGCGCTTAGAAAGACGCATCTCTGCCGCTCCATGGTGGAGGCGACCCGGGAACCGAGGCGAGAGACTGCGGGCCCCGCTCGGGCTGCTGCTTTTTCAGCTCTCGCGATCGGCGGGGCCGGACCGACGTCAGGCTCCTCCCCGCAGCAGCCCCGCAGCTGGGAAAAAGAAGGGGGAGGAGGAAGGGGAGATCGGAAACCCTCTTCCCATTTCTCCCCCCTCCACTTTCCTTGGGCGGAATGAGGCGGCGGGACCCCGATATTCCCGCTGCGCCCACCCACAAAACCAGGGGGGAAAATTGTATATAGCCCCGCGAGAACCTTCGCGTCTCTTTCCTGGTCATTTTCATCAATGGGAGCCCACGGGGAAAAAAGAGAGAGGCCGCCATCCAATCGCGCGGCAGCTCGGGTATGGGGCGGCCAATCGGGACGCGGGGGCTCCCCCCTCTGCGGGCCAATCAGGAGTCTGGAAAGTTCGGGACGGCGAGAGAAAGTAGTAGAAAATCTGGTCGAGAAAAGTGTTTGGAAAGGGGAGGAAGGAGGGGGAGACCTGCGCTTCCTCCAATGCCACGTTGCCAAGAAAATAAACCTGCGCGCGGGGTGGGTGGGAGATGGGGGGGGGTCCAGGGAGGAAGGGTGGGCTGCCCAGAGCAGGGGGTGCTGTTGATTTTAAAGGTATTAAAGCCTTCGCCCCATGCACACTTTGCGTGCTTCAAAATGATGGGAGCCCAGCAGTGGCGTAGCGTGGGTTGTCAGCACCCGGGGCAAGGCAAGTAATTTGCGCCCCTTAACCCTAACCCCCAGATGGTAACATGGCGGCTTGCGAGCTGTTCCACCGCCCGGGGAGATACAGCCTAAACTTCCGGTATTAAAGCGAAAGCTCTTGCCTGAGCGGGATGCGGCCGCGCTCTATCTTTTCCCCGCTCTCTATGGTTGAAAAGCCCTATCTATGCTTGCTGCGTTAAGAGAACCAGAGTTGGGAAGCTAGAGCGGTTCGATACCGGAAGTGTGTGGAAGGAGTGTCTGCGGGAGGTTGTGCCTCTTTGCTCGCTCGCAGGATGGTGGAGAAGAAAATCTCAGGTACTTCGCAGTGGGAATGGGAGGGCGGCGGGGCTGCTGGGCGCGAAGGGGGATCGGTGTTCTCCGATTTAAATAGCAGTTGCCAAGAAAATAATGGGAAACCAGGAATGCATGTTTTGCATTGCGCTGAGCTGTGATCAGGAGCAGCCCTTTGCAAAACAAAGGATATTCTGGGAACCCCAAAGTAATGTTATAATCCGGCTTCCCACCTGCCGAACTATTATCAGCACCGTCGTTGGTGGAGGGTTTATTCCGCAGGAACTCTGCACATGTTCAGAAGAACGCTCTTGTTGAGGTTTCACTGTGTTCATCATAGCCCTAAACATATTTCTGCCCTTGGCTCGAAGGTCCCAGTGTGGGCTGCAGCCATTAAAACACAATATTTGAAACAACTTGCAATCGCAGAAGCAAGGTGGGTCCTAGAAGTTTTTGATATGGACCCGGGCTTAATTTTCAATTAGCATTTAATGGGAAAACCTGCAATTTATGCAGATACTAGTTTAGCACCTGGTAATGAGAAAGGACCTTGGTGTGGAATCTGTGGCCTTCCAGATGTTGTAGGACTCCAGCTCCCACCATGCTTGACCATTGGTTATGCTGGCTGGGGCTGATGGGAGTTGGAGTCCAGCAGAATTGGGGGGGTCCCAATTCCTGCTACAAACACAGTATCCCTTTCATGGGTAGCCAATGGGGATGCTCTTCAGAAGTAGCTGAACTCCAGCTCCCATCAGCCACAGCCAGCATGGTCAGGGGTCAGGCATGATGGAAGTACGTGAGCTTACCCCATGGGAGGGTATCTGAGCTTGAACAAAGTGCCTATTGACTTGCCACTGATGGATGTCAGCCTCTCTCAACAATCTGGAAATGAAGGGACAGTGTTTCCTATTCGGAAGAAGCTGGCACCAGGCTGCCTCTTAAAAACTGAATCTGTAGGAGAGGATTTATTCTTTGTAATAATTTTTTATACCGTTTTATTTTTCTAAACAAATAAACAAATCTTAGCCATCTTAAAACAAAAGAGCAGAACCTTTCAAAACACCTAATTAAAACATTACAGATGAAAATCCAACGCAATAATGATTCACATTTAGAGCAGCATGCTTAAACAGAAAAAAAATGTTCTTGTGAACAACCAAAAAATTGCAGATAAAAATCAAATACAAAAATGCAATACAAATTCCTCCTGTGCATAGCAGCTACTTGTTCCTGCCACAGGATGGTGCATTAGTACAGTGTTTCCCAACCACTGTTCCGCGGCACACTAGTGTGCCGCGAGATGTTGCCTGGTGTGCCGCGGGAAAAATTAAAAAAATCGAAAGATTTTTTTTAAAAAGTCAAATTTTTGATTGGGGCGCCGTCACTAGATGACCCCTGGGGTTCCCTCCCTCCCTCCCGCTCTGCGCCTCCCTCCTCTTCCTCCTCCTCCTCCGGGGAGGCCCTTCCTGGCTCTTGGCCAAGGCTTGGCGGCTGCCACTCACTCACTCGCTCGCCCACCCGTCCCTCCATCCCTGCACCCGGCCTCTCCTCCTCCGTCCCAGGCGTGGGGGCTGCCGGGATCCGTAGTCCCCTCGCCCTTGGGCTCCGCGCCTGCGCAGGGTGCGCGAACTACGTTTCCCAGCGTGGCCTGGCGGGCCGGGCGTTTTGTTTGAAGCGCTCTTCTCCCGGCCATGGAATGAGCGCGGCGGCGGCCGGGCGGGCAGGGGCTCTTCTGCACAGACCCCGCGCAGCCTGCCTGCGCCCCCGCGGAGATTGGGCGGCAGGATGGAGCCCGGGGATCCCCGCGGAGGCGGAGCGGCGGAGGCTGCCCCCCAGGTAGGGCTGCGTCGGGGGTTTTTTTATTTTTGCAATGCTGCATCCGCGCCGGAGGGGACGCATCGGACCGCGGGGAGACCCCTTGGCGGGCGTGCAAGGCAATGCATGCGTGCAGGCGTTGCATGGAGTGCAGTGCAATGCAATGGCAACGCGGCGCCCTGCATGCATGCATGCAACTTCCACCAGCGCTCTGGACTTGGCAGGTGAGGGGGGGTCCCCAGTGGGCGGCAGAGAGAGTCGGGAGGGCGAAGGGGAGCCGGGGGGGAGCAGCGCTGCTCCCCGAGCTGAGCCCGGCGGGAAACTTCGGCGTCGTTGCGCCGGGTGTTGGAAGCGGAGGCTGGCGGGGGCCCCTCACCTGCAAAACCTGGTCGCCTCTCAAATATTTCGTGCATTGCATTCATCACCTGCTTTCTCCTCCAAGGAGCTCCCGGGGGCGCGCGTGGTTCTCCCCGTGTTATCCTCGCAACAACAGCCCTGCGAGGTGGGTCAGGCGAGTGGCCCAAGGGAGCACCCAGGGATTGTCCTGGCCAGGTGGGGTGATTTGAACCCTGCTCTCTGCCCAGTCTTCGTCCTCATTTAGCCCCCACATGTGCATGACTGTGCATGACTGAGGTTTTCCCCCCTCGTCTTGGCTATGGTGTGAGTCTGTGCTGTTAATTAATGGGGTTCTGCCTTCGGAGAAGATGAGCCAGCCCTCAAGGAGGTGATTATGTAATTTGCTAGCAATTCATGTCCCTCCCGGCGTGACGCTGCGCGCTGACGTCACGGGGCTGTAATGGTGGTGTGCCTCGAGATTTTTTTCATGAAACAAGTGTGCCTTTGCCCAAAAAAGGTTGGGAAACACTGCATTAGTAGAACATATTCTTGAGCTAAATGTATGTGGTAGTGCGGTCACGGGGGGGGGGGAGCGGAATAAAGTAATGTGTCTGTTAGACCTCAAGGGTGCTTTCTGATGGTAGGGGGCAATGAGGCAGTTCCTCCCCCACCCCAAGTGAAAGATAATCTCCAGATTCCCAGCTTTCTTTTTCCAAGAAAGAGTAAAAAATTTCAGCATTTGTAGAACGTCAGATACGAGGCCATGTGTGCAGGCACTATTCTGCTCCTTTGTTTTGGGGAGAGACTAGTCTGCTCTCACCTTTCAGTGGTTTTAACCAATGAATGAAAGCACCAGGGCATAGACAACAGTAGTTAGGCTATCCCTGTCCATTTAGGGGGCATAGCTGGGCCACCAGCTGAAGCTGGTGGAAGGCAGTCCTTGCCACCAAGCTATCCTGAGCACAAAGCCACCTGAGCTTCAGTGGAGGCAATTCAAATGTTCAGGGGCATTGCGGAAGGCCCAAGGGGTGTCTCCCCTGGCAGACTGTGGGTTGCTTGGATTGGATGGATTTGATATCCCGCTTTATCACTACCCGAAGGAGTCTCAAAGCGGCTAACAATCTCCTTTCCCTTCCTCCCCCACAACAAACACTCTGTGAGGTGAGTGGGGCTGAGAGACTTCAGAGAAGTGTGACTGGCCCAAGGTCACCCAGCAGCTGCAGGTGGAGGAGCGGAGACGCGAACCCGGTTCACCAGATTACGAGACTACCGCTCTTAACCACTACTGGCATCAGACACAGCCCTCTCTCTTTTTCTCTCTCAGCACGGTCTCAGGACCCCAGCCAGAGGCGCATCTTAGACCGGGCCACCCGACAGCGGCGCCTGAACCGCCAGTTGGAGGCGCTTGAGAATGACAACTTCCAGGATGACCCTCATGCCAACATGCCCCAGCTTGTGAAGCGCTTGCCCCAGTTTGATGACGACGCTGAAACAGGTGAGGGCTCGTTCGTTGGGTTGCATCTGTTGACTTCTGCCGTCTTCCTTTCCTCTTGGCGCTCACTCTGTTAACTTGCACCCCTTTGCTGCTGGAGGTGGGTCACAAATTCCTCTCTCTTTTTGTAATATAACTTTTTATTGAATTTCTGAATTTTTACATCTAATAGTTACATTGTTTCATACAGTGGCTTCCCATCCCTACCTCTACAGTGTTTTCATTCAAACTCTTTTCTACTGCATTATATATCGGACTTTTATCTGTTATATAAATCCCTCTAATACAATTACTTTATCATTTTCTTTCCGCTGCTCCTATCTCAAATCCTGCCCGTGATTTCATTTCACTATAGTACTTTTTCAATTAGTAAAAAAGGCCTCCATTCTTCTGTAAACAGTTCATCATTTCGATCTTTTAATCTTGCCGTCAGCTTTGCCTTTTCCACATAGTCCATTACTTTTAAAAGCCATTCCTCCTTCTTGGGAAGGTCACAAATTCACCTTTGAGGGTTGGCCAAGCTGGATGGAGTTGAGCAGATATGATGTCAAGAAAATGGGAAATGGTGGGAGACAAAGGTGCGATCCTGCACTCAAGATCCACTAGCTGAGGGGCTTTAGGATTTGGCAGAAGCCCCACTGATATGGTTCCACCATGATGGATGTGTTAGCTCAGGGGCGGGAGGCCTGTAGCTCTTTAGAAATTGCTGGACTCCAGCTCCCATCATTCTTGACTGTTGGCCATGCTGGGTGGGGCTGATGGGATTTGGCGTCCAACAGCACCTCAAAAAACCCCCACAGGTATTCGTATTACAGCACTAACGGAACACCCCAAATATAGATATACCTAACACTGTTCCATCACACTGTACAAATAATAAATTTTTATATATTTTTCCTCAGTACAGTGGTGCCTCGCAAGACGAAAAGAATCCGTTCTGTGATTCTCTTCGTCTAGCGTTTTTTTCGTCTTGTGAAGCAAGCCCATTGACGGATTAGCACTATTAGCGGCTTTTAGCGGCTTATCTGCTGATCGGATCAGCTGATAAGCGGCTTAGCGGCTTAGAAAAAGGGGGGAGGGGGGGAAACCAGCAGGAACTCACAAGACATTGTCGTCTTGCGAAGCAAGCCCATAGGAAATTCGTTTTGCGAAGCACCTCCAAAACGGAAAACTCTTTCATCTAGCGAGTTTTCCGTCTTGCGAGGCATTTGTCTTGCGGGGCACCACTGTTAAATTTATTATAGACAGCAGCTAAAGCTTTTTTTAATTTCAAAATGCTAATGGGTCATTTCGTTCACAGTCTGTAGAAATGAAAAATCACGGGAGACGAGAGAGGCAGGTGTAGCTAGGCGTCTGTCAGGGCGGACCCTGAGAGCCTATTTTATTGAATATTGCAAGCATTGCCACAGGTGGGCCTGTGGCTGATTGGTTGATACATACACACAGAAACTTGTAATTGGTTAACATAAGTACTAAGGCGGGAATTACATCTGAAAGGTGGGGATTACATGTGATCATTTATCATTGATGGAGAGAAGGCTGAGAATCGGAGCTAGAACTAGACAGGCATGAAGCCTCCTAATTGAATTGTAACTAGGGATTAATTGGCACAAACAATATAACAATCGGGTTCTGTATATGCGGTCAGCTAGGCATGGAGAGCAGGTACAGTTTGTTTTCCATGAGCTTGGGATGTCTGTTACTTAATGATTGATCATAGCATGAGACAATGTAATAATCAAGTTCTGTGAATGTGGTCAGCTAGGCGTGAAGAGCAGGTTCGTAGAGTGTGTGCAAAAGCAGGGAAAAACCTATGAGCAAAACTTCTTAGAAAGCAAGAGAAGAGCAAAACTTCCCCAAAATGGAGCAGTTTTGTGCAGAAAGAAGACTTCCCTTTAACAGTCCCTGAAAATAATGGATTGTTATTGGCCCTGGGAGTGTAGATAGTAACATTTATCCCCCTACGTTTTAATTATTTTATTTTATTGGATATAACAATGCAAATGTTTGAGAGATGCAGAAACCAACAGGGGCTTGCCTGTTTGACGTCATATGGCCCTCAGTCTGAAAAAGAAAGAAACGGATGCAGAGCAGAGAAATGATTATTGAAGAGAGATCGTAACAAGAGCATGAATAATAAGAACGTGGAAGCACGGCAGAGCGGTCAGCAACAAGGAATACTGTCGAATCCAGATAAAATCATACTTTGCATTCCCTGGGTTTTGTTTTTACAGGGAAGAAGAAGAAGAAAACGCGGGGGGACCATTTCAAGCTGCGTTTCCGCAAGAACTTCCAAGCCTTGCTGGAAGAACAGGTGCCTCTACGCCCTCCCTCTCCCCTTTGTGGGACGTGGGTGAGGCATAAATATTCTTTAACAGTTGCTTCGCTTATGTACTCCTTCCTTATGGTCTTATTTCCCACCCCACCCTGGATTTAATAGCTCTGTTTAAATATAAATGTCTGAACAAAGGCAGACATTATAGCCAAGCCATTGCAAGCATAAAAGTGCTTTGTTAGTTTTGCGCGAAATATATACATGTCGTTGGATTTGCGGCCTGGAGGCTGTGCTGTGTGTGGAGACGATTTAGTCAGAAAGCTCACTGGCCATAACGCCGCAAATGATCCTTACAAGAGCGATAGGCATGTAATAAATGTTGCGGATTGAATTGGGGGGGGGGTCACGTTTATTGCAGGGTTGAGATTCGAAGTGGAGATATGCTCAAGGTTCCAGGCAAGCTCCAAACGTTCCTGTTCTTAGACCGAGAGCAGGGGGCAATGAATGTGGGGCTCTCCAGAGTGTTTTGGACTACAACTCCCATCAGCCCCAGATGCTGTGAGCAGTGGTCAGGGATGATGGGAGTTGTAGTCCCAACAGAATCTGGACAGGAACCATTTTGGCTGCCACGGGCCTAGAGGGATGTAGCGAGGAGGGGACCACTCCTCCCAGAGATGGAAAGGATAACTGTCTATACAACTAAGCGGAGGAATTAAGTTTTTGCCTTTAGCTTGGATTGGGCACCTTTCCATACACCCCAAATAAAAACTGAAGAAGAAGAAGAAGAGTTTGGATTTGATATCCCGTCTTTCACTCCCTTTAAGGAGTCTCAAAGCGGCTAACATTCTCCTTTCCCTTCCTCCCCCACAACAAACACTCTGTGAGGTGAGTGGGGCTGAGAGACTTCAAAGAAGTGTTACTGGCCCAAGGTCACCCAGCAGCTGCATGTGGAGGAGCGGAGACGCGAACCCGGTTCCCCAGATTACGAGACTACCGCTCTTAACCACTACACCACCCCCCAATATATATCATATATACAATATATCACGCCCCAAAAACCAGACGCAGGCCAGTGGGGACTGAGTCAGCTCCATGGGCATAGACTGTTGACTGAGGGGGAAAGCGATTGCACAGGCAGAACTTTGAACAGTATCATTCTATACTTCAAGGATGCATTTCCTGGGAGAGGTGTGTCCCTTATTATGCAGGCCAGATCATTATCTGCCCTACCCTTCACAGGCCAAATTGGACAGGGAGGCAGGGCTGCTCGCCTGTCAATCACCTGGCACCTCAGTGTTGGTAGGTGATGAGCCTCTTTTCTGTAAGCTGTTAGGGCATTTGCTTTGCGCTTCCTTCTCCAAGGAGTGTCACACACAGTTCCCCCCGCCCTGTTTAATCCCGCGACAACTCTGTGTGGTAGGCTAGGATGAGAGCGAGCGACTGGCCCAAGGTTGCCCAGTGAGCTCTATGGCTGAGTGGAGGATTTGAACCCAGGTCTTAGCCCAACGCTTACGCCACACTGGCCGCACTTTGAAGCCGCACTCCCAGCGCTCCTTCGGAGAGCCCTCTTCCATGTGCATCAGATGGTTTGATTCTTCCCTATACAATGCATGGCGTGAGGCTTGAGTTCATAGGCGAGTTCATATCTTTTTCTCCCTTCTGGGCTCCCCAACAGAACCTGAACGTGAGCGAAGGACCCAACTACCTGACAGCGTGTGCGCCCCCTTCCAACCTGCCCCAGCGCCACTTCTGCACCGTCTGCGGCTTCCCGTCGAACTACACGTGTGTATCGTGCGGAACCCGGTACTGCTGCGTCAAGTGTCTGGGGACGCACCAGGAAACTCGGTGAGACAGGCTTGCAAACAGCAGCTCGCCCTGGTCGCCACCAGCATGGGCTGCTGTTCCGTTTCCTGATCCAAAACCGCAACTACCAAGGGGGTTTTGAAAGAATAATAACACAGAACTGTTAGGACAGCAAGTAGCTAATGTAGTGCCCTGGGGTGCTGTTGTCCTCCAACTCACATCAGCCCCTGGCCAGTGGCCAAGGATGATGGGATTTGTAGTCCAGCAACATCTGGTGTGCACCAGATTGGTTGTTTAGCAGTATTCGTAGCCTGCCATTTTCTCGCTACAGTATTTAGTAGAAACGTAGGAATGTCATTGTGTAGTACTCAGAGCCTGAAGCTTTCTCTCTTTACAATGGAAATGTAAGGATGTTGTCACTCATTCCCCATTGGAGGATTTGCAGTGCCTCCTCACAATCCTGGTTTTGCATAGTGGGGCAGGGGAGCGCAAGTAAAGGCAGGTTGCACAACTGCAGCGGCCATGACATGGGAGCAAGACAGGAGGAACATGGAGAGGGGAAAGTGATGGTTTAAACCAGGGGTCAGCAAACTTTCAGCAGGGGGCTGGTCCACTGTCCCTCAGACCTTGTGGGGGGCCGGACTATATTTTTTTTGGGGGGGGGGGAACAAATTCCTATGCCCCACAAATAACCCAGAGATGCATTTTAAATAAAAGCACACATTCTACTCATGTAAAAACACGCTGATTCCCAGATCATCCGCAGGCTGGATTAAGAAGGCGTTTGGGCTGGATCCGGCCCCCGGGCCTTAGTTTGCCTACCCATGGTTTAAACAGTGCCAGAAGTTAATGGGGGCAGGATGCAAAGTAGGTGAGCAGGGGCAGAGCCCCTACTTCAGGCATTGGCAAACCCCTAGCTAACAGGACTAGTGGTCAGGGATGATGGGAGTTGTAGTCCCAAAACATCTGGAGGGCCGAGTTTGCCTATGTCTGTAGTTGTTGTGGTTTTTTAAAAAGAATTAAGTGGGTTTTATACAGCTTTTCAGGTGATCTCACAAAGAGATTCATAAAAGACCAATATAGCAATAAACAGCCGTTAAAGAGAGCTGAAAATGCCTTGTTAAGCTTTCTTCTGAAACTCCTGCTCTCTCTCTCCTGAAGGTGTCTGAAGTGGACCGTCTGAGATGTGTTCTGAGGAACTGCCGTGTGCTGCCTGTGGAAGGAGCATTTGTGTGGTGTACCTGTTTCCTTCGGATGGGTTGGGCCTGCAGCTGTTCCTCGTTTTGAGGCTGAAGGACAGGAAACCAGTTTTCTCAGAGGCGGAGAGGAAGGCCGCTTTGCCTTGCGCCATCATCTGTCGCTAGCGTTTTGAGTAATTAAAAAGTATCTGTGCTGTAGCCCTTGGGGCTTGGATCTCTTCTTTTAAGTCACCTGGGACTATTTGTCTGGCAGATTTATATATTTGTACTTGGAAATTTCCAATCCGCTCTTTCACAAAACGCAACAAGGTGGCTCACAACATATGAAATGCTGGGTAATGGGTCTCGGTCTATGAAGCATTTTTAAAAATCATCAACAGACGTGCTGCAGCTTTGTCTGGTTCTGCTCGTCGCCAGAGAGCTGTTCACACATTACATTCAATGGGTGTACAGCCAGTGATTGCGACAGCGAACCTGAATGTTGGAAAGATTCATGACAGACAAAAGAAAGTGCTTTTTTCACGCAGTTCATAATGAAACTACCACGAAAGCCCCTCCCCCAAGCAGTAGCAATGGCCACAAATTTGGAAGGCTTTAAAAAAGGATTAGACAACTTCAATAAGGCGATCGTGGCTACTAATCTCAATAGCTGTATTGCTGGAGGCAATTCATTCATTTCATTCATTTATTGAATTTATATACTGCTCTATACCCAGGGATGCGAGTGGCGCTGTGGGTTAAACCACTGAGCCTAGGACTTGCTGATCAGAAGGTCGGCGGTTCGAATCCCTGCGACGAGGTGAGCTCCCGTTGCTCGGTCCCAGCTCCTGCCCACCTAGCAGTTTGAAAGCACGTCAAAGTGCAAGTAGATAAATAGGTACTGCTCGGGTTACATACTATGATGGGATGATTAGCTGCTTGTGCTTAAAATTGTGCTCCCTCAGAGTTTGTGCGGCTCCACAAACCTCTGTGTGTGACAGAGCTCCTCAGACATGTCTGCTCTAGTCACTAGTAGAGTCTGACAGTGGCTGCCTGCGGAAGCGCTTCCAGCAAAGAAGCTCCTTAACGGAAACGCGTCTCCTGGACTCACGACGTGGCAGCTTCCGGCGAAGCATGGGTCTCCCTATGGTTGCTTCTGACACCTCCCCGCTGTTTTCGCTGGACGTGTCTCTCACCCCTCCTTCTCCCCTGCTAGTTCCTGCCTTGGCTGCTGCGTCTCTCTCAGCATTCCTGAGATCCTCCTCCAGAGACCCCTCGCTCCCCCTGCTGGTCCCTGCTTTAGCTGCTGACTCCCTCCCAGCCTCTGGGAGCCCTACCACCTCCCTTTCCTCTGATGTCAGTTCCCTGACATCCACCTCCCCTCCAGGGCCCCCTTCCCCCCCGCCCCTACTCTCTCCTCTGGGCGGTGAGGAGCTAAAACCCCGAAAAGAATCCTCTTCATCTTCAGACGTCTCGAACATTTCCCTCCATCGGTCTTCGTTCCGGCTCGCTGAATCCTCCTCCGCCTCGGAATCAGAGAACCCCTCCAACTCTTCTTCTTCGTCGGTGGTGGCGAAGTATTCCCTCCGGAACCTCGCCACTGGCTGAGGTTTACTAGGGAATCTCTGATGAAAAGTTTCTATCAAAACCTCGTCATCTACATCCTCTGCCATGACCCAGGTGTTTTCCGACTCCGGCTCCCCTTCCCACATTACCAAATACTCTACTTGATCTCCCTTCCACCTGGAATCGAGAATCTCCGCTACATGGTAGCTGTGTTCCTTTTCCTCCATAGCTGGTCCCCTATTGACCCTCCCTTCTCTGTCCCCTTTATACGGTGACAGCAACGACCTGTGGAACACTGGGTGCAGCTTCATGTGGTTCGGTAACCGGAGTCTGAAAGCCACTGGGTTGACCTGCTGCGTGACTTCAAATGGGCCCAGCCTTTTGGGTCTTAACTTCTTACAACCCCCTTTGAATGGTAACCCTTGGGTGGACAGCCACACCTGGTCCCCCACCCTAAGGCTTTCACCTTCCCTTCTGTTTTTGTCTGCCTGCCTCTTATATTCCTCCTTAGCCCTATTTAAGTTAAGTTGGAGCTGGCGATGGATCGCTTCCATTTCTTCAACGAACTGTTCTGCAGCTGGAACGCTCCAGTTCTCCCCTTCCCCCCCTGGGAAGGCTCGGGGATGGCACCCGTGATTAGCCAAAAAGGGGCTCATCCCCGTGGACACGTTCTCTGCATTGTTGTAGGCAAATTCTGCCAACGCCAGCCTCTCCACCCAATCATTCTCTCTGTCATTCACATAACACCTCAAATATTGCTGGAGGACACCATTAGCTCTTTCCGCCTGCCCGTTGGTTTCTGGATGACGGGCAGTTGAGAAATTAACCTCTACATGCAGTAAGCTCATGAGCTTCCTCCAGAACCTGGAAGTAAATTGTTTCCCTCGGTCAGAAACCACCCTCAAGGGGGCGCCATGCAACCTAAACACATTTTCTACAAACAATTTAGCGGTTTCTTCTGCTGTGACCGCATGTGAGCAGGCTATAAAGTGGGCCATCTTGGTTAACAGGTCTACCACAACCATGATGGCTGTTTTCCCTCTGGACCTTGGCAGATCAGTCATGAAATCTATTGCCACTGCTTCCCATGGTCTTTCAGGCGTGGGTAGTGGTTCTAATAAACCTGCCGGTGCCCGCCTCTCCCCCTTGGCTCGTTGGCATTGGTCACACCCTCTCACATACTCCCGCACATCTTCCCTGACCTTGGGCCACCAGAATTCCCTGGTAACCAGCCACATGGTTTTGTGTTGCCCAAAATGCCCTGCTGTGGGGCTATCGTGCAGTTGCTTGAGTACCTTTTCCCTCAATTCCCCTTCAGGTATATATAACGCTCCCTTGTAGTACAACGCCCCGTTTCTCTCCTCAAAACCCCCGGGTTTGTCTCCCTCCCTCCTGATACCCCTGAGTTTGTCCTGGGCGTATTCATCCTGCACCGTTCCCTCTACCAGTTCCCTTTGCCCCACCAATGCCGCCCCACACACCCAGCGGTCCTCTGGAATGACATGGGTCTCTTCGGGTGCTCCCTCCCCCTCCAAATATTCAGGTTTGCGTGAGAGAGCGTCCGCCCTAACGTTCTCTGGGCCTGGCACGTAACAAATCTCAAAGTTAAATTTGGAGAACTCCTGGGCCCATCTCAACTGCCGTTGGTTGAGCACTCGCGCAGTTCTCCAATACTCTAGATTCTTATGGTCCGTGCACACTTGCACCTTATGTTGTGCCCCAATTAGCAGGTGCCTCCATCTCCGGAAAGCCTCATGAATAGCAAGAAGTTCCCGGTCGTACACCGTGTAGTTCCTCTCGGATTTGTTCAGCTTTCGCGAAAAGAAGGCACACGGTCGCCACTCTGACTCCTCCTTCCCCGGCTGCAGAAGAAGCACCGCCCCTATGGCTCTGTCAGATGCGTCTGTTTCGACCCTCATCTTTTTTTGTAAATCCACATGCAGAAGTTGTTCTTCAGAGGCGAAGGCCCTTTTCAGTTCCTCAAACGCTCGCTCCGCCTCCGCCGTCCAAACAAACTTCTTTTTACTGCTGAGACAGTCCATGATGGGTGCCGTCAGGTGGGCGAAGTTTCGGATGAACTTACGATAAAAGTTTCCAAACCCTAGGAACCTCTGCACATCCTTCTTGGTTTTGGGTGTTTTCCATTCCAGCACTGCTTGAACCTTGCCGGGATCCATGGCCAACCCCTTGTCTGACAGGCGGTACCCCAGGAATTCCACCTCCTTGGTATGAAACTGACACTTCTCCAGTTTCACCCACAGCCTGTTGGCTTGCAGCCTGCTCAACACTTCTCTGACGTCTCTCACATGTTGCTCCTCATTCTCCGAATACACCAACACATCATCTAGGAAGGCCACGCAATTCTTGTAGAGCAAAGGCCCCAGTACGTGGTTCATGAACGATTGAAAACACGCGGAGCCTGCTTGTAATCCAAAAGGCATCACGAGGTATTCAAATGCCCCCAAAGGGGTGAACATGGTGGCTTTCCATTCATCCCCTTTCCTTATACGTATCAGGTTGTACGCCCCCCTTAGGTCCAGCTTTGTAAAAATCTTTCCCTTCCGCACCCTGGTCAAAATATCATCAATCCTGGGCATAGGAAAAGCCGCCGGCTCTGTCACTGCATTTAACCGCCTGAAATCACATACAAGTCTCGGCTTGTCCGTGTGCTTTTTATCCACAAAAAACACTGGGCTACCCCCCGCTGCCTTGGACTCTCTGATGAAGCCTCTCTTCAGGTTCTTGTCAATGAACTCTCGCAACTCCTGCATTTCCCTGTCTGACATGGCATACAACTTGCCTACAGGAAGCTGTGCTCCAGGGAGTAAATTGATCTGGCAATCAAAGGGCCTATGCGGGGGTAGTTGGTCAGCTTCCTTCTCGCTGAACACGTCGCTGAGATCTGCATACTGTGGTGGCACCTTCACCTTCTCCATTACTTCAGTCCCTGCTAGGGTGGCTTGGGCCCCTGCTGAACCCTTTTCCCCCTTGCAGTGTTCTAAGCAATGTGCTGAACCGAAGGAAACCACTCTTTGATGCCAGCCCACCAGCGGATCATGTAGGGCTAGCCAGCTCATTCCCAAAATAATGGGAGCGCCTCCCAAGGTGGCCACATTAAACGCTATCAGTTCTGTGTGCCTTGCCACCCTCATTATCATTGGGACGGTCTGCAAGCTGACTCCTCCTCCCAACAGTTCCCTGCCATCGATCGTGGTCACCTGAAGGGGGTTGCTTAAAGGGATCGTCTGTATCTGGTGTTCAGCAGCAAACTCCTTGCTCATAAAATTGCAGGAGCTGCCTGAGTCCAACAGCGCCTTTATTTTTAGGGGGTGTCCATTTTGCAGCTCTAGCGACACTTCAATCACTAGAGCAGGTTGAGGAGCTTCTGGCACGGGCACTTTCACTGCTCTTTGGCCTGGCTGCAGTGCCCCGACTGTGGCAACCAGGCGTTGGCTTTTACCTGCTCCGTTTCTCCCTGCTCTCCCCCCTCAACAGCTCCCACCATCCCTTGCCATTCCTTCCTCTGGGGGCAGACTCTGGCAAAGTGCCCTGGCTGTTGGCAGAGATAGCATTTCCGGGCCCCTTTTCCCTCCTTCTTAGCCCCCTCACTGGGCTTTGAAACTGCGCGCGCGCGGGCTGTTCCGACTTCCATCGGCTCTGCCGGCGGGAAAGCTGGCTCAGGAATGTCTGGAATGCGGAACTCCTTCCAACGTTCCCCTCTCCCTTCCCGCCTCTCCAAGGCTCTTGCCTCCTGGCGCGCTCCTATGGTCAGCGCAGATTTGGTCAGCTGATCCATAGACACCGCCCTGGGGCTCCGGGACAGTTCGTCTTTCACAGCCGAAGAAAGACCTTCTTCAAATAGCATCTGAATGGGTGCCGCCGATAAATCCCACCCCAATCCGTGAATCAGCATGGTAAATTCAGTCCAGTACTCACGGACAGATCGGCTTCCCTGCTTGCAAGCCATTAGCTGTCTGCGCACCACCCCTTCCTCAATATCGCTGGAAAACATGATATCCATTGCACGAAAGAACTTCATAGTGTCCTTTAGGATGTCATTGTGCGTTGCCATCAGGGGTCGAACCCAGTCCCGCGCCCCCTTCTCAAGATGCCCAATTACGAAAGCAACTCGCGATTCCTCATCAGGGAACTCATCAAACTGCACATTAAGTGCATATTGCATCTCTGTCCTAAAGGCATGGTAATCCTTGGGGTCCCCCCCCCAAACTTCTGCACCAATCCTGGTGCCTTTCTGGGGAACTGCGTGGTTTCCCCTTCTTGTCTGCATCCTGAGCCCTTCTCTCCTCGAGCCTCGCCGTCTGCAGCGCAAGTTGGACCTCCAATGCTCGGTATCTTTCTTCCAAGCTTGGACCAGCTCCACCCCCTGCTCCTCCGGCTCCGGCTCCGGCTGGGTCGCTCATGATGCTTTCTCCTGCACAGGCAGCGTACAGAGACTGTCAGACTGCTATGATGGGATGATTAGCTGCTTGTGCTTAAAATTGTGCTCCCTCAGAGTTTGTGCGGCTCCACAAACCTCTGTGTGTGACAGAGCTCCTCAGACATGTCTGCTCTAGTCACTAGTAGAGTCTGACAGTGGCTGCCTGCGGAAGCGCTTCCAGCAAAGAAGCTCCTTAACGGAAACGCGTCTCCTGGACTCACGACGTGGCAGCTTCCGGCGAAGCATGGGTCTCCCTACGTTTGCTTCTGACACCTCCCCGCTGTTTTCACTGGACGTGTCTCTCACCCCTCCCTCTCCCCTGCTAGTTCCTGCCTTGGCTGCTGCGTCTCTCTCAGCATTCCTGAGATCCTCCTCCAGAGACCCCTCGCTCCCCCTGCTGGTCCCTGCTTTAGCTGCTGACTCCCTCCCAGCCTCTGGGAGCCCTACCACCTCCCTTTCCTCTGATGTCAGTTCCCTGACACATACGCTTCAGGTTACATATGCTTCAGGTCACAGACTCCGCTAACCCAGAAATAGTGCTTCAGGTTAAGAACTTTGCTTCAGGATGAGAACAGAAATTGCGCTCCGGTGGCGTGGCAGCAGCAGGAGGCCCCATTAGGTAAAGTGGTGCTTCAGGTTAAGAACAATTTCAGGTTAAGTACGGACCTCTGAAACGAATTAAGTACTTAACCTGACGTACCACTGTATGCCTTCTTTGTTGCCTTCACTGCCACTAGATGGGCTCAATAATGAGCCCTTACCGGTGTTCGGTTGAATTCATTCGGATCTTTCCTCCACTGAAGATGGCGACAGGCCAGGCAGCCAGCTCCAAAGCTCCACAGATTTTAATCGAGATTTAATTGATTTTAACTCGTTTTAAATCAAGTATTTTATTAACAATCAACTGTTCAACTGTCAGCCTGGAAGCTGGAGAGCAGAAGAATGTGGAGCTGTGAGATAAGCAACAATTAACAAACTTGGAGCTTATCTGTTCTGCCAGCATCCCGTTTATCAAGTGGAAGCCCGGAAGGTGGCTGAATAGGACACTGCAACTATTGAGATTTTAACCTTAGGCTTTTGAACATAAACTGTCATCCAGAGGCAAGAAAAGAATCAGGAATAGTCCCAGTAATGATACTGGGGCCTAATAAATCCAGTAAGGAGGAGAAACAGATGAGAATGGACTCCTATCTCCCCACCGTAAGGACAACGCCAAACGTGAGAAATGGAATAATAGCTGCAGGATCCCCTCCACTTGCGTTCAAGCCATTTCCTGGCTTGTTTTCTCGCCCTAAGCTATGGAGTATATCAGGGGGCCAATCGGGCTCCACAAAATGGAAGAAGGCATTCATGGGCGATTGTGTCTATAGCCCGAGTCATTCGGCTGTTCCAAAGGTTGGTCAGGGTTTCAACAGGAACACCAGTCATATCAGCCAGAAAACCCCCTAGAGCCATTTGGAATCCCTCTAGATCCATCTGCCTCTGAGGGTGGACCTTCCTAATTGGTCCCCCCCACCTCTGCGGAGGGGAAAAGTTGCTGACATTCTAAATCTCAACAGGACCATGACAAGAGACTGATGTCAATGTCCCCCACCTTCAGATCACCCTCTTCCTGCCCAGTCGAGAAAACGAGGTCCAGAGTGTGGCCTGCATGTGCGTTGGGCCGGTGACATTGTTAACGGAGAAGTCCGAGGGCTCCCTTGGGCAAAAACAAAGACACCAACCAGGATAACTTGGAGCAAAACAGCAGCCTGTAGGCTTGGCCTTTATTGAATACTGTCGCGACAGGACTCCCACCCACAACAAGATGAAGCAAAATGGAAGCCCAGAACAAAAGAAGACCCCAACTTTTATTAGTTACTAATCCCCCAAACTACACCCCTAAGACTACATCACAACTACATCACAAAAAGGAGGGGTTGAGGGAGGAGTTGTGGTAACCTGAGTGTCCTGTCATCTGGCTGGTTCCTCCTTTCCCCCCTCCCCATAAATGCTTTCCAGGTGACAAAGGGGAGCTTGCAGTTTCCTGCCCCCAGAGGGAAGAGCTGATCATTGTCCTTTGTTCCAGTCCGTGCTGAATCCACTCCCATATGCAAGTTCTTTGTGATCTTGATGGTCTTCTGTCTAGGACCATCAGGGTTGGCGTAGCAACTGGGCAGGGCCTCCTGTGTATGTGCTGGTATGCTCAAGGGATTATGGCTGCCCTGTATCAAACCTTCCCCATTTTGTAGTCCTTCCTTCATGGAGTAAAAAAAAAAAGTGGAACAGTGCAGATCCGATGTATGGTTGATTTTCTATGAATTTATAACAGAAGCGTAGCGTATGTAGTGTGTGAGTGTGTGTGTGTGTGAAGTTTGTACAAACTGAATGATTGGGGGGGGGGCGTTTCCTGCGACAACATGTTGGGACAGTCCTATGCTTGTCATGGCGGCCATGAAGTCCTTGAGGCATCCCAGAACCAGCTGCCTCTGAATGCTACTTGTTGGAAATCTCAAGAGGAGAGAGTTCTGCTTGCAAGCTTCCCACGGTCATCTGGTTGGCCAGTGTGAGAACAGGAAGCTGGACTGAGCCATTTTGGGATGGCTGTTAATAGTGTGCTATTCCTTTGTACTGCTGCACCCAGGGCATATAATAACACTACTGTATTTAGGAGGGAGCTTAAATTGCCCTTCCAGTCTTGCCCAATGGATGAGCAGGGCAAAGCGAAATGTCGTTAGGAAGTGGAGGCACCATTCGGTTTTATTTGTAAATTATTAACCTGACACATCCAAAGTCTGAATTAGGAGATGCGTCTGAATTCGGGTGGCTTCACCTTTGGTTCTGAATACGTAGTCTGTGCAGAAGAGGGACGGGGAGGAGAAACTAGCCCTTAATAATCTAATGCTGGATTTTGATGAACAAATGGGCTTCAACAACCTTCACTTGAGGAGCCAAAGGAGACTGCCCACTGCAAGCTGCCAATCTGCTGACCTTTAAGGTACGTTCTAACTTTTGGTTTTCCTTGTGGTTTCTAGGAGGTTAGAGACTTGGTGTCTATTCCCTGCCCAGGGACTTTTACAAAGGTCTTCAAAACAGCCTGTCCCTTTTCCTTCAAAGCTTGATTTAAAGGAGGGCGGAAAGAGGCTTCAAATTCTTCACCCAGGACCCACCCTCGTGTTTCTCTTTCAAGCCTCCAAGTTTTGAAAGGGAAACGAGTGGTGTGTTTGGTTAAGATGTTTGGTTTGAAGGTGGACCAGAGCTGTATCTAAGGAACAGCCAGGACTTTTATCCTCCTGCCCCACAACTGTATGATGTCAGGTGTGGGGCAGGTGGGTGTGGCTTCCCAAAAATGTCTTGGTGGACCATGTTTGAGCTGTGGGCTGGAGGTTGTCCCCCCCTGCCGCGTTGTACAGGGAATTGTGCTCTCCTCTGTCCGAGTGTTTGATACAAACCACAATAGTGAGCTCTGTGTACATCCTCGATGAAATTTGCAAACTTTGGAATGCCTTGCTAACTTTATGCAAATGTTCTAGTAAAGGTGTCCAAAGGTGAAGCGTGAAAATGAATTCAGATGATTCAGTTTTCCTGCAGAAGATTATCAGCCTGTCGTCTCCATTTTCAGTTTCATCACAGGAAATACGACCGAGTGCTTTGGCATAATTTTATTGTGACTGCTGAATGTTTAGGATTTTTTGACTCAAGAGGCAATAACTTTTAGCACTGCCCTTCTTTTTGAAGAAGCTGCAAAACAAAAAAACAAAGAAAGAAAGCACATTTATTGTGGCAAAAATAAAAATAAAAATTCACTGCATCCAGCCCCAAGACAGCTGCGGTTCATTCAACTAGATATAGAGAATGTTCAGTGCATGGAATAAATTTTGCAAACTTGTTCCTTTCCATAATTTTTTTTGTTGAATACCATTATACCTTCCAGGTACATCGGCTGCATTATCATAGGATTGTCTGAAATCTATTTCAAGTTCACTGTAGTAGTATCAGCTCAGCCATACTTTCACGGCAGTTTAAAAAGACTCAGAAGGTGTTTAGCTGGTAATCCATCACGAGGGAGAAACATATCTAACAACAATAGTAAATTGATCAACGTGGTAAACATCAGGTTGAATCAACTGCTAAACTAGGACTTCCGGTTTGGTTCGCAAACAGTACGGGAGCGCGGAGAAGTTGCTGCGCGACTTCTCCGAACTGCGCGGGGATTTTGAGGGGCAACACAAAGACACTGTGACCCCCAAAACCTCCAGGGGGGCCCCCTGGAGGGAAATGCTTCCAGCAGTGTCGGAATGGTTCGAAGCTTTTTGGGATTTTCCCTGTTTTTGGGAGGACTCCGGAGCAAAGGGACCGAAAGACGCATCTTGGTAAGCTCTGCGACCCCGCACAGCTATGTCTCGAGCTCCTGCTGAAAAGAGGCGACAAATCTCCGAAATCTTTTGAAACTGTCACCTTTGGTGTTACCAAAATAAATGTTGGAGTGTAAAATTAGGAGATTAGACTCCAAGGAGAGACAGATGTTAACGGATTAATTTTAAGGAGCCTGACTGTTTCTCGGAGTTAAGATGGCGCTGGGAGTTAATTGGAAGAGCGAGACAAAGTAGCTAACTCTCACCTGCTGTAGAACAAGAGAGGGAAAGACCTCGTAGGAAACTCCGCGGGGCAAAGTAACCAGTAAAAAGGTACATAAATGAAATGAAACTTTAAAAAACTTTGTATCAAACTTTAAAAACTTTGTATCAAAAAGTGGATTGCTGGAGAGTCTGAATAGAAAGCTAAAAGCCGAAGAGAGAACCGGGAGAAACGAGCGGAGGGACGTTTAGAAGTGGAGATAACGAACGGAGAGGGAAGAAAGTGTAAAGCAGCGGGGGGAGTCGGCGAGGCAAGAACCCCCCCATAGCTCCTGTGACGGGGTATAAGAATGAACCCGACTCTACGTACCTACCCTCCCTGGCTTCTTCCTTAGACCCCCAGCGTTTTCCAGCCTGTTGCCGTTGTTATCCCAACAATAAAAGAGACACATTGCGCAAGCCCGGGTGCGTGAGATAATACAATTCGCCGTGGAGGGCAGAGGCTGGTTAGCGGTTGTGCGGCTGGGCACACCCGAAACTGGTTTACTCCGAAAGGCTTAAAGATTTTGAAAGACTTCTTCTTCTCATTTTTGTATCCTTTCCGCTTCTGGAGTGACCTTGTGTCGTGAAGCCGGCCCCTTTCCTGGTGTTTGCCACCCCCTTTATGGAATAAGAACTGGACTTCTTTCCCTTTTTTGGAATTGGAATTAGACACTTAATTTTTGATTGCGAGTTTGATCCCCTCTTTTTATCCGTGAGGAATTCACTTAGACTTTGGCGAACAACTTCAAAGCTCCTAAACCTTCGTCCGCGTATCTACCCAGCTGGACTTCCGCCCGCGTATCTATTCAGCCCTTCTTGCCTGCCCCCCCCTCTTCCTCCCCCACCCCACCCTATCTCCCCGTTCTATTGGGGCTCTTGACCCCTCCCCTCGATCTCGGACTGCATTTAAGGTAACACTGGTAGGACATTGGCAGGGCAGGAGCCAGTACCACATGAGAATGGACAAAATTAAATAAGTGGAGGAGACCTAAAGAGAAGCCCCCGTGTTACCTGCGCTATTTGGACCATTTTATCTATCCATCACACCTTCTGGGGGTTTTTGGTGTTTCTCCCCCCCTCCTTGCATTCCTTTGGTACCTCCTAATTCTCCCCCTTCTCTCTACTTCTGGTTTCTTGCATCTTACCCTCTTAATTGAAATTTATCTTTGCTATTACGTAATTGCAAAGATTCCTAAAGTGGAGGAGAAGGCTCCCAACATTGGGTAAGGGAATAAATTGTGTACTGACTGTGAAAAGGGAGGAGAAATAAGTTAGATAACATAGGAAGAGTGTGTTGACTGAATTAAGGGATAGATTATAACTCTCTCTGTGATAACTATAATATCCAAGATTGTCGGTCCCGCTTTGGGAAACAACAACAAAAAACAAAAAACAAAAATACTTTTAGAATAACTGATCGTGGGTGGTGGGGAGGTGAGAAGGGGAGGGAGGTGAATAGATGTCGGGGAAAGACGGGAAGAAAGCTGGGGGAACCCCAATGGACAGGCGAACCTCAAGACAAGAGGAAATAAAAGACCTAGATGCATTATGGTTGAAAATAAAAGAGGAATTCAGACAAAATGAGATACGTATAGAAAAAAAATTAGGAGAGATGCAAGAATCCTTCGATAAAAAGATTGAAGTGGTCACAGGGGAACTCTCAAATAAGATAAAAGACCTTACAGTTAGAACAAAGTCCTTAGAAGAATTAAATAAAAAAACGCAGAAAGATTTGAGAGATCAGAGAAAAGAAGTTGAAAAAGTTAAAGAGAATTTTGGAGAACTGAGTAAAAATCAAGACCAGATCTTAGATAATTTAGCCTTGATGGAGATGAAACAAAAGCACTTAAATTTAAAATTTAGAGGAATAGGGGAAGAAAGAGAGGAAGATATAAAAGGGAAAATAGTTAAAGAGCTGGCGGAGTGGCTTGCATTGAAAGAAGATGAGGTCGTACAAACGATAGAAAATGCCTTTAGAATAAAAATAAAACCTAAACAAAGCAGATTGAAAAAAGTTCCAGGTGACTGTCTAGTGATCTTCAAATCGATAGAAATGAGAAACTTGATTCTAAGAGAAAGTTACCAGAAAAAACTGGTAATTGATGGGAAACCAATTATCATTTTTAAAGAAATACCAATCAGACTGCTCCGAAAAAGGGAGGGTTATAAACAAATAGTTGGTACCCTAAGGAAAAACGGCATACAACACAGATGGGAATTCCCAGAAGGGATTTCCTTTTTCTACAAAGGGAAAAGATTTAAGATAACCGAAAATCAGGAAGTCAGTAAATTCCTACGTAGATATGGAAAAGATCTCGGGGGGGTGGGGGAAAGAAGTGGAGACGGGGTGGGGGGGAGAGAAGAAAGAGGGGAGGCGAATTTGAGGGAGAGACTAGAGAGGGAAGGAGAAGCAGGGGGTAGGGGTGAAGAAGAGGAGGGCGAAGAAGGGGAGGAAGGGGAGGAGGAAGAGATCGAAGAGCAGACAGAAGACAAACCCAACCGAATCTAAGCCGATAAAACTTAGATTGGGAATTCACTGACTTATTGGTAGATAAAGGTGATAATGAATCTTAAAATCGTATCATGGAATGTAAATGGTCTGAACGAAAAAGTTAAAAGGAATAAAATTGTGAACGTGTTGAAAAAGAAAAAAATGGATGTAATCTGTATCCAAGAAACCCATGTAGCTAGAAAGCATAAACGTGTCTTGACAAACAAGTATTTGGGTACGGAATTTATAAACTCTATGGAGGAGAAAAAAAGAGGAGTAGCAATATATGTGAAGGAAAAATGGGAACCAAAAATGATATATAAAGATGAGGAGGGGAGGATACTAGGGGTTCAAATTAACTTTCAGGGAGAAAAGATCAACGTAGTGAATATCTACGCTCCAAATACAAATAGACCTGAGTTTTTCAAGAAATTAGAACAAGTTCTAATAGACCTAGACGATAACAAGACGATACTACTGGGAGACTTTAATGCGGTGCCGTCACCAGAAATAGACAGACAAACCGAAAACAGGAAGCGAAACCAAGGAAAATTACCGAAATCATTTCAAGATCTGGAAGAAAACCTAGACTTAATAGATATATGGAGACATCTACACCCGACAGAAAAACAGTTTACTTTCTTCTCAGAAGTACATAAAAGTTGGGGCAGAATAGATCAAATTTGGACCTCACGAGCACTTACCTTAAGAGCAATAAGTTGTGAAATACACCCAAGGACACTATCAGACCATAACCTGATAACTTTAGAAATTAAAGGTGTCACACAGGGAAGCTTTAGATGGAGGCTAAACGAATATCTATTAGAAAACGACGATGTCATGGAGAAGGCCAAAATTACCCTAAAAGAGTACTTTGACTTGAATCTGAATACAGGAACAAACATAGAAGTGGTGTGGGACGCCAGTAAGGCGGTAATAAGAGGTCTATTTATTCAGCAAAATAATTATAAGAAGAAGATAAGACAGCAGGAGAAGGAAGAGATACTCAAGCAACTAAGAGAACATGAAAAAAAACTAATAGATCACCCAAAGGATGAGCAAAGTATTCGGACAATAAAAATGTTACAAACACAATATTCGATGCTGACGAGCCAAGAAATCGAGTGGAAAATTAAACTAATGAAGCAGAGATATTTTGAGTCAGCGAATAAAATAGGGAAATTTCTAGCCTGGCAACTGAGGAAAAGACAGAAACAGAATACAATAAACAAAATAAAAGTAGAGGAGGATCTGATAGTTGACCCCATAAGAATACGAAAGAAGTTTCTCGAGTTTTACGAGGAATTATATAAGAGAGGGGAAGAGGATACAACACAAATAGACAGATATCTGAAGAGACATAAAGGGAAGACCATCACAGAAGAAGATAGATCTCAACTAAATAAACCCATCAGTACAGAAGAAGTCCAAAATGCTATAAAAAAAATGAAAATAGGCAAAGCCCCAGGCCCGGATGGTCTTTCGGCTAAATATTATAAAGTTCTAGAAAATCAACTATTACCGACGCTTTGTGACACTATCAACAACATCTTAAGAGGAGGGAAAATACCTGAGTCATGGAGGGAAGCCTATATAACATTAATTCCCAAACCAGATACAGATAAAATGTGTATTAAAAACTATAGGCCAATATCTCTATTGAATAACGACTATAAAATATTTGCCGACATTATGGCAAATAGATTAAAAAAATGCCTGATACATTTAATACACAAAGATCAAGCAGGCTTCTTACCGAATAGATTTCTGAAAGACAATGTAAGGCACATTATAAACTTAATTGAATATCTGGAAATTAACAACGATATACCAGCGGCCTTGATTTTCATAGACGCAGAAAAAGCGTTTGATAATGTCTCTTGGTCATTTTTACTAAAGACTATGGAGGAAACGGGAATAGAGGGAGAATTCCTGAAAGGAATACAGGCAGTGTATTCAAAACAATCGGCCAAACTGGTGATAAACAATAACCTTACAGATACATTCCAAATTGAAAAAGGAACCAGGCAAGGCTGTCCCCTCTCCCCGCTTTTGTTCATTATGGTATTAGAAGTTCTAGCAAATAAAATAAGATCGTCATCTGACATCCAAGGGATAAAAATAGGATCAAGAGAGTTTAAACTAAAAGCTTACGCGGACGACCTGGTGTTGTCCTTAGAAGAACCGTTAAGAAGCACAGAGAAGGCGCTGGAAATATTAGAAGAATATGGTAAGCTAGCTGGATTCAAACTGAATAGATCAAAGACCAAGATCTTAACAAAGAATTTGAGAAACGAGATAAAAGATAAATTAGAAAGACAACATGGAATTGAAATAACCAAAAAAGTAAAATATTTAGGTATTTGGCTCACACCTAAAAATATAAACTTGATCGAAGATAACTACACAACAACTTGGAACAAAATCAAAAAAGATCTGGATGTCTGGAACAGAGTAAACCTTTCGTGGCTTGGCAGGATGGAGGCAATAAAAATGAATATTCTTCCTAGAATGCTGTTTCTCTTCCAAAATATTCCGGTTATCAGAGGGATTAAAATATTTAAAGATTGGCAGAAAGTCCTCTCTAGGTTCATATGGCAGGGAAGGAGGCCAAGGATCAGATACAAACTACTTACAGATAGAAAGGAGAGAGGAGGACTTGCGGTTCCTAACCTAAGATTATATTATGAAGCGGCCTGCTTATGCTGGGTAAAAGATTGGATAACTCTGGAAAATAAGGACCTATTAGAACTCGAAAGTGTAGAAAACTGGTTTAGCTGGCATGCCTATCTTTGGTCAAGTAAGGGGAAAGTACACAAGAGTTTTTCGAACCACATCGTCAGAGGTCCGATACACGAAGTTTGGGAAAGAAACAAAAAATTGTTAGAATCTAAAACACCCTGGTGGCTGTCCCCAACAGATATCTTATCATTTAAAAAAACAAATCTGGACGAACAAAACTTAACATATGAAGATTTACTGATAAGCTCCCATGAAGGCTGGAAATTAAGACCGTATGAGGAATTGCAAGGGAAGTTGAAGGGCTGGCTACATTACCATCAAATCAACGCAAGATGGATGGAAGATAAGAAAGTAGGAATGAGCGAAAAGAAGTCAAGATTTCAAATTGAAATAATTGAAAGTAGATCTAAGTTACTATCTAAAATGTATAATATTTTACTAGAATGGGATACAAAAGATATAGAAATTAAAGAAGTCACGGTAAAGTGGGCAAGGGACTTAGGACATAATATTGAACATGAGAAATGGCTAAAATTATGGAACGAGGGAATAAAATTTACAGCAAGTGCTGCTATTAGAGAAAACCTTGAAAAAATGATATATAGATGGTATCTAACCCCAGAAAAATTAAATAGGATGTATAAGACCGGTAACAAGGCCTGCTGGAGATGTAAAACAAATGAAGGGAACTTCATACATATGTGGTGGACATGTGAGGGAGTAAAAAAATTTTGGAATCAGATATATGATGAGTTAAAAAAAATATTCAGACTCACATTCCCCAAAAAACCGGAGGCCTTTTTACTAGGGATGGTGGGAAAAGAAATACCGGGAAAAGATAAAACCCTGTTCCAATATGCAACAGCTGCGGCTAGAATGTTAATTGCCCAGAATTGGAAAAACCCAACTTTGCCAACGATCAAAGATTGGCAGCTGAAACTTTATGGCTTTATAGAAATGGCTAAATTGACGCAAAGAATTAGAGATCAAAAAAATACAAAGTTAAAAGAAGACTGGAACAAATTTATAGTTTATTTCGATGGTAATTATAGTAACCTACCAACTACAGTAGGTTTGACCTAATCTTCCAATGTTATAAACAAAAAATCTATACCAGCTGTTTGATAAAATTATTAAAGGTAGGAATCCGAAATCAGGTGGGAAGGAAGTCGCTACTAATAAACTGTTTGTATGTATGTTCCTTTTTTTTTCTTTTTCTTTTTTTTTTTCCTTTTTTCTTTTTTCTAGTTCTGTATGCTTACTTAATATCTTTTTTACAGGTATTGTTTTTTGGCTGTGTGATCTTTTGTTTCTTGGCTGTATATGATGATGAAAACCTAATAAAAAGTATTATAAAAAAAAAAAAAACTGCTAAACTAAAATAATCTCAGTACTGCTTCTCATCAACTGAATAACCCCTTCACATATGGTTTTGGAAAAGTTTGATGGTGGACCAGAGCCTTTACCACCATACTGATTTATGTGAAAAAAACACAGGAAGGGATCAAATTTGGCAATTGGTTCAAGCAATCCAAGACAGTTACCATTGTTTAGTGACAAAATGTTTTCATTTGTTGTTGTTTAGTTGTCTTAGTTGTGTTCGACTCTCTGTGAACAAGATAAGTGTGATGCTGATTGTCGAATCCAAAAGAAGCTAAAGCTGTAGTTGTGGTAGTCTGGTTAGAGAAAAGCTTGCACACAAAACCATAGATTTTTCCTTTGCGGGAGAATACACAAGCCATTCTCGAGGAAAGGTTTCTCCAGTTACTTTGGTGGAATGAAATAAATTCTTTGAGCAGAACTGGGCTTGGTTTTCGTATGTTTGCTTT
The DNA here is from genome assembly GCF_965113315.1 of Podarcis vaucheri. NCBI lineage: Eukaryota > Metazoa > Chordata > Lepidosauria > Squamata > Lacertidae > Podarcis > Podarcis vaucheri. The sequence goes on from NC_138751.1 coordinate 11,490,211, forward strand.
GAAGTGGTAAAAAGACCTTCCCAGTGCTGACATTCTGAGGGACCTTTCTCAATCCAGAATGATATTTCCTTGTTATTCAATGTGGCCCATAAACCTACATCACTCTCGTCTCTGAAATAACTAGTACCATGAACAATTAGTATTTTTGTAACTATGATGCTAGAGTTTTTGCAGAGATCGTTTGCTGTTTTTTCCAATTCTTTAAGGTGCTAATGAGCTTGAACTGCTTCTTTTTATGCAACTATTTCATGGCATGTTCCTTCATGCCTTGTGTTAATATTTGCCTGTGGGTTCTGCCACGTCATTGTCAATTTCTCCAGAGGATTTTGTACTTGTAGTGGTAGTTACTGTGGTACCTCGGGTTACATACGCTTCAGGTTACATACGCTTCAGGTTACAGACTCCGTTAACCCAGAAATAGTGCTTCAAGTTAAGAACTTTGCTTCAGGATGAGAACAGAAATTGTGCTCTGGCGGCGCGGCGGCAGCAGGAGGCCCCATTAGCTAAAGTGGTGCTTCAGGTTAAGAACAGTTTCAGGTTAAGTACGGACCTCCGGAACGAATTAAGTACTTAACCCGAGGTACCACTGTACTGACAACAGTGCTCCTTGAAAATTTTGGGAGGCTGCATTCTGTATATAAACTGGTTTGTTCTTCAGTCTGCATGACTGCCAAGTATAGTCTACTTGATTTTCTTCTGCTTATAATTACAGTTGTTCTGTATCTGAGGGCTGTTTCTGCCTGTTGTGCAAAGCCCTTTAAACATTTTGAGTACAGTGCTACCTTGGTTTAAGAACAGCTTAGTTTATGAACAACTTGGATTAAGAACGCGGTCAACCCGGAAGTAGGTGTTTTGGTTTGTGAACTTTGCCTTGGAAGCAGAACATGTTGAGTGTGTTCCATTTGTAAATTGAGTCCCCGGCTGCTATGGGAAAGCAGGCCTTGGTTTAAGAACCCTTTGGTTTAAGAATGGACTTCCGAAACGGATTAAGTTCGTAAATCAAGGTACCACTGTATCTCCTTCTGTTCTTTTTGTCGCTTTTGTTTACTAGCACCACTTTCATATCGCTTACTCATTGCTATTTTTGCAAAAAGTCAAAGTGAAATATTATTGTGATTCACAGTGATGTACAAGAATTCTCAAAACACACACTAGAATGATAAGACAGTGGTCTGAACACCTGTAATGCTTCGCAGATGACTTTATCATTTGATTCTGAGTAGCTTCAAAACCTCCACATACAGTAAGTACACACTTGTGTAACTGTCGGAGAGTAAGGTTACCATATTTTTTTCAATGAATCCAGGGACACTTTTCAACTTCAGTTGAAGGGGATGGATTTTGTCAGAGGACTGATTTGTAAATCCAGGGACTGTCCCCGGGAAACGGGGACGTCTGGTAATCTTATTGTAGAGCCACAGACTTATGCATCATGTTTTAATGTTACTAAGATACTGGGCCGAGGCAGCTTCAACTTGCAAGAAAAGAGATACTGACTAAACATAAGGAAGAACTTTATGACAGTGTAATAAACAAAATCTGCCCTTATTCCCTTATGGGGGACACAAGAGCCCTTATATAGTCCATTGTAGGTTCTCCATCAGTAGGAGGAAATAACAGAAGCCAACCAGAGAATATTGAGAAGCAAAGCAGCTCGTAAGCCTGATCTTTATTGAACTGTTGCAAGAGGGTGCTCCCCTCACACACAGGAAAGGAGGAGGACCCAGAACCAAGGTGTGCCTGCCCTTATATAGACATTTTAAATTCCCTGCCCTGGAGCTCAAGACCACCCCTCCATACATCATACCCACATCATAGATAAGGTGGTCTACAACAGAAATTTGAATGTTGTTTTTCCTGTCTGCCAGGTTATCTGATTGCCTTTCCTGGTAGTCTGGCCATTCCTTTGAGATGGTGATTACCCAATTCCTGAGACAATGGGAAGGCTCCCCCACCCCCTCCCTCATTGCAGAGAAAACATTTGGTCAGTTGGGGAGTCAAAATGGTTTCAGGGCGGTCCTCCTGTGCTGCTCCATATCTATGTACGTGCTTGGTTGGTACATTTATGAACATTTATTATACATAGAATACCTTAATTCTTTTATTTCAACAGTAAGAGCCGATCGACGGTGGAACGGTCTCCCTTGGGAGGTTGTGGGCTCTCCTTCCTTGGAGGTTTTTAAGCAGAGTTCAGATGGACATCTGTCATGGATGCTTTAGCTGAGATTCCTGCATTGCAAGGGGTTTGATGTCTTCTTGGGAGAAGACATTTGCAGGCAGCTGCCCAGTGAGTGAGCCTCCTTTGACCGCATTGACAGCAATTGGAAGGCCATCTTGGACCACTTTGTGAAGGACAGCAATGCTCTGTGTGTGCCACACATTACCCAGGTGCTGCAGAATTGAGGGTGGGGATGCCTGGGGAAGCAACGGGGAAGGTGATGGAAGCTCAGTGAGGGTAGCCCTTTTGATCTGCAGGAAGAAGGTCCCAGGTTCAGCCCAACGCAGCTGCCTTAGGTGACAGGGGATGGGAGAGATCTTTCTCACTTTGCTTGAGACTCTGCTTGAGATTCAAGGCAGCTTCCTAGACTGTCTTTAGCTGTGATTCCTGCATCGCATGGGATTGGACTAGATGACCCTTTGGACCCATCCAGCTCTGCAGTTCTATGATTCTAGATAGTAAAATCTGCCTGTTTGCTTTTTTAATGACAAGAGGCCGTTGTTGTTGTTTAGTTGTTTAGTCGTGTCCAACTCTTCGTGACCCCATGGACCAGAGCATGCCAGGCACTCCTGTCTTCCACTGCCTCCTGCAGTTTGGTCAAAGTTATGATGGTAGCTTCAAGAACACCATCCAACCATCTCGTCCTCTGTCGTCCCCTTCCCCTTGTGCCCTCAGTCTTTCCGAACCTCAGGGTCTTTTCCAGGGAGTCTTCTCTTCTCATGAGGTGGCCAAAGTATTGGAGCCTCAGCTTCACGATCTGTCCTTCCAGTGAGCACTCAGGGCTGATTTCCTTCAGAATGGATAGGTTTGATCTTATTGCAGTCCATGGGACTCTCAAGAGTCTCCTCCCGCACCATAATTCAAAAGCATCAATTCTTCAGCGATCACCCTTCTTTATGGTCCAGCTCTCACTTCCATACATCACTACTGGGAAAACCATGGCTTTAAGTATACGGACCTTTGTTGGCAAGGTGATGTCTCTACTTTTCAAGATGCTGTCTAGAGGCTGAGTCTCCTCTAAATTATGAGGCCCTGGGCTGCAGCCCACTCAGCCCATATGTAAATCTGACACTGTCTACTCCTTATACCAACGAAAGTTGCTGTGACCATTGTGCGCACTCTGAACTGTGTGATATTTCCTGAGGGCAAAAGCACACTTACAGGATGACTGAACGATAAAGGTGGGGCTGCTTACTGAAAGAGATTTATTGAGCCCAATCAGACGTGAGTAACGTTTTAACTGAGCTGTTTAAGCAGATATTTATCTACCAGCCTGTCTTCTGGTTTATATTATCCTTTTGCTTAATTTTGTTTACACATCAACACTGATGCAGCTTATTTTAGATACGTATATGCTGAATATAATACAACACTGTTCTTATATTCTTTTTATTGCCTTTGCATTTGCTTCAGGTGTTTCTCGCTTTTCTTGTTCCTCATCCTGATGCGTTTTGACGCCTACCTCGGCAGCAGCTGTTCAGGGCACACCTGACAAAGCAGCAAACTCCAGATGAACCCGGGCGACAAACGGTTCTGGTCTCGACTCTGTCTTTCTGTAACATGTCCTTCAATTTACGGCTTCGGAAGCAGAGCTTAGCGCTGACCGTCTGCGTGGTTTTCCTTGTTAGTCTTACTCTTTCGCTGCTACAGAGGGCAACCAGGTGAGTTATCTGGGTTCTTTGGGAAGGTGGTCTGGGAAGGGCATAGTTTTGAGTGCTTTTTTGAAATGTCAAACAGTATCAGAGATAGCCAGGCCGCCTGAGACATCCACCGAGGCAAGCACCCCCATATATATATAAAGTAAAGGTAAAGGGACCCCTGACCATTAGGTCTAGTCGTGACCGACTCTGGGGTTGCGGCGTTCATCTTGCTTTATTGGCCGAGGGAGTCGGCGTACAGCTTCCAGGTCATGTAGCCAGCATGACTAAGCTGCTTCTGGCGAACCAGAGCAGCACACGGAAACGCTGTTTACCTTCTTGCCGGAGCCGTACCTATTTATCTACTTGCACTTTTGATGTGCTTCTGAACTGCTAGGTTGGCAGGAGCAGGGACCGAGCAACGGAAGCTCCCCCCATGGCGGGGATTCGAACCACCGACCTTCTGATCGGCGAGTCCTAGGCTCTGGTTTAACCCACAGTGCCACCCACCCACATGTTATAGAGTGTTATAAGAAAACAAACTGCTTTTTTCCCTTATGGGGTACCCAAGAGCCTGTATAGAGTCCTTATGTAGGTTCCCTATCAGTAGGAGAACACAACAGAGGCCAACCAGAGAATATTGAGAAGTAAAGCAGCTAGTAAGCCTGATCTTTATTAAGCTGTTGCAACAGGGTGCTCATCCCCCCCCCATGCAGGAGGGAGGAGGAACCCAGAACATTGGTGTGCAAGCTCTTATATAGACTTTTGAAACTGCCACCCTGTAGCTCAAGGCCACCCCGCAATACATCATACATACATCACTGAAAGGGTGGTCTACAGCAGAAAACCTGTCTGCCAGGATACCTGATAATGGTCACTGGTTGCTTTTACCTGGGCATCCTGGCCATTCTTTTGTGATGGTAAATACTTAGTTCCTGAATCTCTTACGCATATTGATAGTGTGCTCAGTTTAACAGATATTTGTAGGCGTAAGCCCCTACAGACCAAAGACAATTGGAAAGCTTTTCCCATTTCCTTCCTCCTTGCAGAGAAATATTTGAGGTCAATTTGGGAGAGTCAAAATGGCTTCAGGTTTGTTCTCCTGTACTATTTCAGACACGTGGTTTATATACTTATGTATGTGTTTGCCTTATACATTTATGAACATTTATTTTATATCTTAGACCTTATAATTCTTTTAACAAGAGAGCCTTCTTAAAAAACTTGAGCTGTTTTAACAAGGAAGTGCAAATGGGCTTCAGCAGAGTCTGTAGCAACCACGAGCTCTGAAATTAATCCCAGCGCTGTGTGTGGTTCTTTCCCCCCACAGAGAGAAGACTACATTAGGACAATTATCAAAGTGCCGGGAACTGAATCGGTTATTTGAAGTAAGGGAATTCTCTCAGAGGTGAGTCTTTCTGGTTGGACTGGCAGGCCTCACTGTTGGGCAGAGAGAGGCAGCTGATTTGGGGTGTCATGGAAAGGCAGAAAATCTTTAGTTGTGACGACTTCCGGGGTTGACGCGATCTGGGAATGGCGGATTCCCTCCGAGCTCCGGAGGGAATCGGCTCAGCAGGGGACGGGTCTTTGCCGTGCCGGCGACACGGGGACCCTTAAAACCGCAGGCGCGGAATGCCTGCGGACTGAAGACTCGGCGGGTGCCTTAAGTGCCCCCCCTGATTCGCGAAGAGCCTTTTTAAAGGCTGCGGAGGGGATACGGGGGGTGGCGCGGCACTGAGAGTCCATCGCTACCTCTGCTGAGCGAAGCCGCGAGCCATGACCGGAGAGCGCTGACTTCCTTCCTTGAAATTCGGCTGAAAAAACAACCCGTGAGTAATTTGGACTTGGCTTTTAAGAAATTTATCCACTGAATTTGAGACGATCGGGGGATGTGCTAAAAGGAAGTCCGCACCCCCTACCTTGCAGACGATCTAGAGCAACGAAAAAAGAACTAAGCTGGAGTGCCTACCCTGTAAAGGGTGAGTTCTAAAAAAGACAGTAACTTCCAAGATTTGGAAATTTTGAGCAGGAGAGAGGAGTGTTGGATGTTTTATGTTCTGCTGTAAACAACCCCCCTCCCGGGCCCGGGAGCGTCCTGCTTTGGAGCTGGTTTAAGAAGCGCAGAGTTTGACAGCTGTCAAAGCTGTCAAACGGACTGTTAATAGTGGAAAATTGCTACCTAAGTTACCTCTGGATTAAAAAGAGTTACAATTGATCTAAAATTGTTGGAAATAAAGAAACAATAACAAGACAGAGGACTGTTGGGGAAAAGAATACTAAGTAACCAGATTCCCTCTAGAGGGAATTCTGTGGAATTACAATGGCTGTGGATGGAAAGATACTGGGAGAAATCGAAAGGATGTTTTATTTGGTTGGAATCTTACAAGAGCAGACTACGGCTATGAGTGAACAATTGATGACCTTGACTTCTGAAACAAGTAGTCCTGCTGAATTTAAAGAGGACCTCAATGAGAAAGAATCCACAGCTGAACCAGAAATGATAATAAAAGCAGAGGAGAAGACAAAACAAGAAAGAGAAGAAGTGATGTGGGAAAATACTGAGCAGAAGCTGACGCCTGTGGAATGCAAACAAGGAGACTATTGGAGTAAATCTACTATAAATCTACGAAAGATGCAGAAGACGAAAGTGGAGGCCCTGGGAGTTTATGAAATTAAGGAATTTAAAATAAAGAAATATAATTGGGGCCTCCACATAGACTCTGACTTTGATTACCTTCAAGATTCATGCCTTGTGGAAACTCTTCAGCAGCTGTTTGCAAATATGGGAAGAGACTTTGGACTGATGGTGAAAGAACTTTTTCGAGATGTGACGACTGGCATAAAGGGTTACCAACAAGACCGGCGGAGAGGGACTGAAAGAGACTGGAGGGCCTCGGACGTGAGGAACCCGGGCTAAGAACTGTTATTTTGGACATGCTTTGGGAAGGGACGCAAACCGGGGATGGGAGGGAGGGAAAAATTAAGTTCTAACAACACTCATGATTACGGGATTTGGTTAAAAAGATCATTATTCAAGACAAAATGGGAAATCGATGGAAGGGAATTGAGGTCCAACTTAGAAATAATTAATTTTGTTTGTTTTTATAAAAGGACTAATATTAGGACAGGGAAATGCCAATTTGCTGACATAAATTTGGAAATGGGGATGCAAGGGAGGGGGTAGGGGGAAGTCAATGACCAGGGTTAGGAAATAATATTTTCGGGAAAGTATATATGTTTGTTGTTGTTTTCTTTTTTTTTTCTTTCTTTGTTTATGTGTTCATTTGTTTCTTGTGTTTTTGTTTTTGTCTATATAAAATGTGAAAACCCAATAAAAATTTTATAAATTTCGAAAATCTTTAGTTGTGTCTGGCGCATCAACTTGAGGCGCGCCAACTGAGGGGGTCAAAGGTGTCAATTTGCATTTCTTAGTACAGAAAGTATCGATCAGATGTGTAGAGATCTTTCCTATTCTGCTTAATTCAAGAGGGTTCTGGAAGCTTCTCTGTGTGAAAGAAACAAGCAGAAGGCTCAAGATGTTTGAGTTATTCCTTCAGAGAAGCTGGCTTAAACTGGTTCTCTTATCTGACTATAATAGTAAGGTCAGAAGGACCCTGGGTTTCACTTTCTCTTTCTATCTCTTTTCCTTCTGGTATGGTGTTCTGTACATAGTATGCTTAGTGTTAAGGTTTAGACCAGTGTTTCCCAACCTTTTTTGGGCAAAGGCACACTTGTTTCATGAAAAAAATCTCGAGGCACACCACCATGCCAGATGGGGAAAGGTCACTTTTTACTTATGTAAAAAAAAAAAAAAATAGTAACAGCATAGAAGGTAATGGTTAGGCTAGCATCCCTCTTCCAAATATGCTAGGTTTTTATTTGCAGGGACTGTTCTACATGGGAAAGCATTCAGCACTGTCATTCTCCCATCTGCCATCTGAATTGGTACTATTCTGGGTCAACTTACTCTGCTGCATGTGTAGATGAAAATGGCACCAAGTGTGGGGGAGGAGGCAGAACAGGTTTCAGATACAGGATATTAAGCATACACGTACTTCAGATTGAACTGGTTGCTTGCTTTGCAAGTTTTCATTTCCCAAATGACTGCCTTGGCAAGCGCAATACCTACCAGGCTCAACGCCGGTCTCGCGCTGCCGCTTCCCGCGCTCTCAAGGACCCGGGAGGAGGAAGGCGTGAAGGGAATCCCGAAGGCGCGAAAACCTCGCGCATGTGCAGGCCTTCCGCCTGCGACAGCCCAGTAGGCCGGCCGAAGCGAGCGGCGATGGGATGTGGGAGGGAGCTCGCTCGCCGCCTCGCGTGTGCCTATGTGGGGCACGTTACAGCCCCGTGACATCAGCGCCACGCAGGCAGCCAGGCAGGCAGACGGTGAGAGCCCCGTGCTGGGCGGCCTCTCCTCGCCGCCGCCGCCCCGCCTCTCGCCGCCCGACTCGCCCGCCTCCCTCCCACGGCGCACCAGGCAACGTCTCGCGGCACACTAGTGTGCCGCGGAACACCGGTTGGGAAACACTGGTTTAGACTCATTGTAAGTTGTTGTAAGTTTAAGTTGTTATGGTAAAATCTGGGTGCGAGGCTGCTCTGCCACCCAGCTCGTCGGACTAAGTCCGCGGGTCCCTGCGGAGGAAAATGAGCTCAGCCGGAGACAGGAGCAACCTGCAGAAGATCCAAGTTTATTGCGCAACAGGTTCAAGGCGAGATTGAACAACGAGAAACGGGTGACATGAACTTTTAAAACTTCCCTCCATGTCCCAGAATACAGTGCAAAATACATCCCAGTTACATCATGAATACATTAAGAAGAGACTGGGTTACACAGGATTAACATATGGAGGAGGGAGGGGGAATATGCAGAGCTGGAGATATGCGCATGTCAGGGGTTCAGAAGCAGAGACGCAGGAAGGGGAGGAAACAGAGAGCGAGGGGGAGGAATCCGAAGGAAGGATGAGTGATGATGACGACCCGAGATCTCCGAGTCTTTCCAGTGAATCAGAAGATTCACAGAAAGGAGCGCCAGTGGTCAGAGCAAGGGGGGGACCCGGGGGGACACCCCAGGAAGAAGGGACCAGAGGGGACTCAGAGAGCAGCAGTTGGAAATCGGGGCCAGCGTCCCCAGCTGAGCGCAGCGGGGAGGAAGGGGGCCAGGTATCGGGTGCCGGAGGCTCTCAGCAGGAGGGAGGGCATGAGTCAGGAGTAGTCACGCCCTCATCAGGGAGCGAGGAAACGGTCAAGAGGAAGGTAGAGAGTTGGGCGCGCGCGCCAAGTTCAAATGCAGCGGAAGGTGGCGCAGTAAGCAGCCCGGACAGGGAGCCAGGTCCTAAAGCCCGCCGCAAGGAGACGGAAGGGTCCGGGGGGTCTGCTTCAGAGGAATCCCGGAAGGAAGAGGCCCTGGGGGGCAGAGGGACCCAGAGAAGGAAGGAAAGACGTAAGAGGTGGAGCAAGGCGAGGGTATTAAGTTGGTGTACAGGAGGCGGGGATTCAGACGGAGCATCGCCGGTCTAGCACATAAGACCTAGAGCTGCACGCTGCAGCTTGAAAATGAAACTGTAACTCAATAAAGACTTTTATTAAATATACGCTGGCTAGCGTGATCCTGTGTGAGCTAGGATCTGGAAGCAGCTCTGACAGCGCAGATAAGCACATCCTGAGTACCAGTGATGAGAAGACAATGGTCCATGTATGCATAGTCTGCCACCTGGCATTGCCCGGAAGAAAGGCTTGGCAGAGTGATTTGACAGGATTAGGGTCTTCCTGAGAGTATGTGACACCTTGCTTGAGGGATTATGGAGGACAGGGGAGGTGTCATGGAGTCCTAGAGAAATTGAGCAAATTGGCACGTTGATTTTCTATGAATTTTATGGATTTTAGTCCCTTTTGACATTGACAATTGGACTCGGAAATAAATGGATATATTGTAGCGAAGAAGAAGGTGAAGAAGGCATGCCCCCCCTTCCGTATCAAAGTTAAGTCTGCTGCAACTGGATTTCTTATGGACAGTGCCAGTCCTGAATGTATTGGATTTGTGACCATTCTGCTCATTTGCCTTCAGTAGCAGTAAAGCTCTGCTGGATGAAATACAATTGCCTCTGGTCTATTTTGAGGGGGGAATCCTGCAACGTGTTTAAGTTTTTACTCTGCTAACCATACGTCGGAGTTCTGCTCTTAACCATTTTGAGTAGAATTCCACGACAAACAGCATCTCGGCCCCCCTCTATATTTGCTTGAGACGTCACACCCTGGGCCTCCACAATCTTGGGGCACCTCTCTGTTGTGAGATCTGTTATTGCCAAATTTCTTTACTTCCCTGAAGAAGCATGACTTCCAGCCCCGGGGCCTCTTGTGGAGGAAGCAAACAAAGAAGTAGGGCCTCAGAAGATGATCCTGGGGTCCACTTAGGTTCATATGGAAAAAGGGATGAACTCTGAAACTAGTCGTTGGTAATCTCTCTCTCTCTCTCTTGCTGGCAGTGCTCAATTCAGCAAGACAGCCAGCGATGAGAAGCGGGTTCGTGTTGTCAAAACGTGGAAACTTCCTCAAAAAGATAAGGGCATTCTGGAGCATGTGCTACTCACTCAGGAGTGCCCTTGGGAACCCAATCCTGCAGCAATGGCCCAATACAGGTAAAGCCATCCACTCACCTGTTTGGAGAGACACCTGGAAAGACAGACAGCAATGGTTGTATATGCCGTTGTTAGACCCTCCAGCCAGAAGCATTAGCAGCAGCTCCCAGACCAACCCCACAAAGCTCCACATGGAGCATGTTACAGTAATCCAGACTCAAAGGTTACCGGTGTTCTAGACAGAGGTTTGGGAGAAAGATCCTTACTCACTCGTAGCAGAGTTAGGCACAATGGTGATTGCTCCAAGCACATTTAAATTTGGTTAGATTTTTCACCTGCCCCCCATCCTTTGAACAAACATTCTGCATGAAAATACCTAGGCTAGAATAAATCACATAGATTACTCACAGCATTTCTAGAAGCTACATTAAACAAGTCTTCTATCTGTTGATGGTAAAACAAAGATGAAAAAGATTCCAAAAGACTTTAAAAGAAAAGTACTTTGTTTCTGCACAAAAAGTCTCGTGCCATCTTTGGGTTAGCAAAAATGCAGGCTGTAAAATCTCCCTTTCGGGGAAATTCAGTTCAATTGGGTTGTTGTTGTTTTTTTGCTGTTGGGGGCCTTAGGCACACGGCTCCTTCTTTGCTTGTTCCAGAAAGCATGAAGAGAAAAGGGAAGAATGGGAGGGAAGAAACAAAAGGCTGCAGGGAGCCTGCTAAGCTCTACCCCCACTGGCTATCTGAGCTCAGGTTAACTCCTTCAGGCACGGAAGTGTGAGTCAGTAACTGTATATTACAACAAGTGCCTCGACTACCGTAGACAAGCTAGCGTCCTGTCCAAGAATGGACAAAGCTGGTAACAACAATAACAACAATTTTATTATTTACACCCCACCCATCTGGCTGGGTTTCCCCAGCAACTCTGGGCGGCTGCCAACATCATCATCATCATCAGAAGAAGAAGAAGAAGAAGAAGAAAACTTCAAACATTAAAAACTTCCCTAAACATGGCTGCCTTCAGATGTCTTCTAAAAATCAGATAGTTGTTTATTACCTTGACATCTGATGGAAGGGCTTTCCACAGGGTGGGCGCCACTACCGAGAAGGCCCTCTGTCTGGTTCCCTGTAACTTCACTTCTCACACTGAGGGAACCGCCAGAAGGCCCATGGAGCTGGACCTCAGTGTCCGGGCAGAACGATGGGGGTGGAGACGCTCCTTCAGGTATACTGGGCTGAGGCCATTTCACGCTTTAAAGGTCAGCACCAGTACTTTGAATTGTGCTTGGAAACATACTGGGAGCCAATGTAGATCTTTTAGGACCAGTGTTATATAGTCTCAGCGGCCATTCCCAGTCACCAGTCTAGCTACCGCATTCTGGATTAGTTGTAGTTTCCGGGTCGCCTTCAAAGGTAGCCCCACATAGACCGCATTGCAGTAGTCCAAGTGGGAGATAACTAGAGCATGCACCACTCTGGTGAGACATTCCACGGGCAGGTAGCGTGTCAGCTGGCATACCAGATGGAGCTGGTAGTCAGCTGCCTTGGACACAGAATTGACCTGCGCCTCATGGACAGCTGGTAAAAGTGGCACACCTAGTCGCTGAGGTCACTTAACATAAAACCATCAGAAGAGATCAGGCCAAAGACTCATCTAATCCAGGTCCCTGTTCTCAGAGTGGCCAACCCAATGCCTGTGGGAAGCCTGCAAACAGAATCCTCTTGTGATTCTCAGTAACTAGCGTTCAGAGACAGAGGACTCCAGGGATGGAGCCGGACTACAGATCTTCAGAAGGAAGGCAACACCATCCTGAGCACGCAGAGTCCATAAATGATCTCCCCTTGATGAGGCTTAGAGTGACTTCATCTCTTTGTATGGGGCAACCCCCTGCCCCACCTGCCACAAAGGGCTTAGGGGAAGCGTAAGTTATTTCCTTCACATCGTCACCCTAATCCACCTCTCCTCCCATTTGCAGGGCAGAACTGGGCCAATGTTGCAATGCTTCCTTCTCAATAGTCTTGACTAAGGAAAACACCCCGCTGGGATCAAGCATCACCTTTGACGGAATGAAAGGAAAAGTATTTCCGGCGAGCGCTAAGCTGGTGGATTTGCTGCCAGAGGTGTGTGTGTGGGGGGGTATTTGGGATGGGGGAAAAGAGCCACAACCCACAGCACATGCTGGTACAGAAGGTTCAATCCTTGGTCTCTCTCGTTTAAACTGGGCAGAGGAACCTTTGGCTCACAGGTCTCCCCTGGCCTGCCAGGCCTCCCCTTGCGGTCCATACCAACCTGCCCTATATACAGTATTTTTCACTCTATAACACACACCAGACCATAACACACACATAGTTTTTAGAGGAGGAAAACAAGGAAAAAAATATTCTAAACGAAATAGTGGATATATGATTTTTGTGGTTCATGCTGTGGCCACAGACATGTGATCTGACAGTGAGTTTGGAGTAGCCCAATGCAAAAATCCTGAGGATCCATGTGGATCCATGCTTTGTAACCACGGAGGAGGGAAGGAAGGGGAACCATGGATCCTCTGCTCACGACTGCAGCAGATCCCCCCCCCCGCCACCTGCAGGCATTCGCTCCATAACACGCACAGACATTTCCCCTTACTTTCTAGGAGGAAAAAAGTGAGTGTTATGGTGCAAAAAATACAGTACCTGATGCCACCTATGAACCCTGTTTTTGTGGGATCATTTCTAGTTAATACATCCTGGGGATGTGCAAAATATTCTTGCAGTGATGCACTCAACCACCTGCTCATTAGACCCCAGCCAGATAGGTGGGGCATAAATAAAATATAATAATAATTGAGGCTGCATTTTAATGTTGTATTTTTAATCTTGTTTTTTAAGTTGTATTTAAATCAACTTGCTTTTATTATTGGTTGTTAGCTGCCCTGAGCCTGGTCTTGCTGGGGAGGGTGGGGTATAAATAAAATTTATTATTATTATTATTATTATTATTATTAATCCTTTTCCATCCTGACTTATTAAAGCTAGCCAGGGGGGGGGGTGACTAAAGGGGTCAAAGGTGTGGTGAACACATCCTTGCATGAGGGAATGGCACCTGACACCCAGTCAGATGCGCGGTGTACAAATAATAAAACTATTATTATTATTATTATTATTATTATTATTATTATTATTATGGCCATGGTGAATCTGTTACTCAAAAAGCCAATGGAGGGTAACACCCACGAACCAGTTGCCAGTATCCCTTTCTTGACAAAGGTGGTTGTGGAGCTGGTATCCCGGAAAGACTGGGGTTGCCTAGACAAATTTGTCCAACTTTTGGAAACCCAAAGCTGGGGTGTGCGTCTTCCGGAAGTGAGTCACATGACCTGTGCCTCACTCCCACCCTGAAAAAGTCCTTTTTTTGGTGGGGGTGGTGGCATTTGCACCCAAAATGGCTGCTGCAATCTTGCGTGAAAAAAGGGGCTGTCCATTTTTTGCCCCAGGGGCACTTGGCAGGTATGCTACAATCTGGGTTTAGACCTGGTTTTGGAACGGAGCCTTTAGTGTCCTCAACCTAGTCCTGTGGAACTCTCTGCCACGAGAGATTCACCAAGTGAATTATGTGTCAACTTTTAAATGCCTGCTGGAAACTTTTCTGTTCTGCTAGGCCTATGCAGGAAATTCAGAGTGCATCCACCCATAATTTATGGAGGTTTGCTTTTAGTTTTTAACTTTTTATGACATTATTGTTTGGCTTTACGCTTTTATATTATTGTAAAATGCTGTGATATATTTTTATGGCACAGCGTCCTATCAATATTTTTATACATGAAAATGATTTCCCACTCCTGAGTTAAAGGGTAACAGAATCCTGGTGATCTAAGCCAATATTTCTTTTGTATGTTTTTATTAAGATTATTTCTCTCCTGCACTCCCAAAAATCTAGAGGTCACCCTTCCCAGACTCCCAGTATAGGCACTGTGCTGTAGTGGGCAATGGTGGGATTCTACGAAACAGCAGCTGTGGTAAGGAGATTGACCGGGCAGATCTAGTAATCAGGTAACTTATTTCTTCTTCCTTTTGAGGGAAACTGGTGGCACTGCAAACTGGTGGGAATCACAAATAATATGGGGTCCTTTTACAGTGTTTATTCCCAGGTGGCCTTGGTTTTTTTTGTTTTGTTTTACTCAGAAGTAAGTAACATTCTGCAAAAACCCTACTTCTCCTTGCAACTAGCCTTTTAACTGGGTTTTAAGAAAAGGGGGAAAAGATATATAATTAAATGAAAAGGATGTTTAAAATAAGGTTTGTAAAGAAAATCAGAAGCTTTTTGGGAATTATAGGGATAGAACTACCTAAAATGTATAGAAACTTATTCATGTATGCGACTACAGCGGCAAGAATGTGACTTGCCTAAAAATGGAAAGAAGAAGCAGCCCCAGCAAAGGAAGAATGGATACAAAAACTTATGGAATATGCAGAAATGGCGAAAGTTACTGGAAGAATAAGAAATCAAGATAACAAACTTTTTATAAAAGAATGGAAATGGTTTATTGAATATTTACAGATAAATTGTAAACAGATAAAAACATTGGCAGGATCATTGTAATAACCTGCAGTTTCATAAGAGTATGTATTTAAAGAAGATGAATAAATGAACAAATTGAGTTAATTTGGATATGCAGAATATATATATTTTTAAAAATCAGGATCCGCAGAAAGTGGGGGAAGGAAGTCAAGTTTTGAAATGTCAAAATGATTGTAAAATCAGTGAAATGTATAAATTTGAAAGGTATAAATAAAAAATTTTAAAAAAGGAAAAAAAGAAACCTTCACAAATCAGGCCTGAAAAATAGATGCAGGGATAGCACGCAGAGCCCTGGAATGTGATGTGTTGGCAGTTTCGTTGCCTAGATTCTCCATGAAGCCTGTCTGAATGAGAGTTCCCCAATGGTTGCACGAGAGCTGATTCTGTTTTTCCACTTTCTCCCTCTGATCCAGGTTCAACTTACCTCCCATGAATTTCTCTGAAGACGTGGGAACCAAGTCAGATCTGGTGACTTTAAACCCCAGCATCCTTAATGAAAAGTAAGGGAAAGATCCGAGAATGCGCTGGCTGTCTCATAATTTAAGCCATGGGCAGGCAAACTGAGGCCCGGGGGCCGGATGCGGGCCAGTCTAAATCCGGCCTGCAGTGGTCCAGGAATCAGCGTGTTTTTAACATGAGTAGAATGTGTCCTTTTAATTAAAATGCATCTCTGGGTTATTTGTGGGGCATAGGAGTTCATTCATCCCCCCCCCAAATATAGTCTGCCCCCCCACAAGGTCTGAGGGACAGTGGACCGGCCCGCTTCTGAAAAAGTTTGCTGACCCCTGATTTAAGCAGTTGTAGGAAGCAGTAACGAAGCTGCACCCAGCGGCCAGTGCTTCCTGCTCTGCATGCAGCAGGTCCTGGGTTCAATCCCTGGCATCTCCAGTTAGGGCTGGCAGGGGCTCCTCCCTAAAACCCTGGAGAGCCCCTGCCAATCAGTGCAGGCATTACTAAGCTAGAGAGGACTCGGTGCTCCTGTGTATTTAAGATTTGTTGTTAAATACATCATTTGCGGGTGGGTTAAACCACAGAGCCTAGGGCTTGCTGATCAGAAGGTCGGTGGTTCGAATCCCCGTGAGGGGGTGAGCTCCCATTGCTCGGTCCCTGCTCCTGACAACCTAGCAGTTCCAAAGCACGTCAAAGTGCAAGTAGATAAATAGGGATCGCACCGGCGGGAAGGTAAATGGTGTTTCCGTGCACTGCTCTGGTTCGCCAGAAGCGGCTTAGCCATGCTGGCCACATGACCCGCAAGCTGTACGCCGGCTCCCTCGGCCAATAAAGCGAGATGAGCGCCGCAACCCCAGAGTCGGCCACGACTGGACTTATAATGGTCAGGGGTCCCTTTACCTCTACCTAGGTGTATGAAAACATGTTTTATCCTGTGTAAACATTTCAAATACTTCATGAAACCCAAAGGATAATTATGGCCATGCTCACACACCACACATGAAAAACACACCGCTCCCCACAAAGGATCCTGGGAGCTGTAGTTTGCTAAGGGTGCTGGGAATTGTAGTCCCAGCAAAGAAAGAATGGATACAGAAACTTATGGAATATGCAGAAATGGCGAAACTTACGGAAGAATAAGAAATCAAGATAACAAATCTTTTACAAAAGAATGGAAATGGCTTATTGCATATTTAGAGATAAACTATAAGCAGATAAAAACATTGGCAGGATCATTGTAATAACCTGCAGTGGATAAGAGTACATATTTAAAGAAGATGAACAAATGAACAAATTGAGTTAATTTGGATATGCAGAATATATTAAAAATAAATTCAAGGAACTGCAGGAAGAGTGGGTAGGAAGTCAAGTTTTGAAATGCCAGAATGGTTGTACAATTAGTGCAATGTATAAACTTGAAAAGTATGAATGAATGAATGGTGCTGGGAATTGTGCTGTGTGAGAGATAAACTACAGTTAGAGGATTTGTGGGAGGCTGTATGCTTTAAATGTGCACATCAAGTGCACATTTAAAGCTCACGACTTCCCCCAAAGAACCCTGGGAACTGTAGTGTCCCTCTCGCACAGCTACAGTTCACAGTTGTTGTTGTTCACTCATTTAGTCGTGTCCGACTCTTTGTGACCCCATGGACCAGAGCACGCCAGGCACTCGTGTCTTCCACTGCCTCCCGCAGTTTGGTCAAACTCATGCTGGTAGCTTCAAGAACACCATCCAACCATCTCTTCCTCTGTCGTCCCCTTCTCCTTGTGCCCTCCATCTTTTCCAACATCAGGGTCTTTTCCAGGGAGTCTTCTCTTCTCATGAGGTGGCCAAAGTCTTGGAGCCTCAGCTTCAGGATCTGTCCTTCCAGTGAGCACTCAGGGCTGATTTCCTTCAGAATGGATACGTTTGATCTTCTTGCAGTTCACAGTACCTGTTATGTACTGAAGTTCTCACCCTGGGCCAGCAGGGGGATACTGTAGATAGTTCAGGTCCACATATGCAAATAAGGGATCAAAGTGACGTTCAGTGATTGGATAGTTACAGAAAATGGTTACTGTTGCGTTCTAGTGGAGCTCTATATAAGCAGGCTGGCTGAACCCTTCAGTTCAGTTCTGTTCTGGCCTGGGAATAAACAAGAGCTGTTTGAAGAATCGCTGTGTCGTCTGATGTGTTCACCCACAACTTAACAGTACCCATCACAAACTACCGTTCTCAGGATTCTTTAAATGTTTGGTGCCTCCACAGCTCCAATCCATGTTGCAGTCCAGGAGGCACTGATGAGATCAGTCAGCTTAGAAACTGCAGATAGGATGAATTTTTCTCCTCCAGGCTTAGAAGAACGTGGCTTGATTGTTTTGTTCCTTCCCCATCTCCTGCAGCTTCCAAAGACTGTCGGACCGCCGGAAGCCTTTTGCCGATTCCCTGCGCCTTTATGGGGGCGCTTTCTTCCTCATTCCTGCCTTCTCCTTTGTGGGACACACCGATGTCAGCTACCGCGCCCTGTATACCATGGAGGACTTTGGCTTGGCTCAGAGAGCTCTCTTCCTGAACCCCCATTACCTGGCCCCACTGAGTAGCTACTGGAAGTTGAGGGGCTTAGGGCCCAAACGCCTCTCTTCCGGCTTCATGTTCACCAGTATGGCTCTGGAGTTGTGCGAGCGCATCACTCTCTACGGATTCTGGCCTTTCCAACATGACCTGGAGAACCAGCCCATTCTCCACCATTACTACGACAACAGGCTGCCCAAGCAGGGGGTTCACGAGATGCCAAGCGAGTTTTCCCGATATCTAGACATGTACGCCCAGGGGTTGCTGCGCTTACGGCTTGGCAAGTGTCCGTGAGAGGGGAGCTTCTGCCTGAATGGGCAAGGGGGTGATTGGGTGTCTCCTGAGCCGTGGAAGAATGGGCGGCACAAATAATGGCACCAGGTTGCAATGCTCAGCGAAGCCGGAAGGCAGCAGTGCAGACCACCCAAAGGAGTGTTTTGTCGACACAATCGAAGGCCGCTCATTCAAATCCAAAGACCTTTCACACACTCTGGATGTCTTAAGGAACACGAGTGAAATTCCTCTAAGAACAGGAGGCTCGTCTGTGTCCCAGGATTGGTAGACTGAGCGATAGAGTGTGGTTAGAGTGTGGCGCTGATAATGCCAAGGTCATAAGTCTGATTCCCCTATGGGACTCCTCCCTGCTTCTGCATTGCTGGGGGTTGTGCTAGATCAGGCATCCCCAGCCTGCGGCCCTCCAGATGTTTTGGCCTACAACTCCCATGATCCCTAGCGAACCGGACCAGTGGTCAGGGATGATGGGAATTGTAGTCCAAAACATCTGGAGGGCTGAAAATTGGGGATGCCTGTGAATGTTAGAATGATGTCGGAATGAAGTTAAGTGGTTTTAGTAGCAATGTTACAAAGGAGTATGTAAAAATGGATTGTTAATAGGTGAGAATCTAAAGGTATAATATATTAAGATAAAGGATTAAGATAAAAACAAAGAGGGAAAGGATTTGCTTAATTAACTAACTGAACTGGAATACAAAAAAGGGAGGTGTGAGGAGGTCAGGGAAACAAGTAAATGAAAGACAAGACATGGAAAGATTGATTTGTTCTTAACTGTTTTTACTTTTCTGTATTTTGTATTTTCTTTTTTTCTTTTCTTTTTCTTTTTGTAATCTTTTCTGAAACTTTAATAAATATAATTAAAAAAGAAAGAAAGAAAGAAAATTGGGGATGCCTGTGCTAGACCCTTGAAGTCCCTTCCAACTCTACAATTCTACGACAACGTGTGCTTCTTTGTGTTAGTGTTCATATTGTGTTTTAAGCTGCTCTGTTTTTTTAAAAAAAAATTAGAGAAAGATTTTACTGAAGTAAATAAAACCAATAGAAATAACAGAAGATAACGGACTTTGCAGAACTGGCGAATCTGGCAGGAAAAATCCGAAACTGGCAAGATCAAGCATTCCAAAAGGGCTGGAGTAAATTTATACGATATCTGAAAGATTATTGTAAGCAATTGACATCACTAGCAGGGTTGTCTGAAGACTTCTAATGAGAAATTCTCTACCTTTCTATATTTATTTAAATTTTGAGTTATTTTGTAATGTGTGTAATTAGAATTGGAAAACGTACAAAATGCAGTGATATAAAGGCTAATTTTGAAAGCCATGAGGCAGGAGGGAAGGAAGTTGACAGGCTCTAAAGAGCCAGGGATGCAAAGTGGAGTGTTATGATGTGAATGTATATTATAAAATGGAATATATATATATATATGTGTGTGTGTGTGTAAACACCTGAAAAAAAGAGAAATAACAGAAATACAAAAAAGGGGCCAGCCCAGCTCAGAATTGCAGGTCTCTTGACTTTTGAGACACTCGGGAACCCTCCTACCTCTGATTTGTGCAACAGCCTTTTAAAATTGTTGTTTTTGCTGCCCTAAACACACTGAGGGACACAACCTTATTCTGCTTCTTAACGTTTCACTGAATAGAAATTCAAAAGGGCTAGTTCTCATGTAGAAACTCGTCTTGTAATTGTGATTCTGCCTCACCTCCCAACGCATGCCTGACTTTCATGCTTGCCCTACCCTCGGACAGGAGAAAGGAAGGTGGCTTCTTGCCGCTGCCTGACGTCCCATTAGCAAACATAAATAATTGCTCCTGCTCAGCACCTGCTTCCCATTAGAAGGTCTAGAATACAGGAACAAAGCCTGATAGCAAACATTTTTTTTCCATTAGCAGATTTCCTTATTTGCTTAGTGTTTTATACAGTCTTCCATGAGGTCAGGTCAGGTCAGGGTCAGATTTCCAAGCTGTTTTCAACCAAGAGAGACTTCCCTTTGCCAAGACCTTTCATCGAAGGCAGGTGTGGGGGGACACCTTTGGCTTGACAGGTGCTGCTGTACTACAACTCCCATCAGCCCCAGCAAACATGGCCAATGGCCTAGGATGAGGGGAGTTGTGGCTCAGGAACATCCGGCAGGCCAAAGGCCACACACCCAATCAGAGGTCCTCAGTGGAGGTGGGCAAATTGGGCACTCCCCCATCAACCTCAGTCTGTCCTCACCTCGTCCTGTCCTCCATCCTAACACTGAGGTCCAGCTCCAAGGGCCTTCTGGCAGTTCCCTCACTGTGAGAAGTGAGGTTACAAGGAACCAGGCAGGGGGGCTTCTTGGTAGCGGCGCTGTAGAACGTCCTCCCATCAGATGTGAAGGAAAGAAACAACTATCTGACTTTTAGAAGACATCTGAAGGCAGCCCTGTTTAGGGAAGTGTGTAATGGTTGATGTTTTATTGTGTTTTTAATGTTATGTTGGAAGCCACCCAGAGTGGCTGGGGAAACTCAGACAGATGGGCAGGAAAGAAAGAAAGAAAGAAAGAAAGAAAGAAAGAAAGAAAGAAAGAAAGAAATATTTTATCAACCCCCCACCCCGGCTTTTCACAACATTGAGATCAGGAAAGGTGGACTTGGGCCAATTTATATCTATTATGCATTTGCTATGTTTATTTATCTATTTCATTCCATTTACAAATTGCAATAATAACCACTTTCTTTTTTAATAAGATGTTTTAATCGAGATTTCCCCATAACACAGTAAAATTGCATCTACAAAAGTACAAAACAAAGGAGAAAAGAAAGGGGCAAGAGAAATAAAGTGAGGAAAGAGAAAGATAAAAGAAAGCAAAAGAAAAGAAACATTAGCAAAAAATACAAAAGGGGAACTTCTGATTTTCCACTTGCCGTTTACATAAAATAAGAAAATGTGATTATCTTAAACTTTCGGTCCACTTCGAGGGTCTGCTATCTTCTGCCAATCTTAACACCCTAGTGGGTCCATCGCAAAGGAGAAGGTCCTTTAGATAGTCGCAAATGTATTTACAGAACATGCTTCATGGTTGATGTCCACAATCCATTCAACTACCGGTAGTTTATCCGCTGTGTTACCTGATACTGAGTGGAAGAGCAACAACAAAGGACCCCCGAAATTGGCCCAATTTCCCCATTTCTTTTAATGCTGCTGTTCTGTATCAGTGGCATAGCAAACACAGCTGCTCCTAGTGTATAAATGCAACCCAGCAGAGAAGCTGTTCCCTGGAAAACCATCCAGCTACCGAGTGGAAGCATCTAACTTAGGCCATCAGGTATACGGCATGCGTTTCGGGCTGGGGTGCCATGACCTTTTGTACCTATTTAAAGGACTTGGGACGTGGACTCAGGGACGGAGAATTATAAAGCGTCAAAATTGAGATGTGGGAAAATATGGAAATATCGAGGAGAGGCAGGACTGAGATGTGGAGATATGCTTCAGAGATCCAGACCATAGGGAGCTCTGAAAAATTAAGAATTATAATTTGGTTTTTTTAATTTTAGTTTTTTTATTTTAATTGGAGTATTACGATTGGATATATTAATTGGATGTTTTTTATTGGAAAATCAATAAAAATGATTTAAAAAATAATAATAATTAAGGACTTGGGACGCAGGCCCATGACACAAAGCAGCAGGTGCTAATTTTAATTCGCATGTAATGCGCTAACTTAGATACCTTCGGGCAAATTCATATGTTGGGTGACTAGTGGCCACATCCAAGCTTTACATTTAAAGCATTGTGATACAGTCATGGCTGTAGCCCCAAAGCATCCTGGGAACTGTAGTTTATTAAGGGTGCTGAGAGTTGCTAGGAGAACCCCCTACCTGCCTACAATTTTCAGAGTTCCCCGGAAAAAGGGATAGATTAAACCACTATGAGAATTGTAACTCTGTGAGGTCCTGAAACTGGGATGTCCCTAATATTCTCTGTGAAATGTTGGAGGGTTTGCCAAACAGGTGAAATCCTTCCCCAACGTGGAAATGTAATTCTGGGCGAAAGCCTTGACTCAGAACTGCACTAGATTCTTACCATAATTATTCTCCTGGGCTCTATTAACAGCTGTGCCCCAGGGCAGAAATTCAAAGGTAAAGTTCATTGCCCGCCCGCCCTCTCTGGGCTTGCTAGCCCTTTTATACATTTGCAGAATAATACCACCTGATTTCTGGGAAATCGTTATTTTAGCAACTTCCTATGTCCTTATATGGGCTTGACCTTATATGGGCTTGCTTGCCCCCTTCTTCCTGCACCAGCCTCTCCACGCCATGAACCTCGACAGGTGTTCAAATGTAAAACATGTGATTTATACTGAAAGCAATAAAATGGGGCTTTGTCTCCTGCATTACCCTCCTTGTCTTCAGTCTTTTCCCCCGTCTGGGGCCAGAATAACACATATTCAACCTTGCTCTTATCTTTCACCGCCTAAGCCTAGGCATCCCAAAGAGAGATCCATTTGCAATGTAACATTTAAGCAAGAAAAGGCCTTGTTCTTCTGGCTGGTGAAAAACCTTTGGAAAAACCTCGCCTTAAACAGGGTTTTTTTGGGATCATATAGAGAACAATTTTCTAATGGCCCCCTTCACTTTCTGAACCATAAATAGCCTTGGGCAACTTACCCATCCTTTTCTTTTCCATCTTAAGCGACCACATAAGGTTGTTGTGAAGTGGACAGGTTCCTTGTCCCCAGTACCTTCAAGGAAGAACAGGGCTGTTGTTGTTGTTGTTGTTGTTGTTGTTGTTGTTGTTGTTTTTCAAAAAAATTATTGGTTTTCACATTTATCACAAAGAAAAAAGAAAAACATTACAAGACATAGAAGAAAGAAAAAAAGACATAAAAAGTTAATACTTCAAATCCCTAATTTCATTACATTAATGACTGACTTCCTCAAATCCCCTCTAACTGAATTTCATTATAACACCTGTTTAACAGTTCTCCTAATTCAAATTTCCAATAATATTAACTCCTTTCATTTACTAGCCTCTTCTCCTTTATTACTATTCTAATCCTTAATGTTTACTAGCACATAATCTTATTCTACCCCTAAGCCTAATAATTTCTTCCAAGAATTTTCTATTTATCTTATATTACTATTCTTATGCTACCCCCAAGCCTAATAAATGTTTTGAAATGAAATAAATAAGCAATGGGTTCCTGCTTATTATCACACAGTTCTTCAAGGCAGATCAGCCCAGTCACACTTAAAAACAAAACGAAAACCATTTACACTAGCACTAGCTCTTATGGTATCATAAGAGGAGGGAAAAGGAGTTTTCTCAGCTGGAGGACCCTGCAGGAAACCTCACCCCAACTTAGGTCACAATCTACACCATACAGACATTTATACCACTTTTACAGTCACAGCTTTCCCCAAAGAATTCCAGAGACTGCAGTTTGCCCCTCGCAGAGCTACCACTCCAAGCATCCCACTCGGTATTTTGGGGGACAATGTGCTTTAAATGAGAGAGGTTGGGGTTTGTTTGGAAGCAGTTTTGCCTTTTTCAGCACCGTTTGCCTCCGTAGCAGAGCTTCCACGTTCCCGAATCCTCCTCATCAGAGATGGTGGTGCAGCCTGCCCAAGTTCTCCTGCCCATCGCTCTGGTGATTGCAGGCACCGTGGTGGCAGGTAAGGCTATCAGGAAAGGACAGGCAGAGGTGGCTCCGGGGTTGTTTTTCGGAATGGGGGTGGTAGGCAAAGCATCCTCTGTTGTGCCCCACTCCTCAGTCGCTAGTCCTTGGTGAGCTTGCCTCATATTATTATTAATGATAATAAAAAAATAAGAATACAGTGGTACCTCAGGTTAAGTACTTAATTCGTTCCTAAGGTCTGTACTTAACCTGAAACTGTTCTTAACCTGAAGCACCACTTTACTTAATGGGGCCTCCTGCTGCTGCCATGCCACCGGAGCCCGATTTCTGTTCTCATCCTGAAGCAAAGTTCTTAACCTGAAGCACTATTTCTGAGTTAGCGGAGTCTGTAAACTGAAGCGTCTGTAACCTGAGGTACCGCTGTAATAGTGAAATAAGAAGTTTGGTGATGACGAGATACCCTATTGCATACTGTACTTTAAAATGAGAGTTCAATCTCTTCTTTTTCCTTGTGGGTTAATGGCTGTGGGTTGTATCCAGCTAAGTCCGACTTGGAGTCGAGAACTGAAATTCATGCACCTGACAGCTATGCCCACCAGTTTTAATGGGTTGTATTCAATTAAGTCTGACTCATAGGAGACTCAGTCATGTCTGTTAACTTCAGTGGGTCAACTCTGAGTAGGACTAGTACTGCATGCCACCCAGTGGGCCTTCTATGAATAGGGCCAACAGTAGATACAACCCAATATGTTACTCTTCTTCTTTCTGCATGATTTTTTTAAAAAATCACTATAACAAAAAAAAGAAAATAGATGTTTTCTGCTAAGGTTCTGGAGACTCCATGGAAACAGTTGAGAACAGTGGTGAAGACGATGGCAGATCTACGGAGAGGCCAGGTCTGTGTGTATCATTTTGCTGTGAGTCAATAAGTTGTTAGGGCCAGAATTGAGGGTTAGCGTGGTCATGCATCTGCCCAGGGTCCATATACAATGGTACCTTGGTTCTTGAACATAATCCATTCCGGAAGTCCGTTCAACTTCTGAAACGTTCAAAAACCAAGGCACGGCTTCCAATTGGCGCAGGTACCCTGGAAACCATAGCCGACAACTGCATCAGATGTTTAGCTTCTGAAAAGCGTTCAAAAACTGGAACACTTACTTCCGGATTTTTGGTGTTTGGGAGCCGAAATATTCAAGAACCAAGGTTCCACTGTACTCTGGATGAATAAGCTCATCTGATCATCGTCTCACTTTCCTAGTTCCTATGGAGGCAGACTCACCACCAGAAAGACATCAGCTATCAAAAGTCTTTTGTCGTCTGCCTGCCTGTCATCTATCTTTCTATCCATCTGTATATATCATCTATCTATCTATCTATCTATCTATCTATCTATCTATCTATCTATCATCTATCTATCTATCTATCTATCTATCTATCTATCATCTATCTATCTATCTATATCATCTATCTATCTCTATCTCTTTTCCACCCTTTTAAAAGATCCCTCAAGGAAGAAATTTGCATACATTCATCCCCCTGAAATGAGTGGTGCTGAGTTAACCCACAGGTCAATCTAGCCCAGTGCTGTCTGCACTGACTGGCAGAAGCTCTCCAGGGCTTTCAGACAGCGGAAATTCCCATCCCTACCTGGAGATGCTGGGGACTGAACCTGGGACTTTCTGCATGCAAAGCAGATGTTCTGCCCTTGCCCTGTCCTCTCATAGAAAACTGCTTCCTTCCTTTCCAGGACTCGTTTGTCCTTGCACTCAGGGATGCTGTGCCAATGCCTGGTTTCAATACAAAGATGCTTGTTACCTACCAGTCACAGGCGACACTCACGACTGGAGTACAGTTAAGGTACATTGTGTGTGTGTGTGTGTGTGTGTGTGTGTGTGTGTGTGTGTAAGAATCTTCAAACACCAGTGGATAGATTAGGAGATCCAAACATATGTGATCCTAACTTTTTGTGGATGGGATATTTTAATCCTGCCTTTTAAAAATGTGGACATATTTTAGATTTTTCTTTTCTTTGTTTTGTGATTATTTTAATGTTTGCATTTGCAAGAAAACTAATAAGTTGTTGTTGTTGTTGTTGTTGATGATGATGATGATAATAATAATAATAATAATAATAATAATAATGGATTAACAAATCTGTCAGTTTTACTTTCTATAAGTTTATCATTTTCTCAGGCACAGTCATCCACATTTTTGTATCAATTTGTGTTACTTTTTTAAAATGAATGAAAACTCATGAAAATCCTCATGAAAATCCATCAGCACCATAGCGCAAATTTCTCCTAATATTTATTTTTTTATTTTATTTGGTGAATTTATATACTCCCCTATACCCGGAGGTCTCAGGGCAGTTCACAGAACAAAATCAAAATATAAAAACACCTTTTTTGTATGCAATTTTGCCTGAAATACACATTTTTGTTAGGCATTTTCCCGCATCTAATGCATTTTATGTTATTTTTCACCAACAGATGCATTCTTATGCACGTTTTCTCCTAATGTGTGGATTTCCCCCCATTATTTCCATTAAACATTACAAACAACAAATATAACCACACGAAGGTAATACATATGGACCTTTGTACAGATTATTTAGTTAGAGAAACCACACCACAAGATTAAAAAACTGTGACTTTTTAAAGTTTTTCATGCTCTGAAAAGAGACTGGAGTCCCACCAATGCTACTCTTCTTATTTCATATCAGGAGAACTGTGAGAGATTTGGTACCCATCTAGCCTCTGTTCATAGCGATGACGAGCAAAGCTTCATCTTTCACCTGATGGGGCGACGGACGCGTTACTGGATTGGCGCAGAGGGAACTGATGTAAGAACAAGGGAGTGGGCGGGATCCACTGTTAGTATTGCTCACATCCACAGCTTATTACACCACGGGAAGTGCTGGTGGCAGATTTACTTGTCTCAGCATTGAGGGAAGTCAGTTTTGACTTTGGCCAACACATCTGGTGGTGGTGGTGGTGGTGGTAGGTGAAGCATCTTCTGGTGGGCACCCGATTGGGAAAGAGTGAAAAAAAATGCATCAAAGGTTTTCTTCAGGTCAGTTGTCTACTTGGGGCAGACGAGCGGGGAAATTTCAAAAGCTCTTCAGAAAGGCATATCTAGATAACTTCCTGTACAGTGGTATCTCGGGTTACAGACGCTTCAGGTTACAGTCTCCTCTAACCCAGAAATAGTACCTTGGGTTAAGAATTTTGCTTCAGGATGAGAACAGAAATCGCGCGGCAGCAGCGGGAGGCCCCGTTAGCTAAAGTGGTACCTCAGGTTAAGAACAGTTTCAGGTTAAGAACAGACCTCCAGAATGAATTAAGTTCTTAACCCGAGGTACCACTGTATATGACATTGATGTTTCCACCTCACTTCTCGTGACTTTAAAGAGTTCAATATTCCATGTGTCTATTCTAGAGTAATTATTATTTTTTTAAAAAATATTTATGAATTTCAATTTTATATATCTCAATAATTTTACAATCATTTCAAAACTTGACTTACTTCCCCCTCTTTTGTGGTTCCTTAAATTTGTTTTTTATATTTTCTGCATAGTCCAAATTAACATAATCATTTATTCATCTCCTTTAAATGTATACACTTATAAAACTGTAGGTTATTATAATAATCTTGCCAATGTTCTTATCTGTTTACAGTTTATTTGTAAATATTTGATAGACCATTTCCATTCTTTTATAAAAAGTTTGTTATCTTGATTTCTTCTTTTTCTGGTAAGTTTCACCATCTTTGCGTATTCCGTAAGTTCTTCTTTCGTCGGGACTTCTTCCTCTTTCCATTTCTGGGAAAACAACATTCTTGTCACTGCAGTCGCATATTCTAGAGTAATTCCAACTGAATTCGACGGGACTTACTGCCAGGAAAAGGAGTAAAGGGTTGACGCGTGAGGCTCAATTACCTGGGAGTAAGTTCAATTGAACGCGGGTCGGACGCAGGTGGCGCTGTGGGTTAAATCACAGAGCCTAGGGTTTGCCGATCAGAAGGTCGCGATTCGAATCCCCAGGACAGAGTGAGCTCCTGTTGCTCAGTCCCTGCTCCTGCCAACCTAGCAGTTCAAAAACACGTCAAAGTGCAAGTAGATAAATAGGTACCACTCCGGTGGGAAGGTGAATGGCATTTCCATGTGCTGCTCTGGTTCGCCAGAAGCGGCTTAGTCGTGCTGGCCACATGACCCAGAAGCTGTACGCTGGCTCCCTTGGCCAATAAAGCGAGATGAGCGCCGCATTCCCAGAGTCGGCCACGACTGGACCTAATGGTCAGGGGTCCCTTTACCTTTACCTTTAAGTTTGATTGAACTGAACGGGTCTTACCTCTGTAGGTATAGGAGTGTTTCATGACTTTCTCAAGCAGTGTCCTCTCCTGGTTCATAATGCTAATTCTTCTTTTCACTGCTTGTTCCGTAGGATCCAGCAGCCCCCTGGAGATGGACCGATAACTCCACGTGGCGGTATGAGAAATTTGGACAGCCTTTAAGACCGAGCAACCGTCGGATACCCATGGCACTGGCAGTCAACAGATCAAAAAATAAAGGTTCGGGGAAGGGGTAGGCATAGCCGGGTACACACCTTGAGTGCACTCAGCACATATCAGCCAACCAACTTCCACTGTTGCATGGAAATAATGGAAATTGATGGTGGAGAGATAGATTGACCTTTGAAGCAGAACAGAGGTGAGGTTTGCCTCTGTACGATTCTTGTGCTATGTATTTATTGCAGTTCTTTATACTGCCCCTCAGCACAAGAGTTGCACGGTGATGTACCACAAAATAAAATGCAACACAGTGCACTGCTGAAATGGACCTAGAAAGCCGCCTTAAACTGAGTTTACGTTTAAGTACGTTTCCGAGCACAATTCAAAGTGTTGGTGCTGACCTTTAAAGCCCTAAATGGCCTCGGCCCAGTATACCTGAAGGAGCGTCTCCACCTCCATCGTTCTGCCTGGACACCGAGGTCCAGCTCCGAGGGCCTTCTGGCGGTTCCCTCCCTGCAAGAAGCCAAGTTACAGGGAACCAGGCAGAGGGCCTTCTCGGTAGTGGCACCCGCCCTGTGGAACGCCCTCCCATCAGATGTCAAGGAAGTAAACAACTATCTGACTTTTAGAAGACATCTGAAGGCAGCCCTGTTTAGGGAAGTTTTTAATGTTTGAAGTTTTGTTCTGTTTTTAGTGTTCTGTTGGAAGTCACCCAGAGTGGCTGGGGAAACCCAGCCAGATGGATGGAGTATAAATAATAAAATTATTAGTATTATGAGTGGGGCTCGGCACTGTCTGCACTGACTGGTAGTGACTCTCTAGGGCTCCAGGTGGGAGTGTTTCCCAGCCCTATCTGGAGATGCTGAGGATTGCGCCCGGGGCCTTGTGCATGCAGAGAAGATGCTCAGCCACTGATACTGGACCTCTGGTCCACGGGTCAAACTTGACACCTGCCCCACACCTGATGTCATATATGCTGCTACTCAGATTTCTTGGTCCCCCTTTTCAGCTACCTCATCTTTCTTTTAGGTATCTACTGGATCGATGAACCTAAGAGTAATCAACACATGTACGTCTGCAAATACCTTCTGTATTGAGGATGCACCCTAGGGATAAAGGAGAATTGCATCTGGTTTTAAGAAGCTATTGTGTGCCTTTGCTTAGCGACTATTATTCCGGTAGCTGAAATTGTTCTGGAGCAGATGGATGTCCAAACAATTACTTTCAGATCATAGCCAACCGAATAGTGAACTTTTGAGTTTCACTGTTAGGAAAATGCTTCTGACCCGTAGAGAATTTTTGACTTCAGAAGTGTGATGCCCCACTTGCATTCTGAAGTGAAACAGTCCAGCGATGAGTGTGCTGTGTGCCTCCTTTGAATACTGGTTGTGAGAATGTTACATCTGTCGATGTGGCAAGGGAAAATCCAGGAAATTAAATGGGAAGCAGCTACACTATTTATTTCTCATTTGCAGGATGGGCTGAAAATGTACATGCATGTTTTCTGAAATGATTTGGAGCAAATATTAAAAACAGGGTACAGCTGAGCAGCTTGACTGTTTTACTAAATTTATCTCTCGTACTTAAAAAAAAAAGGACTGAAGGGGCTAACTAAAATAATAAATCGCACAATATATATTTTTAATCACACAAAACTATGACATCACAACCAACAAAATGAAATCCAGATTAAACTCCCCAAAAACTTGATAATCACAACAGTAATGATCAAACAATACAAAATGTTAAAACACAAAAAATAAATATTTGTACCTGTTGCAAAAGACAGGCATTTAGGTGCCAGAGGACAGACCTAGCGAAGTATGTCTCACAGATAGGGGTAGACCACAGTGATGTCCTGTTCCCCAGTCCCTAAAGGCAATCTAGACATGAGCCCATTTATAAGGGAGCAAGGTAGGCTTTGAATTCTAAAAACGTTTATGGCAAGTTTGAGCTCCCTCCAACCCAGGGGTCAGCAAACTTTTTCAGCAGGGGGCTGGTCCGCTGTCCCTCAGACCTTGTGAGGGGCCAGACTATATTTTGAAGGGGGGAAAATGAACAAATTCCTATGCCCCACAAATAAATCCAGAGATGCATTTTAAATAAAAGTACACATTCTACCCATGTAAAAAACACCAGGCAGGCCCCACAAATAACCCAGAGATGCATTTTAAATAAAAGTACACATTCTACTCATGTAAAAACACGCTGATTCCCGGATCATCCGCGGGCCTTAGTTTGCCTACCCATGCTCCAACCCCATCTCCCCAAATGAAAATATTAAATATTAAATGTCAATTTCTGGGGATGTCTCCCACAGCTCATCTTTGATGCGTCTTTTTTCCGATTTGCTGTGAGCTTCATCCTTGCAGTAACACTGTGAACAAGATCACTTCTACCCCCATTCTCCAGAATGGGAAAACTGAGTGTTTGATGCATCTGGCTTGCGTCTGCCCGAGCCGGATTTGTTTGACCGACCTCTTCAGATACCAGCAGGTGAATCTTGAGAATGAGGGAGAAACATCCGCAGGCAAAACTCAACATCCCTAGAGTCTTTCCCCGCTCGCGCTTAAGGTCACGTTAAGCGCTGGCGTGCGTTTCCCTTCTCATGAGGAACCTCCTGGTGTTCAGCTCAGGGTGCCACAACAAGATGTAGCACTTGGGGAAAAACATCCCGCAAAGCAAGGCTGAGCTGGAGGCTAGGATGGCGAATGCCTCTGTGGCTGCTGTGTACCACGCTCTGGAGGTGAGGTAAGCGGGCACAAAGGCCAGCCACACCCCGAGGCACCCCAACAAGCTGAAACAGATGAGCCAGGCCTCGTTGAAGGCGTCGGGGAGATTCCGTGCCAGGAAGGCCCCGGCCAAGCTGAGCGCCGCCAGCACGCTCAGGTAAGCCAGCATGCCCCAGAATGCACTGGGAGAGCCTTCATCGCAGAAGAAGGATATGGCGTGAGGGATGGAGTGAAAATCTCTCCCGGGGGTGGGAGGGGAGGTGGCCAGCCACGTGGCGCAAAGCAGAAGCTGGGGCAGGCAACCCAGCAGGACCACGGCACGGGGCGTCCTGGACCCGAGCCACAGCTTTGCGGGGTTGCCGGGGCTGGTGGCCCGGAAGGCTGCCACCACCATCGCCGTCTTGGCCAGGATGCAGGAGAGGCAGAGGGCAAAGGTCAGCCCAAAGGCAGCCTGGCGCCACAAGCAGGAGCGAGGCGTTGGCCTCCCGAGGAACGGCAGGCAGCAGAGGAAACTGAGTGCCAGCCCTGAGAGCAGGAGGTAGCTGAGCTCTCGGCTGTTGGCTCGTACCAGAGGGGTCCCCCGGTGAGTGACGAAGAGGCCGAGGATGAAGACGGGCAAGAGGGAGCCGCAGATGGAGGCACTGGCCAGACCGGCCCCCAGAGGCTCGTGGAAATGGAGAAAAAGCTCCCTTTTGGGTACACACTGTGTCTGCCCCACACCAGGCCACTGGTCTTCGGGACACCTTGAGCAGGCGGAAGAATCTAGAAGGAAAGAGGGATTCGGAGAGCATCTCATCACTGCACCAACCAACCAATTCCCCTTCCTTCCCTCCCAAAAGAAAGGAAGTACAGTGGCACCTCAGGTTAAGCACTTAATTCGTTCCAGAGGTCCGTACTTAACCTGAAACTGTTCTTAACCTGAAGCACCACTTTAGCTAATGGGGCCTCCTGCTGCCGCCGCACTGCCAGAACACGATTTCTGTTCTCATCCTGAAGCAAAGTTCTTAACCTGAAGCACTATTTCTGTGTTAGCGGAGTCTGTAGCCTGAAGCATATGTAACCTGAAGCGTATGTAACCTGAGGTACCACTGTAAAACCTTCAGGTGTCCTTCATAATCCTTGGTTTAGCTTTTATTTGACCTCACCAGCTTTTGCCCTGCAGCCTGTGTCTAACGCTGTGAAAACCCTAAAGCTACACTAAACAAGGGAGTCTCTGAGTGTACACAGAGTATATAACTGGCACAGGCTCAAAGCGTAATTCAAGTGTGTCTGGAACTGTGGTGTAGGGCACAATGGGTTAGAAATATCCCCCTCCCCAAAATACTAATCTTGGGTTGACCCTGAGCAATTGATTGGCAGGAGAATTATCACAGATGAAAGAGAAATACTTCTTTATGGGATGGAACATGTGATTAATTTTGGGAATTCTCAGCTGCAAGATATGGGAACAGCCCCTAGTTTAGGGCCAAGCTATGTGTTATGTCAATCTATCTATCTATCTATCTATCTATCTATCTATCTATCTATCTATCTATCTATCTATCTTCCTTCCTTCCTTTCTTCCTTCCTTCCTTCCTTCCAACATGTGATTTGATGCCAAGATGGCTTTAAAAGAGTATTTGGTGAGTTTATGGAGGACCAACTTATCCATAGCTATTAGCAATGCTAGCTGAATGTCATGGGGGGCAGCCAAAACAGCAACAACAGGTATATAAAACTGACAGATATTTGTAGCATAGATAATCTTTCCCAGAGTGACTATAGTGGGCATTCCACGCACCGGTCTGGTTTGAAACTTCCCCGCTTGCACATGGCACACATTCAAAGCAACAAGTAGCCATATCTGAGCGCTGGGTTTTGTGGTGGCCCATGGGGCAATTCGGTGTACAGACTGAGACAGGGACCTAAATAAGAGAGGAGAGGAAGATTTGGCTGACTTGATATTTCTCATCGCAACGCCAATGTTTACTTACATTGTGACAATTAAAATGACCATGAATTATGAAGCACACTCTGTTTTAAAATACCACATCTATATGAAAAAGGCTTACACTGGTGTGTTATCAGCTTAAGCATCCTGGGAACTGTAATTTTGGTGAGGGTGCAGAGAATTCACTGGTAGAGAACACTTGTGGGGCGCCCCAGTCTCCTAGAGATGTGCCACAGTTGCATAACCCTCCAACATTTCTCCAATGAAAATAGGGACGTGTCGTCTCATTCCATAATTTTTATCTTGCTATTTATACCCCACACATCTTGCTGGGTTGCTCTAGCCACTCTGGGCAGCTTCCAACATATATAAAAACATAATTAAACATCAAAAGTACTTCTCTATTCAGGATTGCCATACCCGCCAACATTACTTAGGGACATCCTAAGGGAAAGTGGGACATTCCGGGAGCCAATCAGAAACTGAGATGGTTTCTTTAAATCAGGGGTGTCCCTGGAAAAAAGGGACACTTGGAGGATCTGCAGTTGCCTCCAGGTGGGAACTGGGTCCATGGCTGCTGCTCCTGCCCACTGAAATAGGGCAAGTGTGGAGAACGTTTGGTGTAGGAGCCAAATACCTACCCTCCAGCATCCTGCAGATCAAAATCGGGATGCTGCCCAGAGGCCCTGAGTGAGAAAACTCAGGACCCTCCTCAACCCTCTCTGGTTTATTATTTTTCTCTTTTTCAAGCAGCATACACTGTACTCCACAGGACAGCTGTAGCAAAGACCTCTGTTTCCTAGGAGCTGCATTCTAAAGAAATATCCCTGGACTGGCTTGACCACAGGATGTACCTCAGGGCTCACAAACACAGGAAGCTGCCTTTACTAAGTCAAACCATATGCCCACCTCCTTCAGTATTGTCCACACTGACTGACAACGTCTCTTCTGGGTTTTGGATAGGCCTATCTGGAGATGCCAGGAATTGAACCTGGGACTTCTGCACATGTTATGTACTGAGTTGAATAGGATCCAGAATGCAGCAGTCTGATTGGTCCTAGGACCACAGGATCCAAAATGCAGCAGTCTGATTGGTCCACAGGAGCCACCCAATCCAGCTCCAGGTAGAAGTGAAACCGCAACCTGATTGGCCTACAGGAGAATCCCGGAATTAGCCAATCATGTGCGGCCCATTTTGTAAATAATGTATATAAAGCAGACATTCTGGGGGAACTTCCATTCCTCCTCACCACTATGAGCTGAATAAAGAGCATGAAATCCACTTTCAACTCCAAGTATATTTCAGCATACCAAGCAGATGCTCTGCACCTAAGCCACAGCCTATCCCTCATGTGCCCTGCCACATCCAGTCCTCACACAGGAACTCTCCCCCTGGGAAAGAGTGAATAAGAGGTTTTAAACAACAACAACCTCCTCCTCTGCATATCTACATATGCAGAGTAGATATGCTCTTTGAGGAGCAACGGTGAACATTTTTTAAAAAATATGTTTTAAATCGGTTTTACAATTTAATTTTATATTCGCACGTACATTGGAATCCCCAAAAAGTGTAGCATTCTCTTAATTCTCAGACTTCCTTCCTCCCCTCTGTGGAGTCCGCCGATAACTGTTTTCCACTGCATATCATATTGTCCTCTATTTGTCCATAAAATTCTGTTTATATCCACAGTTCCTTCCACATTGCAAGCATTATTTCACAATGGTGAACATCTGGTCCTTCCTCCAGATGCTGTTGAACTGCAACTCTCACCAAGCCTTAGCAAGCATGGCCAATGGCCAGGGAGTTGTAGTTTAGTAGCATCTGGAGGGCAAAGTGTACCGCCCCCCCCCCCCGCACCTGCCTTGGAGGATAAAATCTGTCCTACCTGGGTATTCCCTCCTGTCCACATGATGGCGCTGTCGTCCACCTTCAGTTCCTCGCCTTGTGAGGGGCTGAACACAATCTGCCCCACTGGCACAGCTTGGAATTTCTTCATGGAAGGGTAGCGGGTGTTGAGAACATCAAAGAGGGCAGGGGGGTCACCGTGCTGGTCAAAGGAGACTTCCTCGCCCACCTTGTTCTTGAAACGGACTTTCCTCAAGTAGTGAAGCAACTGGAAGCAAGGCAGGGAGGAAAGGGGCTGGCATCAGTTTTGTGCTCTATGTAAATACGCACCATCTGAGTTAAGGGCATGCAAGGAACCATTGGGCCTCCAGATGTTGATGGACTGCAGCTCCTATCGCCCCACACTTGCTGGGCCAGATGGGAGTTGTAGTTCAGCCACGCCTGGAAGGCCAAAGGTTCCAGGCGCCTGAGTTTTAGAGGGAAGAGATTAGGCTTTCTGCTCGTAGGTACATGCTGCCCTAGACTGGTTAACTGGCCAAATCGTGTGGGTAGTTACTGGCAACAGAATACAGTGGTACCTGGGTTCTCAAGCACCTTGGTACTTGAACAACTTGGAACCAGAACGCTGCAAACCTGGAAGTAAGTGTTCTGGTTTGTGAACTTTCTTCGGAAGCCAAACGTGCTCCGTTTTGAGTGTTTTGCTTCCGATTTGAGCGCCACACTTCCGTTTTGAGTGTTACGCTGAGGTCTGCCTGTTTTTGCGACTTATTTTGCGTTTTTGTTTTTGCGGCTCTTTTTTTTGTTTGTTTTTCAGCTACTGATTGCTTGATCGTGTGACTGCAGTACATTGTTTATTGCTTTCATTTTATGGATCAACGGTCTTGTTAGATAGTAAAATTCATGTTAAATTGCTTTCTTAAGGGTTGCTTTTAAAAGTCTGGAACGGATTAATCCATTTTGCATTACTTTCTATGGGAAAGCACGCCTTGGTTTTGGAACGCTTTGGTTTTGGTACAGACTTCCGGAACGAATTAAGTTCTTAATCTGAGGTACCACTGTATCTTCACTGTTATGAGGAGATTTCACACTGTGCGTTCCATCCTCCCCTGTTCGTGCTCGGGAAGGATTTACGGTGTTGCTGAAAACCCATAAGAGGGACAAAGGAAGGACTCGCCACATCTCTTCTGTAAAAGGAGAACATATGCTGGATTCTGAGTTCCTTTTTCAGCTATTAACCCTCTCTGCTCTTTTGTGGGGGGGGGGAAGAATCTGATAAAGAAGAACAGCATCTGGAGGCAGCCACCTTAAGCTGCACCCATTCTGGAAACCCCCCAAAAGCATTTCAATGTAAGAACATTAAGAAGAGCCCATTTGATCAGAACAATGGGCTATCTATTTCAGATTCCTGTTCTCACAGTGGCCAGCCGGATCCTGCTGTAAACTCTCTAGCCGGGACCTCAGCAAAAGAGCGCTCCTCCTGTGGTTTCTTTCAGCTGGTACAGTAGTACCTCAGGTTAAGTACTTAATTCGTTCCGGAGGTCCGTACTTAACCTGAAACTGTTCTTAACCTGAAGCACCACTTTAGCTAATGGGGCCTCTCGCTGCTGCTGTGCCACCGGAGCACGATTTCTGTTCTCACCCTGAAGCAAAGTTCTTAACCCGAGGTACTATTTCTGGGTTAGCGGAGTCTGTAACCTGAAGCGTACGTAACCTGAAGCGTATGTAACCCGAGGTACCACTGTATTACCTTCCAGGGCTCGATCCCAGGAACTCCGCCTTCGGTCCTCTTCAGTCCCCTTGGCTCCTCTTGCGCCATGTCGTGCAAGGCGTGGGCGATGGCATAGACGGCGTTGTGGATGTTGAAGGACAAGCCGAACCCCATCATGCCGACAAAGGAGTTCCTGCCGTCCCCCAAGTTCTCCTTCCCTGTGCAGGAATGGCTGATGTTGTTTCCCCCCTCTTCAGAGCTCGCGTCCCACCAGCAATGGAAGACTTCGCCCCAGAACTCCTGGATGAAGATGTCTTCTGGCGAAGTGGAAGGGTGGAGCCGGACTACGAAGTCCCTCAGGCCAGGGACTGGCCGTTTGCGAGGGGAGATGGCCAGCGAACCGCTGAGCATCAGCAAGGCCTGCCGGTTCCTGTAGAAGGTGATGTGGCTCATGGCTTCGGAGCAGAGCCAAACCTTCCCCGTCACCCCCTGGCTGTGCAGCAGGAGAAGCAGAGGCTGAGCCTCAGACCCACAGAAGGTGACGATGACCTGGCTCTTGGATCCTGCGACCCTTCTGGCGACTCTCTCGACGTTGCCCACGTCTGGCGGTTTGTCAAGCAGCTCCGAAAAGGCAACGCAGGCCCCGTTCCGGACGATCTCCTCCCGCACAATCTCGATGCCTTGCCTCCCGTATTTGGAGTCCGTCGTGAGCAGGCCGACCCACGTCCAGGCAAAGTGGGTCACCAGACGAGCCAAGCCCAGGGCCTGCAGCCTGTTGCTGGGGACGGTGCGGAAGAAAGAGCGGAACTGAGGGCCGTCGTCGGACACCGGGCCCGTGGCAAAGTAACTGATCTGGGTGCAAGAGGAGGAGAAAACCGTCCGTCTGTTAAACAAAAACACACGCCGGTCCCCAATATGCAGACGCACTTGCCAGACGAACCTTCGGTTATTTGAACAAGGGACTATACCTGAAGGAGCGTCTCCACCCCCATCGTTCTGCCCGGACGCTGAGGTCCAGCGCCGAGGGCCTTCTGGCGGTTCCCTCCCTGCAAGAAGCCAAGTTACAGGGAACCAGGCAGAGGGCCTTCTTGGTAGTGGCGCCCGCCCTGTGGAACGCCCTTCCAGCAGATGTCAAAGCAATAAACAACTACCTGACATTCAGAAGACATCTTAAGGCAGCCCTGTTCAGGGAAGTTTTTAACGTGCGATATTTTACTGTATTTTTGGTTTCTATGGAAGCTGCCCAGAGTGGCTGGGGAGGCCCAGCCAGATGGGCGGGGTATAAATAAATTATTATTATTATTATTATTATTATTATTATTATTATTATTATTATTATTACTGGCACCCTCGCCTCGGTACGTGAACATCTGATTCGGATATCCGAACCGTGGGACTTGCGTGTATGTGAATATCTGAGGCAATGGCTTTCTTTAATGCTGCCATTTTATTTTCGCTGACATTGCGCTCAGCCAGAGAATCACCAATATCATTTAGACTTCAAAAAAGCTATAAACCTATATCATTTAAACTTCAAAAAAATATGGAACTGACATCGCTTGGAAGAACAGAAAAGTCTCTAGGATGCAAAAATTGTCGGAAGGGTGCGGGGAGAGACAGTAATGCAATTAGGTGCACCTAGATACAGCATGAATCCTAGTCAGGGTATTATCATATACAGTAAGGCATTTTTCATGGAAATAATAAATTCACAATAAACAGCTCCCAGACACAGGCTAATAAATACAGGTACAATAATGCTCCCACCCAATCCATGCAACCACATTGCCCTCTACTGGCCCTTCCATGCAACTACAACCATCTGCCAAAATTAAAGGTAAAGGGACCCCTGACCATTATAGGTCCAGTCGTGGCCGACTCTGGAGTTGCGGCGCGCATCTCGCTTTATTGGCCAAGGAAGCCGGCGTACAGCTTCCGGGTCATGTGGCCAGCATGACTAAGCCACTTCTGGCGAAACCAGAGCAGTGCACAGAAACGCCGTTTACCTTCCCGCCAGAGCGGTACCTATTGATCTACTTGCACTTTGATGTGCTTTAGAACTGCTAGGTTGGCAGGAGCAGGGACCGAGAAACGGGAGCTCACCCCGTCACAGGGATTCGAACTGCCGACCTTCTGATCGGCAAGTCCTAGGCTCTGTGGTTTAACCCACAGCGCCACCCGCGCCAAAATTACAACACCCTTAAAAGACTACCAATTTTATTATAGCGAAAGCTTTAAGGGACTGCTCAAATCCATTTCTTCTGCTGCTGCTTCTGCTTCTTTTTTAACAAACAAACCTTATTTTTAAAATTTAAAACTGTTTAAAAAACAGTTACCAAACATAAGGTGCTGACTTCCAAAACAAATACATGTACAGGTATTAAGTCTTGTATCCACACACCATGGAAACAAACTCAGAAAATCTTTCACATTACAGATTAGGCTCCCATCTGCATAGGCTAAAGCGTTAAGTTATCCACTTCATCCAGGGCATCTAAGTCCATAAAAGCACACGCCACAAAAAAATTGGTTACTCTTTTAAAAGTCCCACAATGCTATTTGCTCCTTTGCCACAACTTATGTAAAACCCACAGATATTGTGTGAAATGTGTTTTATCCTTGTGGGCTCTGGCATTTTGCAAAGTGCGAAAGGACAGCTCCTGCCTCAGGGGAACTCACAACCCCACACCAATCCTACCTGAGGGTATTTATAGAGATCCAACCACCTAGCTATCATCCTGGACTCGGTTGTGCCTGCCTCTCCTATAAGACCAGCTTGAGGCGGGGTGTGGCCACAGTGAAAGTTGGGGGTGGGGTTTTGACCGCCCGCAAGAAACTGTGTGGCACCCAAAAGGGCTCTTGAAAGAATCTGGCAAGAATCGAAGATCTGGAAGCCGAGAGTGATGTTGGGCAATAGGCTTGCATTCTGGTTAATCTCTTTGATGGCAAAGACCATGGTTTGGATGAACTTGTAAAACCAAAGCACCAAGCTGTGGAAAAGCGGGAGAAAATGCAGGGGATTCCAATCAGAACACAGGAATTGATCTTTGGACTGCACAGATTATTGAACTGGCTGCCAGCGGAGATAGACCTGCCTCAGATGTTGTTCAGTCAATGGCTAATGGACATGAATGGTAGATACAGTGGTACCTCGGGTTACAGATGCTTCAGGTTACAGACACCGCTAACCCAGAAATAGTACCTCGGGTTAAGAACTTTGCTTCAGGATGAGAACACCACGCAGCAGCGGTGCGGCAGCAGCAGGAGGCCCCATTCGCTAAAGTGGTGCTTCAGGTTAGGAACAGTTTCAGGTTAAGAACAGACCTCCAGAACGAATTAAGGTCTTAACCCGAGGTACCACTGTAAATGTGTCTTCAATGGGTTCTGATGATTGGTGGCTACTAGCTACTGAACACAGATACCAGTGAGTGTAAGGAGAGTGTATAAACACACACACCCCTAATTAAAATTACATTAAAAAATACACTGAAGCAATTTTCTATTGTTTTCTGTTATTAGTAAAAACAATTAAATCCAGATTTTGCTGGTTTTACAAAAAAGAAAAAGAAACCAGCATTCTAAATATCTGGGTAGGCTTGTAAAATTTCAACAGTCGCTGAAAAGAGTCTGGTGAAGGCCACTAAGTCACCGCTAATGCATTATTATGAGCTCAAGAACATGTCACAGAACACGCCCCCAATGAATTTCCAGTCTGGTGAGGCCTCAAATTCGAACCCAAGTCTCTCCCAGGTCCTAGTCCCACACTTAACCGCTACACCATCACAGGCTTGGTCAGAGAGGCCCCAGGTGACGTGCATGCTCATGTGAGTGAACAAGCCCTCCTTAGGCAGAAGAGAAAAGGAAAATTGTCCACCCCCCCTGCTCCAAAGCAGCCCAAACACCCCAGATTTACCTCGAAGGACGTTTTCCATTGACAGTTCCAGCAGTATCCTTCGGGAGGGGCTGCTGGCGCCGCATTGACGTGTGACAGTATGTGGGTTTAGGCGGCATTGTGAAGGTGATGGCCACAGCATCGCTTGATGTTTGGTGATGCAGCGGGAAAAGCCCTCCGATGAGGATGTCTCCCCTTCTCTCAAAGGCCTCCATCCTGAGGGCTGGCAACTGACACTGGCGCCCATCAGTGCGGGCCACCAGCATGAAAAATGGGAGTCCTAGGAAGAGGGTGTTCATGGATCCGCAAGCAGATTTTCTGTATTCTCTTCTCGCGGAAAATAGATGTGACATCCAAAGAAGATGGCCCTCTGCAACATGGAGGTCTTCGCTCCGATTCTTGTTTGACGGCAAATATTAGTAATATTTCACATTGTGTTAGCTAGCAAAAGAGGGATAGAAACTAGCAGCTCCCTTGGCTATGAAAACGGAATGCACAATTAATCCTCCAAACTCCCTTTTTCAATTGACCCGGAGAGCAAAATAATATCTTGTTGGTTTTTACCATCCCTGGAGCGTTGCTGCCAAATGGAAAATTGTGGCGAGTTGAGGAAGCAAGGCGAGATGAGTGACAGGCCACCACCCGCCACAAAGGAAGGGCACATTTGAAAATGAATTCTCCGGAGGGATGACAGGACACTGGAGACTCCAGTTGCTCAGCAAGGCAGCCTTTGGCTTCTGCATTCACAGCAGCTAATAGCATAAAATTATTCCCCCATCCTCTGAAACTTTTATCTCCTAGGGGGTTACTGCAGATGATCCAGTCAGGCCAGAGAATCCAGTAATTGTTAATTCTTTCACCCAGGAGATGAAAGAAGAAAGATGGCACATGCGTCGTTTTCCTTTGTCACCTGGATTGGATCCCTCCCGGTAAATGCCTGGACTGTATTGCATGTATGTGTGAATTCTGGGTATGTGCAACAGAGTCACATTAGTGTGGAATTTTGTGTCTGATGTGGACTTCACCCTCTTTTGTTTTCTTTTGAATAGGTTTCTAGATCTCATGATGGGCTAGGAGGCCAGCACGCTGTGAAATCTTAGGGGTCGTGCAAACACAAAGCCTTTCCTTCCGACCAGTGGTGAGAAACTCAAGTTAACCAATGGCTAAGGTTGAGAAAAGGGCAGCCAAAATTATTACGGGATGGAGGAACTCCCATATGAGGCAAAGTTACAGTATCTGGGGGTATTTAGCTTAGAGAAGAGGGGAGGTGGAGACCTGATGCAGAGCCATAACAACGTGTGTGGTGTGAAAGTGGAGAAATCCCCCACCCTCACGCTTATTAACACCAGAACTTGTAAGCATCCAATAAAACTGAACGTTGGAAAATTCAGGACAGACAAAAGAAAGTACTGTATTTTTCTGTGTATAACATGCCCCCGTGTATAAAATGACCCCTATTTTGGGGGACTCCAAATTAAGAAAAGGGGGGGAGAGATTGCCCAGAGTTGTTCAGCTTTTTTTTTTTTTGGGGGGGGGGGAGTTGACCAGAGTTGCTGAGCCTTTTTTTGGAGGATTGCCAAAAATCAACAGCAGGCCTTGGCTGACAATCGTCCCCCTTCTGCACTATCCATTATTTTATAATTTAAAAAATTGTCTTATACACAGAGAAGTACGGTACTTCTTCCCACAGTGCATTGTTAAACTACTTAATTTGCTCCCCAAAGATGTAGCAATGGCTACTGAAATATACTCAGAGTCAAGTGTGGATTTCATGCTCTTTATTCAGCTCAGAGTAGTGAGGAATGGAAATTCCCCTAAAATGTCTGCTTTACATACATTATTTACACAATGGGCCCCACATGATTGGCTAATTCTGGGATTCTCCTGTAGGCCAGTCAGGTTGCGGATTCACTTCCACCCGGAATTGGATTGGGTGGCTCTTGCGGACCAGTCTGACTGCTTCATTCTGGATCCTATTGTTCTAGGACCAATCAGACTGCTGCATTCTGAATCCTATTGTTCGAGATGAAGCCTTATTTACCTAGGGATCCATTAGCCACGCCATCCCCTGGACCTCGGAGGGAACAAAAGTACCAGGAAAGCAAAAATCTTCTTTGGAGAAAAGAGTTTATTGAAAAATCTGTGCACAGAGACAAGGTCTGTACCCAGAGACAACCAGCTGGATAGTTCCTGAAAATACACTGGCTGTAAAGCAAGTCACTTCAGCACACTCTCTTATACCCGCAGACTTCCCCTATCGGCTAGCAAATATTGCTTGCTAAACACAAAATATTGCCTGCTAGACATTCCTGTCTTTCTGCTAAGCCAAGCACTCCTTTCTACCTCCTTGTACACGTGTCCTCTTTTGCTAGTTAAGCATTTCTTTCGTATCTCTTCCTATTCTTGCATTAAGCAGAAGTAAAGCAGGAAACATCTTGCTAGTGGTTTTCTAGTTAACAGCAGTTTCTGGCTAGGCAGGAAGCGACCTTCTGACCTGTAGCTAACATCAGCAGTTTCAAATAGCTGGTTAGGCAGGAAATGGACTTTTGCCCTGCCAGCCAAATTTAGCACAGTCACTGGCGGCGTGCTAACTGTCTGGCCAAAATTTGCAGAAGTTGCAGAAGTAAGATTTCTTAGGTACAGAATACAAAGCACAGAAAATATTGAGAGAAACCTTTCCCATCTTCCTTTACTCCCTCCTCTTCTTTTGAACAATCTATTACTTAGATTCGTTCTGGGGTAGGGGTCTATATTCTCTCATTACAGCAATCACGCGAGGTCCCACCATATTCTGCAAGCATTGCATCAAGCAGGGAATACAAAAGCAAAGAAGCAATAGAAGCATTATTGGGCCCACCAGCATGGTAAATATTCTCCCCATCCAT
This sequence comes from Podarcis vaucheri, assembly GCF_965113315.1. Classification (NCBI taxonomy): domain Eukaryota; kingdom Metazoa; phylum Chordata; class Lepidosauria; order Squamata; family Lacertidae; genus Podarcis; species Podarcis vaucheri. The sequence goes on from NC_138751.1 coordinate 11,533,601, forward strand.
CCACCTGGGAAGATGCTATCCAACCAAGACATATCCCAGCCCTCCCAAATTTGTACAGGGACATGTGCCACCTTTTCAATGCTAGCCGCCAGATCACGGATAGCCTCGCCATGGTCTGAAACGTTGAAGCAAGATGCTCCATTTCAGCCATTTGTAACCACCTATTGTAGGGGTTATGGGTACCCCACTTAGTCATCAAACGGGAAATGTCGGCAAGGGAGGTCGGGGGACTTTTTCCTGTCTTGTGCCGATACACATGTGGGCTCTCCAACTAGAAAGAAAAGGAGAATCATCAAAGGTATAGATGGATTACGTTTCTTCCCACAAATACGATACCGTTCATGCCAACAGAAATACGAGAGCATCCATATGACAAGGGCGGTACATATCATTCCTACCCACCAAACCCAATATCTCCATGGTTCCTCCCACCAATATTCAGGGGGTGTGCTCATTGTTGAAGAGCCCACTGATATTTGTGCCCGACTACCTGTTGAGCCTCAAGGATGAGAGCCCACCGGTGAGCTGATGCTCCCACTATGTGGGTCAATTTTTCTACTAGCCCTGTTGGGTGGATTGAACTCTCGTGCTGCCTCCCTAGTGACCAGAACATATGGAAGCTGAAATCCTGGGGTGGCAATTCTTACTGGCACTTGTTTAGTAATTTCAATGCACACCTGGCTAAGGCTCCCACCCCTGCAATACTTGCATTAAGATAGGTTCTGTCCCATCTATCACCTGGGTTAAGAGTAGGACCTGGTCTATCAAATGAGGTTGGTACAGTGCTCTACCTTCCGGATAACAGTTGACTACCCTCCCACAACAGCAAGAGCGGTACAGAACTAGATAGATTTCGATCGTCTCTGCAGCTTCCCATAAGAGTACTGTCCACGCGTGCTGGTCAGTGGTGTGGGAGAGGAGCCACAACGGGGTAGTGGGGTGTCTCAATACGGTAATCTCATCAAACCCCAGTTTCCAATAGCCAAGGAGCACGCCATCTCTTACCACCGGCAAGACGAACCAGTCGTAGCAGAGGCCAGCAGGCCAATAAGGGCGGTATGGTTCGGTAGGGTCAGGGCAATAAGACATAGAGCAAGTCAATAAAGAATATAAGAGAGAAAAGAGAAAGTCTTTGTAACTGTCCTTGTGATGATTAGTCGTTGCCCGTGGCCTAACGCTTTTTCCTGGTAGCGTCAGACACAAGGTGATGATCAACTTCAGAGGGTCAGCAGGATTTCTTTTGCAAGTCCAGACACCCTTCTTCAGATGCGTGTGATGTACCCAGGGGATCACCTCGATTACTTTCACTGCAGTTGGGGATGAGGGGGTCGCCAGACGCTGTCACTCAGAGGAACTGGTGAACCGGTTCAGCGAGACTGCCGCGGGACTGCAGGTGTACGCTCGAGGGAATACCTGGAAAGAAAGCAAACACACACAACAAACACAGGGATTGCACTTGTTCTTGGGTGATGTGATCTCCCATCTGCCCCAAACTGGCGGGGATGCCTCGGACGAAAGGGGTTGGCCTGCCATATAGAAGTTCACAGGGTGATAGCTCTCAGTCTCTTGGTTGGCGCACAGGGCACATATTGGGATATAGAATATTCTCCCAAGGTGTGCTTTAGCAGCTGGGCCTCCCAAATGGGTGGACTCGTGGTAATTCTTTACAATTGTGCTGGCCAGATGTTGGGGCACAAAAACATGGCTGTCTGGTCCTTCCTGGAGCGTTGCTCCTTCTTGGCTGGTCCACTGCTGTTCATCAAGGGTGTAACGTGGTTCCACATCATCTGGAGTGAGTTCTGGTACCAATATCAAAAGTTCTGGTGGTGCCTCTAAATTGGCTGGAGAACAAATGTCTACGTTGAGGGCGCTGCCTGCGGGCGCCCCTCCCATCCAATTCTTCACCGTGCGTAGAGATATCAGCCTCTGGAGTGATATCAGCAAGGCAGTCGTCACTGGAGGGGATCCTCAGGATGCTGAGACACAGTCCAATCTGAAACAGCTTTCCTCCTTGAATGTGGTGGACCCAAGGGGTGGTGCCAGCGATCTTCACAGCTGTGGGTGTGGAGAGCAGATGGGCCCTTCCAGCACGGTTGCAGTGGTGCCTGGGACCAGTCTTATCCACACCTCGTCACTTGGCTCAAACTGGTCACGCAAGGAGTTCGGGCCTGGGTTGAGAGAGAGAATCTCGAGAGAAAGACTGTACATAATTGTTCAATTCCACATCTTGAGCAGGGATAGGTGAAAGCATGCACACATAAGGAACCGGTCTCCCAAATATCACTTCAAAAGGGTGACAAGTGAATACGTTTCAATGGGAGGCTACAGACTCTAAGCAAAGCCAAGGGCAACATGAACACCCAATTAGACCCTGTTTCTTGGGTCAGTGGTTTTTCAAAGTCCTTTTCATCCTTTCCTATTTTCCAGAACTTTGGGGCCTATATGCAGTATGCAGCTTCCAATTGATCTGGAGCGCTTTAGCCAGTCCCTGTAGGACTACATGAACGAATGCTGGTCCATTATCAGATCCTATGGACCTTGGCAATCCATAGCGAGGGATGATTTCCTTAAGCAGGCGCCTGGTTACTTCAATTGCCTTTTCAGTCTTTGTTGGCCATGCTTCGACCCATCCAGTGTAGGTGCACACTGCCACCAGCAGGTAGCGATATAGTCCACAACGGGGTAATTCAGTGAAGTCCACAACAAGATCTTCCATAGGTGCAGTTCCACTGTGCTGAACTCCCGGGGGAGCCAGTGGTCCGGTTCTGGGATTATTCTTTTGACATAGCAGACATTTCCTGGAAACCTGGGCTGCCAGTTGATAAAGGTGGGCTATATAGAAGCACTTTGCCAGCTGCTTGGTGGTAGCATCTGGTCCCATGTGGGTTGACTCATGGTATCTCTGAGTTATCTGCCGAGACAGGGACTCTGGAATCCATATCCTGTCATCTGGGGTGAGATACCATCCTTCTTTGGTCAATGTCAGCTCCTGGGCATCTGCAGTGTCCCTTTCCTGTTGTGTGTAAGCCGGCTTGTCAGCGGTGCTTAAAATTTCTTCTGGGATCAGTGCTCCAATGATCGGAGCTGGGGCCAGTTCCCGGGCTGCTTCCTTGGCCACCTTGTCTGCCAGTCGATTTCCTCTGGCCACTTCCCCTGGTCCAGTTGTGTGTCCATAACAATGGATAACTGCTACTGCTTCGGGCTCCCATACAGCATCCAGAAGGTTCAATAAGGCTTGTGGGTGGGCCACCTGGTTTCCTCTGGAGGTAAGCAAACCTCTTTCTTTCCATAAGGCTCCATGGGCATGTAAAGTCAGGAATGCATACTTAGAATCTGTATAAATGTTTATTTTCTGTCCCTTTGCCAGGCTCAGGGCTCTGGTAAGCGCAGTTAGTTCTGCCAGCTGGGCCGATGTTCCAGGTGGGAGTGACTATAACATCTGACACTTTCTCATCTTTGCTTGGGAGAGGAAATAGGTACCCTTCATGTCAAGCAGTGCTGGGACTGCGTGTGGAGTCACACAAACAGTGTCTTGACCAAAAGTAAATTTGTCTGCTTTGTTCAGTAGGGTGGCTACTGCCACAACTGCTCTCATACAGGGGGGGGGGCAACCTCTGTTCTGTTGGGGTTAGCTTCTCTGACAAGTATGCGACAGGTTGCCGCCAATTTTTCAGTTTCTGGCATAAGACTCCCTTGGCTACCCCTTGGTCTTCATCTATGAACAGGGTAAAAGGCTTCTCGGGGTTTGGATGCCAAGCGCTGAGGCTTGTTATAATGCCACTTTGAAATCCTGAAAAGCCTGTTGCTGTTCCCTGCCCCATATAAAAAGATCCTTCTCTATTCCCCTAGTTGACTCATGCAGGGGCCAAGCAATGCTTCTGTAGTTGGTAGTGAGTCCAGGAGATATTGTACATCATCATAAGTGGGATTTTAGGTTTTAAAAATCCCTTCAAACAGTTTTATGATCTTTGCTGGATTCTCCTCAAAAGAGGGGTTCTGATTTCTCCAATTACAAACATCTGCACTTGAAAAGGGTATATGCTGTGCCTTCGCTTGTCCAGCTGGGACAGGGGCTGGTGGATCATAAAACCCTCCGAAGGGGCATTACTCCGGCTGCCTGATCCTTCCTGGTTTTCTCATACTGTCTGTGAGACATACTTTCTTCGCCGCCTGTCCCCACTTCCTCTTTTCAGGGGTGTAGCATTTCTGCTGCCTCAACTAACAAAGGGCTTACATCCAACTCCTTCCTCAAATGGCTTTACAAACTCCTTTAGTCTCTTTTTCTGTCTTTCTGTCCACATTTTCTTTCCTTGATTCATATCATCTAGTGTCTTCCTAAACTCTTCGTTATCTTCCTCATCTTCCTCTTCTTCCGTCTCACTATCTTCCTTCGCAGGTCCTCCTCCCCCTACACCAGCACCTCCCTGTGCTTCTTGATCTTGGCCTGGGGGGGGGTTGGAGGGGGCTGTTGCTGGAGTATAAGGTGGTGGCTTAATCACTCCCCCCTCCTCTTCTTCTGGGTCTTCTAACACCAGAGGCTTCACTGTACAAATCCTGTTCTGTGTGTTGCTGTCACAGCAAAACTTTAGCCATGGTAGATTCTTTTCTTTTACATTGGTCTTCCATGTAGAGATATAGGGGATCTGGTTTGGGTGGACATTTAATATATTTTGCCACAGGGGGTTGATTTGCCACAGGGGGTTGATTAATTGCAAATCAAAGCCACGCAGTTCCCTGGGTTGGCAAGTCCACCTCACATAAAGTTCTGAGTCTCTGTTCTTTTCAATTTGAATCCCCAAATCATCACTCTTCTCGTTCCTCCCTTTCTCCATCTTCGCCCAGGTCTAACAATGCATTGTCCACGGGATTGGGGGCTGGGCCATCTGTTCCCTGTGGCGGGGGTGGTGCCAGGGCTGTTGCCGGGGCATAAGGCGGTGGGGGCATTAAAACTTTATCTTCTTCCTTCTCTGAATCCTGGAGGACTGGGGGGGGTTGTCCTCCTGTCTTCCTGACTGAGCAGATACGGCTGCCTGAGACTTTTGGCAGCATGACTTTAGCCAAGGGGGGGGGGGGTTCTTTTCCACATTGGTGTTCCATGTGGAAATGTAGGGGATTTGATCAGAACGGTCATTCAAAATGTTCTGATATTATGGATTAATGAGTTGCAAATCTAGATGGACGGCCAATTTATTCTTTTGGGTAGGCCAGTCTAATTCACAATGTCCTCATCTTCCCCTCATCAGCTTGAATCCCCAAAAGCCTTCCAAGTATCTGACATGCAACATAGCAATAAAGCCTTCCAAGTATCTGACATGCAACATAGCAACATACAACATACAAATCACATCAATATAATTTCAACATGTAACACACTAAACACACCAAAATAACTCCAGCATGCAATACACAAAACACATCAAAATAATTCTGACTTGCAACATGCCAAAAAAACACACACACAATTCCCTCTGCCCCATTCCCTTTCCCAAACCTTACTGGCGCCCCATTCCCTTTCCCAAACCTTACCAATTCCTTTCCTGGTGGCATTCTTACTGCCGGGCACTGTATTGCCACGCCCAGGTGAGGCTGATCAGGCCTCTCGCCCTTTCCATCGGGCCCCTAGCCCTTTCCCTCGGGCTTACCTTTTTCCGCTGCGGACCTGTCCCCTCGGCGCCGTTCTGTCCTCTTATTCTCCCTCAACTAGATGTCTCCGCTCCAGGACGGTGTGGCAATCTCCCCCTACAAACTGGCAGGGTGTGCACCGGAAATGCGGACGCCGATTGGAGCTGTTCACCTTGGTTGAGCCTGGCCCTCCGGTCCATATTGGGGAGGGGGCTTATCCCGGACGAGCCCCCAGAGAGATGAAGCCTTATTTACCTAGGGATCCATTAGCCACGCCATCCCCTGGACCTCGGAGGGAACAAAAGTACCAGGAAAGCAAAAATCTTCTTTGGAGAAAAGAGTTTATTGAAAAATCTGTGCACAGAGACAAGGTCTGTACCCAGAGACAACCAGCTGGATAGTTCCTGAAAATACACTGGCTGTAAAGCAAGTCACTTCAGCACACTCTCTTATACCCGCAGACTTCCCCTATCGGCTAGCAAATATTGCTTGCTAAACACAAAATATTGCCTGCTAGACATTCCTGTCTTTCTGCTAAGCCAAGCACTCCTTTCTACCTCCTTGTACACGTGTCCTCTTTTGCTAGTTAAGCATTTCTTTCGTATCTCTTCCTATTCTTGCATTAAGCAGAAGTAAAGCAGGAAACATCTTGCTAGTGGTTTTCTAGTTAACAGCAGTTTCTGGCTAGGCAGGAAGCGACCTTCTGACCTGTAGCTAACATCAGCAGTTTCAAATAGCTGGTTAGGCAGGAAATGGACTTTTGCCCTGCCAGCCAAATTTAGCACAGTCACTGGCGGCGTGCTAACTGTCTGGCCAAAATTTGCAGAAGTTGCAGAAGTAAGATTTCTTAGGTACAGAATACAAAGCACAGAAAATATTGAGAGAAACCTTTCCCATCTTCCTTTACTAGGACCAATCAGACTGCTGCATTTTGGATCCTATTCAACTCAGTACATAACAGCTACCAACTTTGGATGCTTTTAAAAGAGGATTTTGCAAATTCATGGAGGATAAGGCTATCAGCGGCCACGTTCCCCTTCAACTGTCAGATGTAGTATGTCCCTGAATGCCAGTTGCTGGAAATCACAAGTGTGCTGTTGTGCTCAGACAATGCTTGTGGGTTTCCTATAGGCATCTGGTTGTAAGAACAGGAGGCCAGACTAAATGAGCCTTGGCTCTTCTTCTGTTCTTAACAGAATGAAAAATCTACAGAGATTCTATGTGAACAATCAGGAGCAGGCAGTGATCTATCGCTCAGCCATTCCTACTAAACTACCACATTTTTCAGGGGCAGAGAGAATATGGGAATTAAATGGGTGCCGCTTTTTCAGGTCGAGAGATGCATTGGTGGCGAAAGTTCCCCCCTGTTGGGTTTCTGCCCCTTGCCCAGCTGTAAAAAGCACAGGAATCTCCACGTGCTCAACTTGAGGACAAACTTTTGAAACTTTTGCAAGTGGGTTGTCCCTGTTTGCAGATTTATTCCCAGCTGCTTTATGTAATTAAACCAGTTCCTGCCCTAAAGCTAATTTTGTCTCATTAAACAAATAAGGCAACACATTACTAGCTCAGGCAACGCCCTCATCTCCACCAAGAGCAGATAAACTGCATGTGACAAGGGAATAGTTAGGATTATTTTTATTCCAATTACCATTAGGAAAATAGCAGATAAGTGCATGTAATTGAGGGCAGGTTCAAACATGAAGCAGAACACTTGAACTAACTGCATCTCCCTGTCCTAATTACCGGTAAGTGCCTGCTAACTAATGTGTGTGTTTTCTAGGGAAAGAACAGTTATCACACAAAAATGGACATTGCCATTGGTTAGCAATCGGCAGCCTGTCACGTTATAGCTGCAAAAACACCATAAATTTAACCACATGCATTAAAAAATCATGGGAACTGTAGTTTACCCATTCACAGAGCTACAATTCCCAGCTCCTCAGCTCCTGTAACAAACCATAGTTCCTTGGAGTCTTTTGTTGCGGGGGGGGGGGAGATTATTTAAATGTATAGTGTGGACTTGGCCTGTGCCAAAGGAGGAGGAATTGTCTCATCAGAGAAGATGGCAAAAATGGGACCAAATGTGGTCCTACACTGAGGGCAAATACCCCCTGGAATATAATGCACAGCTGGGCAGAGTTTGGGGTGGCTCCTAACAATATACTACAGCAACAGTTGGAAGGTGTTGTAAATAAATAAATAAAAAAAATCCTATCACAAAGGACAGATTCCCCACCATTGCCCTTATCTACCTCAGGCCTTTGTTTTTGCGGCTTTTTTGTTTTGTTTTTGTGACTGTGTGGAACCCAGTTCAGCTACTGATTGTGTGCCTGCAGTACATTGTTTATTGCTTTCATTTTAAGGTCTCGTTAGAGCAGGCATCCCCAAACTCAGCCCTCCAGATGTTTTGAGACTACAACTCCCATGATCCGTAGCTAACAGGACCAGTGGTCAGGGATGATGGGAATTGTAGTCGGTGTTATGTACTGAGAACAATAGGATCCAAATTGCAGCAGTCTGATTAGTCCTAGAACAATAGGATTCAGAATGCAGCAGTCTGATTGGTCCTAGAACAATGCAGCAGTATGATTGGTTGGCAGGAACCACCCAATCCTGCTCCAGATTGAAGTGAATCCACAACCTGATTGGTTTACAGTAGAATTCCGGAATTAGCCAATCATGTGCAGCCCATTGTGTAAATAATGTATATAAAGCAGATACTGTGAGGGGACATTCATTCATTCCTCCTCACCACTATGAGCTGAATAAAGAGCATGAAATCACTTTGCGACTCTGAGTATATTTCATAGTCCAAATTATCTGGAGGGCCGAAGGTTGGGGATGCCTGCGTTAGAGGGTAAAATTCATGTTAAATTGGTGTTTTAGGGGTTGTTTTTAAAAGTCTGGAACGGATTAATCCATTTTGCATTACTTTCTATGGGAAAGCGCGCCTAGCCTATGACCCTTCCTGCTCCCGAGGTTGCCATGGCAGCCTCCTATTGGCGTTTGGTTTTTGGAAACACGAGGAAGCGCGCTTCCTTTTCCTCCAATGAGCGTGAAGATGGAGGGAGGCGGCGGCAAAAGACTCTCCCCCCGCTCTCCCCGCTGCCGTGGAAACGGACCAACGCACAAACAAGCGCGCGGGCGCATTTAAACCTCTCGGGGTTTCTCTGCGGAAGGGAGCGTGCGCAGGCGCGCGAGGTAAGGGGGCGTGGCTGCACTAAGGGAGAGTTGAGAAGCGACGCCGTAGAGACAGCCTCCCTCTTCCGTCCTAGAGCGACCGAGTGAGATTTTAAAAGTTCCGCTTCCGTCGCCGGACCGCTTCCGGCCCTGCTTCCTGGATTGGGCGCGATGGAGTCGGTGCTCAGCGAAGTGGTGGCGCTGGAGGATCTGCAGGTGAGTCGGAGCCTTTTTTAACAGGAGGAGGAGCGCGCGGGTTTTGTGTGTGTGTGTCTCCCTCTTCTCCTGGCTCTGGTCGCGGGCCGCGAGATTTAAGTGGAGCCTCCAGGTCCAGGCGCAGTCTACCTTGGACCCCTGAGTGCGGGCGGTGCCTTTGAGTTTCGTGGAGTCAGCTGGGCTTGGACGGGCCTTTTGGCCCAGCATGGCCGCCATCTGCTCTCCGTCCTGGTCGACTCGTTCTTCCTCGCCGCGCGCTCCTCTCTGACTGCCTAATTTTGGGTGGCTCTTCCTTTTTTTAAAAAAGGTACCCTCCTGTAACCTTTTACATTTGTGCTGTGGGTCATACTTCCGGTCTGAAGATGAGGTGGAGCCGGAGCTTCCTCTCCTCCAGCAGAAATGCTTCATGGTATGAAGAGACATCCTCCGCTGAAGTGCTGGGCAGCCACTCCGTAAGGAGAAGGGAAGTCCTGGGAGTGCCTTGAGTGGATTCAAGTGAGGTGAAAGTACAAAGCACCCCCTATCTCCCTCAAGACGTTTTTGCCTTGTTTAGCATTAAACTATGATGGTGTAATAATGCTGAAGAGTGAGTAGCTTTTATATGGCTAAAATGTAGCTAATGTAAAATCTGGCCCCACTCATCACTGGAATGTGGCCCCTGGAAGATTGCTCACAATGCAATTTGGCCCTCTGGCTGGAAATGGTGTGGTCCTCTCAGCGCGCGCGCGCACACACACACACACACACACACACACAGACGACTCTCTATTAATTTTGTGTGATATGCAGCTAAGCCATGATCAAAGTAGCTCTACTCTGGCTTAGTTGGATGCTACTGTTTATGATTATGAATATTAGCTACAAACTGGATTTTAAATTATGTAGGTAGATTAATTTAGTTAGCTACTTATGCTATACATAGACTTGTATGTTCTCCATATGTTTTGCTCTCCTCTGCTCCCTCATCAAGGTGTCCGAGGGAGCTCAAGAAAAAAATGGGCTGGTTTCTCCTGTTTCCCTGTGATCGGTCATTCCACCCCCACCCTCCCGTACACATTGAGGCAGTTTCATGGCAGTGACTTTTTCTGTTCTCCAGTTAGGATGTCTGGACAGCAGGGTTTGCTGACAGCTGAGGTATATACTGTATACGGGGTTTGAAATTAGCAGGGCGCCAGGCACATTTCGCGCCTAAAGGTTCTCCATTTGCGAGCACCTCAGAATGTCTGGGTGCCATTTTTTGCGCCTGGATGACACTCAAGGATTACTGGAATGTATGTGCTTTGAAGCCTTGAAGTATATGTTAAGGATAGACAATACGTTAAGGAGTTTAACAACAATAAAGAGTAGCATGTTTTGAAAACTGAAGTTTGGTACCGATATTTTTATTGTAAACACCAAATTAAACCTGTATTAACAAATTCTGTTTAAAATGTGATATTAACAATGTGTCACTTATGTGAATTGTGTATTAGTTCATGCTTATCAAAATAATAAATAAAAAGTATTATCAGTAAGTATTGATCTGATGTGTAGAGATCTTTCCTATTCTGCTTAATTCAAAAGGGTTCTGGAAGCTTCTCTGTGTGAGAGAAACAAGCAGAAGGTTCGTGATGTACAGCTGGCTTAAACTGATTCTTTTATCTCTTCTGTCAAGGTCATGCTGACTATAAAAGTAGGGGCAGAAGGAGCTTGGGTTTCACTTTCTCTTTCTATCTCTTTTCCTTCTGGTGTGGTGTTTTATATGCAGTTGTACCTTGGATCTCAAAGGCCTTGGCTCCCGAACAAATCGGCTCCCAAACTATCAAAACCCGGAAGCGAGTGTTCCGGTTTTTGAACGGTTTTTCGGAAGCCGAATGCCTGGCACGTCTTCTGCGGCTTCTGGAACGCATTCTGTTTGAGAACCAAAGTACCACTGTATAGTTTTTAGACTTACTATAAGTTGTTGTAACCTTAAGTTAAATCTGCTGTAACTGGATTTCTTATGGACAGTGCCAATCCTGAATGTATTGGATTTATAACCATTATGCTCATTTGCCTTCAATAGCAGGAAAGCTGTGCTGGATGAAATACAACTGCCTCTGGTCTATTTTTTGGGAATCCTACAATGTATTTAAGTTTTTACTCTGCTAACTATAAATTGGAATCTGCTCTGGATTGAGTAGAATTTCATGACAAAGTGTCCTCCGGATGTTGCTGAAATACAGCTCCCATCATTCCTGATCACTGGTCTTGCTGGCTGGGGCTGACAGGAGTCACAGTTCAGCAACATCTGGGGGGACACTGGTTTCCCATTCCTCTTCTTACACAAATACAGCATCCTAGAATGTGCCCTGTGCTTTTTTCCACAGTTCTGTATTGCAGAGAGTGTTTGGCAATGGAGCTAAAGATGGGAGCAGTGCATGCACACACCCACATCCACGATAGAGAAGAAGAAGAGGTGGTTTCTTAGATGTGTAAGATCAAGTAATTGAAGCCTCGTGGTTATAGAAGGCAGCATGTTAACAGCCTATAATCAAATGATTCAGATCTCTAAAGGGCTGTCCCATGGACGATGGAGCAAGCTTGTTTTCTCCTTCTCCAGAGGGTAGGACCCAAATTAAAGGATTCAAGTTACAAGAAAGGAGATTCTGACTAAGCATAAGGAAGAACTTTCTGACTGTAAGGCAGGCATAGGCAAACTTGACCCTCCAGATGTTTTGGGACTATAACTCTCATCATCCCTAGCTAACAAGACTAGTGGTCAGGGATGATAGGAATTGTTGTTCCAAAACATCTGGAGGGCCATGCTTGCCTATGCCTGCTGTAAGGGCTCTTTGACAGAGGACAGGACTCCCTCAGGACGTGGTGGACTCTCCTTCCTTGGAAGTTTTAAAGCAGAGGTTGGATGGGACATCTGTCAAGGAAGCTTAGTTGAAATTCCTGTATTGCAGGGGGTTGGACTAAATGACCCTTGGGGTCCATTCCAACTCTACAATTATGTGATTTATTTGTCAGGAAGTGACTGGCATAAGAAGTGAAGCAAATCCACTAGGGGGCATCAAATCACTTCCAATAGCTCTTGAGCGCTTAACTGCCCAAGCCTAAATGTGTACACTTATGCATGGGTACTGTTGAATTCAGTGTAGATTTCATTCCAGTAGGTACATTTAGAGTTGTAGCCTTATTTGTTCCAGAGGAGAGCACTGATTCAGTGACATTTTTTCCGACAATGCAGCTGCTGTTTTTGCACTCTCCGAGCAGCAGTTTGGCTTTAAAGAATTGGTGCTTTGTTTGGTCCTACGTGTTGCATTTATATTGATTGTGCTAACGTAGGAAAGAAGATACCATAGGTTTCTATGGCTGTGTGCAGTTGGAATTGGGCATTCGGGGTCAATTGAGTCACTAAGGAGGAAAGGTATGGAACAATAAGGAATTTCCAGGATGTCTGTATTAGTGTCATCAACTTTGTTTTGAATGGCTACTCTTAATAACATAATTATCACAGTCTTGTACTTTTTCTGCATTTCATTCCTCTGACCTCAGTGATGATAATACCCTGCCCCGTCTATTAACCTTAAGTACACCTGTAACCTAGGATGACATTTCATACATCTGATGAAATGGATTATAGCTCACGAAAGCATATGCCGTAATAAATTTGTTAGCCTTCCAGGTGGCACAAGATGCTTTGTTAGTTGGTTGCAGCCAAGCTACCCCTCTGGAAATGGGGAAATCGCATGGCGTGTATGTCTTACACAATGACAAACAATCTGGGTGTATTTTAAGTGACCATGAATAAGGGCTGGTTTTTCAAATTGGAGACTTGAATTGTGGTTTTGGTGTTCTCATTCATATATGGTTACTCCACAACAATACATGCTAATGTTTTGTCATAATGACCAATATCGACTTGCAATGACCTATGCTAGTTCCCCTGGGAGTAGAAATACTGGCATGCTGAGGTACCAACAGAGCTTTCTATAGTGCACAGGAATGCAGTCTAAAACTAGTTTCCTTTTGTATTGCAGAATCTACCTGCATTTAAGGGAGCAATTGTGAAATTAAGCACTTCTTCCTGGCACACTCTTTATATCTGTAAGACACTTACCCAAATCAGAAGCAGGAGCTTGTGGATACAGGACAGAGAGATGCATCTCCATGACTTGGAAAGCAAATCTTACTATTGTTTATTGTTCAAACCACGAATATTTAGACTTCTTGCCTTTTGGGTGTGTGAGAGCTAATTATTGTATTTCCATGCCAGTTTCCATTAAGTAGCTCTCATACAGTCAATAAACATTACATTACAGAATATCACACTTAATATAACAGAACATCAAAATTGCAATGCTTGGACTCTTGGGAGTTGCGCCTGTCAAGTCATACAATACTGTCAAGGAATCTACAGTTCAGTTTGGTGTCCCATGGTATCTTGAGAGTTATGTGCTCCCGAGCCCTGCTTTAACATCTGAACTGTGTTGATGTGTTTAAGAGTAGGGGGGAAGCATGGATTCATTTGAGTAGCTGTGGGAATACTTAATATAGCAAACCTCTTAATAATAATAAAATCCCCCTCCCTGAAATTTACTCACTATGGTGTGACCTGTGGTTACTGCTGAGGGCTAGTGGAGAAGGATCCAAGATACTTTGTTGGTTGTGACTAGGGCATGTGTGCTTCTCTCGAAACATAGCCCAGTTTTAAAAGGAAACCTCCATTTAATACAGAGGCCTGCCTCTTAAAACGCCAGTGCCTGATCTGTGCGTGCATCTGACTGAGGTGGCTGAATCTTGAGGTGCAGGAGTGGGCAGTGCAATTTCAGACTGTAGATGGATGGGTGTCATTTTTAAAGAAATGTTCCTTATATTAATCCAATCTCCCTGGAGGTCGTAGAGCTAGTAGCCTGTGAGCTAATTAGGCCTGGAACCAATTTGGCCTGGGATGCTGTTCCTGCCCCCCCCAACCCCCCACCCACCTGTTGTCATCTGGTGGGCAGGTATAGGGTTGCCATATTTCAAAAAGTGAAAATCCGGACACAAAAATCGCAAACGAAAAGACAGCTATTTTAAAGGAAATTCGCCAAAATCTACACTTCCAACATGGGTTGCCATACGTCCGGATTTTCCAGGACATTTAAGCGATTTCCTCCCAGACACCCTTTCTGACGGCTGAATGCCGGCTGTGTCCGGGAAATTCTGGACGTATGGCAATCCTAGGCAGGTGGACATGCCTTAAATTCTACCCTTGGCAAGGGACGCTTGCTGTTGGCGATGACCGCAGGTCTGCAGTGATCAGTTCCCTATGAGGAGTGCCATGGCATAGACAGTGCCTAAAGGTGGAGGGATGCCATTTTTAAAATGCTCCCCAGGTGGTAGTATATCCTTTTCCTTGTAGGAAGCTTCTGTTGGGGGTAATGCCCCCCCCAAGCTTCTCCCTGAAGATAACGCTTCAGGTGGACTCCAGTCTGCAGAACCTTGTGCAATAATAAATTGGTGGGGGCTGGTACTGGTGGGAGAACTCCTAGCTTAGCCTCAGAGTATTTATTTGGGATGTCCTCCTCAACCTGCAGGGACTAACATGCCTTCTTCACTGGTGCTGGGTTCCAGGCGCTGTCATCCTATCTCTTGCCAAGATCCTTCATGGAGCCTACAGCAGACTCCATGAGAATTTTGGCTTCTCAAGTTAATCTGTTTCATAATGACTTAAATTGGTGTGCCTTTCAGTTGATTTATTTCTCTCTCTTTCTCCCCCCCCCTTTGGTGGTTTCAATCAATGGTTTTTACCCTGCTTGGATTTAATTCAGTCCACATCCTACCAAGGGGACCTGGGCTCTACCAAGCACCCTGCAAGCTGGGTGTGATCAGTGACCCTTCACCAGATGCTGCTGAGCCCCATCTCTCCTTAGTCCCAGCCAGCTTGGCCCAGTGGGGAATTGGAGACTCCAGCAATGTCTTGAGAGCTATGGATTCCCCACCCAAAAGTGAACTGGCAGCAGGTTCCATGCATTGCCTCTGGGCTTGCAAGTGGAAGGGCGGTTTGCTAGTTGCTGACTCCTTTCTGCCAGCTCCCACCCCATATAGGACAAGGTGCTTTTCAGGTTTTCTCTTGGCCTCCTTTGGGTGTTTTCAGGCTTTTGAGCAGTGGTGTTGCAACCAGAGTGTTGTTTAAACAGTTCTGTTTCCTTTCCGATGAAATTAAAAGGGCGTTTTTATGGCAGGTGACGTTCCTCTCCTTGAGCGGCTGTTTTTAGTAAATGCGGGTTTTTGAGCAGGCTTCTGAGAAGTCATGCAGCTACTTGGACAGATCTTTGGCTGCTGTTAGCCATCACTTCAAACCTCTTTACACCACTGCCCCGCTGAAGGTCACATTGTTTTCATTGTGAGAGTGAATGATCTTTATATTTCTTTACATTACTTTTACTGATTAGCTGGTAAAAGTACCCATAAAATATCAGGGTGGTGTGCAGCAGTACGGAAATGTAAAAAAACAACAACCCACAATTAATAGTAGTATGGAACAATCATTAAAATGACTGGCTACCCAATAAAATTGCAAACAACTGCATGGCCCTGTTTAAACAGGGTGGGGGTGCCTTATAATGAATGGGAAGATTGGTCCACCTAGCTCAGTGCTGTCTGCACAGACTGCCAGCGACTCTTCAGGTTTTCCAACAGGGAGTGTGTCTCAGCCCTACCTAGGGATGTTGGGAATCAAACCCAGGACCTTCAGGCCGCAAAGCTGGCACTCTGCCACTGAGCTACAGCCCTTTCCCCTGAATGTTCCCTTCTGAGCCCTTTTATGAAATGGGCATTGAATTGTTTGTGTGCCTGTGGAACGAAGAGCCCCCTTTGACTTTCCAGCACTAAACAGCCTGGCAGCCTTGGGCGGCAGTTGGTGCGACCTGCCCAGACCAAATCCATTGATGGGAGACAAAAAGACCAGTGTCTGGTTTCAGAGGTGCTTGTTGTTCTCTTCTTGTTTTTTCGATGCTTGCGTAAGGCTTCATAGAAGATCCGGCTGCTAAGCCAGGGTCACCGGTTCCTGTTGGAGCAATTCCTCATCTGGGAATCATCTGTCCTTACTAGGTACTCAATGCTTTAAAATAATAATAAATCTCCCAACTGGTAGAGCTGAATTCTCTAACCTTTGTCGAAATTTATGTGCTTGTACATCATTCCTCTTACATAATTGGTTCTGCACCTGTCCCTTTCTATTTCTGAAGTTCAGTGGTGAGTAGCCGAGATGGTACCATCCACGCACAAATACAAAAAAAATATGTAGGGTGATGGGTTTTTTTTTGAAAAGCTGGAAAAGGAAACTCTTGGATCTGCCAACCACAGACAAGTGGCCCAATGGAAGCAGCTCTACCATAGGCCAGAGGAGCATTCATAACTCCCATTGTTCTAGGTGCCTTTCGCAGGGGAAGGACTAGACCATGTGAAAAATAAACATAATATATTAGCTGCAGTTCATTCATTTTCAACTGTGTGTTCTTGTTATAAAAAAGCGTGTCTAGACATTCCATTGTTGCACCCATAACCTAGGTTTAAGGTGCCATTTAGCTCCTAGCTTTCATATCTCAGCTTCTAACACTGGGCCAGAGTCCCTTGTCCCTCCTTCATGATCTATAGGCCTGCTACCTGCCCTCTGGTGGCCTACTGTGGCCAAGATCGTGTCAGCTTGACCCCTGCTGATGTATTGTTCACAGGATAAACCTGTGAATTGGGTGGACAAAGTGGGGCAGAAAGGCACATTTTGCCTTTCCTGGGAGACTGGTGTCAGCTTAACCATCCCTCTCTTCTTTTCCACAGAGATTTGAGAAGAAGTACAATGCGGAGGTGAGCTCAGGCAATGTCTCCAAAGGGACCACATTTGAGTACGCCTGGTGCCTGGTCCGCAGCAAATACAACGAGGACATCAAGAAGGGCGTTGTACTCCTGGAAGGTGAGCAGTAGATCAATAGACTAGAACATCCACCGAGCCACCTCCTTGATTTCTCTTGCCAAGCAAGACATCCATTAAGCTAATCGCAAAGCAGTGGTTGAAACACCCACCCCATTTTGATTTGATTTATTTATTTGAGCTCCACAGTGTGTCCTTTTCGTACACTCTTGTTGGTTATTTTGTAGTTTTTATTACAAACATCCCAGTGCTTGAAACTAGCCAGGCACATTTTGCACCTGGCTATTGACCACTTGCAACCAAGAAGCCTGAGTGCCAGAATGGTGCCTGACATCTCCACCGTCGGGAGGTGCATGCCTGGGGATCCTTGGGTCTTGACTGTTTTCACACACTAATGCCACATCCTATCTGTTATATCGGAACCAGTTTCAGGAACCAAAATGCTTTTTCTGTGCAGGAGCAGTGAACAATGTTACGGTTAATTGTTGTAGTTTGTCTTCACTTACCCCATCCCACTGCCCTGGTCACAGTTTTGAAGAATATTTCTACGTTATGAATGGTTTGTGTCACCATGAAGAAAAACAGGTAGGGATGGGCCAGTATATATGTGGACTGTCCCTGGATTAAGTGACTTTTCTTCTTTAAGTCCTCCAAGTTCTTAACCTAGCTCAAGGTTGTCATCGGAACTAGCCTGATGTTTCAGTGAGACTCAATCACAGTCAGTCTGTCATTTGCAAAGGAAGACTTTAGAGCTGTCTTATCCAATAAAGCGGGTGGCGCTGTGGTCTAAACCACTGAGCCTCTTGGGCTTGCCGATCAGAGGGTGCACCTCCACAGGCACATACCTCCATATGTGGTGAGAGTGTCCCAAAATCCAACTATTCTGGACAACAGCCATACAAGAAATATGTAAAATAACTAAGCAAGTAATAGACATCACCCCAGAATTGGCCCTACTAAACATCTTCCAAGACAACAATGCCCATTTACACCACAAAGAACTCATAACCCACCTGCTCTCAGCAGCTAGAAACACCATAACCAGACACTGGAGAGACCTGTCAGGAGTAAGCATGGACCAATGGTACCAAATAGTATGGGAAACAGCCCTACTAGAAAAATTAACTAATAAACTGAAACTGACACGGGGACAAACAGAAGAAGACGCCTTCACCCCGGTATGGCTCCCCTTTATCACATACACAGCCCAACAGGACAGTGACAATAATCCACCAACAGCATACAAATCAATATGGCTAACCTGATCCAAAACACCCACCCACCTCACTCACACACGAAAACAAAGATCACCACAGCCAATCACAAGCAAACAATCACACCCTAGGCCAACCCCAACCTCTCTCACCACCAAAGGAACACAAGTGAACAACACAAGCAACGCTGACACCAAACTCTACATACATTAAACATAATAGAAACACCGCCACCCGACCCCACCCCCACCCATCTTCCCTCTCTCCACCCCCCTTTCTTTTTTCTTTCTTTTTTCTTCTTCTTCTCCCCCTAATGCCTCAACAAATGAAATGGATTTGTATAAATGTTACATGAAAAAAAAAATACGAGGCACTACACTTCTGTAAAACAAGAAAATCCTTAATAATATATATATGTATAAAAAAAGAAGGTTGGCAGTTCGAATCCGTGCGATGGAGTGAGCTCCTGTTGCTCGGTCTCAGCTCCTGCCAACCTAGCAGTTCAAAAGCACACCAAAAAGTGCAACTAGATAAATAGGTACTGCTCTGGCGGGAAGATAAACAGCATTTCTATGCACTGCTCTGGTTTCAGAAGCAGCTTAGTCATGCTGGCCACATGATCCAGAAAAACTGTCTGCGGACAAACATTGACTCCCTCTGCCAGTAAAGCGAGATGAGTGCCGCAACCCCGAGTCGTCCATGACTGGACTTAACTGTCAGGGGTCCTTTACCTTTTACCCCAAAATGGGAACTAGGCATTCCATTTTGGCATCTACAACCTCAGTTTAAGGATCCATTTGGCCCCTAGTTTATGTACCTTGGTTTACGAACTGAAGTCCGTTCTTAAACCACAACCGTTCTTAAACTGAGGTGTGCTTTCCCTAATGAGGCCTTCCGCCGCTGGTACCCTTCCACCATTCGGATTCTGTTCTTAGACCAAGATGAAGTTCTCAAACCAAGACACTATTTCTGGTTTTGTGGAGTTTGTAAACCAAGGTACCACTGTATCTGAGTTTCACTTGCTCTAATAAGAAGAGCCTTACTAGATTGGACTGAAGGTGTTTCTAGTCCAGCATTCTTCCACCCGGCCCTATGGCCAATCATATGGCCTCCAGCAAGCTTGCAGACAGGGCGTGACTAGCCCTTCTCCCCCAGCACCTGGTATTCAGCCGCACACTGTCTCTGAACGTGGAAGTTCATCTACCAAACGTGGCTGAGATTTGCCCAGCCCTCTTTCACAGCCACCTGAACCCACCACCACATTAACTGGCAAAGAGGTCCACCTGCTAATTATGCTTTCTGCGAATAAGTACGTTTTTCTGCGTGGCTTGCCCTGAATCTGCTGCCAGTCAATTAATTGAGCAGCTCCCACGTTCTGCCATTATCGGTTGGGGAGGGGAGAAAAAAACTCATTTTTCCACACCATCAACTTCTGCGATGAGTTTCCCCCCACCTCCAATGGAGTATCAAAGGATCTTCTGCGCTGTGGGGAGAGAAAACCTTTTGTGTGTACGTGGCAGCGGGTGAGATGCCTCCTGTTCTTCCGCCTCTGCCACATCCTCCCCTTCTTTTTTTGAGTGTGTGCATCTGCCCCATTTCTGTCTTTTCATCAGCCGGGCGTGACCTCCTTGGCGCAATGTCCTTGCTTTCCTTGCACGGCAGCTCCCTGTACACTCTCTTGACCTTCGGCTTGCCAAAGTCCAGGCACCGGGGTGTCGTTTGGGATTCGGTTGTCAGGAATCCAGGTGGGGTTACTCTAGCTCCAAGTTCAGATTTTTGTTTTTTTGTGTCTGTATGTGTCGTGAGCTGTAGGAGGCAGGTAAAATGGAGAAACCCTCAGACCCATCTCTCTCTAAACAGATCTAGGTAAACGTTACACTCTTGACCCTTTTATTTTCAGAGCTGCTGCCCAAAGGGAACAAAGAGGAGCAGCGTGATTATGTCTTTTACCTCTCGGTGGCCAATTACCGGCTGAAGGTAAGTCTCTGTGGCCCTGCCTGCTTCTTTTGGTTTGGACCTGCTTATATTTGTACCTCTGTTGTTCAGGCGAGATGGGATCCCGATGAGGCTTATAGTTAAAATCCACAAAAAGTTTAACTTTTTTTAGGGAGGTAATTTCCTCTAAAGCAGCAGTGGGGTCACCTCCAGCTCTCGGGCCTTATTAGGCCTACCAAGCCTGGCTATTTGGGCTGTGAGACTGTTCAGGGAACCCACCCACCCTATAGTGTACGTGATGCCAGGTGTAGGTCAGGGAAAGAACAGGTTGAAAGGGGGTCTGCTGGGCCCACTGATCTGTGAAAAGTCTCGTGCACAGTGCTTTGTGAACCCCCCTGCAATCCCTACACAGATCTGGCTGGCACAAGGCACAAAATTACAGCTCGCCCCTATACACGAAGCCAAGCCAGAGCACAACTAAATGCAGCACAGCCATCTTCTCAGAAAAACTCTTCACAAGCTCAAGAGGTCAAGACACGAAAGCTTTAGCAACTAATCTACACTTAATGACCCACCCAGTGGTATTCAGAATATCACTCATGAAATCACTCAAGATATCCCTCAAGTAATTAAGGAACAAAAGAAGAAAAGGCACACTAATCTAGGAACTTCCTCTCTGCCCAGAACGTTGGAGGCTATACACCACACCCCTCAACAGTATTTATAGGAACTCAAACACCAGATTCTGCTCTGTTCCAGTAACAAGAAGCCGAAAGCACCAGCCTGAAGATGACGAGTGAGACCTCGTCGAAACGTCGCCCAGACACCCCGACTCTTACACGGGAAGACACCCGAAGACACCAAAACCTGCATTCCTGTACCCGTGAAAATCTACGAAAGCATATATGTATATGTATATATGTATATATATACACACACAATAAATAAACAACAATAAATGTTTTGATTCCAAGTCATGTAGGCAAAAAAAGGGATGAAAAATGGGTAAGACTTTCACTTGAGAGCTGCTGCCAGTCAGTGCAAACTATACTAAGCTAGATGACCCAATGGTCTGACTCGATATGTTCCTAGTGTCATTGTGGTGCCAGGTGATTGACAGATAGACCTGCCCACCTGTTGAGCTTGGCCTCTGTGCAGGGGGTGGGAAGGTGATGATCTGCCCAAATCCAGCGCTCCACCTCTGCTGTGGAGGAGAACACCTGACATCGAGTCAGTGGGACAGAGGCAAAGAGGGAAGGAAGGTCAAGATCCGTTCTTCCTTTCTTCAAAGTGGCGTCAAGCAAGTGAGCTCTTCTTCCTCATTACCTCTCCCAGCTCCTGCCCCTTTCTTCCAAACTGGAACTGATTTGGCCCAGGGCTGCTAGTTGCTGATCCCTCACTTGGACAGCATCCACAGGGGCTAGCTCCACAGAACGCTCCGCATAGCATTTGTTTGTATCCTCAGGGCTCCGATGAATGAATATAGAGAAGAGCAGCAGTTGGCACTCAAGATGATTCAATCAGGCAACAGAAAGCTGGAGGCTGCATTAAGTCTTTCCCTGTTCCATCCTCTGTCCCCAAATCTGACTTAAGGAAAGCTGAGCTTCTGTTTTTCACCCGCTTCCTCCTTACACAGATTGGAAAACTTCAAAATGTTTTGCATCCTGCAGATTTTTGCAGATAGGCAACAGATGTGTTTTCTGCCTGGGTTGCCAAATGGCGAGCGGGGGAGAGATCCTCAGTCAGTGTTTGAGACTTTGCCTATCTTTCACGCTCGCTTCCCCCACCATGTGAGGGAGACGTTAACTCTCCTGTCCAGGGTGAAAGTCCTGCGTTTCCCGTTACCTCAGGCCCTTTCTTATCTCTGGCAGCTAATCCCAACTCCATAAACCTTGTCAAAGCCAGGGTGGTGCCCACATGTATCAGTCTCAGCTGTGCCTTTTATCGGTGCGCTTTTATAGACTGCGAGAGCAGCAGATCATAACCCTCTTCAGTCATGGGGCGTGTGTGTGGAGGCAATGGTGCGAGATAAGCAGGAGCTTGGGCCCGAAGGGAAGGAGCGGTGCAAAACACAGCCGATCTGAACTGTGCAATCCTGTGCAAGGGAATTCTGTTGCTTGTAGTGGGTCTCACATTGTCTGGGGTTGCAGCCCTGAGAGTGTCAGTGCAAATGATGGCAAGCTGCAGTTGATTGCTGGGGTCTGGGTTGTGCTACCGGGAAAGTGTTAGGCTTGCAGCCAAGAAATCCAGGGCAGTATCCAGCAAAGTAGCTGTGCAACGGAATTTCCCCAAATCTCTTCATGCATCCTCCATTCTGCTCTGGGACT
Source organism: Podarcis vaucheri (assembly GCF_965113315.1). Taxonomy (NCBI): domain Eukaryota; kingdom Metazoa; phylum Chordata; class Lepidosauria; order Squamata; family Lacertidae; genus Podarcis; species Podarcis vaucheri. The sequence goes on from NC_138751.1 coordinate 11,555,974, forward strand.
CCCCAATCCCGCAGAGCAATTGGGGACACATGGGGAGAGGGAGTTCCATTGAGCAGCCATGCACCAGCAGGAACACCTTGGTGGGATTCTGCCCTGAATCCCCCCCCTTCAAATCCTGTCCTTCTCAAAACTTGTGGCAGGGGCAGGGAGCCTCAGGCCCAAGTGTGGCCCTCCAGGCCTCTCTGCCTGGCCCTCGGGATGATCCCTAGCCACACCCCTTACTCGCTCTGCACCAACACCACCCCAAGTGTTTTTTGTCTGGCAGTAAAGTGTCTTTTAACCATGCCTCCTGCAAGTGTGCATATAGAAACTAGCCTACTCCACAAAGGTGGTGTTTGTTGCTCCACCCACCTCTGGCCTGTGGACTTCAGAAGGTTGCTCAAGCAGCCACCGCTCTCCCCATCCACCTCTCTGTGGGGTTTGCATCTCCTGTGCAGGTTAAACTCCTTGCCTTGAGCTAAAAGGGGGAATGGGAGAGCTTAACGTCCTGAGGCAGGATACTTTTGAACTGTCCCTGTTTCCCCTGTAGAGGAATTCTCTCTCCTTAATAAGAACTGCCTTAGCATCCTGCCCTCAGCAGTGGTCATCCAGATGACCTCCTGGAAGCTTGAGAATCAGACTGTTGCCTGTTGTTTGTCCCTGTTTTCCGGTCCTTGGAGGCATCCTACCTTTTGAATGTGGAGGTTTCATTGAGCTGTTGTTGCTAATGGACTTCATTTCTTGGGGTGTTTGAAACCCACTTCATCAGCCCTTACATACCGTATATACTCGAGTATAAGCCTACCCGAATATAAGCCGAGGCACCTAATTTTAGCACAAAAAACTAGGAAAACTTATTGAATCGAGTGTAAGCCGATTCACCACCTCACAAACCTGGTGGTGGCAGCAGCAGTGGAGGAAGAACAAGCAGCCCAAAAGGGCTCCTTTCGGGCCACTCGTCCCTCTGCCGATGCTGCCTGCCTCACTCGAGTATAAGCCAAGGGGGGCTTTTTCAGCGTAAAAAATGTGCTGAAAAAGTCGGCTTATACTCAAGTATATACGGTAGGCTAGCTAGGGTGCTCTGTGTCTAGTCTGACCACAGCCATGGTCCACATTGTTGGGTGACCCTAGTTCTAAGTGTACATAGCTCCTTTCCCCACCTTCCTTGACTGTCCCCAAGTCTCCATCCAGCTCATCACTTTTTCCCCAAAGCTAGAACTCCCCACTTACTGCTTCCCTCCATTTCACTCCATCTGTGGTGGGCAACAGGGTACTGCGCATGATGTCCCCAGACACAGGTGCATTAACGCTCTTCTCTCCTTCTCGTAGGAATATGAGAAAGCTCTGAAGTACATCCGGGGGCTGCTGAAGACTGAGCCAAGCAACACACAAGCCATGGAGCTGGAGAAGCTGATCAAGAGGGCCATGCAGAAAGGTTAGGGGGCCAGGTGTGGGGAGCGCAACCCTTTCCCTCCCACCTTTTAAGGCTCTGTTCAAACACAGTAATTCTGATCCCAGTAAACCATGGTTGGGGCATTTCTCACAAACCAAGTCATGACTCCACATAAGAAACTGAGGCCTGTGTCAGTCCGCTTAGCTCAGTGCACTGACTGGCAGCAGCTCTCCAGGGTTTCAGGAAGGGAATCTTTCCCAGCTGTAGCTGGAGATGCCGGGTCTTGAACCCCGAGATGTTTCTTCACGCAAGGTTTGTGGGGATCACCCAAAACAGTTTTTCAGTTTGGAAGCAATGGGGGAAATGTGGTTTAACAAACCGAGGAGGCTTTTTGTTTTTCAGGTGTGTAGGAAGGAGAGCCCAGGGACGCTCTTCGTAACTCCTTGCCCAACAAACCATCGTGCTTTGGACATGTAAACTAAGCTGATGCGTTCAGAGAGCAGAATGCATTAAAACACCCAACCATCTTTGAGCGCCTTTTACGAAATGCCTCCTAGTATTTCTCAAGGAGACGGAAAGGTGTTTCAACAGCTCTTAAGTACCAGCAATGAGGACTGGGTGCCTCGTTTGGATAAGACGGCACAGGGATCACTTCTGCACTGCCAGAGGCCAATGAGAGGGTGAGGGCCGTCGGCTTGGGAGGTGGCAGCAGCTATTCTTCCACCACCTCCTCTGAAAAGGTGGTGATGGAAAAAGTTGGTCCCCATGGCAACCGGGTTGGTCCAGCCCCCCTCCCGCAGGCTTCAGTCCAAAGATCTCTTGAGGAGCCTCTCAATCCTTAACTAGCGTTCCAGGATGACGCCTTTCTTCCCTCTTCTCTCTCCACAGATGGCCTGGTTGGCATGGCGATCGTGGGCGGCATGGCTCTGGGTGCTGCCGGGCTGGCTGGTCTCATCGGCTTGGCCATCTCCAAATCAAAACCTTAACTGGCTCAGTTAGGGTGGTGGTGGGGTCCCACCCTCCTGCCCCCTTTCGCACCCGGCCAGAGCAGCCTGGCCTTGGCAACTCACAGCTCTAACTTTCCCTGCAGGGAAAATGAGGGACGATTAAAAACATGCTCAGCAGCCACTAATCCGACCCTGATTCCCGGACTTTCCCCTCCCCTCCTTCTGTGAGGCCAAAGTGGCCCTTTCGGTAGAAGACTGGCCAAATAGGAACATGGGCGTGCATGGCTGTGGGCCCTCCTAGCTCTCGGTCGCCCCAGCCCCCTGTTGTGTAACTTCCTTTAGGTTCCTTGCCTACGCTTCACCTATCACACGCTGACGTGAGGAAAGCACACGGGTTTCTCCCCGCTGCCTGCCTTTGCAGCCTCTCGCTTGTCGTGGGGCTTGGAGATTTCTCTCATCTGAGACTTAAGATACAAAATGCCAGGAAAGGACATCATTTTCAGAAGACTACATTTGGATTGGGTGGGGCGGGGGGAAACCCCCCCTTGTCCTGCAGTGTGCGGCTTAGCTTCTTGTTGCTGTGAACGATGGTCGAGGAGAAGGCTTTCCGGGACAGAACCTTTCCCTCACTGTCAGACTGTGTTTTCTCTTACACTTAATAAACACACACATGTGCCTCCCTCTCTTCCTTCCATCCCCCAGTTTGCACTTCCTTTGCATGGTGCCTCCTGACCCTCTTAGCTCCGTAGCAGCACTGGGTTCCATGTAGAGGAGCCTGTGGAACTCTGTATTTTTGTTCAACTCCCGTCAGCCGCCAACAGCATGGGCAGCGGTCAGGGACGATGGGAATTGTAGTCCAGCCCCATCACTGGAGGAACATAGGTGCCCCCACTTCTTCTTTGGGGTCTTCCTCTGCCTAGATTGCTATCTTCTGCTGTCCCCTTATTTATTTGATAAGAGCTGGTGGGGGCTGCCAACATGAGAATTAGGTGCACCTCTCTCGTCTCGCAACAGATAGAGCGAGCTTCTTGGGATATGGAGAGGAAACACAGCAGAAAAGAGGGACACTCAAAGCAGCCTTATATTGGAAAGTATCTGCTTCTGAGTTGACAAGGGACGGGTTCCTTCTTTAGGTTGGCGAGTGAAGACCCCACACCAAGCCTCTAGCGGGGCTTCCTTCGCGCAAGGTTGACGTTCCAGTTGCCGTTCAGAGACTACAAATGTATTGAAAACACTTCTCTCCTCCTTTCTGGAAACTTTAATCTCCCTGCTCACTGAACAGATGCTTTTATATGGTTTTCTAGCCTCTGACTGGCGTGAGGCAGGGATGTGAATAAAAATTAAAATACAGATGCGAATTATTTGGATTGTCTGATTTGCGCCTCTCGTGAAGTTTGGGCCTCAGGTGTCCTTAAGGCGGTGAGCTGTTGTCCAATCCATCCTGTTTATGCTGTAGGCCGCCACTGAATTTGGCCATTTAGGAATCAATTAGACCATTGGCCCATCAGCTGCCAGCATTGTTGATGCTGCCTGGCAGTAGATCTTCCAAGGTTTCAGGCAGGGAGCCTTATCCTGGCCCTACCTGGCGATGCCAGAGATTGAAGGTGCATGCAAAGCAGATGTTCCACCACGGCTCCAGCCCTTCCCATTATGGCCAGGGTCTCCCTCGATAATGAGCACCCGACAGCTTGCCTTGAACTCTGGATTCTTGGCAGCACCGTGCGTCTTAATTGCTGTACGACAGCTCACACCCAGGCAGCCCCAAGTGATTTTCAGAAGTGAGCAAGATGGCTACTTTCACATTGCAGAGCAGCTGAAACCTGGCTGCTGTGCATGCAGATGTTGTGTGCCAGCATCCTGGCAAATGCCTCTTGACCTAGTGAATGCAGAGGCTACACGGTAGCCTTTGGACCGAGCCTGGCAAACTGCAATTCCCCCTCACCCCACTGGCTGCAAGAGTTGCTGAGCAAGTGGAAGCAAAGCGATGGCCTGATTCGACGGGCCTCTTTCCCATTCTGCAGCTGACGTGTGTTTGGGAGCGAGCTGAGAACGTCCCATTGCGCCAGGATCTGTCTAGGACATTGTGTCTTGAAACGTCCCTTTTCAGTCCTTGCTCTCCATTTCTGACAGCTTGCAGAATTGGGTTTAAATTAAGGTGATTTAAATAGTTGTGGTAGACGTGTGTGCTGTGGCAAGGGGGGGATAATACCTCCAGTGGGGAGGGCATTGTACTCCTGGGGTAGTTTGTCCACCTTTGCCCCCCCCACTCTGTTCTCACCTGTGGCTCCTAGATGCTGTCAGCATGTGACAGCGGCCACCCCGGAAATAGCTTCAACTGGCCAGCTGAACCAGGTGAGGGTAGCTCATCTAGGAAAAGGAAAACTCTGGTCCTAAACCTTTGCTGCCTTGCGGGATATTTGGAAGAAGAAAACCCCACACAAATCCAGAGTGGAGTCCCTAAGGCGGTTGGATGGTGCCTTGTATGCCTCTTTCCAGCAAAAACTGCAGCCAAGCTGGTACCAAACATCTTGTTCTGCTTTCTTTTTGTAACCCAAGAAAACCTTTCATAAAAACTATTTAATAAAAAAAAAGGCGTCCCCAGATGTTGTGGGACTGCAGTGTTTGAGGATGTTGAGAGCTTGAGGAATGGTATATTATCAGGATTTATATGCCAGCTACCCAGCTCATTTGCCCTTTCAGAGAGACTGCAGCATACAGTGGTACCTCGGGTTAAGAACTTAATTCATTCTGGAGGTCCGTTCTTAACCTGAAACTGTTCTTAACCTGAAGCACCACTTTAGCTAATGGGGCCTCCCGCTGCTACCGCGCTGCCAGAGCATGATTTTGGTTCTCGACCTGAAGCAAAGTTCTTAACCCGAGGTACTATTTCTGGGTTAGCGGAGTCTGAAACCTGAAGTGTCTGTAACCTGAAGCGTCTAACCCGACATACCACTATACTAGGAAACACTTGATTCCCTTATTTTTGTTTTTCCCCTTCCTTTCCTGCCCAGGCCTCTAGTTTTCTTTTGGCAATGGGGCACTGGTTTGCTTTGTGTCGTCTTGGCCTTCAGTGTTGGGTTGTCCATGCATAGCATCTTCCAGAGGAGTGTGGTTTGCCCTGCTTCCCACCCAGGGAGTTTTCTGCATCTTTTAAGTGCAGCAGGCAGAAATTCACCAGGGAAAGTTGTTGCCAGTGTTGGATCTCTAGCCAGGCAAGAGCTTCCACCTGCTGAATGCAGAGGAGGAAAATATTGGTGTGCTAGCAGAGGCTGCAGCTCCTTCGGAAAGGAGATTGATGGTTCCTAGAAACTGGAAATTTTTTCTAGCTTATCTCTTGTTGATGTTAAGTTTTTTATGTTGCATAATCTAGGGAAACTTTCTTTTGATGGTCCAGACTTCTGTACACTTCTTGGTCATGTTTAGTTAATGACATGGCTTTAGAATGAATAGGGTTGTAAGTATATAGGAAGCTGCTGTTTTTCTGGGTTTTTCCTTGGAAAATCTAGGCCACTGTTTTCATATCCCGTTCTTCCCAATGTTTAAAGGTGGTGTCTTTGGTGAAGCTGCAGCTCAAATGGGTGCTTTAACTTGCATTTGCGTGATCTTGCACACATCGCTTCCTATTTTAAAAGCACTGTTTAAGGAGAACGGACATGGATCGTTCTCCCTGGAGTTACATCACAGCAGCTAATCGGATTAAATGCAAGGAAGGGGAAGAATGTTCCAGTGATAAGAATAGTTGGGCAATGGAGCAACTTTCAAAGGCTGGTCACTTTCTAATTCACCTCAACCCCCCCCCCAAATAGTTTAAAACTGTTGGGGCACGAGAGTGACTTCCTGAGGATGCCTGCCCTCTTTTCAAGTCCCCTCCTTCAGACCCACCTTTTCCATGAAGTCTTTGCCAAGGTCTCATTGCTCCCCTACAGAAAGCAAGCCTAAAGTCCATTCGGTCTAAGTGAGTCAATTGCCTCCCCTCCCTGTTTATCCTCCCAAGGCTGGTGCCGAGGGTTAGGCATTTGACAAGAGCCCCTTGGCCCTGCTGCAGTGAGGAGGTAGAGACGCGGAGGGAGGACCCAAAGGGGTCTCTTAAGCCTGGACTCATCACTGGTCATCACCCCTCTGTCGTCTCCCCTATGTTGCAATTCCAAGTTCCTGGCAGCAGAGATTTGTCAGTAATGTCGTGTCCAGTAAATTGGTAATGCCCATCTAAAATGACCCAGTACCTTTATATTAAAAGGCCACATTCACACCATGCATTTAAAGCATGATAGAATCGTAGAATTGTAGGGTTGGACCATCTAGCCCAGGGATCAGCAAACTTTTTCAGCAGGGGGCCGATCCACTGTCCCTCAGACCTTGTGGGGGGCCGGACTATATTTTTTTTTGGCGGGGGGTGAGAATGAATTCCTATGCCCCACAAATAATCCAGAGATGCATTTTAAATAAAAGCACACATTCTACTCATGTAAAAACACGCTGATTCCCGGACTGCCCGCAGGTTGGATTTAGAAGGTGATTGGGCCGGATCCAGCCCCTGGGACTTAGTTTGCCTACCCTTGATCTAGCCCAAGCCGGCTGCAATGCAGGAATGTGCAGCTGTCCCATCGAACCTGCAACTTTGTTATCAGCACCTCGGCTATAACCAAGTGAGCAGTACAGTGGTACCTTGGGTTAAGTACTTAATTCGTTCCGGAGGTCCGTTCTTAACCTGAAACTGTTCTTAACCTGAAGCACCACTTTAGCTAATGGGGCCTCCCGCTGCTGCCGCGCTGCCGGAGCACGATTTCTGTTTCACCCTGAAGCAAAGTTCTTAACCCGAGGTACTATTTCTGGGTTAGCGGAGTCTGTAACCTGAAGTGTATGTAACCCGAAGCGTATGTAACCCGAGGTACCACTGTACTACTGTAAACAGTCGTGGCTTCCCCCAAAGACTTCTGGGAGTTGTAGTTTTTTAGAAAGTTGTTAGGAAACCCTCATTCCTCCCTAGGAGCAGCAGTTTCCAGAGTGGTTTTACCAGTGCTGTTTTCTCTAAAAAATACACGTTTAGGGGTACTCTCATTTTCATACTCATATTGAAATACTGCCCCGCCTCAATGAGGCCAAACTTAGATTCACAAAATGTTTAGGGATATGCACACCCCTGCGTCCCCCTAGAAAAAACCCACTGGGTTTAACAACCAACCTTTCTCACAGGGAACTCTGGGGCTGGGGAACAGCTCAGTGAAAACTGCGCATGCTCAGTGGCCATGGAAATGCTGACTGATGGGTGAGGGGGTGTGGAATATGGACCCAATGGAGGAGGTATGATGCCGGACAGCAGCACTTTACTCATCAACAATTCATTGCAGGTCACAGGCTTCCTCTTATGTCCATACTACAGGCCCTTTGGGCTGCCGAATTAACACATAACAGGTGCTTATCTCTTCTGCTTGGCTGAGAGCTCTGAACTAATCATGTCCCACCCCAACATATAGTGACTTCAGCGTAGCCATCTGCATATCAAAACAGTTAAAAGTGTATTCAGCTGCATTGCAATAGGATGGGGTTATCTGACTTGGGCTACCCTTCCTGTGTTTGGTGTCAGGTTGTGGAGGGACACACACACACACACACAGAGAGAGAGAGAGAGAGAGAGAGAGAGAGAGAGTTTTGAAGCTCCTCTGCATTATCAGTGCTTGCTGGTATGTGCAGTATAATTTTACGAAGCAAGATCTTGCTACTTTATTTTGCTCGCCCTGAAGATATACAGTGGTACCTTGGGTTAAGTACTTAATTCGTTCCGGAGGTCCGTTCTTAACCTGAAACTGTTCTTAACCTGAAGCACCACTTTAGCTAATGGGGCCTCCCACTGCCGCCGCCACGCGGTTTCTGTTCTGATCCTGAAGCAAAGTTCTTAACCTGAGGTACTATTTCTGGGTTAGCGGCGTCTGTAACCTGAAGCGTATGTAACCTGAGGTACCACTGTACATCCACCACATGCTCTCTCTTTCGAGGGTTGGGAAGCCATGATGGCTATCAGCCTAACACGGCTGTTTCTTGAGGCATTTTGCTGGTTGAGGTGAAGGGCAAGATGGTTTCATCTATAAAATCTCCCTCGTTTCATCCAGAAAAGCTGAGCAGGCTGGCAATTAATGATGGGGGCAGAATCCTTGACCCCACCTGGAGGTGGCTGTATGTGTGCGTCTCTGTGTGTTTGTGTTGGCCATGCCACATCGCTGATTCCACCTTAGCCTCTACCTCAGCTGCCTGAGGCAGTCACCTCACTCTGCCTAATGGTAGGGCAGGCCCTGAAGCCCCATTTGGAGCAGCGATGCTCTGCCTCATTTAATGGGCTTTAAAATCCCTTAAGTCTGGTTGCAGCAGTGGTACGTCCTCATCCGAGAAGCTATCTTTATGTGCCATAGTTCTGAAATAACTAGGCTTTTTTAAAAAAACATTTAATTGAAGTAAAATATTTGCTAAATGGTGAAACGTTGCACTTGGGAAACTGTTGATCGGAGAAGGAGGAAGGAATGCCAGAAAAAATCTGACCACTTTCCCTGCTCTTAATCAGAGGGTGTTTACTCAGTACTCAGCATCCTGCCCGGCTCCCATCAATCTGAGTGAATCAACAAGAATCTGTTGACTGTTACATCTTGATATTTCCAATTAATTCCTTATCTGTATTGAAAGGAAAACAGCTAGTAAGTATTTTTGTAAGAGTCTGGACCCTCTTCATAGAGGGGCTAGTTTCCTGCTGCTGCCTCCTGCCCAGCACTGCTGCAGCTTGCTCATTATTAGGGTGGTCGTGATTTTTTTAATTAAAGAAAAAAATAGAGCAGGGGAGCTTCCAGACTGCTGTTTTTGGGTGTGTGCTTGTGGATTCCGGCAAATTCAGGTTGCACAATTAGAAAAGTTTAGGAGGTCTTGCGTAACAAACCCACTTGTCCAAAAGATAGGGGCTTTTTTGCGATAAGGAGAACTGGCGGGAGGTGTGGGATAACGTTTGCTTTGAGGCAGCCTCCCTGACCTCCCTCCAAGGCAGGTGGGGGCTGCCTGGTGCTGATTGCGACTGGTAGGGCAGAAGGCAGGGAGGTGGACAGTAGGTGGCGCCAGAGCCAGTGATCAGCAGAGCCTGTGATCTGAGTGGTTGTAAGCAAGAAGGCTGCCCTGCAGGCAGGTCAGTGGGAGCTGGCTGAAGGTGCCCAGAGGTTGGTGGGGCAGTGCCTTGTATAATCAGTGTACTAGAAGAAGCAAAGATCACCAGTGTTGAAGCAATGATTCTTCAACATCAATTTTGTTGGACTGGTCATGTTGTGCAGATGCCTGATGATCGTCTTCCAAAGCAACTACTCTATTCCGAACTTCAAAATGGAAAGCGTAATGCTGGTGGTCAACAAAAGAGGTTCAAAGTCTTGTCTCTTTTTTTCTTTTCTTTTTTTGAACTTCACTTTGTTTTTGTTTTTTTATACAAAATTAAAACAAGACATATTATCCAAAAACATATCATCCTTGTTTTTCCCCCATTTTTCCTCCCTCCCCCCCCCACAAAACACACCCGCCCCCACCCCCCGACTTCCCTCAGTTCCAGTCTTTGGTTTCTCTGAGACTGCTGTTTTCTACATGTTACAAAGTTGTATAGATCCTCAAACTATTTAGCTGATTATTATCAATAAAAAGTTTGTGAATGTTTATTCAAAGGTTTAAAGACTGTCTCAAGGCAAATCTTAAAAAATGTAGTATAAGCACCGAGAACTGGGAAACACTGGCCTGCGAGCGCTCCAGTTGGAGAACAGCCTTTACCAAAGGTGTCATGGGCTTTGAAGACACTTGAACTCAGGACGCAAGGGAGAAATCTGCTAGGAGGAAGGCACGCTCCTGCTCAGAAACCAATGTCCCCACTGTGAAAGGACTTGTGGATCCAGAATTGGCCTCCACCGTCCCTTACAGACTCATTGTTAAAACTGTGTTTATGGAAGACAATCTTACTCTGCTACAAGTGATTGCCAAAGAAGAACTGAAAGACAGAACTTGAGGCCCAGAGGGTTCCGGGAAGACTGACCAGCCTTCGACCTCCTGTTTAATTTCCACAATGCTCCTGCATCATGGGCTTTCAGACTATGCCCTGGGGCTGCCTTCAGGGCCGTGGCTCGGGGCAACAGCTCAGGAATGTGCTGCATGCTCTTGCCCGAAAGCTTGATTGATTGGCGGAACGCCCCTTCAGTGGGAGATGGTAGGTACCGGCAGCTCCCGTCCCAAGCTGCGTGGCCTTTTGCCAGGAGCTCAGCCCTTCACCTGATCCTGTGGGTTAAGCTGCCCAGCCTGCCAAGAGTGGGAGGGAAGGAATCTTCACTGCGTCACGGATGGCCTTATGGAACATGAACTTCCTCACCTCCAGCCGAAGTGGACCTCAGCCCGGGCATGCCTCTCACGTCTTGGACTGTGTTTGGGCCAGCCCCACAAGTCTATGACTCCAAAAGGACCTTGGGGGTTGCTTGCCCTGCCCCTAGTGCATACCCTCCAACATTTCTCTGATGACAATAGGGATGTCCTATTCTATTATCATCATCGTTAGTATTATATTCTGCCCATCTGACTGGGTTTCCGCCGCCACTCTGGGCATCTTCCAACATATAAAAAAAGCATAATCAACATTAAAAATAATACACTTCCCTATATAGGGCTGCCTTCAGAGGTCTCCTAAAGGTTGCATAGTTGCTTATTTCCTTGGCTCAGGGGCCGCATAGCTCCATACGCGCCAACATTTCTCTGGTGAAAATAGGTTCGTCCTAAGGAAAAGGGACGTGGGTGGCCCTATGGGTTAAACCACAGAGCCTAGGGCTCGCTGATCAGAAGATCGGTGGTTTGAATCCCCGCGACAGGGTGAGCTCCCGTTGCTCGGTCCCTGCTCCTGCCAACCTAGCAGTTCGAAAGCACGTCAAAGTGCAAGTAGATAAATAGGTACCGCTCCGGCGGGAAGGCACACGGCATTTCCGTGTGCTGCTCTGGCTCACCAGAAGTGGCTTAGTCATGCTGCCCACATGACCTAGAAGCTGTACACCGGCTCCCTCGGCCAATAAAACGAGATGAGTGCCACAACCCCAGAGTCGTCCATGACTGGACCTTATGGTCAGGGGTCCCTTTACCTTTTTAAGGAAAAGCAGGACATTCCAGGTCAAATCGGAAACCGGGACTGCTTCTGTAAATTCAGGACTCTCCCTGGAAAACAGGGACACTTGGAGGGTTGGCTACTGTCTTGGGAGCTAGATTCCAACGTCCTCAAAATTCTTATGGAGGTTTTAAGTTTCCAGTCCTCATGGAGGTTGGCAGGGAAAAGAGCCCAGGCAAAATACCAGCATTGCAGATGCTGACACCACGCTTGTTGGAATTTCCTCTTCCACGCACGCCATCTCTGCCCTCTCATTTTCCCAGTGGCTTGTGTGTGTCCCTGCTGACAGTTCCGGCTGAGCTGGTTCAGCCGATAACAATGGACCTCTTGTCAGGTGATAAGGAGGTCAGTGGCGGTCAAGCATGCACCTGTTGTTTTTGTCCCCCTGCCATGGGCTTTCCCAAAGAACTGCTGCGGACGTCTCAATTCCCAGCAGGCTGATGACCCACACCTTCCAACGATGTAGGTATGGCAATACTAGCAGAGGCAGTAGTTGCTACAACAGCTGTAGCAGCAGCACTTAAGACAGTAGAAGCAGTGGTAGTGTTACCACCACTATTAGCAGTTATTATCAGCAATGGTAAATAGGCTATAGTGGTAAGGCTACTACCAATATTAACAGTAAGTAATGCTTACAACCAGTAGTAAAAGTACCAGCAATCATGTTTTATACACATTATAAAATGGAATTTAAAATATTTATTAAGCAAAGTGAGCCCGGGGGGGGGGTGTTTTTCTCGTTCCCCACCCCCATTTTCAAATATGTTTATTCGTTTTCAGAATAGCAAAATACAAATTCAATTTATACAACATAACTTGCATAAACAATGGGTGAGGAAGGTATGCTCGTTTTACAATACCAAGAACGCTGTGTGTGTGTGAGATAGGAAATAATTTCCCTGAAGCAAAAATAAGGGAACAGTGATTTTAGCAGTAGTGTGGGTCATAGGATGCCACATTTTCCGGCCCATCGAAAAACTGATCCTCTTTTTATTTTTTGCTGGTGTCTTTCATTATCTATCTATCTATCTATCTATCTATCTATCTATCTATCATCTATACCCCACCTTTCCTCCAAATTAATGAATACGTAAAGAATAGAAAGAATGGAAATGAAATGACGGTTAGAAAAGTTACCTCAGCCCTTAACCGACAGGGTCTGAATGTAGTACGTGTGTTTATGGGCATTTCCCGTTCTATTTGGTAATCAAGGTTTCTGTGCTAGACCTACATAGGTGACACAGAAGTGTCAGAGAGTCATTATCTCATTCCGGGCTCAGATTCCCAGGCCCTGTTGGGTTATGTAATAGGCTGCTATCAGGCAGCTCCCATCTCCCCTCGGGGCCAAAGTTTCGTTGCAGGCCCTGTTAGGTGACCAAGCGACGGGTGAGATGGAGCGAGCGCCAAGCCAGATTCCATCTTGAGGCTGTCAAGGTGCCGATTCAGTCCTTCCCTGACGGAGAGCAGATGGGGCTGAGTCAGACCCGCCCGTGATTACGAACAAAGCTCTGTGCACACCATTAAGAAACTACGGTTCCCAGGACTCTTTGGGAGAATAAATGTATATGCTGTGTCGGCGGTCACAATGTCTGCGCATGCCCTGTCAAGACACTATTGTATTATGGAGGTACTTTCAGACAACCTGTTTATTGAGCATTCAGCCTGATTTGATTGGATGACGGTGGTTACTTTGCAGGGAGGTTAGAGCATGGTAGGTCAAAAGCCGGCTTTCTGCTACACTTTCAAGTGCATTCCCCTCCATTGCTTTTGTTATAAGAATTTTAAGGTGATATATATATATATATATATATATATATATATATATATATATATATATGTATGTTCGTAACTGTATATATGGGACGTGGGTGCACTGTGGGTAAATCCTCAGCGCCTAGGACTTGCCGATCGCATGGTCGGCGGTTCGAATCCCCGCGGTGGGATGAGCTCCCGTCGTTCGGTCCCAGCTCCTGCCCACCTAGCAGTTCGAAAGCACCCTTAGGTGCAAGTAGATAAATAGGTACCGCTTTATAGCGGGAAGGTAAACGGCGTTCCGTGTGCTGCGCTGGTGCTGGCTCACCAGAGCAGCTTTGTCACGCTGGCCACGTGACCCGGAAGTGTCTTCGGACAGCGCTGGCTCCCGGCCTTTTAAGTGAGATGAGCGCACAACCCTAGAGTCTGTCAAGACTGGCCCATACGGGCAGGGGTACCTTTACCTTTTTAACTGTATATATAAACCACATGTTTGAAACCCCACAGATTAGGTCCTGAACAAATTGACCTCAAATATTTCTCTGCAAGGTCAAAGTGGGAAACCTCTCCATTGTCTCTTTCCTCACAAATCCTGTCTTAAGGGCACATTCAAGATATGAACAGGGTGTGAGCCTGTGACCTGTGACCTAGTTTCAGGAATTAAGTAGTTATAATAAGAGTGGCCAAACCCCGGTTAATGCAATCAGGCAACTTGCTAAACAGGAGATAAACAACGCACTCAGATTTCTGTTGTTGACTGCCTTTTCTGTGATGTAGGTATGATGTTTCTGGGGGTGGTCTTGGACTCCACGGTGGGCAATTTAAAATGTCTATACAGTGGACGCTCGGGTTGTGAACATGATCCATGTGGGATGCACATTCACAACCCCCGTCCGTGTGTCTGTGCACGCGCGGGTTGTGATTCAGCGCATGTGTGACCGCTGAAACCTGGAAGTAACCCATTATGGTACTTCTGGGTTTGACGGTCCACAACCCAAAAAAACGCAACCTGAAGCAGCTGTAACCCGAGGTATGACTGTATAAAGGTGGGCACACCTTTGTTCTGGGTCCTCCTGCTTTCCTGTGTGTGAGGCTTTTGACTTTCCTTATCACAAAAGTCTGATTGTTTGGGGAAGCAGGTTTGTTGTTCAAGACCTCCCAATCAGTTATAATATTGCAACCAGAATTTGCTGGTGTGTGACCGAATCCCACCTGAAAATAGCGAGTCTGGAAGTGTTATGGGAAAGGAGGAGAACATCTCCCTATCCGCTTTCTCTGCACCATGATTACCGTATTTTTTGCTCTATAAGACTCACTTTTCCCCTCCTAAAAAGTAAGGGGAAATGTGTGTGCGTCTTATGGAGCGAATGCAGGCTGCGCAGCTATCCCAGAAGCCAGAAGAGGAAGAGGGATCGCTGCTTTCACTGCACAGCAATCCCTCTTGCTGTTCTGGCTTCTGAGATTCAGAATATAATTTTTCTTGTTTTCTGTTGTGACATGGGGTTTGTGATTTCAGCTTTCTTGACATAATATGCTGGAGACAGTTCTCTAGTAACACTTATTTATTAAAGCAAACAAGACTAAAGACTGAGGAGGGGAAAGCTACATTTATAGGGACAGGGGACTAGCTAGAAAGGATACATTTTGGAGGGAACAATATCAGGCAATCACAGTCCTGCCTTTTGGAGGAAACCAATAAGACAGAGGATCCAAATACAGCAGCTTAAATGAACCAATAGTAGCTGTACCCTTTGGAACCAAAAGGCGGTTACTTTACCCTAATGCAAATACAGACAGATATAAAATCCTTTGACTCAATACACAACATTTTCCTCCTCCAAAAACTAGGTGTGTCTTATGGTCTGGTGCGTCTTACAGAGCGAAAAATATGGTAATTGCATACACCTCTTGTCATGATTTCTTTCCTTGCCTTTCCTATAAAGCTCCAGATATTGTAACTTTTCCTCATAGGGTTCAGCCGCTTGATCCTTTTCCTTGCCTTTTTCTGAACTTAAGGATTGCGTGGTGGCTCAGCCCAATGGCCCAGGGTCCTGTTCTCACAGTGGCCAACCAGATGCAAGCAGGACCCCCCAGCACAATAGCCCTCTCCCCTCTTGCTGCTCCCAGGAAGTGGCATTCGGAACCATTGCCACCTGTGACCTTAGAGGCAGAGCATGGCTAGTAGCCACTGATATCCCCCACGAACTGGCCCAATCCTTTAAAAAGCCGTCGAAGCTGGTCGTCACCACTGCCTCTTGTGGGAGGGAGTTCCATGGTCTAACTATGCACTGTGTCAAGATGGTTCTTGCGTTGAGATTCCTGCATTGCAGGGGGTTGAGCTAAATCAGGCACCCCCAAACTTTTTGGAACTACAACTCCCATCATCCCTAGCTAACAGGACCAGTGGTCAGGGATGATGGGAGTTGTAGTCCCAACAGTTTGGGGGTGCCTGAGCTATATGATCCTTAGTGTCCCTTCCAACTCTACAAGAGCCAGTGTGGTGTAGTGGTTAAGAGCGATAGACACGTAATCTGGGAACCGGGTTCGCGTCTCCGCTCCTCCACATGCAGCTGCTGGGTGACCTTGGGCCAGTCACACTTCTCTGAAGTCTCTCAGCCCCACTCACCTCACAGAGAGTTTGTTGTGGGGGAGGAAGGGAAAGGAGATTGTTAGCCGCTTTGAGACTCCTTCGGGTAGTGATAAAGCAGGATATCAAATCCAAACTCCTCCTCCTCCTCCTCCTCCTCCTCCTCCTCCTCCTCTTCCTCTTCTTCTTCTTCTTCTTCAATTCTATGATTCCAGGATTTCTAAGTGCTTTCTTTTATCTGTACTGAGTCTTCCAGCCTTTTCCAGCTCTACAGTATCCTTCTCGAGGAGAGGTGCGCTGCGGCCAGTATTCAAAGCATGGCCGCAACACGGATTTGCACAACGGCGTTTTGATGTTGGCAGTTCTGCTCTGCTCCAAGCTTCCCAAAGGAAGTCGACCTGTGCATCATCATCCTTAGACACCAATTTCAACGCCTTTCCAGCAATTCTTATCTTGCTGGCAAACGGTCCGAGGAGAGGGTGTCCCTGATCCAGAGAGGCCGCTATGTGTTTGCAGGACACATAGATGGTGACGATGAACGTGTAACAAATGTGGCCAACAACTGATTCCCATTTGGCTCAAGCGGAATAATGGATGGGAGAATGTTTTCCAGCTTTGGTACATTATACTGGCAGAGTGGAGAGATTTATGGCACTCCAGAGAGAAATTAGCTTTAGTGGTAGATGGAGGAGAATCAGGGGGGGTCGTATTGTGCATCAAAGCGTGGGGGGGGGGGGAGATGTGGCTTCGGCCTTGCTCTTCTGAGGAAGCCGAGAGACAAAACAGAAATGGCTGGAAAACAGGAAGGGAGTGGCACGGAGAGGGATGTGCAAGTCCATATGAGGCGAGGGGAGCAGGGATGCTGGCCTTGTGGAAAAAAGGACCCCAGAGAAATGAGCACAGGCTGGCTGCAAAACGGAAGAGGAGCTTGCTCAGCGGTGGAAAAAAACAGGCCGCACTGGCTGCCGGTAGACGTGTGACACAAAGAAGGAAGTAAGCGGCCCACCGCGATGGGAATCCAGTCCCCGCAGATAGAGGCCTTATTGTATGGTGTTTATCTGAGGCACTTAATTAATAAGCTGCCAAGTCGAAACATCCCATCCGTCTTATATAGGGACAAAAGAGCAAACATAACAGGAGGAAAAAATATATTAAAAAAAAATACGTGAGCTGGGCTGACATTCCCAACGTGGCGCATGTGTCCCTCCCACCCCTTTCCTCTAGGTATGAATAAAGACAGCATTTAACTCTGTCCTTTCAGGAAGACCTGCCGGAACAATGCAAAGCCATTTAGCATTTTGACATTTATTGGTGGTTTCAGCACACACAGGGACGCGCACAGGTGAATTCAGCAGGTCGCTCTGGTCCCTAAGGTGAATGTAAGAGGATCAGGGCTTTCCCATGGATGGAGATTCCCCACAAGTCTAGAAAGCCCCCCTCCCCACTTGAGACAGACACTCTTGTTAGAGGGTGATGAGAATGGGGGTGGTAGAGGCAGCGCTCTTGCCCCCCCCATGTTTGCTTAGCACTTTATCACTGTGCCCAAAAAGGCCTTGAGTTACACTGTGTTCCCATCAAAATCAATAAGACTTAAGCCATGAACATGATGAACTTGTCTCACTGATGTCCATAAAGACTAGGTTCAGCTAACTTGGGACTTCTTCAAGCAACCTAGGTTGGTTTTCTTGCACAAAGCTTACCTAGAGGTTAAACTATGGCTGTGTACACAATAAGATTGCTACAAAAGCCCGGTGCCTGCCCCTCTCGGTGGCAAGAGCGCATGGGGTCACAGGCGCACATACAGGGTATGTGTGCCTTCAGAGAAGAGAAGACGTGGCGGAGACTGTCGTGCTTTAAGAAAGCTGGTTTGCATAAGCCAGCCCAGGAATTTCTTTGCAGCTTGCCTCCTCCCTTCATACCACAAATAACAAAAATCCTAGCATTTATTAATTATAGACAGGTCTATCCTGTCTATAACATTATTTGTACCTCGCCCATATGGCTGGGTTTCCACACCAGACGTTTGTGAATCATGGGAAATGTGGTTGGCTAAGGGTGCTTGAGATTGTAGCTCTGTGAGGGGTAAACTGTAGTCTCCAGGATTCTATGGGGGCAGGAAATGTGCTATAAATATATGGTGTATATGCAGCCTATATGCAGTTGCTACTAAGCATTCATTCTGATATCATAGAATCATAGAATTGCAGAGTTGGTACTCTGGGGATCATCTAGTCCAACCCTTTGCAATGCATGGATATGCAGCTGTCCCATACGGAGATCAAACCTGCAACCTTGGCATTATCAGCGCCACACTCTAACCAACTGAACTATTCTGTGAGGAAGTTATATAACAAAGAACACATCTCCTGCGTTTATCCTGATTTGCTCGTGTGATGACTGTTAGAAGAATTTTAAGGTCTTATATATATATATAAAACAGGTGCTCATTAATGTACCAAGCAAACACATACAAATAAGTAAACCACATGTCTGAAACCCACAGAAAAGTCCTGAAACCATTTTCTCTCTCCCAAATTGACCTCAAATATTTCTCTGCAAGGTCGAAGGGGGAGCCTCCCCGCTGTCTCTTTGCTCACAAATCCTGTCTCAAGGGCAAATTTAAGAGAATAGGGTGAGCCTGTGACTTGTGACCTGGATTCAGGAGTTGAGAAGTTATAATAAGGAAATCCAATCAAGTAACCTAGCAGACAGGAGAAAAAACACACACTCAGATTTCTGTTGTAGACCACCTTTTCTATGATGTAGGTATGATGTATCTGGGGGGTGGTCTTAGGCTCCAGGGTGGGCAGTTCAAAAGTCTATATAAGAGTTTGTGCGTATAGTTCGGGGTCCCTCCCCCCCATGTGTTTGGGAGCAGTGGCGTAGCGTGGGTTGTCAGCACCCGGGGCAAGGCAAGTAATTTGCGCCCCCTAACCCGTGGATTTGCACCCCCTAACCCTAACCCCCAGGTGTTGTGCCCAGTGCGGCTGGCACCCCCTGCACCCCCCACGCTACGCCACTGTGTGGGAGCACCCTGTTGCAACAGCTTTAATAAAGATCAGGCTTACTATCTGCTTTGTTTCTCAATATTCTCTGGTTGGTCTCTGTTATTTTCTCCTACCGATAGAGAACCTACAAAAGGACTCTATATGGGCTCTTGGGTACCCCACAAGGGAAAAGGAGCAGTTTTTTCTCATAGCATGACTCTTTAAGGTAAAGGGACCCCGGACCATTAGGTCCAGTTGTGGCCGACTCTGGGGTTGTGGCATTCATCTCGCTTTATTGGCCGAGGGAGCCGGTGTACAGCTTCCGGGTCATGTGGCCAGCATGACTAAGCCGCTTCTGACAAACCAGAGCAGCACACGGAAACGCCGTTTACCTTCCCGTCGGAGCGGTACCTATTTATCTGCTTGCACTTTGACGTGCTTTCGAACTGCTAGGTTGGCAGGAAAAGGGACTGAGCAACAGGAGCTCACCTCGTTGCGGGGATTCGAACCACCAACCTTCTGATTGGCAAGCCCTAGGTTCTGTGGTTTAACCCACAGCACCACCCGCGTCCCTTCAACATTACTCTTTACCTTCCTGTTAATTATTTATCCACCCCACTCTTTGCAGTCCATTTTCCCATCACTTTCCTAACCGCAAATTGCCCATCTTTTCCTTTTGTTTAAAGTGTTGCACTAGGTAGAGCGTGTCAATCCACTTTAAAGCTAACGTTATGGTATGTGGCTTAGTCACGCCTGATAAACACTGGACCCAACCCTATAATTCTAAACCACAATAACTGCAAAGCTGCATTCTGTGACCTGCACAAAGTACGTAAATTAATAAAAATGCACATATCTGTTTATTTAGAACAGTCACATCTTGCCTTTCTCTCCACCCTTCACCCCAAGGTGACTAATGGCAACAAAAACAAAAGCAATTCTGCCAAGTTAGTGCTATAAAAACTGATAAGTGGTAATGCGGCTGATAAGGAGAATCCAGTAGAATTGCCAGGCAGCCATTGAGATCAATGGCAGGCGCAGTTCCTAGACCAAGGGGGGGGGGGAATCCTATGGCAAGATCCTTCACCCAGCTTAGGATGCAGCAGATTTGCAGCTCACCCAGCATTGAGTCTTCACCTTTGGCTCAGCCAAACACTCTAACCACTCTTTGGGGGTGAACAAACACAAAACAGAACAAAAATAAAGCAAATGCTTTACTTTATTTACATTTAACTTTGGGCTCCAAAGTGGCTTGCAGTTAAACCCCAAAACTTTCCTTTTTCCTCCCTGGCCAGCAGCTCTGCTGAAAAACACAGACTGTGCACTTTCCCTTGCACTGTGTGTTTAAGAGTTGTCAACCAGAAGCTTAAAATAATAAGGAAATGCTCTCTTCTGTAGAGCCAGGGCTCCCGAACAAGGGGAGGGGGGCAAAAATGGCCTCACAGGGTACTAAACTTTCCAGCTGAATGGTGTTGGCTTCCGCCTGTGGCTGTAGTGAAAGCGCTCAGCTCCTCCACTGGATTAGGCCTCTGAAACAGGAGCCAGGAAATCAGGACAGATACTAGAAGGGCATTAAATTTCTAAGTAGCGTAGGAGGGGTGAAACAAGACACTTCCTTCCCTGTGCTCTGCTGCCAACTTGGAAGGATTTCTCGCGAATATTTGCTGTTCATTTTAGTTGCTTTCCCTCACTTATGTAACTGCTTGTAGCACAGGAGGTGAGCGCAGTCGTATTTCCCTGTGGTAATTTCGTCGTAATTTCTCTCACCCCCTTCCCTCTCTCTTATAGGCTGATTGCTCTGATGTAACAGGGATGAGAGCCCCACCCCACTCTGACTGCTATTGGCTTAGCTGCTCTGATCTCAGAGCAGCGCCAGAGAAGCATATGCATCCTGGGGCCTCCGTAAGCTGCCATTTGCACCGCTATTCCAATACCAAGAGTCGTGACTGGCCAGCACTGGTCAGGTGCCTATTCTGCTCAGAATCTCTTTCCAGCCACTTAGCAAAGCCACAACCCAAAACTTCATGGGAAGCTTAAAATCAGTGTCTCGGAACCAGTGCTGTCTTTAGCATATGCGCCACTGGGGTGCAAAGATCCGCCCAGTACCCCAAAATTCAGTTTAGCCCCCAAATTAACTTTTATTATGCTTATGTCAAGACACCACGCTTATGCCTTATCTCTTGTTTATGAAAGGAGGAAAAAGAAACAAACTTTTTTATTTGCTCATTTATTTACAATACACTTATACTCAAGTATAAAACACCACCACACTTAAACTTATAAGTATTGTTTAGGCACCTACTTAGGAGAAACATCAGTCATGTCAAAGGTGCCACTGCCCCCGCTGCCGCATAGCAGCTCAATACAATATGTAACATAATATTTTGATGTAAGAGTTCATTTCGCGTGCACGGCGCCATTGTGAATGACAAGTGCCGCCGTCGTGAATGGCAAACGCCACTGGTGGCGCGGTGTGTCTTTGGTAAATGAGCACACAAAGTCAAAAGTCCTTTAGTGAAACAATAGGTATACATTTGGGTAAAACCTAGGTATATATGTACAGTGGTACCTCAGGTTAAGTACTTAATTCGTTCTGGAGGTCCGTTCTTAACCTGAAACTGTTCTTAACCTGAAGCACCACTTTAGCTAATGGGGCCTCCTGCTGCTGCCGCGCCACCAGAGCCCGATTTCTGTTCTCATCCTGAAGCAAAGTTCTTAACCTGAAGCACTATTTCTGGGTTAGCGGAGTCTGTAACCTAAAGCGTATGTAACCTGAGGTACCACTGTATTTTGTTTTTCTAGCTTGATCAAATTTATTTATTATTTCATAACAGGTAGATATTTAAGAGCTTAAGCGGCTTCAGTGGCGGGTGCCTGGCGCCCCCCAAAATTTGGCGCCCGGGTGCCCCGCACCCCTTGCACTCCCGGGTAAAGACAGTCCTACTTGGAACAGAGTTGACCGACACCATGTCTTGCTCTTTGTTATAAGGAAGCTATTGCCATCGAATGCCTTGTGAGATGGGAGTCACATCAGTTCCTCTGGACTTTGCTACGTCAAGTCACTGTGATCGAACGGTAACACCGCACGGTCCTTTAGAAGAAACACAGAAATTAGAGGGATGGGTCTTTTGTTTATCCTCCTGCTGCCTTTGCAGGGAGTGTATGTGGGGACTTCTGGAAAACTCAACAGCTGAGGAAAAGATGTCTGCGTCACTCAAGGCCTAGAGAGTTAATAATTAGTTGCTTCCGCCAAGGCCAGAGAGAAAGCCTTTGTCGGAATCCCTTCTCCAAGAAGGGCATTTTTGGTTGCCAGGCAACAGGTTTGGGGCATATACCCAGGTGAGAGTAACCTTGGGCCTCAACCTCGGATGCTGAGGAAGGTTCAGGCATCAAGAGATATGCCTCTTTACTCTGGCCTTTGACACCTGAGCAGTGTGTTTTCAGGACCCACCCTATTCTGTGACTGTAACTGTTTTTCAGACTGGATTTTAAACTGTAACCCACCCTAGACCAGCGAAGGATGAGTAATATTGTTACCATAAGGTTCCAGGCACTCACCCAGGGTCCGTGTTCCTTTGGAGAATTGAGACACGGTGGAGACTGCTGTAGATTTAAGGAAAATGGTTTATTACCTATTTACACCTTTGGTCTGCGTGTAGGAAGTCCAGAACGTGCAGCACGGTCATTTCAAGAGGGGTCCTGGGATCTAATAAATCTCTCCCAGTCAGCCAACCCAAGATGGACCCCAGTTTTTCTTCTTCCCAGAACACCTTGCTAAAAACTCTCTTTTCCTGTCACCTCATACCCAATTATCCTGGCAACCTTTCAAACCCCCAGTCTCTGTTCACATCTCAGGGCAAGGGGGAAGGACAGTTCTCTAGCTTTGCCAATGGCCCTCAGTGACCCTGCGTTATTCCTTAATAACCCTAGCTTGGCCAGGTCGTTTTTGCATAGGCTAGCTCAAGAATAGCTAGCTCAGCTTGTACAGTGGTGCCCCGCAAGACAAATGCCTCGCAAGACGGAAAACTTGCTAGACGAAAGAGTTTTCCGTTTTGGAGGTACTTCGCAAAACGAATTTCCTATGGGCTTGCTTCGCAAGACGACAATGTCTTGCGAGTTCCTGCTGGTTTTTTTCCCTCCCCCCCTCCAAGCCGCTAAGCCGCTTATCAGCTGATCCGATAAGCCGCTAAAAGCCGCTAAAAGCCGCTAATAGCCCTAATCCGCTAATCCGTCAATGGGCTTGCTTCGCAAGACGAAAAAACCACTAGACGAAGAGAATCACAGAACGGATTCTTTTCGTCTTGCGAGGCACCACTGTATTTCTCCCTTCACATTCCAAATAATCAAAAATCATACCATATATTAATTTCTAAGGTTTGGATATATTTCACAATGGGAACAGATTTAATCATGAGAATAAGCTTTGGTGTGTCAGTGCAAAACCCAAGGGGAGTAATGGCGCGAAAGCGGAACCGGCTCTTTCACAAGGCAGAGTGAGGCAGTGGCCTCAGGCAGCAGGAGCTATGGGATGGCAGCAAGGTGTACATGTGTCACATGCCTCTCCCTATATTCCTGCTGCCTCAGGGACAGTGGAGGATGTTGCCTTGTCGTGAGTGGTGAAATAAGATTCCAGGCCCAATTCAAAGTTCTGGTTGTCACCTTAAACAGCTCAGGACTGCAATACCTCAAGGACTGCCTCTTTCCATATGAACCTACCTGGACCCTGAGATCTTCTGAGGCCTTGCTTTGTGTGCCTCCTCGAGAGGTCCGGAGAGTGGCAATACGAGAACGGGACCTTCTCTGCAGTGGCTCCCCGTCTGTGGAATGCTCTCCCCAGGGTAGTTCACCTGGTGCCTTCATAATACACAGGGACGCGGACTTATAAAAAATATTGGGGGGGGGGCCCCGGGAAAGCTCATGAATAATAAATAAGCTCATGAATATGCAAATAAAGTGGTGCCGCCTCCTCGTGAGCGAATAGAGGAGAGCGTGCTGCGCCTATTAATCAGCTCCGAAGGAAATTGGGTGGAGCTTTTGCTCGGGAGGGAGGGCAGGAGGCATGCAGGCAGCCCGACCCTGTGCATTTTGGGCTGGGGGAGGGGCGGCGGTGGCGCTCTGCTGGAGGGGCGCCGGAGATTATTGGGGGGGCGGAGCCCCCCAAACGAATTTTTGAGGGGGCTCGGGCCCCCTCAAGCCCCATGGAGTCGGCGCCTATGATTATACACCTTTAGGTGTCAGGCAAAAACGTTCCTTTTTATCTGATTTACATCCTATGCCCTTTTAAAATGTGTTCTTTTGTGGCTATTGGGTTGTTGTTTTTTATTTTTATTATGTGTTTTATATATTTTGATTTTATTCTGTGAACCACCCTAAGACCCCGGGGTCTAGGGCGGTATATAAATTCAATAAATAAATAAAAGTTTCAACAACCAATCCAGTCAACCCCTGAGCCTCACTTAGGCAGATAGCTTTGCAGTCTTTTTCTGAGGGAATATGCCAAACAGCATTAGTTTAGAAAGAACAAGAGACCCAGCTCCAGTAGCCGTAGACTGGGCTTTTCCCTGGGGCTGGCCTTAGGCATTTATTATTATTTTTTGCCTGAGGTCCCTTCCAACTCTACAATTCTATGCTTTTATGATGAATGAATGAGAGGAAGATACAGAGCTGTGTTCTGGCTCCACTTTCAGGCAGTATGCTTCTGAATACAAGTTGCTGGAAACCACAAGAGCGGAGAGTGTTGTTGTACTCAAATCTTTCTTGCGGGCTTTGCACAGCCATTGTGAGAATAGGATGCTGGACTAAATAGGCCATTTAGACTTTCCTTAGGAATGGCAACTGATCATTTATATGGGTCCAAAAGGGACACCACTGGGTAGCAGCTGACTAAGTTCTACTGCAAGTAGTCTCATCGGAATTAAAGGACAAAGTCCTCTCCATTAATTTCGGTAGGTCTACTCTTGAGTGTGTGTAATGTTGAATACCGCCCACTGGGCAGAGAGAGCTAATTCTGTTTCAGGGGTAGCGTGGGGAAGTGGCTAGAATGTCAAGTTCCTTGGAAGACCGTGGTTCAAATATTGCTGTTGTTTATTTAGCCAGACGGGCTTAAAGTTTTGCCCTTGTATTGATATTATATACTAACCAAATACAGTGTATCCGTCTATAAACCATTATCTGATGTATTTGGCTTAGAACACCAGAAATCAGGGTTGGGTAGAACACTGTAAGCAGGCACATTTTTTTCCTTTAAAAAGAAAACCACAAGTTCAGCGGTGGAGTTGGAATACCTTGGAAGGCAGGCATGGCTACAGCCTTTGAAAGCTGCGTTACAGAAGAGCTGTATAGATATTATATACACAGGAGCCAGTCATGTATTGCCCAAAAATCCTGTTTAAAGAGCACATGCCCCCAGACATAGGCGCCGACTCCATGGGGCCTGAGGGGGCCCGAGCCCCCTCAAAAATTTGTTTGGGGGGGCTCCGCCCCCCAATAATCTCGGGCGCCCCTCCAGCAGAGCGCCACCGCCGCCCCTCCCCCAGCCCAAAATGCACAGGGTCGGGCTGCATGCCTCCTGCCCTCCCTCCCGAGCAAAAGCTCCACCCAATTTCCTTCGGAGCTGATTAATAGGCGCAGCACGCTCTCCCCTATTCGCTCACGAGGAGGCGGCGCCACTTTATCTGCATATTCATGAGCTTATTTATTATTCATGAGCTTTCGCGGGCTCCCCCAATATTTTTTATAAGTCGGCGCCCCTGCCCCCAGATGCACGCAAACAATTTTAAGTACAAATGTAAAGCATTAAAATAAAACAGTCATGTTCTAACTGTGACTGGTTGCCAGCTTTTCCTGCCCAACCCTGCTCCTGTACTTTTAATGGCAGTTTGTTTGACAGACTTGAGGTTGGGGTAATATTTGTCCCAAGTCCTGTTAAAGGAACAGGTGCAGGCAAGTTTGAGGGACTCCTGTCTGAAGCCTTGGAAAGTCGCTGCCCCTGTAGAGAAGATTGATCAAGATAGACCCAATGGCCTGGCTCTGCACAAGGCAGCTTCCTGTCATCATCCCCCATCAGTTGGCAACTTTTTGAATCGGCCAGTGAAGTCAAGAGGTTTGGAAGAAATCTTTTCCCCAAAGGTTACGCTGGCACTCAGGGTCGTATTTAGGTTTGATGAGGCCCTAAACGACTGAAGGTAATGGGGCCCTTTTTATGTCCAGCTGTCCTTTGTCAACAACAAATTGTCACTGGTTTTTTGTGTTGAATACAGTGGTACCTCGCAAGACGAATGCCTTGGAAGACAAAAAACTCGCAAGACGAATTTCCCTATGGGCTTGCTTCGCAAGATGAAAACGTCTTGCAAGTTTGTTTCCTTTTTCTTAAAACCGTTAATACCCAGGGTGCATTGCTTGAAGAGGTGCAGTTGCGACTTGACTTCGAGGAGCAACTCATAGCACGCGGTGTGGTAGCCTTTTTTGAGGTTTTTGAGGAAACCGTGCTATGGGAAACCGTGCTTCGCAAGACGAAAAATTCGCAAGACGAAAAAACTCGCAGAACGAATTAATTTCGTCTTGCGAGGCACCACTGTATATGCTATATGGTAATTTATGGACCTAACAGGAGCCTACACAACACAAACACTGTTGCTGTATATAGGTTTTGTTTTATTTGCTTTTTATCTTATAGTTTGGAAATGTGCATCCAGTTTTTCCCCCCTTTAAATTTTTTTGGGGGCCCCAAAGAGAGTGGGGCCCTAAGCTATAGCTTGTTTAGCTGTAAATCCGGCATTGCTGGCACGCACAATGTTTAGCTGAGTTTTCTCCCCTGCATGTGCCAAATCCATGCCGTGCCAACATCAAACGCATTATTACCTGGGGACAAATAAAAAGTCTTCTTGTTTATCCAGCCAGTTTTTCAAACTTTCCTACTTTACAAAGCTGCTCCAAACACTGAAGTTTTGTTTCCCTGCACATTTCCCAACATTTGCTTCCCTCCTGAATCAGGAGGTGGGGGGGGGGGGAGAGAGAACCAGAGAAAAATTGGATCCTTTTTTTGATTAACCTTGGGATATTTTGCCATTAAATGCAATCCATCATTAACTTCATTGGGATGTCTTGATAATAGTAAGCATGTTAAAAAGCAAAGAAACCAGCCTTTTGAAGGGGAAAGTATTCCCTTGATGCAAAAGAAAATATATGCCAGTGTGATGCAGTGGTTAGATGGTTGGATGAGGCCCTGTGAGATTTGGGTTCAAATTCCCACTCAGCCACAAAACTCATTGAGTGTCATTGAGGGATAATGTGTCAGGATAAACTAGGGCAGTAGTGTATGGGGAAATTCAGAAGGACGTGGTCCCTTCATGGAAGCCACAGCCACACCCCTTCTTAGATTATATAAGCTCCTAAGAGTACACATTCTAATTGTACAATAATCTTATAATGATAGAATAATAATAATAATTAGGGATGCATTGCAACAATCAGTGAAGATCTCCAACATGTTTGCTTGCAGCTAGATCTACCATTTGCTCTGTGTGTTCTTGGGCAAATGAAGTTGTGTCTTCTGCGATGCTCCATTGTACGCAACAGAACTTGTTTTCCGTTGACTTGCAACTGAAGCACCTCCTGTTTTCATTGTTCCCAAATGCTTAGCTTTGGAGCATGTTGTTGTTGTTGTTGTTTAGTCGTGTCCGACTCTTCGTGACCCCATGGACCAGAGCACGCCAGGCACTCCTGTCTTCCACTGCATCCCGTCAAATTCATGTTGGTATAATAATAATAATAATAATAATAATAATAATAATAATAATAATAATAATAATTTATTTGTAACCCCCCCATCTGGTTGGGTTTCCCCAGCTGCTCTGGGTGGCTTCCACAAAGACCAAAAATACACTAATATGTCATACATTAAAAACTTCCCTGAACAGGGCTGCCTTAGGATGTCTTCTGAATGTCAGGTAGTTGTTTATCTCTTTGACATCTGATGGGAGGGCTTCCACAGGGCGGGCACCACTACTGAGAAGGCCCTCTGCCTGGTTCCCTGTAGCTTTGCTTCTCACAATGAGGGAACTGCCAGAAGGCCCTCGGCGCTGGACTTCAGCGTCCGGGCAGAACGATGAGGGTGGAGACGCTCCTTCAGGTATACTGGGCCGAGGCCATTTAGGCCTTTTTTGTAGTTTTGAGAACATTGTCCAGCCATCTCATCCTCTTCTCCTTGTGCCCTCCATTTTTCTCAACATCAGGGTCTTTTCCAGGGAGTCTTCTCTTCTCATGAGGTGGCCAAAGTATTGGAGCCTCAGCTTCAGGATCTGTCTTTCCAGTGAGAACTCAGGGCTGATTTCCTTCAGAATGGATAGGTTTTATCTTCTTGCAGTCCATGGGACTCTCAAGAGTCTCCTCCAGGACCATAATTCAAAAGCATCAATTCTTCAGCGATCAGCCTTCTTTATGGTCCAGCTCTCACTTCCATACATCAGTATCCCTACCAAGAAAACTCCATGGACAAGAACAACAGGCTTTGGAGCACACAGTTCCTAAATAGCCCCCCTTCTGTGCTGATTGGGCAGCTGTATGGTGCTGAAGAGAGAGACCCCCGAAGGGGACCCTGCTGTAGAAATAATAATGGGTCTTTGTTCCTCCTGACTCTCGACCGTTGAATCACTTGACCTGGAAGGTTGACTAGCATTCGGAAAAGAAAAATGTCTGGGAGGAGAATAGAATAGCCTGAGGGAGGATGGCATGCATGGGTTGTTGGGTAGCTTAAACTCTGAGCAGGAGGATGTCAGAATGTACTGCAACATTTTGTTGCAGGCCTTACTTGTTGAAATCTACAAGCCATCAGGTTGTATGGAATGATTCTAAGTAGAGGCAAGGGAGAAGCTGACTACACCAATGAGTGTATATATCACAGTAAATTATTTGATGCAGCATTAGCTCAGTTGGTTAGAGCATGGTGCTGACGACACCAAGATTGCAGGTTCGATCCCCGTATGGGACAGCTGCATATTGCAGAGGGTTGGACTAGATGATCCTCAAGGCTCCAACTCTACAATTCTATGATTCTATGAAGTAGGTTGTTTCCTATATATGAATACAATGCATTGGGTCTGCTGCTTGCCTTATTCATGCTCCTGACCATGAAGATGGGCTCATATACAGAGGAGTTAAATAAATTCCCCTAATTTCTGCAAACCTTCTTCCGGTGGCATGCTAATGTTTTGCTTGCACGGTATCCAGAAATGCATTTTAGGAAGAGGGGTGGGAGAGAGTTCAATGTAGTTTAAAGGGGAACCTACCTAATTCCTACTTTGTGAAACAACATGCAGACTGAAGCTCAGGCCATCCTTTGAAATCCACGCTTTCTTGAATCTTGCAGTGCAGTTCTCCAGCCAAGTCATGTGTGCAAAAATGCATATACTAGGATAAAGTGTGCATATAAAGGCGCAGGCCAGCAACTAAAGCATACAAAAATAGAGATGCAAGAGTGTGTAGATGAGACAAAGCTTTGTGCAAAAGCATGTACTTTATGGAAAATGTGTAAATAATAATAATAATAATAATAATAATAATAATAATAATAATAATAATAATAATAATAATAAATGGCAGCAAACTGATATGCAGACGTGGAGAACTGAACCCTAGATTGCAAAAATGAGAAACGGAGAGAAACCAAAACTGACAGAATTCCCCATCCCCATTCAGGAATGAGATGCATTCAACCCTGTGCTCCGTGTATTGACTTACATATTAGAAAACCTAAGAGTCCATGGGAAGTTGTCCATGCTGTCTAACAGCTCTCTTGGCCTCGTGGTCCTTCTAATACTGAACTCAGATGGTGAGTGCCAAGAGGATTGGATCCAGAACAGGGTCACTGTGAAACAAGAGGGAGGTTATCAGCGTGCTCCCAAGGGACAACGCGACAACTGCACACACACACACACACATACACACACACACACACACGGACAACAGACAAGTCTTGTGGCGCTTGAACAGCTCCCTTATTGTTCGAAACCCACTTCCTGCCCGGGCCCTTCTCCTCCCCCCCCTCCTCAAGCCCTTTCTTCCTCTTCTCTTAAAATAAACATTGCTAATAATGCCCTTTAGGTTGTGCAATGCTCTTCCAGCCCTCCCAATGCCTTCCTGCAGAGAAGGCGGGTGCCTGGGGAGAAGTCTGGCATCAGAACCCACCGTTCACCTGCCACATCCCAAGAGGAGAGGGGAACGAAGCCAGCAATCCCTCCAGGGGTGGCATCCAGCCTTCTGCCTGTAGATTGTCGGCAGGAAATGATGTGTTTGCAGAGCGTGATCGGTGCCAACTTGAAAAGGAAGGCGATCACATCTTCAGGGCTTGAGAGATGGACGTGTGCATAGCAAGGCAGCCAAAAAAATAAATGTGGAGGCGAAATGACGGAAGATGGCTTTTTCCTATCACCACTCTGCTGTCACACACCAAGGGTACCTGCAGTCTGTCGGTATTTTCCAAGAGTGATTCAAGTGCACCAGGAGAGGTGGTGTGGCAATAGTGGCCAGGCTAGGATCTGGAAGAAGAAGACTCAAACCCCAGTCAGCCAAGAAGCTCACCGGACTTAGGCCAGTCCATTCTCTCTCAACCTAATCTCCCTTGTTGTGAGGATAAATTGGGGAGGGGGAGAACTAAGTACGCCACCTCCTTGAGCTCATTGGAGGGCAGATGAAATATAAATGCAAAAACACCACCAACAACAGTTAAGTTCATGAGTTTAAAGTGGATTAAAGGGCTACGCCAGCCTAGCACAAGAAATGCTCTTGGGAGCAGGGGGAAATACGCCAGACTTTTTGAGGTTTGGAAAGTGACCGGGAAATGCATTGAAAAGTATGAGATCACAAAATCTTAGAATGGTAGAACTGGAAGGGATCTCATCTAGTCCAACCCCCTGCAATGCAGGAATCCTGCCCACCTGGGATGAATGAAT
Source organism: Podarcis vaucheri (assembly GCF_965113315.1). Classification (NCBI taxonomy): domain Eukaryota; kingdom Metazoa; phylum Chordata; class Lepidosauria; order Squamata; family Lacertidae; genus Podarcis; species Podarcis vaucheri. Next base: position 11,586,715 of record NC_138751.1, read on the forward strand.
GAATGGATGAATGAGGAATGGGAAGATGTGTAAACTGGGTTGAATTAGGTGGCTCAGTTAACAAATAACCCTGATTCCCTGATTAGTAGGGAAACTAAGGCCCGGGGGCTGGATCTGGCCCAATCGCCCACGGACGGTCCGGAAATCAGCGTGTTTTTACATGAGTAGAATGTGTCCTTTTATTTAAAATGCATCTCTGGGTTATTTGTGGGGCCTGCCTGGTGTTTTTACATGAGTAGAATGTGTGCTTTTGTTTAAAACGCATCTCTGGGTTATTTGTGGGGCATAGGAATTCGTTCATTTCCCCCCCTTCAAAATATAGTCCGGCTCCCCACAAGGTCTGAGGGACAGTGGACTGGCCCCCTGCTGAAAAAGTTTGCTGACCCCTGATCTAAAGCTAAGCATTTAGGAACACAAGGTGCTTCAGTTTCAAGAGAATGGTATGCAAGTTCTTTGGGAAACACAACTCCAGCCATTCCAGAAGGTGATGTTGCAGCACTCCAAATCTTCCCTGTATGTGCACAGAAAACACCTGCAAGCAGTGGCGTAGCGTGGGGGGTGCAGGGGGGCCGGCCGCACCGGGCGCAACATCTGGGGGTTAGGATTAGGGGGTGCAAATCCACGGGTTAGGGGGCGCAAATTACTTGCCTTGCCCCGGGTGCTGACAACCCACGCTATGCCACTGCCTGCAAGGCAATGCATGGAGATCTGCACTGTTGCAATGCATCCCTAATTATGATTATTGTATATTCTTGAGGTTATTGCATCATCTTAGACAGTTGTGTGATCTTAGAAGGGGCATGACTGTGAGACGACGTGGCTGTGGTTCTCACGAAGGGGCTCTGTGCTTCTGAATTTGCCACTGCTCTACAGGGGAAGGTATTACTATCTAAACCTCTGTGTAAGCTTTGCACAAACAAATCAGGACGAGAGCTCAGTTAATAGATCATAAGGAGGAGCCCCTGGTAATGTCACCATGGCCCTCCCTTGTGCATCTCCATAATGTAGGGCTGCCATACGTCCTGATTTTCCAGGACATGTCCTGGAATTCGCCTCCAAAATTGGCATCCTGGAGTATTTTTCGCAAATGTCCTGGAAAACAGGCAACAGGGGTTAAATCATGCCGAAAATGCCTAAGCAAAGCTCCCAAACTCAAAAATTCTTGTACCTTTAACTAAACAAAGCTCAACAACTTTGGTTCCCATAAAAAACAAAACAAAAACAAAAAGAACTCAACAACTTTGGGCAAAAAAATAAATAAAAGCTCAACAACTCTGTCCTGATTTTCACTTTTGGAGCTATGGCAAACCTACCATAATTCTCAATTCAGATGCTCCTGGCCTCTTTCCAAACTGCATCTTTGTTATGTACTGAGCTGAATCCTAGAACAATAGGATCCAGAATGCAGAGGTCTGATTGGTCCGCAGGAGCCACCCAATCCAGCTCCCGGTGGAAGTGAACCAGCGACCTGATTGGACTACAGGAGCAGCCAATCAGGCTTCTGGAGGAAGTGAATACACAACTTGATTGGCCTACAGGAGCAGCCCGTAATTAGCCAATCACGCGGGGCCCATTGTGTAAATAATGTATATATAACTTGACGTTTTGGGGAAAGTTTCATTCATTGCTACTACGAGCTGAATAAAGAGCATGAAATTCACACTCAACTGCCAGTATATTTCAATCTTCCTTACAGTCTCTCATCCCATTTGACTTCTGTTAATGTTTGGATTCAACATCCCTTTCTATCCCCTATTAAATTCTTGTAAATGGGGACAAAGCTGCAGCAGTGAGCCACTAGGGACTCTTCCTGATTAAGCCCCATAGTTCCCCATTCTGAGACATGGATGGGGAATAAGTGGTCCTCTTAGATGTGACTGGACTCTTGTCTCCCATCAGAAACCACCAGCATGGCCAATGATCAGGGATGATGGGAGGTGGAGTTTATCAGCATCTGAAGGGCCACAAATTCCTCACCCCTGCTCTGAGATATGCAGCATGAATTAATTACTGGCCGGTTACAGCTTCAGTGTCAGGCCAGTGTTTTTCCTCTTTCCCACCTGGCCCCATCTTGCTTTGCTGAAGAGTTCTGTTGGATGCAAAAGCTTGCACACTATTTTATTACATTTTGGTTCAGTTCTATAAAGGGGCTTGGGGGGTGTTTCAAAATAAAAGTGGCTGTTTAGCCCTTAGCCCACCTCTTCCTCTGCTTGGGTCACTTCTGCATCTTACATTATACCACTCTAAACCAAATAACCCTGGAAAATGTAGCTTGTTTATGGTGCTGAGAGTGGTTAGGAGTCCCTTATTCCCCTTACAGAGTCACAGTTTTCCAGAGTTCCCTCTTAAGAGGGAGACACTGTTAAACCACTCTGAACTGTGTCACTGCGAAGGAAATATGGGTCTCCTAAGCCCTCTCATTTCCCAGTAGCGATGTATGGAAGTGAGAGCTGGACCATAAAGAAGGCTGATCGCTGAAGAATTGATGCTTTTGAATTATGGTGCTGGAGGAGACTCTTGAGAGTCCCATGGACTGCAAGAAGATCAAACCTCTCCATTCTGAAGGAAATCAGCCCTGAGTGCTCACTGGAAGGACAGATTGTGAAGCTGAGGCTCCAATGCTTTGGCCACCTCATGAGAAGAGAAGACTCCCTGGAAAAGACCCTGATGTTGGGAAAGATGGAGGGCACAAGGAGAAGGGGACGACAGAGGACGAGATGGTTGGACAGTGTTCTCGAAGCTACAAACATGAGTCTGACCAAACTGCAGAAGGCAGTGGAAGACAGGAGTGCATGGCGTGCTCTGGTCCATGGGGTCACGAAGAGTCGGACACGACTAAGCGACTAAACAACAACAAGCCCTCTCAGCACCAAGCAATAAACTACAGTTCCCATGATTATTTGGGGGAATCCATGACTCTTTAAAGTAGTAGGATATTGCTTTAAATATATAGTTCAGATGCAGCCTCAATCCATTTCCCCAACAAGTGGCATCAATGCATGTAAATTAGCGTATGCATTTTTAAAAATTGTTGTTGGAAATCTGTTTTGTGGACCTACCTGTCCTCCTGAATCAGAGCATTAGTTCCTGCCTGCATTAACAGAGAGGATATTTCACTCTGCACATGCTCAGAAGCACCCCCGTGCCCTTCAGCCAGCATGGAGGGACATGATAGGAGCAAAGTGCGCACCTGCAGACTAAGGAGATGACACAATCCCATTGATGATGCTTCCCCATGGGTGGCACCATGGAATCCTGGTATTGTAATATGGTTCAATGGGGTACAGGATCCCGGCCTGTAAAACATCAAGCTCCGGGAAGCTGACATTTTAAATAACAACAACAATCTTTATTACGGTCCAGAGACCCAACAAATCATTACAAATCAATACACAGTTCATACAGCCTACCTCCAGGTTAATCAAGCATTTTGTTTAGAATATAGGGCTCATTTGTTCTTGCAACCACCGATAAAAACTTTGCCACTGCTAACGTTCTAGCTTTTGTCCGGTCTTCCAGTAGGAACCTGACATAGTGAGCCTCTGATTTTCCCAGGAAAGGTACCAGCAAGGGTAGTATCAGTTCAGCCCTGGCCTGCTCATATTTTGCACAATACAACAAAATATGTTTTATGGAATCGATGTCTTGAGCACACGAGCAAAGTCTGTCCTGGTAGGGAACTCCTCTCAACCTACCATCTAACACTGCAGAGGGGAAGACATTTAGGCTGGCTTTGGTGAAAAGCCTTCGGTAGTTAGGTACTGCCAGGTTTTTAATGTAAGATGTTAACTTAAAGACATACCCATATTGAACTCCTGCTGCCAGCGGACTACAGATTGCGTGTGATCGAGATGGCAAGTCACTGTGTGCATTGTCCCATAATCTTTGCTTTAAAACCTTTTGGGCGCCTTCATAACCCAGGTGATACAGTTGGGGGGGGGGAGAGACAGACCAATAGAGGTGGCTTTTCTTGCCATGGTTTTCTGCCATTTGCTGACAAATTCCTCATTGGTCAGATGTTGGTACAGACCCTTCCCTAGACTAAACACTGAAATCCTGAGCCAATGTTTTAGGGCAGCCCACCATGCTTTAGTTGAAATTGGGCATTCACCAGCTTCTAACAGAAGTACGGAGTTGGGGACGCAGTTAGGTACCTGCAGCAGAGATCATATAAATTTTGCCTGAAAACCATCTAGCTTTAGCAGGTCCCCATTATGCCAGACATTTGCTGCATACAGGAGTTGGGAAACGGGCTTTGCGTTGAAAACCCTTAAGGCTGCTGCAACATATTTGCTGCCCTTTGTGAAGAAGAATCTATGTATGGCTAGCTTTGTAATCTCCGCCTTTTGAAGGGAGGTTTGCCAATGTTGCTTCCAAGATCCTGTATGATGGAATGTGAGCCCTAGGTAACTGAAGTATTTTACCTGTTCAAGGTTATGGCCATCCAGCACCCATTTAGACTGGGAGAATCTTCTTTTGAAGACTAAAATTTTAGATTTTTCATAATTAATGGATAAATCATTTCCAGAACAGTAATCAGAAAATTTCCTCAACAGATAATTCAAACCCGGTCTGGAACGTGAGATGATGGCCGCGTCATCAGCATATAACAACAGAGGGGTCCTTCTCATTCCTATTTTTGGAGTGTGTCCATCTGGGTCCATTAAGTTCTCTTCTAGGTCATTTAAGAATAGACAAAACAATGTGGGGGCCAAAATACAACCCTGTCTCACCCCCCTAGTCATCTCAATGCTGTTCAATAGCTGTCCCTGTCGACCGCATCGGACCTGCAGTTTGGTTCCATTGTACAGGGCTTTTATGAGAAAGAGAAGTCGTTTGTCCTGCAAAATCAGACTTAATTTGGACCATAGCTGGAATCTGGGGATGGAGTCAAACGCTGATTTCAGATCCATAAAGGCCACAAAGAGTTTACCCTGTAGAGGCCTGGTATACTTCTCAGCTGGGAAGGACAGCATTAGACAGTGGTCTGTTGTTGAATGGTTCTCACGGAAAGCTGCCTGGGCTTCAGATAGTATATTATGTCCATTTAGAAAAGTTGTCAGTTTGCTACTGAGGAAACGGGCATACAGCTTCCCAATTATTGAGTGCAGGCTAATTGGCCTATAATTGGAAGATACATTTGGGTGGCCTCTCTTAAAGATTGGAACTACTATAGCATGTTTCCAGCTATATGGTACCTTGCTCGAGTTATTTACTACCGTAAAGAGTGCTGCCAGAAGCGGAGCCCACCAGTGCTGGTTTGATGTAATCAACTCTGCTGGGATAAAGTCTTTCCCCGGAGCCTTTCCACTCTTCAGATTCCCAATTAATGTATGGACTTCCTCCACAGTAACCGGCCTCCAATTAGGGAGCAGTGACAATTCTGCCCTGTCATCCTCCTGTAAGCTGGAAGGGAGGTTTGGATTTTCCATAAACATATTTCTGAAGTGGTTCTCCCAAACCTGAGCTGGAATGTCACAGCTGGGGGCTGAGGAACTATTTTTCATTGAGTCGGAGACCAGTTGCCAAAAGAGTTTAGTTTCATTGTTTAGTGAGGCATTCAATAGCAGGGACCAGGAATTTTGTTCGGACTGCCATTTTTTTTTAGGCCAAAAGGGCTTTATACTCTTTTTTGATTTTGAAATAAGATGGAGGTAAGTAGTTTAATCCAGCGATTCTATAGGCCAAATAAGCGTTCCTTAAGGCTTCCTTCTTTGTGCGGCACTCTTGGTCAAACCAACCGCGCCCTTTTGCAGTGCGTGGCTTGCCGGCTGAGTTTATGTTAACCGAAACCACATCCTGCAAGGACTCAATGAGATTTTCGTAAGCCGTCAGGGAGGCGTCTATTGATAGATTGTTTATTATAATTGATCTTAACTTAATTGCAGTTTCTGTATTCAATCTATTCTCAACTGCAATTGCTATCTCAGGTGTCCAATTTTTCCTACGCAATGCTGTATAATTTGCTTTATCTATGACCTCATGTTCTATGTGAGAGCGCTGAATTGAATTTTGGCCAGTAGTGGAGATGATTAGAGGTAGGTGGTCGCTTTCAGTCCTATTATCTATGGTGAATTTTTTAATTGATTCGAAGGCCTCTCTGTTAGTGAGGCAGTAGTCTACTGTGCTGGCTCCATTTGTATTTATGAATGTGTATGAGCCTTCTCTGTCCCCGGGGAATGCCCCATTAGCAATGATGAGGTCAACGCTTATTTGTAAAAAAGCCAGGCAGAATCCGGCATAGTTGATTTGGCAATCTTTCGAATGTCTATGTGGGGGTGGGTTTAGAAAGAGGGTGCTATTTTCCTTTAGATCTCTTAATATTGGGAATTTTATTTCCAGGCTATCATCATTTGAGCCTAATCTGGCATTCATATCTCCCATTAGGTAAAAAGGTGATCCAGGGTGCCTAATTTGTAGGGAATAAAGGAAACTATGGAATTTACGCCACGTACTCTATATCTGTGTTTGCACTGTATATGGTGGGATATAAGCTGAAACAAGAATGATACTCTCGGATTCCAGATGCAAAGTGATCCCCAGTGCCAGCTGCTCGAAAACTGAGCACTCAGTAACTTGTGACACCAATTGAGTGGAAAGCAGAGTTACTAGCCCCCCCCCCTCGGTCGTCCCCTTCCAAGCGGTTTAGAGGCCTTGATTTCATAGGCGTCGAAACCGTCGAAAACTATGTTGCCCAAGTTTCCTGCAGCATTATTATGTCAAACCCCGTTATATATTCACGAAATGGCTCGTCCCCAAGTTTGTTAGCCCAACCCGCTATGTTCCATGAGATGAAGTTAAGGCTGCTCGTTCCATAACTGGCTTGGCTTCATTGTGATGGGGAAATTGTTATCAGCTCTCCCACTGGTTCGGAAATGAAATGATTCAACCGTTCTTAGGATATGCACGGTGTTGTTGTTCTCGGGGTTGATTTGCAGCATTTCCCCAATTTCCAGGCATCAACGGTGTTTTCTGAATTGCTGGGACCATCGGGGGGTCTTCGTCAAAGACAATTAAATCTGTCTCTGGCTTTCTGTGGCTTTCTCTTGTGTCCCATTTCCCTTGGGCCTTTTGGATAAGATCAAGTGTAGTATCTGTTCTTATCAGTTTAATATCTGATATGTCCTCTATTTGAGGAATATATATTAAATAAATAAATGGGAGGAAGGTGGGAGGCCACATGGCAAATAGGAAAATGTTCTAGGAAGCACATATGGAAAGCAAGCACAGGATGGAAAGCTAGGAAGCAGATGGTAACACACACACACACACACACAGCCTCTAACACCAGGGTCACCCAACAACATGTGTAGCTCAGGCTTATTATGAGAGGAGTGGGGAGGGAGAGAGATTCCAATATAGCAAATGTGGGCCTTGATCCAGCCAAAGTTAAGATGATAAAGAAGAAGAAGAAGAAGAGTTTGGATTTGATATCCCGCCTTTCACTCCCCTTCAGGAGTCTCAAAGCGGCTAACATTCTCCTTTCCCTTCCTCCCCCACAACAAACACTCAGTGAGGTGAGTGGGGCTGAGAGACTTCAAAGAAGTGTGACTGGCCCAAGGTCACCCAGCAGCTGCATGTGAAGGAGCGGAGACACAAACCCGGTTCCCCAGAATACGAGACTACCGCTCTTAACCACTACACCACACTGGCTCTCTTATAAAGACTTCATAAAGAGCCCTGCTGAATTGAAATCAGCACGGGGACAAACAGAAGAGGATGCCTTCGCTCCAGTTTGGCTCCCCTTTATTGCACACATAACCCCGCCAGCAGCATACGAATCAATATGGCTAATTTGACCCTACAACCCCTCCCCCCTCTCATGCAAACAAAACTCCCTGCAGTCAACCCAACGCAACCGACCAGGCCCTGGGCTCCCCAATCTCGCTTACCGCCAATGAATACTGACAAATGGATGGACGAAGAACCTATTCATGTGATGCTGGCATAAAAGCCCTACACACACTATGTAAAAGAAGGAAAATTTAGGGGGTTGGACTAGATGACCCTTAGGTCCCTTCTGACTCTAAGATTCTACAATCCCCCCATAGCCAAGGGGGACAGGGGGGCAGCTGCTTCCCTAAATCAAGTAAATCAATAAAAATACTTAACTAACTGAGGTTCTGCCCCCCCAACATAAAGCCTGTCTATGACCATGATCCCCTTCTTTCTCCCCAATCTCTGACACGTGTCAGTGGCGAACAGGATGAGAGTTTAAAAAAAGTGGGCAGAGCCAGAGGCAAAGCGTGACTCTCACCTTTGTACCGTAGGCTATACATGCAAGGACACATCTCGCCTCCATTCTCTTCACCGGAGTTCGAGGATGCGCTCCAGAATTTAATGACTCCCCCTGCAAAGAATCCTGGGAATTGTAGATCGCGGTTCTCAGCACCCTTAAAAATACTACTGTTCCCAGGATGCTTTTGAGAACCCCCCCAAGGGCTTTAAATGTGCGTTCAGCGTTATCAGTAAGCATCGTGCCGCAGTCCTGCGCGCCCTAACCAAGGAGGAAGCTCCGTGGAATACAATGCAATTCGATTGTCCAATATATTGTGCAACCGGCACAGCGGACTCTGCGTGTGGCCGGATCCAGGAGCGTTGACTCATCCCAGTGTCTCTCACACACAAAGGACCGTCTCATGTCCGTCTCGGGTTGTTAAATTTAGCAGGACAGGTAGCGAAACTGTCCAATATTAACGGGACTCTGGCGTCCAAGGGGTCGCTCCGCTCCGCGCGCCGGATCTTCATCACCCTCCCACGCCTTTCCCGGACCTGAAAGAAGACAGGGGGCGTTCTTGGGTGCTTGTGCAAGTGTGTGACACACACGTAGCGTCTTACATCTCCCGCCCCCGCCCCCATCAAAAAAAGGAGCGTTGCCCGAGCAAATACGCGATCGTCGTGCCCGATCCTGCGAGCGCATTCAAACATCTGGAGAGAAAGTGTGTGGGTGGGAGGGTGGGAGGGGGAAACTTTCACTGCGGCTCCACCCCCGCTATTCTCCCCACCCCAAAAGCACCTGCCTTCTTGATCCCTCCTCCCCATGCCTCTTAGAGGGGGGTGGACTTTGGTCCAGATCCTGACGTCACTTGGAGGGGGGGCTGCCTCTGCCTTTACCTGCCAGCCCGCGCAGTATCCGAGTCCAAAGGAAACCTCGACGAAGGGTGTCACTGCTGCAGCCGCGCGTCTTCGCCGTCGGGGCTTCTCCCTTTTGCCTGCCTGCTTGCCAGACCACCCACCCCTCCGCTCCCGGTTCTCGCCATCCCATAATCTGCCTTTGCCATCGCCATCCTCCTCTTGTCGTCGTCGTCGTCCTCCTCCTCCTCTCCATCACCATGTCTGTGATGCTGGAGACCGTCGGTTTTTTCATGGCGACCATCGGCTGCGGGATGTTGGGGATCACGCTCTTCAACAGCTACTGGAGGGTCTCCACCATCTCCGGCAACGTCATCACCACCTCCACCATCTTCGAGAACCTGTGGCAGAGCTGCGCCACCGACTCCACCGGCGTCTACAACTGCTGGGAGTTCCAGTCGCTGCTGGAGCTGCCAGGTGAGCGGAGGGGGAGGGAAGCGGAGGAGGGGTCCTCGGATCTCGCGGGACAGGAAGGCAGGTTGGCATCCATGCATAAGGGAAGTGGGAAGGCGAGTGGCAGCCGGGTGACCATTGGCAGGACATCCATGGGCCATGGGAATGAGAGCGAAAGCCCATGGGAGTGAATCAGGTGGCCATGGGAAGGGCAGTGAATGCTCATGGGAATGACACCAGGTGGCCATGGGAATGACACCAGGTGGCCATGGGAATGACACCAGGTGGCCATGGGAATGACAGTGAATGTCCATGGGAATGACAGTGAATGTCCATGGGAATGACACCAGGCGGCCATGGGAATGACACCAGGTGGCCATGGGAATGACACCAGGTGGCCATGGGAATGACACCAGGTGGCCATGGGAATGACAGTGAATGTCCATGGGAATGACACCAGGCGGCCATGGGAATGACACCAGGTGGCCATGGGAATGACAGTGAATGTCCATGGGAATGACACCAGGTGGCCATGGGAATGACACCAGGTAGCCATGGGAATGACACCAGGTAGCCATGGGAGTGAATCAGGAGGCCATGGGAATGACATGTGTTGTCTATGGGAAGGACACTATACGGCATACGAACCCAAGAAGAGCTTGCTGCAGGTATAGGCAAACTCAGCCCTCCAGATGTTTTGGGACTACGACTCCCATCATCCCTGACCACTGGTCCTGTTAGCTAGGGATGATGGGAGTTGTAGTCCCAAAACATCTGGAAGGCCGAGTTTGTCTATGCCTGACTTGGTGGAATAAGCCAATGGCCTGTCTAGCCCAGCATCCTGTTCTCCCAGTAGCCAACCAGATGCCTGTGGTAAACCAGCAAGCAGGATTCAAGCCCAACAGCATTCTCTCCTCCTATGGTGTCTAGTGACTGGTCTTCAGAAGCATTCTTGCCTGCAGCTGTAGAGGAAGCAGAGCTTACCATCCTGCCTAGGAGCCACCGACAGCCCTCTCCTCCATGTTTCTGTCTAATCCTTTTTTTACACCACCTTGGTTGGCCATCGCTGCCTCCTGTGGCAGTGAGTTCCTTAGATTAACAAAGTGCTTTCACTTTAGCCATGGAGAATGATTCCGAGTGGCCATGGGAATGGCACCAAGGGGTCATGGAAACGGCTCCGAATGGCAGCTGCATTTGCTCCTGTTTGGGCATCCCAGAATAGTTTCTTTTCTACCCGCTTCCACCGACGCACAGGTCTATTTTCCTGCTGGGCAGCTCTTAGTAGGCATCAGGGTGGGTTTCTGGGCAAAACCCACCCAGGCAGAGTCCCTTCCCATTGAACCTGTTGCAGCAAATTCCTAAGAGATCCCTTCTTCTCTTTACCCCTTTCCTCCAGGCTGGATGCCTCGCCTTTAAATTCGTTTCTGGAAAGTGGGGTGAAGGGGGACCACACTTGTCACACCACCTACTTGCGGCAGCTGGGATGTCACCCCGAAGGAGTGCTAGCTGGGTATATTTAAGTCCTTTGCCCATGCTCAGAGGCGCTTTGTTATTAGTTTGCATATTGTATAGCGAATCTAGAGAAGAGTTCGCCGAAGGCTGCCAGAAAGGGTGATCCAGAATTTTAAACTCTGCCCCCGGGATAAACTGTCAGCATGCCCTATGTATTATACTAGCTTATATAACCAACGGCCAGTCGGACCTTTCAGCCAGCATGCAAAAGCCATGACAGAAGTTCCTCTGAGCATGTGCAGAGCAATCTCCTTTTCCCATTAGATCTGGCTTCGATGCAGGCTTGAAACCTTCCGTTACATCTTTCTGCCAAGATTCTCCAGGATTTCGAATGGTTGCATGACAGGCAGAAATTCAACAGATGTAGCTTCCGTCAGCATCGAGCTCAGGCAGCGCTACAAAGAGTTTTCCACGTGGAATTTCTGCGGAAGAGACAATCTGGGATTGTCCCTTTCCCTTTCCCAACTAAGCACTGTTGGGCGGTGGGGTGTGTGTGTGTGTGTGCGTGTGTGTGCGACACGGGTACAGTACCTGTTCGATTGACCATGATGGAATTAGACTTCTGTGTCAAAAAAACCCCACACAGTCCTGAACCATTTTGATGCAGTGCTCTGGGGCATGTGCAGAGTGCTTTTCTCTCTCCGCACCCCTACACATCTGGGGTTTGGGAGAAGCGCTTCTGTCTTAGAGGGCGTGAAAGAAAAAAAAGATGCCGATTATGAGCGTTTCTCCTAAGGCCCTGCAGGGGGCAGCGATGAGCAATGAAATGATCTCCGATAGGAAAATGTAACCTATAAAGAGAATAAACTGCCTTTTGGCTGCAACTGTCACCTCATGCGCCAAACGGGGTTGTTGTGTTAGTCTGCATCCTGGAAGGTTGTTTGCAGAACGGTTCTGCTAGCTGCAAACGTTCAGAACAGCTGTGTATCTGCTGGCACGTGGGGAAGGTAACATCATGGAAAAAACCAAAACAAAAGCCGCCCTTTCCAGGGGGCTGAAGGGGGCTGGCGACTGTGTGCAAACCGAGGTTGCCAACTGCTCGCGCAGCTGTGCTTTTAACCGCAGCTCGATGCAAGGCGTGGCGCGTACTGTGCGCGAATTGCCACCGATGCTTGTGATCTCTCCAAACCGCTGCAGGCTGCTGTCAGCTAGATGCAGTGGCGTAGCGTGGGTTGTCAGCACCCGGGGCAAGGCAAGTAATTTGCGCCCCCTAACCCGTGGATTTGCGCCCCTAACCCGTGGATTTGCGCCCCCTAACCCCCAGATGTTGCACCCGGTGCGGCCGGCCCCCCTGCACCCCCCACGCTACGCCACTGGCTAGATGTATTCAGTTGCTCTGCCTGTGACCATTCCCTCTGTTTCCGATGTCCAGGCTTTAAGTGCCGTCGGTTATGTAGCTGAAATGGAACTTCCCTGCGCAAGGCGGATCCATCACGGGCGGCCAGAAGAAACCTAAAGTCTGCAGATATGTAGAACGCTTTAGGAGGGGGGCAGGACTAAGGGAGAGAAGTCCCCACCCCCAAAAAGAGCTTCTGCCCAATAAGAACCGAGCAGAATGGTGGCCGCAGAATGCTGACCGACAGTAAGGAGGGATGGAATGGAGTAACTTGGGAAAGGGCATGGCTGGCTGGCTTGTATCATTAACAGGAACGCTTTGTTGTGCTTTACTAATATAAAAGCAACTTTGAGAGGGGGCAATTGGTAGTAGATGGTCCTGTGCGGTTAGGGATGGAATAATCTGGCCACGTTGCTTTCTCTCAGCATCTCGGTTTTTTTCTAATCTTTACACTGAGATACAGAGTGGTGTAGTGGCTGGGCGACCTTAAGCCAGTCACTCACTCTCAACCTACCTTAGAGGGTTGTTGTAAATGATAGATTGGAGAGGCCCTGTTACACCACCCTGAGCCCCTTGAGAAAAGACAGGATCTAAATGTAATAAATAATAATAATAATAATAATAATAATAATAATAATAATAATAATACTTTTTTAAAAAATCAGTTATTTACACCAGCTTGTGATTTGTTTGTTTTTAAAGAACTCATGAAAATTCACTAGCATTCTTAGTGTGAATTTATCCTAACACTTTTTTTTGCATGCAATTTTGCTTCATGTACAAATTTTTTTTTGAAATCTGTCATTTTTGCAGAGCAGTTCTCCCCAGCAGAATGCATTAGTATATGTTAGGCTCACAAATACATTTGAATAGAATAGTTTGTTTTCACTTATAAATGAATTCTTCACTCTGGTGTTTGCATTTTTGTACACATTGCCAAGCTGAAGAACAGCAATGCCAAACTCACAGAAGTGTGAATTTTGAAGTATGGCTCACTGTTGTGTTTTGGTTTGCTTTTTCTTTTTGAAAATGTGAATTAGGTAGGTTCCCCTTTAAATGCCAGTGGGATCAAATTTCCCTTCCCATCTTTAGGTGCAGGTCAGTGGGAGGAGGACAATCAATTGGAGGAGGCCTTCTTTGCCATAATCCCTCCTTCTGCTGGGATCCATTCCTGCTGGGTCATCAATCACCCCATCATAAGCAGGAACAGGCTCAGCCAAAAGACATTTTGCTGCCTTGGGCAAAAGACAAGCTGGTCCTCCTTGTGCCTCCAACATCCTCCATGTCACATAAAGATGACGAATAGCCTGGTACCTGAATATTGGTTCATCACTGGCAAGAGGACAGCATCCTTCAGGGCACCTGAGGACAGCAGGACAGTTTTTAGGGAGTGCAGGACAGGCTTTGCAGCACACTTATCTCTCATCCTCCTTGCTAGGGAACAGCTAACCTGTCAATTTTGTTCTCTCCCAATGTTTCATTTTTCCAGTCTTCCAGTTCAGCTCTCTACGTTTTGACATCAGTTACCAATTTTTAACTCTGCAAATAAATAAGTAAACTTAAATTCAATCCAACTTTTTTTTAAAAAAGGTCTCATGAAAAAAATCACCAGTGATTCCCCACCCACCCACCCAATATACACATTTTTGTATGTGGCTTTGCCTACTACTTCTACATTAGTTCTCAAACTTAATCCGTTCCGGAAGTCCATTCCAAAACCAAAGCATTCCAAAACCAAGGTGCACTTTCCCATAGAAAGTAATGTAAAATGGATTAATCCATTCCAGACAACCCCTAAAAACAACCCCTAAAACAGCAATTTAACATGAATTTTACTATCTAACGAGACTATTGATCCATAACATGAAAGCAATAATCAATGTACTGTACTATAAAATAAACAAGGCAGTATTGTAGATGATAATTTTTTTTTTTAAATTCTTACCTGCACTGATGATAGTCATTGTTTGGATGGGGGGCTTTTATCCATTTCCACAGTCACACAATCAATCAATCAGTAGCTGAACTGGGTTCCACACAGTCACAAAAACAAATTAACCGAAAAAGCCTTAGATACAAAAACGCAAAATAAATACAGTATTTTTTGCACCATAACACTCACTTTTTTCCTCCTAGAAAGTAAGGGGAAATGTCTGCACGTGTTATGGAGGAAATGCCTACGGGTTGCATGCCTACGGATTTTCCTCCTCTAAAAACTATGTGCGTGTTATGGTCGGGTGCGTGTTATAGAGCGAAAAATATGGTAGCAAAAACAAAAGCGCCAAACTTAATCCATTCCAGAAGTCCATTTGACTTCCGAAATGTTTGAAACCCAAGGTGCAGCTTCTGATTGGTGCAGGTGCCCTGGAAACAATAGCTGACAGCCGCATCGGACGTTTGGCTTCCAAAAAACATTTGAAACACTTACTTCCAGGTCTTCTGTGTTTGAGAACCAAGACTTTTGAGAGCCAAGGTACCACTGTATATACATTTTTGCCAGCACTTTCCACTAATAATAAACTCTCTTTTTTTGCATGCTATTTTCACGAATACAACATGCCTTTTTTCATGCACACATCACCCTGGTGCATTTTGTACACATTACTGGGATGGAGAACGGCACTGCAAAATTCAGAGAGGTGCAAATGGAACGTTTGGCTTTTCTCTTCAGCTCAGCTGGAGTTTATTGAGCTGTGGGAGCCATTGGTACTTGGCCTATGTGTGAGTCAGCGTGTTTGCCACAGGAAAGAAGGGTGGGTGGAGGTGGGAAGAAAGAGATTTCAACACCTGGACAATGAACTGAGGCAGGACTGATGACCACAGAGCTGTCCTCAGACTGGCAGACAGGAGAGTCTGGGCCAAAAAGGATGTGAGCGGGGAATGGCAGAACCTGTTTCTTACTTCCCTGTTTATTCTCTGAGACACACCTCCTCTGGCACAATCCGTCTCCCCTACCACCCTTCAGCAAAGATCTGGAATTGAAGCAGAAAGTGTGATGGAGGAAGAGGAGTGCAGATCTCCTATAGCGAGAGAGTGAGATGTATGACAATGCTGGACAAGGATTCAGAGTCAAATAAGAATAATGAAATAATAATTATTTATTATTTATACCCCACCCGTCTGGGCAGCTTCCAACAAAATATTAAAATACAATAGTCTGTTAAACATTAAAAGCTTCCCTAAACAGGGCTGCCTTCAGATGTCTTCTAAAAGTCTGGTAGTTGTTGTTCTCTTTGACATCTGGTGGGAGGGTGTTCCACAGGGCGGGTGCCACTACCGAGAAGGCCCTCTGCCTGGTTCCCTGTAGCTTTGCTTCTCACAATGAGGGAACCGCCAGAAGGCCCTCGGTGCTGGACCTCAGAGCGATGGGGGTGAAGACGCTCCTTCAGGTATACTGGACTGAGGCCATTTGGGTAGTGGAATCCACATGCTCCAGCTGTTCCTTTCTTATCAGGGAGATTCTGTGTTGTTCCTGGGGGGGCTTTTCAGCAGAGAACTTGTCTGCTGCAAATTATTGCCCACATTTTTAAAAGCCATTGCCTTCATGGGCGTAGGAGCCAGGATTTATGTTGTGCGGGGGGTGGGGGGGGTGGGACACCCTCCTGTCGCCATCCTCTGTCTGGTTCCATCTAGCAGATTCAGAATGAAATGTCTCAGCAGCAGCAGTTACCAATTACTTTCTTTTGAACCCAAGGGCTCAGAAAAAGCTGTCAAAATCTTTGTACCATTTCTACTTTTAGTTTCTCTGTTTTTCCTTGAAAATATTTTTTAAAATAAATTTTCAATTACAATAATCCAATAAAAGGCTCATTTTAACATTGCCACATTATAATACCATTAATGATGCCAATCATTCAAAAGCCAAATTATACAATTTAGGTGGCCCCCACATGCGAGAGTTGATGATTTGATGATTTACTATATTTCTGCATTAGAAAATCTTATAAATTTCCATTACACTCCAGTCAGAATAACAAACCCTTATACCGCAACTGCAATTTTAACAACTTCCATCCGCATTAACACATTAAATGATTTATAGTCCCACAGGTGAAGCGTTCAAACTCTCTCTTTGTTCTTCTTGTGTGTGGCAATTATTCTGTCCATGATGTTTCTTCCTCAATTTCTACTTTTAGTTAAGTATTTTTATTTATTTCCTTGATTTCGGGGGGGGGGGCAGCAGCTGCCTCACCCCCACCCCCACCCCGGCTACATCCATGTTTGCCTTCTTAAAATGTGAACGTTAGTTCCTTTTGGATAAACCTGAGTTTGTTCTTTTTTAAAAGGAACTTTCCAAGTTCTGCTCTAGGGGGTGGTTTGAGAGGACATCAGGCGACCATCTTGTTTGAAATTAAAGCGAACCTGGGTCTGGTCTGTGCTCAGGGAACTGCACAATGTATCACCTTGGTTTCCCTGATGGAAAAAAGGCAGGATCAAAAAGCAAGAAGATCAATGGATAATTAAACCAAGGCCGGCTTTAACATGGAGCAAAACGAAGCAGTAGCGCAGGGCGACAACTTCATGCACCCGGCCTCTATCTCTGTGTACCTTAAAAAAAACACACACACAAAAAAGTGATATGCGGAAGGTCAAATGGTTAAAAATGGCATTTTAAAGAGCCATTGATTTGGCTTATTTGCTTGTGGGAAGCATTATCAGCAGGGTTCAAACAGTCACACCCCCCCCCCAAAGAAAAGGTAAAGGGATTTGTGGTTTTGGCATGCACAGCTCGGTTTCATTGTTTATATGACAATAGCCCTCAGTGTGTGTATAGTGTGTCTGTGTGTGAGAGAGAGCTATACTACTGGGCAGAACCACAGGTGTGAAAAACTCCTCAAATGACACCTTTGCTTTACTCCAAAAGCTACCTTTCCGGAACTCAAGGCTAATACCATGTCCAGGGGCATAGGCGCCGACTCCATGGGGCCTGAGGGGGCTCGAGCCCCCTCAAAAATTTTATTGGGGGGGCTCAGCCCCCCCAATAATCTCGGGCGCCCTTCCAGCAGAGCGCCGCCGCCGTCCCCCGCCTCCTCCCCACCTGCTCCCTCGCCAGCCAGCCAGCCGCGCGCCCTAGCCGGAGAGCCCCGGCCGTCCCCCGCGAGATTAGGGAATCCCCGGGGGCGGGGGCTCCTGCCTCGCTGCTTCGCAGCACCACCGCCACTGGCAAGGCACTGCCGGGGGGAATTTCCTTCCTCCTGGTGGTTTCAGCGGTTTAGGGCCGGAGCGGAGGGGGCTCGCCCTCTCTCCGGCTAGCCCCACGTTTCCCGCATATCAGCTGTTCCGGAGCTGATTATTCGGCGCAGCACGCTCTCCCCTATTCGCTCACGAGGGGGCGGCGCCACTTTATTTGCATATTCATGAGCTTATTTGCATATTCATGAGCTTATTTGCATATTCACGAGCTTTCCCGGGCCCCCCCAATATTTTTTATAAGTCTGCGTCCCTGTCCAGGGGGTGGGGGGAGGCAGAAAAAAATATAATGGAATGTTTTGCCATGTTTTGTGTTACAAATTTCAATTACCGATATTTTCCCCGGAATTGCTTTATTGTGTATTTTAGTTACCTATGGGTTTTTATAATTGATTTTATACTTGCAAACTGCTAGAGCAATACTTGGAGGTGGTGATGATGTGGGTCAGTCAACTGACATTGAATCCCAAACAGACAGAGGTGTTAGGCGACCTGAATTCTCACATCCAGGAGGTGGGGAGATGGCCCTTTTTGGACTGAGATGACTTGGCCACTGAACTCCACGCTCCGGTAACTTCCAGATCGGATTATTGCAATGCGCTCTGCGTGGGTCTGCCTTTGAAGAGCTCTTCAGTTGCTCCAAAGTGCAGCTGCCAGATTACTGTGTTTAGGGCTTGCAAGTTTAGAACTCATTCCTGTTTTGAAACAGCTGCACTTTGAGCAATTGCGAGGCCCAATTCAAGGTGCTCGCATTAGTGTTTAAAGCCCTAAATGACTCAGGCCCCCAATAACTTGAGAGACTACCTCCTTCCCTACAGACCCTAAGCTTGGAGGAGCATGAGGCTCTCAATCTCAGGGTTGCGGGTTCGAGTCTCGTGTTGGACAAAAGATTCCTGCATTGCAGGGGGTTGGACTTGATGACCCCGCTGTCCCTTCCAACTCTATGATTCTGTGACCCTCTCATTTGTTCCACCACCCTCAGAAGTTCGGATGGTGGCTGTGTCCCTGGAGTGTGCGCTCTCTGTGGCAGCTCCTGAGTTGGGAACTCAAATTTCATGGTTGTGTTGGAAAGTTCTGCCTGGGTCAACCCTGACCAGCTTTTTCGCTATTCCTCTCCAGCTTACCTGCAGGCATCTCGAGCCCTCATGATCAGTGCGTTGGTGCTGGGCTTCTTGGGGATTCTGTGCGGCATGTTGGGTCTGCAGTGCACCAAGGTGGCAGAGGGGAACCCCAACGTCAAGGCAAAGATGGCGGCTCTCGCGGGCTGCATGTTCATCTTGGCTGGTAAGTGGAGCGAAAAGAGGAAGCCTTACGACCGTTGACCAAGACGGAAATTACTTGCTGAGCAATGTTCCTGGATTCAAAGCTGGAGATTGTTCATAAGCCTTTTGGTTGGAGTGGGACCCTGGACACACCCCTCTCCTCAAGCCCCACCCACTTAGCAGCCCTACTTACTGTCAGGATGCTATCAGCGGCTCCTAGCTGGTTGCCCAGGAAAGTATAAAGACAAGGAATAGTTTTTTACCACCCTTTTTTATTTCAATCTTCACAGAGAGAGGCTATAGAACCCAGCCTGTTGGATAATGACATTGTCCTAAATTAATCTCTCTCACTTCCTCGTTCGTCATTCTCATCGTCTTCTCTATGGGTGCCTCTATCTTTGAGCTCTTTGCTCTCCTACTTTTAAGGCTCGCCGGGCTCTGGGAGATGGAGGGTCTGGAATGCTTTCTAATAACAACGTGTCAGCCGGGTGTTGTTCTGGCTCCCCCATGATTTCCCAGCTTTTCCTCTCCTCTGCCTCTGAGCTGTGACCTCCCTCAAACCCCTGTTGTAAATCTATACTGTCTTCCTCTTCCTCCTCCCTGGAAGGGTCAGAATCGGGAGGCAGTATCCACCATTCCTCCTCTGCCCAGTCCCTGACGCTTACCTATCCTTCCCAGAGTGTTTTTGCTTGGCTGCAATGGGTTCTTGAATTCTGACAACGCCTCTTGCTTGCTTGGATGGAGAATAAGAAAGGGGAGGGTATGAACATTATGTACAGATGTTATTTATTTGTGTAGCTGAAGCCACTGAAAAAACAAAATACATAAAACAGAATTAAATGCATTACACAACCAAACTATTTCTTAAAACCAGGTATTCTGTCATAAGAGCCTGCTGCTCGGAAGCATTTTATCTATCAACCCTACAAACTTTTCTCCCTAAAACTGCTGCTCTAAAGGCAAAAGAAGTGCTGTGTTCACAGAGGGGTGTGTGGTGGAACTAGCCAACTGTAGAAAGCTAGATGCAAAATGGACACCAGCTGCTCATGCCCATTTTTTCCTCTGGCTCCACCCAACATTGCCATGTGTCTCTTGGAAGGTCCGACAGAGGGGAACCTGACCCTCCATCTGAAAGTGGTTCCCCACCCCTGCTCTTGGGGTCTCCCAGCGGCACAGGAGACACAGAACAAGCAGGGAAAGTTGTCATTATTTTATCTCCTGCCACATCGGGAGATTTAATAAAACTGGGGGAGGAACCTTTCTCAGCCTGAGGGCGTCATCTCCTTAATAAACAATGTTGTGGGGACCATATGCCCAGCCACACAAACACCAGAAGTTTCTACATACATGGACATGCTTACACACACACACACACACACACACACACACACACACCCCTACATCTGGGCATCATCACAGTTCAGGGACACATTCCAGCATTGCAAAAACATTCAAGGAGGGTGCAAATCAAGGCTGTGACTTGTGGAGGATCTCAAGGGCCAGACTGAAGAAACTTAAGGGCCACATTTGACCCCTGGTTCTTTCCCAAGTAAGTCATGCCCTCCTCTGCTGGCGATTGTTGACAGTCTGCTTGAGCTACCAAAAGCGTCCCTCTTTAGTACACAGAGATGTGCCAGGGCTTCGTCCTGTCCTAAACAACCTTTCTTTTTCTCCCTCCTCAGGTATCTGTGGGATGGTGACCATCTCCTGGTATGCCTTCAATATTACCCGGGATTTCTTTAACCCCCTCTTTGTCGGCACAAAGTAAGTCTGCCAAGCGGCAGGAGGGGTGGGGGTGGGGTGTCAGATCAAAGGACCCCGAACAACAATGAAACAGGGGAAGAGAAGCAGGTCTTCTTTCTAGACTGTCTTAATGACTGGGTCTTTCTTTACAATGACTTTACTGTCATATATAAAATACTTAAATAAATTAGCATTAGCAGACTTCAAGGACACATTTCACCCAGGCAAAAGCATTTAGGGTGCCTCGTGGAACCAGAGAGGGGGTGTGGCCTGAAAAGAGGAGGCGTTGCCTGGGGAGAGTGGGAGTGGCCTGGGGAGAGTCTCATGGGCCAATTAGAGAGGACTGGGTGGGCTGCATTTGGCCCCTGGGCCTGCAGTTCCTGACCAGTGTTTTACAGGACATGCCCTTGACTGCTTTTGCATATCGTAAGAGTCAAGAGTCAAGAGTTTTATTGTCCACGTAGTTTAGTTGACCTCAGCACAGGGTGCCCTGCAGATGGCGTTGGACTACAACTCCCAACATCCCTGACCATTGGGCTTGCTGGCCGCAGGGGCTGATGGGATAGGGAGTCCAACCGCATCATCACTGGCATGCCATGTTTTTTGCAAACATGTTTTTTTTCTTCATGTTTGCTTTTGCAAACTCAATTCCTTTCGGATGACAAAA
Organism: Podarcis vaucheri; assembly: GCF_965113315.1. NCBI lineage: Eukaryota > Metazoa > Chordata > Lepidosauria > Squamata > Lacertidae > Podarcis > Podarcis vaucheri. The sequence continues at coordinate 11,607,950 of NC_138751.1, forward strand.
TGTGATGAAAGGATTTTAACCAAGATTCCTTTGGGATGGTTTCCAACATACAGGTATGAAATTGGACCTGCCCTCTACCTGGGCTGGAGCGCCTCGCTGCTTGTGATAATTGGAGGAGGATGCCTGTTCAGTTCGTGTAAGACCCATTTGTCCCAGGACAAGAGGTGAGAGCAGTGCTAGCTCCAGACTTTTCGTGGGGTGGGTAGAGGGACTTATGCCTTCCTCCCTTTTCCCCTCTGGGTCCTAGCTGAAGGATCAGGTGTGCAGCCTGGGAGTCATTTTGGACTCACAGCTGTCCATGGAGGCGCAGGTCAATTCTGTGTACAGGGCAGCTGTCTACCAGCTCCATCTGGTATGCCGGCTGAGACCCTACCTGCCCGCAAACTGTCTCGCCAGAGTGGTGCATGCTCTAGTTATCTCCCGTTTGGACTACTGCAATGCGGTCTACGTGGGGCTACCTTTGGAGGTGACCCGGAAACTGCAACTAATCCAGAATGCAGCAGCTAGACTGGTGACTGGGAGTGGCCGCTGAGACCATATAACACTGGTCCTGAAAGACCTACATTGGCTTCCAGTACGTTTCCGAGCACAATTCAAAGTGTTGGTGCTGACTTTTAAAGCCCTAAATGGCCTTGGCCCAGTATACCTGAAGGAGTGTCTCCACCCCCATCATTCTGCCTGGACACTGAGGTCCAGCTTGGACGGCCTTTTGGCAGTTGCCTCACTGCGTGAAGTGAGGTTACAGGGAACCAGGCAGAGGGCCTTCTCAGTGGTGGCACCCTCCCTGTGGAACGCCCTCCCATCAGATGTCAAGGAAATAAACAACCTGACTTTTAGAAGACATCTGAAGGTAGCCCTGTTTAGGGAAGCTTTTAATGTTTGATGTTTTATTGTGTTTTTAATATCCTGTTGGGAGCCACCCAGAGTGGCTGCGGAGGCCTGGCCAGATGTATGGGGTATAAGTAATAAATTATTATTATTATTACCCAGAAAGAAAAGGGAAGGCAATGAGAGGTTGTCATGACTTCCTTATGGCTATTTGTCCATCTAGCTTAGAATTGTCTTCTCCAGGGACAGGGAGCCTGGGTACCGCCAGAGGTTGCTGGACTCCAACTCCCATCAGCTCCAGCCAGCATGACCAATGGTCAGGGATGATGGCAGTTGTAGTCTCACAAATCTACGGAAGGCCACAGGTTCCCTTACGAAGTGGGATGGTTATGAAAGCAGCAAGGAAAGGGGTGGGGGCAATTCTGAGAGGAAGCAAACAAGGCCGAAGCCACGTCGAAATTTATCAAATAGTAACCCCGCAACATCTGTTTTTGTGTCTTCACAGCTACACTTACCCATACAAGGCCCCCAAGAGTGTCCTGTCAGCCCCCACCAACACAGCCCCTCGCCCCCGCAGGGAGTCTAACGCCAGCAGCAATGGAAAGTATGGGAAGAACGCTTACGTCTAAGCCTTTGCAGTGGGGTGACCACCCCTTTCTGTTTGCATTTTTCCAAAAAAGACGTTTTCAGATGCTTTCCTGGTTGCACAGGAACCCAAAGGCTTTTTTTACGGAGCTCGTAAGCCATGGTAGGAAGGGCTCTCTTTCTCTCTCTCATATCCCACACTCTGCTCCAATTCCTTTGGACATTTCTGGTGATGATGGTGGTAACAGGAACTGGACAGAGACGCTGAATCCAGAACCGACCCTGGAATGGTGCTCAGTTCTTCAATGCGGAGGAGAGCTGTCTACATAAAATGATTTTGCCTTCCTTCTCCTCTGAATGGAGACGGTTCCCTGTTGGTCAGTTAACCCTGGCTTGCTAGGTTTTGGCTAGCCTGTCGTTGGGAGCAGATGGCTTCTTAAAACGATAGAGGCAGGGGATGAAATCAGACCATTTCTCTTGGGAGAAATAACTTCTCGTCTGTTCCAGACAGGTCATATGCGCTTGGTGATCGGGAGAGAGGCCAAAAAAGATTTTGAACGTGCTCAGAAGAACTGGTTTTTATCCTTACTTCCTACAGCCCAAAGCGCCAAATACTTGGATTGGTCTCTATGGGGAAAGAAGTAGTCTGAATTCAAATTCACTTGTAAATAGCAACAAAATAGTATTTTCTGTAGGTTTTGTACCTCTTATCTCTGCACACCCTGACAACACCCACAATGATTGAGTTTTCTGGATGGGGGGGGGGAGAAATGGTATTGAATCAGGATGACAGTACTGAATAAGGCTTGCTGATACAAAATAGGATTGCTTCAAGGATATGTAAGACAAACTTTTAAGATGTGGCTTTTTAAAGGTGCCCTCCCCATTGGACTTCCACTCCCATCAGCCCCAGTCAGCTTGGTCTGGGATAATGGGAAGTGCAGTCCAACCATAGTAGCAAAGTGGCTTCAAAATGTCAAAAAACCTAGACATCCTGTGGAAATTTAAGCTTTTGCAAGAACCATCAGGTCTTTTGTTGTAAAGCAAACCCGCGTTGCTTCTGTATCTCATCCCTCTCTTACTAGCCTTAAGGTTTTTTGATTGCCCTTTTGTATTTGAAGATGGGGATCAGTTAGATCAAAAGATCCAGTGCTTTGTCATCATTCATCAAGCATGGCATTGGATGTATATATTATCTCCAGCAATTCACAGCTGAAAATACGGTTTTGGGTACTTTCTGGTTCCGCTAGGAGTCGCTCCCCCCCCCCAATTATTACCTACTGCTTGAAGCACACCTCTGCCACCTTTCAGATTAGCGCTAGCTGCTATGCCCTGGTTTATTCCACAGCAGCCTCTCCCACTCTGGTGCTCTCTAGATGTGGTTGAACTACAACTCCCATCTTCCCTGACTGCTGGCCATGGTGGCCGGAGCTGACTAGAGATGAGAGTCCAGTGTCATTTGAAGGCCATCAGGTTAGGGAAAGTGGCTCCACCGCAGGGATCAATGTTATAATCTCTGCAGAGCCACAAATCACCCTGTGAAAGGCACAGCAACATGGGCTGGTTGAAAAGTTGGCAACCAAGGATAAGCCTTTGTTCTGCAATAACACCTTCTGGCTTGGCTCCTGAAACAGGGTGTGTAAGAAAATTGAGGTCACCCTTTCATGCAGTGTTGCTGGTTTGGATATTTCTGCTGAAAGGGCCGTGTCAGCCTTCCTCCTCCCGGCGGGCAGGAAGTTCAAATGCAGCTGGAGGTGCATATTGAAAAGTTTTGCATTTCAGGATATGACACACCAAGCTGGTGACTTGAAAGCCCTCCAAAAGCTCTGGTTGAAAGGGATCTCTACTTCTGACAATTACACATAAGGAGGTTAATAATAGCACCTGGACTCTGGACCTGTACAGAACGTTCAGCAGTTCCTCTTTGTGATAAGTATTACTCAAAGATACTCAACGCGGAGACACGGCAGCCTGGGGTAACTTGGCCTCCCTCCATCTGAGAAGAGGAGCAACTGGACTCCTATAGATAAGAAAACGCGAATTTTGCTTTGACTTTGAACCGAGTCTTTGCTCACTCCATGCTGAGAAAAACAACTCTGGGAGCACATGACCTGTGCGCTAGAAGCACTACCTTGTACATTTCAGATTTATATATTATATATATATAAAATGAACATTGTTTTCAATGACAACTGACTGGTGTCTGCTGTTTACAACCAGCTGCAGGAACCCAACTAAAATAAAAGCAGGATTCTTAAACAGAACTAAAGTAGGGCAACCCAGGCAGGACTGATGGCAACGTCCTACAACCAAGTGCTCTGAAATGACTTTGGACCAGACTTCAATGGCAATGCTCCATGCGCCGATCTTTTCATTCAGGAGCTGCTCATCACAACCCCTACTCTTACCACACACACACACCAAAAAAGGCCCTTTGCATTTAGGCACAATGGTACAGGAAGCTCCATAATCGTCACAACAACCTTGCGAGGTTCTATCATTCATCTCCCCAACCCTAATTGCAGGAGGGCCGGAAAAACCTCTATTTATCCTCTTGCAAAAAAGACTCCTGTGCCCCAGCCCTGATACTGCCTGGGGGCTCCGGAAAGAAGTCCTTTCAGCAGCACGGTGTACCGAATCCACTTATGTTTGCTCCCAAGGCGTAACATACTGGATTTGGCAAAGCCTTGCAGGTTGTTCTGGGTTCGTTGATACACAAAAGAGACCAGAGTTAAAGTAGCTTGCTCTCCCTAACATGGAACACACTGAAGGCAAAGGTGAAGAACCTGTGGGTGTCCATATGTTGGACTACAACTCCAATCATCCCTCACCACGGGTGATGATGGATGAGACGTATCTGACACCTAGAGGGCCACAGGTCCGAATCCTACCACGCATGACCCACCAAGTTCTAGGGAACCGTATAGGCTTGCACCTGCAACTCACCTCTCTCCTTGCAAACCTGTGCAGAAGGCATTAGTAAATCGTTTTCGGGAGGGGTGTGTGGGTGTCACAAAGGATTCCTCCCTTAATAGACTGGGTCAGCTCAATAATGCCAGATAAAGGTCGTTGTTGCGGAAAGCCTTGCTTTCGTATGACTTAATATGTCGTCCCCCCCCCCAAGCAAAGGGGGAATGGCTTCAAAAGATGAGACATTTAGGGTAAAATGAAGTCATGCTTGCAAGCTTCCTACAGGCAGCTGATTGGCCACAGTGAAAAGAAGACGATGGGATTAGATGGGTCTTTGATCTGATAAACCAGGGCTCTTTTTGTGCTCTTTTTCTGCTTCCAAGTACAAGAGAATTTGTGGGGCTGTGATGAGACAGATCCTCCAGACATGGCCAACCCTCGTTTCTTGAAGCAGCAAGACAGAAAGACAAGCGAGAGCTTTGCAATACAAACGTTTAATCTTGACACTTTTGGTAATAGGTGGTGGTTTAACACCCCCTCCTTAACGTTCCTTCCCTCGGCCCCTGGGCAACGGCTAGAGCAGGTTCAGGGTTTATAGAAGTACTGTGCTGTCTTGGGGTGGGTGGGTGGGGTAAGGGGACAGCAGTGCCTCCCCCTTTTGCCCTGGAGCAGGAGGAAGAAAAGTTAAAAATTCGCCTAACTGGAGTAAATTGAGGGAGGCAAGAATCCCTCATTTGGGTGGTAGAATATCAGACTCGCAATTCACACACTGTAACAGTCAAACGGTGGCAAGGAAGGAGGGAGAGTTCACAGAGTTTAACTTTAGGGAAAGGTGTATGACCTAAGCTCCTCTCCCCCAAATCCAGAATGGGTTCTTGACCATTATTCCCTTTGTATTTGGGGGAAGGGAGAAGTCAAATGTGCAATACCCCACCAAAAGAAGAGATGAATCTTGCCACTTCATAGGGTGGCCCAAACCACCGCAAAACCTGGTGGGTGTTGATAAAGAGGCGCTTCTCACTGCCTTTTCAAGATGAATAGCTGCATCAACAAAATTAAGGGTGTTGCAGTGGAGGAAGGCCGTTGCAGGACTCAGCGGTGCTTTCTGCCATCAGCAGAGATCACCCCACACTTCACATTACGCAAATATTTTCTCATGTAGGCAAACTCAAATGCATGCCAACAGGTATAATCTCCTGCCTACTTTTCTTTTCTTTTTACAATTTAAACGGGTTGGTAGTTATATGGCAGTGAAGGATTTATTTAAGGATAGATGGGAGTGAGGGCAGGGAAATAGGAATCAGTTTCCTTACCACCAGCTTTAAAAAAAATGAATCTCAGCAGACACGAGAGGTACAGCCCATCGTCCAACTAAGTCGGGCCGTGTACATAAACTCAGAGTTGCAAGGACTCCCATGAAAGGCAGGATTTTCAGAAAGGTATGCAAGGCCCTGCATGCACGGTTACATTTCACCTTGCAGCTCCCCATTGCTTGGGAACCACAACCAGAGGCAAGACGACACCATCTTTCTTCAGGCCTCAGCTCTAGTCTGAAAGAGCATCCGGACATCTGGGCCGGGGATGTCTGGATGCAGCGGGGAGGCCACCCCCACCCACCCCCATTGCATAGCGGTTGTTTTCTGATGGGGGCTGGTAACTTTTGCAGTGTCTGCATAGACAAAGCACAGCCCAGAGGTCCAGTCACCTGCTTGCTAGCCACAGGGTCTTTTTTTTTTGCCTTCCTGTTCCAAGGCTCAGTTCCAAGTTAATTGAAGTGGAATTTGAAGTGGAAATTCCCAGAACCAAAAGGGTTGAATTCGAAGGGCCACTGGTGCTGGTGTCCTGCCCCTCCCTGCTGGTTCTCTGGGTCCAGGGGGTCCTCGCCGGAGTCAAACTTCTGCCGCATTTCTGGAAGGGGGAAGAAAACAGAGAACAAAAACGTAGGGTGGGAAAGAGGTCGAAGAGACGGTCCCTGGGTCAAAAGAGGTGCAAGGCCTATCTGGGTGGACACACGTGGGTGGGAGAGAAGGAGGGAGCCAGCTCTGGTCTTCGTATCTCTCAAGCACTCCTTGTTATTTTCAAATCTGAAAGATCTCATCCCCTCCATACGTGGATGTTTCTAGACCCATTTAAATACTTATTGTGTTCTAGATAGTGTAGACAAAAGCTCCTGACACAAAAAACCCCACAACCCTACGTGGTCCCTGTCTGCGTGAATCAGTGAGATGCAGAGGTTAGACTAGGAGAGAGTTACAGATTCAAATCACACCCATTCACCAAGGTTACAAAGGTGATGATGGGACTATCACCAACTCACAGCTTGATCTGCCCACACAGGACTGTTGCAAGGTTAAAGGGGAAGAAGTTCCATGCACAGCATCCTGAGCTCCTTGGAGGAAATTTGGAGTTTAAATGCTAGCAAGTACAGGGAAATTAGATGCAATCACCATTCTACTGGTACAGTTGTAACCCATTGCATACTCCCAAAATTCTACTGGTTAAGGGGCAGGCTATCTTAGCAAAGAACAACACATGCCAAATATGTACTCTTGCACTCGTTGTGCAAAACAACCAATTTATCGCCTACAGTGAAGCACACACAAACCTGAATTTAATCAGGAAGGCCTTACCTGGATCTGTCAGGACCTCTTTAGCAGCTGCAATGTCAATGAATTTCTTCTCAGCCTCTTTTTTCTCATCTTCAGACTGGAAATTGTCAGGGTGCCATTGCTGAGCTAGCTTCCGGTAGGCTTTGATGATTTCCTGCTTATTTGCATTCCTAGAAGTGGGGGACAGGGGGGAAACAGAAACTAAGTTTTTCCCTGCATTTTCTTCAGTGATGTGAATGATAACAAATTTAAGCATGAAAGTTTCCACAGACTGTACAGCTCGGACATGGGTTCCAGTGCCATGGGTTTCAGAAGAATAGGAGAAGCAAAGTAGGTAAGTAAAAAGACCTCGCTATGTTTGGCCAACTGAGCTCAGCATTCAGTGTATGCAACCTCTGCAGATATACAGAAATCTTTCATGTCTACCAGAGATTCCTGTGCAAACCCAAAGGCTTGCATATTCCTGCAGCAACCTAATTAGAGCCGCAAGAGAGTTGTTTTTCCCCATTGCCACCTCATAAAAACACTCTGCCAACCAACCAGTACATCTACTTTGCCGCATCAAATATTTACCCGAAACCTGGCCAGGCTGACTTTGTCTTTAAAACTATTGAAGTTGTTCCAATATTTATATCCTTTTGTGAGCGCCGGGTGGCTGGGTGGGGAGGGCAAGAGTTGAAAAGTTTAAAACGATGCTCTGGCAAAGCTATGACTTAAGGTCTGATTCAGTCAAAGTCAAGTCCCAATGAATTCAAGAATAGACAGGTGGTGGCTGTGGTCAGAAACACTTCTGCCTGCCTTGGGCTGGTGTGTCTCAATTGCAGCCTTCTCTGGTACAGGCTGAACTTACCACAGTTACACATAGAGGTCACATTTGGATTAGACTACAGCAATGCATACTACATGGGGCTGCCCTTGAAAACTGTCCACAAGCATCAATGGGTTCAAAAGAAATGAGGAGGTTGTGAGCTCAGTTTCTTGACTCTATTAAACCAATGCTGTATCAGCTGTATTGTCTCTCAATTTGTTTCCAGGTCCAATTCTGGACCACGAAAGAGTTATGGAAAGTGCATGCCATACCTCCGAATCCCAAGGATTTTGTAATAGTCCCGTTTCTTCGATTGCTTCAGCAGTTTCTGTGCCCTCTCCAACCCTTCTTTTAATTCCTCATTTTCACCATCAAACTCTTTGGCCTCTTGATAGTCTTCAACCGCTACAAGGAAAGAGTTGGCTTTAATACAGCAGGAAAAGTGACTTTTTTGCAGCCACTTTTTTCAACTTTTGTCTCTTAATGTCATTATCTCGCAGGTCTGCGCACCTGGAATCTGACCAAAGTGCATGAAATCCAGAGAAAATAAAATATTCCTTAAAAAAAGAAGCAGCCACACGCCTAACCCTTTATTAGTGTAATAAAATAAAATGAAAATTTTGGAAAATTTTCAAGCAATGACCCTGCGCTTGGTCCAGTGAGCAGGGGGGGCTGGACTAGATCAAGGCTTCTTAACTTGGGTCTCCTTCTGTTTTTGGACTACAAATTCCCATCATCCCTAGCTGGCAGGACCAGTGGTCAGGAATGATGGGAACTGCAGTCCCAAAACAGCTGGAGACCCAAGTATGGGAAAACCCTGAACCAGAGTACCTTCCAACTCCATGATTCTGCAGGCAAAGCAGATGTTCTACTACTGACATGGTCCTCTGCACCACCAACTCTTTTACCTTTTTCAAACTCCTCGTTCAGGATATAGGCTTCAGCTCTGTCACGCAAGATGAAGATGTTCCTGGGGTCGAGTTGGTGGGCTTCTGTGCAGATGTCTATAGCTTCATGAGGCTGTTTGCTCTGTGGCACACAAAAAGGGGGAGGGAATTTTTTTGCTACTTGTTTCCCAGCAATCATGTCCCCCCACCATATCTGCCCCATTATCTATTCTGATCCAGTGGATCACTGTTATAGAGTAGAGAGATAGCGGTTCAAATCTTTCCTGAGATACAGGCCAGTTGCAGCTAACAGGGTGTCCTCTAGATGCTTGATGGGTGATTCCGGTCAACCCTGTCCATTAGCCGTGCTGGTGGTGGGGACTGGTGGCTGTTAGGGAGTCCAACACCAACTGGAGGTCACCCTGTTGGCTACTCTGATTGTAGGCCAACAAGTGTCATTTCTACAGGAAGGAAGAAGCATGAGAAGGCTGAGAACATGACCAGGCACAGATAGGATACCGGCGGCAGAGCAGGAAACCAAATGCAGATCCCTAGATTTCAAAACTGACATCTCTCTTACTTCTAAGGCTGTCAGAATTCATTCTAAAATGGACAAAATTGCAATACGTGTTATGAATTTTCATTCATTTCTGTCAAATACTCTTGTAGTTGCATTTGATTTACTCCTTTAATTAAACAACAAAACAAAGCCAAGTTTGTTTCAGTTCCTATTCATCTCCTCAGACAGGCTGGACCACACTGCCTTACCTTGGATAAACAGTGGCAGATGCGTCCTTTTGCCTTACTGGTATAGATCTCCACGTTGGGCTCAGTTTTCATGGCTGCTTTATACTTCTCAATGGCATCTTCGTACCTGTCCCCGGGAAATGACAGAGAAGACAACTGTAGATGGAAAGGAAAGGAGCATGCGAACCTCGAGGCTGCACAATGCTCTCATCGACAAAGGGATAATGAGCAGCCAAAGAACTGAACGTGATCGGTCTGGTTTTGTGGTCCATCTGTGTAACAGGAAGGCTGTGATTATTCTGCTATCACTCTACTCAAGTGCAGAGATTGCTGCCGGGCCCCAGGGTGCAGCAACATTGTGTTTTCACAAACAAAACCACATGATAGACATCTATTAAATTATGAATAGTACGGAAGGGAGAGCTTTCTTTTCTCACAGCACTGGAGAAATGAAACAAACAAGATGGACAACAGGTGAAGGAGCACTTCGCAACACATGATTATCTTACAAAACTCACTACTACAAGAAATGGTGACCAACTTAGATGGCTCCATGGGTAGCTGCTAAGACCCGTTTGCCACAAAGTTGTCTGATAGTTCCCCTTTTAAAGTCATATGAATCTGCCTTGTTAGAGAGCCGGGTGTTCTCAGCAGGCAAAGCACCATTTTCAGGTCTGTCTATCTCCAGTTAAAGCAACCATGGGCTTCACAGCTGGGAAAAGACCCTCTGACCTGACCTCAGAGAACCAGTTCTGGGCTAGCGGTCTGACTCAGGATAAAAGGCAGCTTCATGTGACTTTCTAAAAAAAAAAAGGGAGCAGACAGATTCGTGAAGGATACCTATGGTTTGGGAGTGAACTTCCCAGAAACACGTTTCGTGTGGGATGCCTGCCTAGATGAATCCTTGGTCTGAACCAGCAACTTGGTTCTTATTTTCTTATCTCAAGAATATCAGTTTACATTTTCTAGACTTGATGTACTGTAAATATGCCGCCTGTTGAAGTCTCAGAAACTGTTTATGTACTTAACAGAGTCTTGCACAGGTGTCCTCCCCTCTCTGTGAACAGCAGAAACAGAAGCGATGATGCACACTGAACAAATATATGCATATGGGTTCAACCCGCAAGCTCATAAAATGCCACAGAACAGAGCATTCCTCTGTGCACCCTTTGCACATGCTGAGAGTGTAACGATGTGCACAGAAGGCACTCGATGTGCACTGCCGACTTCTAGCCAGCCACCCATGCAAACAAGTAACCCAGGAAGGTTAAGGCGGGTGGACATAGGGAGGTACTCAGCGCACCTCTGAGATCTGATGTGCTCCTCGGCAGATTCCAGCTGCTTGGCGAGCTTCTTCACTTGCTTGTAGTGGGAGAAGCAGTCCTTGTCGTCCTGATCCAGCTTCAAGCACTCCCGCACTTGGCTGTGGAGGAAAAGAGACCGGGTCTAGATGCAACAGGAGGGATCCAAGACACTGGAAAGGCCAGGGGGGTGCAGAAACTCCCTGCCTGCCCAATGCTGCTCCCCAGCTGCTTTATCATTAAATCCAGACACAGTGCCTGGGATAAGAAATATAGAATGGCCCCCCCTGCACGCATCTGTAACACACTGCACAACATATGCATGCACGCACCACTCACTTTAAGGACTCCTCGTGTTCCCCCAAGTTGTAATAGAGTTTGCTGAGCTTCAGGAAGGCCGCCCTGTTATCGTTACGCAGCTTGGTGGTGGGTTTCAGGTCCATGATGGCCTTGTTGTAGTCGCCGAGGTACAGGTAGCACTCAGCACGCAGCTCTTTTGCTTCTGGGTCCCAGGGGGAGATCTGGGGCACAGAGGAGAGGAAGTTAATATCCTTAAAGCCTACTGCTGTTTTTATTTTAGAACCTTGGTTGGTAGCAGAGGAAGTTGCCTTACACAGAGTTGGGTGGCTGGTCCATCTAGCTCAGGATAGTCCACCCTGACTTGTCCACCCTGGCTCTCAAGGGTTTCAGCCAGGGAGTCTCTCTCCACCCTGGAAATGCCAGGGATTACACTGTCAGGAGCAGGAATCCTAACATGCACCTGGGCCTCATTGCATGGAGGTGCTCTAATGCTCAGCTATAGCCCTCCCAACCCAAAAACTCATTTCTGCTATATTTATTCAGAGTTTTGTGTGTCTGTATAAATAAAATTTATTTATTATTCCCCTCCCCAGGACTTGATAGTGTGCCAAGCCCATTAGATTTTCACTGCTCTTTTCCAGCTTCAGGTGACCGGGGTGGGTGGAGATGAGGGAAGAGAAAGAGGTAAAAAGGCAAAGGACCTCTGGGCAGTTAAGTCCACATACAGCTTTCCAGGTCCATGTGGCCAGCATGACTAAACTGCTTCTGGCGCAATGGAAAACCATGACGGAAACCAGAGCACACGGAAATGCCATTTACTTTTCCACCACAGTGGTACCTATTTATCTACTTGTGCTGGTGTGCTTTCGAACTGCTAGGTTGGCAGGAACTGGGACAGAGCAACGGGAGCTCACCCCATCAAACCGCTGACCTTCCAATCAGCAAGCTCAAGAGGCTCAGTGGTTTAGATGACAGCACCACTCACTCCCTTTGGAAGAGACAGAAGGCGACAAGGATCATGCTATTTATTCCACTTCCATTTTTCCTACACGGTGGTGTACATGGTTTTCTCCTCTTCCACTTCATCCTCACAACAACCTTATGAGGTGTGTGAGGGTGAGAGAGAGTGCCTGGCCCGAGGTCAAGCAATGAGCTTCACAGCTGAATGGGGTTTGGAACGCTGGTCTTCCAGGTTCTGGTCTCAATGTTCTAACAACGCAGGTTAAAAAGAGGGTTTGTCCTCTTGCTCACACAGACACCACTTCTTCCCAGCCATTCCAAGCAACTGACGAGTTAAACACCCCCACATGTTGGCCCAAGAGGTGCTTGCTGTGTGACTGTACTTCAACACAGCTGAATGACTTTTGTAGACTTCATAGCACTCTCATACCAACTACCTCATTATAAGGACAGGAAGGCAAGTTCCTGAGGCCAGTTAACCTGACCCATGGCGCTGCTCAAATAAGAATATAAAGCCAGGAAGAGCTGACGACAACATACCTCAATTGCTTGATCCAAAATACTGATTGCTCCCAGGTAGTTCTTCCTCTGGAAGGCAGTACGGGCTTCTTGCATGGAAAATTCGAGCTCAGACACACGTGCAAGCTGCCTTTGGGCTTCTGTATTTTCCGGATTACTTTGGAGCTGATGAGATCATTTTTTCAATAAAACAAAACAGAACACATGTATTAGGTCACTCAATATTTTAAGATGTTGATCCAAATCTCTGAGCAGATCTGAAAATGTCCATGTAGTTGACACAGGGAGAAAAGATGGGGGCCAATACAGAAAGAACAATGGTGTTGCAATGTATTTGGAGATTAGAAATTATGAGAAAGGTTATTTCCCAAGGTGCTCAGCTGGGCAGATATCCCACCATTCCTGGACCATTCCTGCTTGTTACAAAGAAAACTTTCCCAAAGAACTACACTCCCCCATATTTCCCACCAATGCATCATACGTGGTATTATTTGCACACAGTGAAAGCCATATTTTGCATATCTGCAAGGTTTGAATGCAAGGTGTGCTGCCGCAACTTCCTAACTGGCTAGAACGTGCAAGCCCAAAGAATCCTGAGAACTGTAGTTTACCCCCCCAGAACTAAACTAGACTCTTAAACTACAATTCCCAGGGTTCTTTGTGGGAAGATTTTAATGGATGGTGTGTACGCAGCCAGTGTTGAGCGGAGACTGGTGCTGCAGGCTACTGATGCTGAGCTACACAGTCTTTCTGATGGCCCTGAAATGGAATTCTAAGGAGGCAAGAGAATATATTTCACCAGCGGTCCATTGCCAGACATGAAAATGAGTGTGCATCGCTAGATGAGGCTCCTGCCCCTGTGATGTGGATGTGGGCAGGTTGCTTACCACAGCTTCAAAGTCCTGCTTGGCTTCCTGCATGCTGCCTTGTTTCAGGAGGATGTTGCCTCGCTGTAATCGGGCCTGTGGGACAGAACCCCCCCCCCCCAGATCCTTTAAGACAAGTGTGACAGGGAAGTAGGTTTGGGTGACAGCAATCATTTCCTGCTTGGAAACAGGAAGCTTATCCGTTGGGTTGCACAAACTGCTTGTGCACAAACTGTTTGCGCTTGTGCACATTTGCAAACACATGCAAGGAAGGATAGAGTAAGAATCTGCAGGGCCCCGATTATATAGTAAAACAGGGAACTTCACAAATATACCCACTGCATGAAGCTGCTCATGCATCCTGATTCCTTAGAAGGACACCATGGCAAAGGGAAGACCAGCCTGGCCTCAGACATCAGTACAAGTTGAGCAGCTGCAAGGACCTTACTATCTCCCTGCAGCTTGCCACCTTGCCAAAAAAATGGAACTTGCTCTGTGCCACTTGCCTTGGGACAGCAGTATTGAGGGGAAGATACACAAGGGCTGCTAGGCAATTTAAAATAACAAAACTGTATGGATCTGTATGGATCTGCAAGCTATCCCTGAAATCAGCTGATCAGAGGACAGGATAGAACATCTTTAAAAATAAAACAAATAATGGCTGCGGATTAGTTATAACCTGTATCAATGGCATCTGCCAGCATGCCCATGCTATTCAGAATTATTCTCCACCCATGCAAGAGGCACTGAAAGAGGAAGCAGGGGACTGATTTGAATAATTCAAACAGGTTCTCTGTGCTGGAAACAAACCCTTCTCCCTGCACCCTTTCCCATTAAGGAGGTCTTAGGGGGGAGGGGGAGAACACACACACACACACACGACTTACAGCCATGAAATCCGGCTTGAGCTCAATAGCCTTTGAGAGGTCAGGGAGCGCCGATTTGAACTTGCCCATGGCTAAGTAGATAGTTGCCCGTTTGTAGTAGGTAAGGTAGTTTTTGGGATCACTTTCTAGGAGAGTCGAGGGGGGGGGGGAACCAAACAGAAATAAATGTCAGTATGCTTAACAGAACGTATACTGTGTGAGATGCTTACGGTTCTGCATCTGCCCCCTCAATGAGTAGCAACATAAACTAATAATTATAGGGACAGACTGGAATTGCTGTGGTTTAGCTCTTTCACATGCATTTCTCTAAACCAGCTGAAGCTATATTTATGATTTAAAATTATACAAAGAACAACAGATCAGTTAGTGGAACCATTACCTTCCAAGGGCCCTCTAACTTATACCCTTAGAGTGCTCAGAAGTCGAGTGACACACCGACATTAAGAGGGCAGCATAAGCCCGTAAGACACCTGTCAGTCAGATGCCTCAGGGATGACAGTCAAAACAGGCTATATTACTCACCCACTGCAGAGTGGTAGTGTGATAGTGCCTCAGCCAGCTGCCCAGCGGCCAATAGCTTCCGCCCCATTTCCAGGTGGTTTTCTATCTCAGCTTGCCCAGCAGCCAGCAAACCTGCAAGGTATGAAATGGTTTGTGAGACCAATAGCCATTGTAACAGAGCAGGAGAAAGAGAGTTGTGAGTAGAGGACATATGCATGTTTTAAGGAAAGGGGGGGGGGGGCCAAGCAAAATGGCAGGACACCTGCTCTGCATAAGATGATCTTAGGGTCAAGCCTGTTGGAAGTATAACAGCAGGGATAATTAAGTTAGCAACCTAAGGGTTAATTCTATTTACAGTTAGCCAGCTAACCAAGAGAATGGTGGAGGTTTTGCCTAGCACCCAGTCAGAAGGGCATGGTGCTTGCTGAAGTAACTCATGCTCTGACTGGCTATGTAGTTCTGAGAGTTTCCCCTTATACATGCAGTTGTACATCTTCCTGTTGTGAACAAGGCCTTAATTACGAAACACAAAAACCTGTTTATTTCTCCTCATATTTATGTACTGCTTTTGTTCAGGTCACACATTAAAGCATTATTAGTTTCTTTTCTCTCTGGACTCTCTGCTATTGAAGTGACTCTGTTAAAAACTCCTTAGCATTTCCAGGGGGCAGGGGGAGAATCAAGTAGAATGAGATGTGAAAGATCACTTCTGGAAACTCCATTCAGTTACTGGTTCCAGAACCAGGTATCCTGCCAATCTCAGTTTTGTTCACATTGCATAGCTTTCTGCAAACCCAGAAGGTGTGTACTGCAGAAGTAAGCTTGAAGGGCAAGTAGCTCTAGAACTGGTTTGCTGTTTTTATAAATTCAACAGACAATGAAATTATTTTTAAAACTAAATCTATCGTGTTCAAAAACAGCTGCATCCTGTCATTTATCGTTGTCTCCCATATGAGATGCAAAGAGCAATCAACACAATCTCCCCAGACCTGTGGAAACATCTGGAGCGATCTATTGGACTAGAGACTTCAATATGCATCACAAACTTATTCCAACAACGGTTCCAACTTCAAACTACTGTACCGTTATGCCTTTCCACAAGAAACGACATACTAGCTGCTATCGTTGCTTGTGTAATGTTAAAGATACATTAGGAAAACATGCGTATGGTTTTATAATCAAGGAATGTTCCCTTCAATTAGGTTATCCGACAGGTCCTGTACAGTCCTACCTCTGTCTGGGTAAATAATAAGTGTACACCTAGTGGAGACAGTTGGGAGTAGAGCGGAGGGAGCGACTACCTCAGCTGCAAGATATTGACTGGCAGCCGGCAGGAACCTTCCAGCGGATGCAAAAGATCAGAAGCATGAGTTGCGGAAGATGGAGGAGAACACTAAGGACTAGAAACATGCTAAGTGAGAGTGGCAATGAAAGGGGCGGGGCTATAGGGATGTGGGCGGGGCTACAAGGCGCGTCAACGTGAGAGGGCGGGGCCCGTGGCGGGCGGGGCTTAGAAGGTGGGTTGGGGGCGTCAGAGCGAACCCTGACGCGGAGGAGCCGGCAACACAGGAGGTGGGGGGAAAGAAAGGGGCGGGGAGACCGTCTACGCAGGGGGCGGGGCCAGCAAAAACCCTGTCCCTGAGGGCGAAGAGGAAACGACCCCTCGCCTCCCGGTTACCATGGTTACCTGGCAACTGCAGGTCCAGCAAAACGCACAGCAAGGACGCGACCCACAGCAGCCGCCTCTCGCAGCCCCCAGGGCCCAGCCCGGGGTTGTCCCCGCCTCTGCCGAGCAGCCCCAGGCCGCGCCACACCGGCTGCTGCCCGGACTCCATGTCCCAGCTCCGGACCCAACTCACTTCCGCTTCCTCGTCGGCGAAAACCATTTCCGGCCGCTCTAGCCTCTTACTTGTCTCTTCTTCTAGGCTACGTCAACTCGGCCTCCTTACTCCTCCAAAAGCGTCAGGGAAAGGGAAGGAGGACAGGGGAAAGGGGAAAGAGGAGCTGCTGGCCAATCAGCTTCCACATCGTGGATGTCGTGGAACTTAGTTAGCCAATCAGCGTCAGATGAAGTCTTCGGCGCACCACGTGGGCGGATGCGCTTCGTGGTCTTTGCAGAGCCAAGCCGGGGGGTGAGATTCCGATGCACGTGTGGATACGATAATAGGGGGATACTTTTGCAGGGTGGGATTATGATGGTAATGAAAATTCTAATGATGACCGGTCTTCATCGTCCTAATAGTAATAATAATAATAATTAATAATAATAATAATAATAATACTTGCTTGTCATAAATGTAATAATTAGGAATTATTGAATTCAGCACTTGTGAATTTCTTCAGTGGGTGTAGTGGAACAAGAAAAGAGGTGCACATGGGCTCAGCTTCTCTCCCCGCTCTGGCTCATGCGGTTCAATCCTAAAGAGTACCTCTGAGCATGTGCAGAGCGACTTACTTCCTTGGCTGAATCCTCACAATCCTTCCCACCACATTTGAGAACCTGAAGTCCTAGTATCAGCCTGGTTATAAAATAAAACACTGCGTGTGTGTTTGCCTGTGTGTGGAAATGGGCAGAACTTGTTCTGCTTATAGTTATTTTAACAGGTTTGACTAAGAGAGCCTGTGCCAGCGTTTGGTAACTCGAGGAGCTCTAGCAATGCATTGATATTTCCCAATGTTTATATTTCAAGAACAATAGCTTCAGACTCATTTTCAGTGATCTAGTTATTTGATTGTGAGCTCGCAGGCATAGTTAGGTCAGGCTTCCCACTTACAGCCCTTTAGAAGTCATACATAATAAAGATAATGGCATGCAGCCTCTTATTGCAAAGAGGGAGGGGAAGGCTGAAGCAAATTCACAGGTGGTGTAGATTTGTTGTGTTGTGCATTTTTGATAACCGGCTCTCCTCTTCCTTCACCCTCCCACCCAGAGATCATGCCAGGGATGCGCCCATCCTAATGGAGCCAGGCTGCAAGCGCCGGAAAACGGTGGAGATGAATGGGGCCTCCACATGGGACGTGCTTCCTGTTCTTTCAGAGAGGGAATCCCAGAGTGTGGCTCTAATCCCTGCCTTTGCCGCACCCATCCTGGACAAGAAGGAGGCGTGCCGCCTGGTGAGGGAGGTCTCTGCCGCCTACCCACTGAGGGACCACGCACACTTGAAACGTGTCCGTTCCTGCGCCTCTGCGGAGAGCGCCCATCCACTGGAGATGATCCTGTGCCTGGCCAGCCCCAGACCAAAGCAGGATGGCTCGCAGTCCCTTGCTGCCCTTTTCCCCAATGGCCAGGTCGACCCGCGTGGCTTGGGGGAGCCTTTTTTGACCCTGGTGCCAGCCTTCCCGCCCTTGACCCGCCCCCAGTATGAGGAAGCCTCCTCGCACTGGCCTGTCTCTTTCCATGAGAACAAGCGCATCAGCCGGGCTCTCAGCGGCTGCCTCTTCACTCCCTCGGAAAAGGCCGCCATGCAAAGCCATATGGAGCTGGCTATCCGAGCGGCGCAAGAAGGTGTGCGGCTCAACATGGAGCCGGTGGGGGCCGTGGTGGTTGACCAAGCTTCTGGGAGAGTTCTGGCGGTGGCGCATGACTGCAGGAAAGGCTTCAACCCATTGCTGCACGCCGCTATGGTTTGCATCGACCTGGTGGCCTGCGGCCAGGGAGGTGGGGCGTACGGTTATAAAGATTACCCTGCTTGCAGCTTCCTTCAGCCGGACGGCGACTCAGGTCATTCCTCCTCATCGGGCGATGGGCTCCCCTACATCTGCACCGGCTACGATATGTACTTGACGCGGGAGCCGTGCGTGATGTGCGCCATGGCTCTGGTGCACTCGCGTATCGGACGGGTTTTCTACGGTGTGCCGTCCGCTCACGGTGCCCTGGGGACCAACTACCACATCCACCGCCGCAAGGACCTGAACCACCGCTTTGAGGTGTTCCGCGGTGTTCTGGAAGACCAGTGCCGCAGCTTGGCGCATATTTCGGTGCCCGGGGAATCACGGAAAGACAGTCCTTGAGGAGGATATTTCTTGTTATGCTTCCTTTTTAACTTTTTATAATATATATTATGTATGTCTTATTTTAAGAGAAGTAGCGTGTCTGCGGTGCTTTGGAATGTGTACAGTGGTACCTCAGGTTAAGTACAGTGGTACCTCAGGTTACATACACTTCAGGTTACATACGCTTCAGGTTAAAGACTCCACTAACCCAGAAATAGTGCTTCAGGTTAAGAACTTTGCTTCAGGATGAGAACAGAAATCAGGCTCCGGCGGTGCGGTGGTAGCAGGAGGCCCCATTAGCTAAAGTGGTGCTTCAGGTTAAGAACAGTTTCAAGTTAAGTACGGACCTCCGGAATGAATTAAGTACTTCACCTGAGGTACCACTGTACTTAATTTGTTCCGGAGGTCCGTTCTTAACCTGAAACTGTTCTTAACCTGAAGCACCACTTTAGCTAATGGGGCCTCCTGCTGCCGCCGCGCCGCAGGACCACGATTTCTGTTCTCATCCTGAAGCAAAGTTCTTAACCTGAGGTACTATTTCTGGGTTAGCGGAGTCTGTAACCTGAAGCATATGTAACCCGAGGTACCACTGTATTTGTGTGTGTGTGGGGGGGGTTGTCTCTCATTTTAACCCTTTTTACTGTTCTCTTTTTTTCTTTTGAAATACATTATTTAAAGAACAGTCATGTGTCTGTGGTAACTGGGAATTTGGAGTACCTGAAACTGAGCAGTGACCCTCTACAGATTTTTGGCACTTGTGAGAATTTTTGTGTGCATTGTGAGAAATGATGACTAGGGAAAACCTCTGCTTATAAATGGTCCTATGTGCAGTTTTGAGCTTCATGAGTGGGACCTGCAAGAAAATGTTGCAGTGCAGAAAGCCCTTGTTAGGCAGCCAGTACCTCCCTTCGCTTGATCTGCAGCAGTTGGTCAACTTTCCACAGCTATTGAGCATGTCTAGTCTTCATCGGTGTTTTGTGGTCCCCTCAGTTTTTCTTTCTAATAATAATAATAATAATAATTTTTTATTTGTATCCCACCCTCCCCGGCCGAGGCCAGGCTCAGAGCGGCTAACACCATAAAAACAACACAAAACGTAACTTTAAAATGAGCAGCCTACATCACAAAAGTAACATTCAACAATCATTAGGATAATATAAAATAATAATATCAACACATAAAAGTTAAACAGAAATCCACTCAACAGTTACAATAAATAATTTCTAAACTATAATCAATAAAACAATGGCAAGCCACAGTACATGAAATAATACAATACAAATTGAGAAGCAGAGACTAGGGGGTGGAGCAAGGCAGGTGGAAGGAGGCCTTGCCTGATGAAGTCTCTCCCCTCCTCTAAAGTTGTTTTGTACATCTACGTACCTGGGATTTCAATTGAGCGTGCTGATACCTCCTTTGTGGATTATTTCCCCCCTGCTACATAGGGATTCGTACTTGGAAAATTCAGGCAATTCACCACCATGTTGATGACTCCAATGTATACTTCATGTGGGGAATACTACACATATTTCATTGTATTCCTGACTCTAGCATCCTACCAGTCAGCATGAAAAGGGATCTTTTTAGCCACTATATGCTCCAAAGCTAAGCATTTGGGAACACACAAGGTGCTTCAGTTTCAGAAGAAGGTACTTCAAGATCTGTTACGTACAGTGGAGATTTACGGAAAACAACTTAAAGTCACTCCAAAATAAGATTATTGGAGCACTCCAAATCATGTATGCGCACAGAAAATAGCTGAAGGGCAACACATGGAGATCTGCCTTGATTGTTGCAACACACCCCTAATTTTTATTAAATGTATAATTAGAAGATTATTTTATGATCTTAGAACAGCTGTGGCTGCAACTCATGAAGGGATCCAACACTTTTGAGTTTGCCACTGTGCTGTTGCCTTGTATGGATACAGAAAACCAGCACTGGCAGTGACAGGCGGCTGCATTCAAGAGTGGCGCCAAAGGAATGTGAGCCTAGGCCATGCCATTTTAGGGGATGAAGCTTAATTTTCACAAGATTTGTCAGTGATGGGGGTCTTAAAAATATGTTTTTGCTTGGGAAGAACTCCAATCTGCTATTGGGCAGCATTTAGTTTGGTAAATGATGAGGAAGCGTATAAACTGCTTTTGGGGAACCAAAGAATTTTAATTTTAACTTCTGAAAATGTCAGGTAATGCTGAATAATAATAATATAAATAAATAAAGAATATATCTATATATATTGATATATCGATATAAAGATATATGGATATATGATATAACTGCATATTTTGGGCAATCATTTTTAAATATTTCTATGCAATTTTACATGCATTTTACTTACCAAGAAAAAACCCCCTAAATTATATTAATATAACCAATATCTTTTGTATTGCCAAGTCATGTTTCAACTTTTTAGCACCTCACATTTGGGGAATTTGCAAATTCAATTCAAAGCCAACCTTCCCCCTCCCAATGCCCATCAGTATGCAAAGGTGAGGAAGTCAATACAGTATGTTTTAGACCCAGAATTGCTCGTCAAAATTCGCTGGCTCTAAAATGCATTGCATCGTTTCAAATCCATGGTCCTATTTCAATTGACAGTCTTTCATTGCTTTGTAATACGCAGCAACGACTATTTAGGAATGTAATGCAAATCCTAGCCTCATGGAGCAGAGTGGCGCAGCGGAAGCGTGCTGGGCCCATAACCCAGAGGTCGATGGATCGAAACCATCCTCTGCTAAGTTTAATTTTTTTTTTTTTTTAGGGTGACATTTTAATTTGGTAGCAATGTGGAAGAAGACAAATACCTCCTTTAAATTAATATGCAGGCAATTCGAGTCTCAAATAGCTGCAATACCTTCCAGTTTAGATGTCTGGAGACAGAAGTCTTTTGTTTAAATAACTCTGTTTCCCCTTCAGGGAAAGGAAGACGCCAATCAATGGGTTATATCAGGGTCCACTCGTGCAGTGCAAACTTAACTATGATTACTCATAAAAGGTATTGAAAAATATGTCTTTCTGTAATAGTTAGCCGTCGATTTGTGTGGGTTTTTTTTTTTAATTGTGTATATAATTCTGGCAAATCGCTTTGTGTTGTTTTTTGAATGAAACTGAGGTATATAAGCATTTTTAAAAATAAATTTAAAAGTCTATTGCATTCAACGGGGCTCGCTCTCACGTAAATGGGGGTGAAGCAGCCCCACTTAATTAAATAGGACTTACTTCTGAGACGTAGACACGATTGAGGCTTGCATTGTGAGTGGGGTATCACCCAAATGCGATTTTATATATATAGCAGAAAAAGACTTTGTGGCTCAAAACCTGACACTTACGCATCCCCACTGAACGCCAGATCTACTTCTGAGTAAGCTTGCTTAAGATTTCGTTGCAAGCTTATGGACTGTGATAGTATCAACCCCGCCCCACCCCCTTCACACAGTTTAATTTGATTTGCTTTGACAGCAAAGGTGCAAATAAGCCCGCAGCTTTTTAAAAACAAACCCTAATGAAATGTGATGCACGAAATGCGATATAAGAAGAAAAGGAAAGGATGCTTTAAAAAATCATTTGGATTCACTAATTGCTACGTTTGCAATTCACTGTGATCACAAATGGTTGCAAGCCAAGCCTTGCGGTTTATAAAAGCAGATACTTATGAACGCGCAAGCTGAGCTGAACGGCGTTAGGGTGAAATTCATCGTTAAAAGAGGTCTCCTTCCAACGGCCAACTTCCAACATATTTTTAAAATGTGTTTCTTGTGTTTCTATATACATGCTTAGTTAGGCAAAGGAGGGGGAGGGGCTGCTTAGCCAGATACGGAAATGAAGGAACAAAACATACTTGATTATCGAAAAGGGCACTTCTTTGAATTTTTTTTTACAATTTTTTTTTTTTTTTTTTGCTATTTGGGGAGGATTCAAAGGAATCTCCTTAAGAAAGGTAAAAGACAAACATACAAAAAAGAATTTCAAAAAACTCAACCGCCCGAACAGGGACTTGAACCCTGGACCCTCAGATTAAAAGTCTGATGCTCTACCGACTGAGCTATCCGGGCTCTGAGAGTGCCTTGTTTCAGGAGTAGTGTAGTGTGTTTTGGCATAGCAAGCCTGCAGGTTCCTGGCACACTGTCCTTCCCTTTGTTTCCTCCCGGAAAGGTAAGAACACAAGAAGAGCCCAGCTGTTGCATCGGGCCAGTGGCCCACCTAGTCCGGCAACCTGTCTTTACATTGGTCCAGCCATGGGGCCCACGGGAAGCCCAAAAGCAGGAGGTGGGGAGGAGCTCGGGTGTGGGGGGGTGCACAGCATTCTCCCCACTTGTGATTCTCAGGAACTAGACCCCCTGCCTCCAACAGGGGACAGAGAACGTAGCCACTGCGACTAACCATCGTTCAAAGCCTTCCAGGTTGGTGCCGCTAACTTTGAGCCCTAATAGTTCTGAGATAGAAGAGAGAGACAGCCATTTGTTAACCCAGTGGTTCAATGTTTATTATACATATTTTATCGGTTTAAAACTTGAACAGAATTACATAATAACAAATTATTAATACTGCAACACAGCAAAGGGTGGCAACAACTGTCAGGATGGCCGAGCGGTCTAAGGCGCTGCGTTCAGGTCGCAGTCTCCCCTGGAGGCGTGGGTTCGAATCCCACTTCTGACAAAACGCTGTTTTTGGTGCCTTTCCCAAAGAACGGGCTGGAGATACTGTATTCTTCTCCTTCTCCTTTTTGGGCGCACTGTGGATAGCTATCCTTCAATGAAAATTGATTGCGTACAATTCACACACCCCTGTCCGCTATCGCAGTTAATTGCAGTTTTAATACCCCCCAAAATTACTATCATTATTACTGTATGTGACTAAGCAGCTTGCAGATCAGCACAGAATGTAACTGCTTAAATCATTCTGTTTCGGTGTTTTATCATTTCCTCTCTCTCATTCTCTCCCGTTTTGCCCCACGTTTCGGGCAAATGTGAAATTCGACTTCCTGGTTGATTTGTTTGATCTGGAATGAAGCCTGAAATAGGAATATGGAGTGCTCTATTTATGTAAGCATAATGGCGTGTGTTGATAGGCGAGAGTAAAGTTCAGTAGTGTGATTTCGCCATCTAGCGTTCACTTTCACGATTTTAACATCCCCTATTACATTCAACAGCTATCCAGGAAACAACTCCTTCGTAACTGGCCGGTTAGCTCAGTTGGTTAGAGCGTGGTGCTAATAACGCCAAGGTCGCGGGTTCGATCCCCGTACGGGCCAACTGTTTCTTTTTGGAACCTTTTCCAATGCAATACTGTATTGTTAATTCTCTCCGATTTTCACATGCTTTCATTTATTTTTTTGACAAAATCCTGCAGGGAGCTGAATGGGAAACTGTATTGTGTAATCCAATGGGTGTTTCTTCAGACGCCTATCTCTGGTGCATAAAACTAATTTATTTCCCGCTCTGTGGTTATAATAGAGGCCCTCCACTCCGTTGTAATATGTTCATTATATCCGTTGTGATCTGTTGCGTTTTCGGTGAGATAATTCAGATTATAAACGCGACGTCATTCCCAAACTTCAAACGAAACAAATACCAGTTAGCTAATTATTTACTAAAATAGCAATTTTACATCCTGGTCAGGCTTACTGGAACTTTTTCGTGATAAGTGCCTTCTTAGCGCAGTAGGCAGCGCGTCAGTCTCATAATCTGAAGGTCCTGAGTTCGATCCTCAGAGAGGGCATGATATTTTTCAAAAACAAAAAAGTGTATTTCTAAACTAAGAAATTTATGCGTAGAGTTAATGCCTTCTTCAGAGGCTGCTGAACACGTCTTTTGTTGACCCATTCTAAGCAGCTCAAAAAGAAAGTATAATTTGGGGTGGGGGGTTAGGACGTAAGACGAACCCAGCTGGATCAACCCAATGGGCCCAGCCCATCTATTCCACCATCTTGTTCTCACAGTGGCCAGACCACGTGAATAAACGCACAAGCAAGACCTGAGTGAAGCAACACTCTCCCCTTCTGTAGCTCCAAGAAACTGGTATTCAGAGGCATGTTTGAAACAGCCTCCATGCTTTCTCGTGTTTAAGTGATGTTTTAAGCCTTCCCTGTGCTGAGAGAAGGACCTCCTTTGTCACTTTCACACTAAGCAATAGGTTTACAGAAAAGCTTCTATACAGCATGTACAGATTTAATCCAAGGATGTGGAAAGCTGTTGGCTTTTCAGATTTTGCTTTCCAGATACAATTCCTGCCTGTTGCACATGCTGTTTGGGGTGGATTAGAGTCCCGTAACAAGATGAGAAGGCCACAGGCTCCTCGCCCCTGAACTAAGCCAAACATTTCACTGTGGGACGCATTTACATTTTCTCTGCAAAAAGATTCGTATATATCACCCTAGGTAGTAGGACTAAGCCCCCTTCCACCAGATCAGACCATTGGTCAGCAATGCCAATTCAAATATCTTCATGGCTTCTGGTATGGGAGTCCTTTATTCGTCTAAGCCTGTTGCAGCTTCCCCATCCTCCAAAATTTCCGCCCAACGTGGGGCCCACGACCCTGAGATTAAGAGTCTCATGCTCTACCGACTGAGCTAGCCGGGCTGCTGGCTAATGGGCCTTTTTTCCATCTCCTCCAAGCAGCTGTTTCTCAAAGCAGCTGAAAGATGCCCTTGCTCCCTGTCTCATAAAGGTAGACATGAAAATCACCCATTGAAACTGATCAGCGGTAGATTCAGGGCAAACAGAAGTCCAGCGGTTTGTGTAATTCATCACCATAAATGTGGTGACAGATTATCAGTGGCTTAGACATGCCTGACACTGGCTACCAGTTATGGAAACTAAATGGAACCTCCAGCTTCAGATATGGCATATCTTTTCTTATGGGAGTGGGGCTAGCGAGGAAATACAGTAGCAGTGCTGTTTTAGGAACATTCGCAGGGAAACCAAAAAGCTTGTTTACAAAGCTATTGTACTAGCAACCTTACTGTATGCTTGTGAAACATGGACCACTTACAAATGCCATCTCCAACTCCTTGAAAGATTCCATCAGCCGTGTCTCCGAATTTTTTTACACATATCTTGGGAAGACAGGCGAACTAATGCCAGTGTACTGGAAGAAGCAAATATCACCAGTGTCGAAGCAAGGATTCTTCAACAGCAACTTCATTGGACTGGTCATGTTGTGTGGATGCCTGGTTATTGTCTTCCAAAGCAACTACTCTATTCCAAAGCTAAAAATGGAAAACGTAATGCTGGTGGTCAACAAAAGAGGCTCAAAGACTCTCTCAAGGCAAATCTAAAAAAAATGTAATATAGACACTGCCAACTGAGAAACACTGGCCTGCGAGTGCTCCAGTTGGAGAACAGGCTTTACGAAAGGAGTCATAGACTCTGAAGACGCTCAAACTCTGGACGAAAGGGAGAAATGTGCTAAGAGGAAGGCACGCTTGGCAAACTCTCACCATGATCAACTCCCGCCCGGAAACCTATGTTCCCACTGTGGAAGAATTGGCCTCCACAGTCACTTACGGACTCACTGTTAAGACTGTGTTCATGGAAGACAATCTTACTCAGCTACGAATGATCGCCAAAGAAGACAGTAGCAGTGCTGTTTTAGGGCACTGTTTATTATGGGATTGCTGAATACTTCAGGCTGACCACTGTGGGGAGCAGAATGCTGTGCCAAATAGACCTTTAACCTGACCAGGCTCTTCTGTTATGTCCTCAAGAGCTTTAAACCCTCCCAAATTATATAGTCACTCTGGACCTCTACTAATTTGTATTTACCTCTAAAAACGATTACCCACACATTGGAACTCCTTGCCTATTAACATCAACCAGGTGCCTTCACTGAACTCTTTTCAGCACCCGCTAAAAACATTTTTTTATTTAGGCAAGCCTATTGAGACATGTCAATGTCAAAATTTGTTTTAATTTGGTTTGTTTTTAGCTTACTATTGATTTTAAATATTTGTTGGATGTTTAGATACTTTTAAACTGATAATTTTGTTAATCTTTTTGTGAACTGATTGGATGTTTTACTACAATCAAGTGGTGCATAAATGTTGTGAAATAAATAATTATAATAATCTTGCCTCCCAAAAGAAACCCAGGGCAGCAAACACACAAACGATAAAATAAAAAATACACCTAAAAAGAATTCCAAAACAGTACAGGTGTAGACTGGGGAAGAGCTATACTTAAAAGGCTTGTTGGAAGAGGAAAGTCTTCAGTAGGTAGGGCTCAAAGTCAGAGATGGCAGGGACATTGCTAAGTACTGAAGAAAAAACCCCCAGACCTAGAGTAAACCTATTTGCAAAATTAGGGTGACTTCCTGAGTTATGGGGTAGTTACAAGATTTTCTGGGACCTGTATGTTGAATAAGATGAAACATTCTACAAATCAGTAAGACAGTAAATTTCTGCCTGACAGCATTTCCCACATTGCAGAGTGGGATCTGAAACCGAGCAGCACAAAAAACGCTCCAGAAACTATAGCGCAATTCCTCAAGTTTTTAAAGTAGCACGAAACAGAATTTACCACTACAGATCTACCTTCAAGTCACGTCCCAAGCTATCTAGTCTCTATAGTTAACCAAAAGAGGCGATGCTTAGCAATATCAGCTCATTTTACTGCGAAAGTAGGTGGCTCTTAAAAGAGCCTTTGGTTTTCTTTTTGGGAAGCCCAATAATCAGTTCTCCGGGGAAGCTCACTTGGAGCTGGTGTACTTGGTGACGGCCTTGGTGCCCTCGGAGACGGCGTGCTTGGCGAGCTCTCCGGGCAGCAGGAGCCTGACGGCGGTCTGGATCTCCCGGGAGGTGATGGTGGAGCGCTTGTTGTAGTGCGCCAGGCGGGAAGCCTCGGCCGCGATGCGCTCGAAGATGTCGTTGACGAAGGAGTTCATGATGCTCATGGCCTTGGAGGAGATGCCCGTGTCCGGGTGGACCTGCTTGAGCACCTTGTAGACGTAGATGGAGTAGCTCTCCTTGCGGCTCTTCTTGCGCTTCTTGTCGCCCTTCTTCTGGGTCTTGGTGATGGCCTTCTTGGAGCCCTTCTTGGCCGCGGGAGCGGATTTGGCCGGTTCAGGCATCTTCCAACTTTCTACCGACAACACCGAAGGAAAGAAAGTCGAGTAACAGCCGCGCTGCGCACTCTCCTATTTATAGGACGCTTATGCAAATGAGGTATCGAAACGCTCGTGTCACAATTGGCTACAATCCTTGCTGACGCAAAAGAAAAAGAGAGGGGCGTGGTCCGGAATTTTGATCTGCGCGCCTGTGAGCTCTCATTGGCCAACCGTTTCCCGCGTCCTCTCTCATTGGCTGCGTTTCAGAATTCCTTCTGCCGCTGGCGTCCTGCACGATCATTGGGCATTGAGTTCCAGAGGCTGACCAATCAGAACGTGCAATCTCAAAACCAGGGGAAAGTATATAAGGAGCGGAATCGGGCACAGTTGCTTCATTCAGCATCGGAGGAGTTTGTTTGTGTGCATACTTTCAACGTCATCGCCATGTCTGGACGCGGCAAGCAAGGAGGAAAAGCTCGGGCTAAGGCCAAGACTCGCTCTTCTCGTGCCGGGCTCCAGTTCCCCGTGGGTCGTGTGCATCGTCTTCTGCGCAAAGGAAACTACGCTGAGCGCGTTGGAGCCGGAGCGCCCGTCTACTTGGCTGCTGTGCTGGAGTACCTGACTGCTGAAATCCTGGAGTTGGCCGGCAACGCTGCCCGGGACAACAAGAAGACCAGGATCATCCCTCGCCACTTGCAGCTCGCCATCCGCAACGACGAGGAGCTGAACAAGCTGCTGGGCAGAGTCACTATCGCTCAGGGAGGCGTCCTCCCCAATATCCAGGCTGTGCTGTTGCCCAAGAAAACCGAGAGCCACAAGGCCAAAGGAAAGTAAAGCAATAAGAAAGGTGCTAAAAAGTAAAAAAGCCCAACCAACCCAAAGGCTCTTTTAAGAGCCACCCACAACTTCATAAAAAGAGCTGATTTTTCTCTTACTACTTGCGAGATGTAAAATCCCATGCGAAGCCTTGAGGAAGAGTTAGTAGTTTATAAAATTATGGTCCTCCCGTTCGCGAGTCTCTTGCTAGAAGGGTTTTACGGCCCTTATAGCAGGCTGCGGTATCTTCCCCGAACAATACATTAAATGGGAAAAAGCTTATAGAAATTGGTGGGTGTGATTTTTTTTTTTTAAAAAATACACTACAGTAACAAAAAACTGTACCGGGATCAATGTTTCCAGTAAGAAGGCAAGTTGAATACACTATTACGGACAGGGAGCTTTGTACATTACTGTAACAAGTAAACGCCACAATTGATACCCAAGTAACAATTTTGAATCTGATTCAAGTTTTCAGTTCGGCACAAAAGTTCTGATGATATAATGTAGCAGAATCTTTTTTCCCCGCTTCCAGGAGTAGTACAGGATAAAGAAAAGGGAGCCGAAGCGGCAGGGACTTCATTGGCTAGTATTTTAGCGCGGGAATTTTGAAAACAGTTTGGACCAATCGTAAAAAGCGCGGGACTTTTGAAAAAAGAATTTGGACCAATCACATACAAGTACGGAAGTTTCCGTCAAAGAAATGCGGCAACTAACCAGGAAATCGTCTCTCTCCCCTCCCCCCCCTTCCCCTTTCAGGGAGCACCATAAAGGTTTTGGGATAAGCTTTCGTGGACCTAACTATTTTTCTGTTAATGTCTGAACTTCTAGAATTTGCTCATCTTCTGCCTCTCCCGCAACATGAAGCTTGTCCCTCCCCCCAACATAAATCCTGGCTACGCCCATAGTCATGGTCATGTTGTCCACAGGATCCAAACAAAAAAAGATTGCCTTCGACCTATTCGCCGTCAGCTTTTTAACACAATCTTTATGCGCCATTACCTGGGAGGAAGTCTCTTTGAATTCAGCGGGTCTTATTTCTGAGCAGCCATGTATAGGATTGCTCTGTGAACGTATTAAATAGGACAATAGAGTAATTTAAGTACAGTGTAATCCAGAAGTAAATCCTATTGAATTCAATAGATCTTACTCTCAGATTAGGATTGCAGCCTTATTTAGGCTCCCAAATTGTGCGCTTTCTAAATATAGAGAAGTGGTAATGCATTGTACGCCGTCCTTTTGATGTTTGATTGGCAGCTTTTGTATCCTTTCAGATCGAAGCTGCCTAGTTATTACCAGGTGCCTTCTTAGCGCAGTAGGCAGCGCGTCAGTCTCATAATCTGAAGGTCCTGAGTTCGATCCTCAGAGAGGGCACATTTCATTTATGCCCTGCGTGTGTCCTCGCCTAAAACATTTTTCTCTCAACAAAGAAAGCAGAACACCACGATTTCCCCGGGTAGTTTTCAAACGTTATTTATAAAATACCCTCTTGCCCGCAGTTTTGTAATCTAGAAGACACAACACAAGGAAAAGCAATTGGAAGGAGGTAAACCTCAAATGCAGACACCCTTTTTGTTCGTGTTCTAACACAGACATTGGTCAGCGACTAGGTCACCCACCATACAGCTCAAAAATAACCCTGGATGCTGTGATCTCTTAAGTGGCTTTGCAAAACGCGCACCTCCATTTTAAATGTAATAAAATCCAGAATAAGAGTGGTGCCCGGGATTGAAATAAAGAAAGAAATCCAACCGAAATATACTTCTTGCATAAACTCTCTTTTTTAGAGTAACGCTATATAGATGGTGATTCAAAGCATTGCTTTCAACAGCCCGGCTAGCTCAGTCGGTAGAGCATGAGACTCTTAATCTCAGGGTCGTGGGTTCGAGCCCCACGTTGGGCGCAGAATTTTTCTCTTCCTTCAAAAAAACCTTTGTTTCTTCCAAAGCCAACAACATTATATTTTTTTTTTTGCGTTACACACCACACGTCGATCGTTGCTTCAGTTCATTGTACACTGTATCATTATGGTATCTTTAGAGCTGCTTATACAGTATAAAGGAACGTTAAGCTCCCTTTTTTGGGGGGAGGGGGTGCTTTTTCATACACGGAAGAAATAATGCGAGAGCCAATCAGGTAGCAGGAAGGGAAGGCAAGGAAATTGTACAGCAGAGTGCTGTAAATAAAATAAAAATGCCAGAAACTGTATTTGGGACGAGGGAAAAAAAAATACTGAGCTAGCAGAGGATGGTTTCGATCCATCGACCTCTGGGTTATGGGCCCAGCACGCTTCCGCTGCGCCACTCTGCTGCACGAGTATTTAGCTTTCATTAAGATTCCTAAAAAGACTGCTCCCGTCTGTGCGTTACATTCTGATTAAGGCTGGAGAAACCTTTCTCACGCTCGCCTTGCAAAGACTCCCTGCCTGCTAATTTTGCCTTGGAAGTGAAACGCTTCTGCAGCCACCCGTACAGCGGGACGGGAAAAATAACCCATCTGGAGTTTTGTACGCGCTACGCAACTCTGTATCCTAACCCGCCGCCTAGGAAAGAAACAAGCAAGGAAATCTATTGGGTCAGGGAAGGAATTACAATTCCTTGAGATCTCACCCCAGCGTTTCCTCAGTGAGCTCCAGGAGGCAAGGTTTCGGATTGCACAGGGCAGTTCTTTCGGCTTGAACCTAAACTCTGCTCCTGTTTTGAGGTGAGGGATGATTTGTGGACACGTTGAGACCCGCAGTGGTTTGGCTACTTTCAGACGTGCGTGTTCCCGTGGAACATGCGTGAATACTTTAAAGTGGGTTTCTTGCACTGATCAAACAGTATTGTTTTTAATATTCGGTTGGAAGCCGCTCAGAGTGGCTGGGTTTTAGCTAGATGGGCGTGGTATAAATTCTTCTTATTATTATTATTAATTCTTCTTCTTATTATTATTACTGTATTGTTTTTAAAAGAATCCTGTCATTTGATTCCTGAGAGGGACTACACGATTATTATTACTTTTACTTACTTACTTACAAACCCTGTTGAATCAGATCACGGATCCATTTGACCTAGAATCTGCCCCCAACCTCTTCCACTGTGGGGAGCCAGATGGTTTTGTGAAATCGCACAAGCATGGCATAAAAGAAACGAACTTCTGCGCGCCTATAACTTTGGTTGCTAGGCAGCAGGTATTTAACGAGATACAATTCCTCTGAACATGGAAGTTCCATTGCACTATCAGAGCTAGCAAGAGTTGCTTTAGCAGGAAGATCCTCGTAGCACGCCGTGATCGTATAGTGGTTAGTACTCTGCGTTGTGGCCGCAGCAACCTCGGTTCGAATCCGAGTCACGGCAAATTGAGGGCTGTTTTTTTTTTTTAAGAAGCCAGTTCTGAATAAGTGTTAACATGGCACCCTAATAAGTTTATTTATTTAGCAATCTGTATATATCCTTCAACTGAAAGCAGAAAACATCCTATGAAATTAAAAAAACAAGATAGGGAATATTATGTAAAAATAGTAAGAAAAACCAGACATTCAACAAAATTTCCAAACTGTAGATAAAACCAACTGATTTTAATAGCAGATATACATAACCAGGTTTCTTTTATTTGGTGATAGCACTTTCTTGTTGCTCATGGCAGTCATTTTTTGCTGTCCCCCCAAGGCATTTTAATCAATATTTATGATTATTTTAATACACTCACACAAAACCACTGTACACGGTACAATTATTTTCATCTCCCCTTCCTTCTAGCTATGGAGCTTACTTTTTTTCTTTAGCCCGACCTACATCACAGGGTTCTGGTGAGAATAAAATAGGAGAGGGAGAACCAGGTTGAGTTTGTTGGTGTCAGGGTGTGATAAAAACACAATAACTAGGATATTATTAGTGTGTGTGAATCAGTTTAGCTGGTCAGAAATTATTTACTTGCTACATTTGAAAGCACTTTTTATAAACACCAACTTTTCTTGGGTACCTATGTGAACACTGGCTTGCATATGTTGATCTTTATGTGTAAACTAACATGCATGTATGGATGTTTCTCTTGTTGTTAGTGGGCTGAGCTCCTCTTTCATTACAGAAGGCACAATTTTTGTGACGTGAACAATTATTTTATTTATTTTCCCGATAGCAGTTATCCTTCAGGTTACAGAGCAGTACCACTTTTCAGACAGGTAAAAATGGTAAATGCAATGGGAAGCAAGATCTGTTGCCATCCTTTGTGGCTATCCTTTATGCCATGGGAAGGCAAACTAAGGCCCCGGGGGGGGGGGGCGGATCTGGCCCAATCACCTTCGAAATCCAGCTCGCGGACGGTCCAGGAATCAGCGTGTTTTTACATGAGTAGAATGTGTCCTTTTATTTGTTACGGAAAAATCTAGGTGTGAGGCTGCTCAGTCACCCAGCTTGTCGGGCAGAGCCTGCGGGTCCCTGCGGAATAAAGGAAGGAGTCCAGCCACCAACCGGAGCAAATAGCTGTAGACCAAAGTTTATTGCACAATAGGTTCAAAGAGCAAGTTTGAACCCTGAGGATGGGGTGACAAAGACAACTTTCCCACTATATCCCAGAATACAGTTCACTGCTACATCATTGCTACATCACTGACATGTCACAAAAAGGGAGGGGTTAACCTTGGCAAACATGTCCAGACAAGTCCTTGGTACAAGATTAGCATAAGCAGACATGGCAGGGCAAGACTCAGGTATAATATTAGCATAGACAAATATGTCTTAAGTACCCACCACCCAAAAGTACAATAGAACTTCCTTTGCATGTCTGGACCCCTTGGCAAGTCTGGTGATGAGATTTGGCTTCCCTTGGCTAATGATGAGCCCAGCAATTGTCACCTCTGGTACTTCCTGGAGTCCTTTTTCAAGGGGAAAATAGCTTTGGAATGGAGGGAACTGGCAAAGGAGATGATTTTATATTCTTTTTAAAGCTAGGTAACTTCCCTGAGCTGTCAAGTTGAAAGGATACATTCGGTCATAATATTTGTAATATTTAACTTTAAAGATGTGCCCCCCCCCCGTAATTTCCATAACATATTTAAAATGCATCTCTGGGTGATAATAATAATAATTGTTGTTGTTGTTTAGTCGTTTAGTCGTGTCCGACTCTTCGTGACCCCATGGACCAGAGCACGCCAGGCACTTCTGTCTTCCACTGCCTCCCGCAGTTTGGTCAGATTCGTGTTTGTAGCTTTGAGAACACTGTACAATGTAATAATAATAATAATAATAATAATAATAATAATAATAATAATATACCTTTATTGTCAATGTGCCACCTGTGTACAATGAAATTAACAATTAATTACAATGAAATTATTTGTGGGGCATAGGAATTCGTTCATTTTTTTTCTTTCAAAATATAGTCCGGCCCCCCACAAGGTATGAGGGACAGTGGACCGGCCTCCTGCGGAAAAAGTTTGATGACCCCTGCTTTATGCCCTCAGGAGTTGCCCAACAGTATTAAGGTTTCATTTGTATCTTTGGACTACAATCCCCATCAGTCTCAGCCACTAGACTGGCCAGGGATGATGGGAGTTGTAGTCCCAAAGATCCGGAAGTCAGCATTTGGGGCAACCTTTCTCAACCTGGGGTCCCCAGATGCTCTTGATCTACAACTCCCACCATCCCTGACCAGCCGTGCTAGCTAGGAATGATGGGAGTTGTAGTCCAACAACACCCAGGGACCCAAGGTTGAGAGAGACTGGTTTTTTGGGGGCAAGGTTGAATTAAAGCATTGTTACAAATAAGCTCCCCCGTCTTGTGGGATGAGCAGTTCCAGGGGCAATTCTAAAGGATTGATCTTCCATAGGATGAGAGAGCTCTGGAGTCTCTCTGAGCTATTTGATTTACAGTGGTACCTCGGGTTAAGTACTTAATTTGTCCCGGAGGTCTGTACTTAACCTGAAACTGTTCTTAACCTGAAGCACCACTTTAGCTAATGGGGCCTCCTGCTGCTGCCGCGCCGCCGGAGCACGATTTCTGTTCTCATCCTGAAGCAAAGTTCTTAACCTGAAGCAGTATTTCTGGGTTAGCGGAGTGTGTAACCTGAAGTGTATGTAACCTGAGGTACCACTGTATTTGCAAATTTATGGGCAGATGGATTTTAAGCAGAGGGAGATACGCTCCTCTAAGCAGACGGCACAGTCTGCGTTGCATTAGCAGGAAGCAGCTTGTTCTTCCCTCTGCAAGGCTGGGACGCCGTTTCCAGCAAACACCCGCCTTCCTCTTTGAAACTGTTGTAAACAAAAATTGCCCTTTTCCCTTATGGGGTATCCAAGAGCCCATATAGAGTCCTTACATAGGTTCCATATTGGTAGGAGAAAATAACAGAGGCCAACCAAAGAATATTGAGAAGCAAAGCAACTAGTAAGCCTGATCTTTATTGATCTGTTGCAACAGGGTGCTCCCCTCACCCGCAGGAGAGGAGGAACCCAGAAAAATGGCGCGCAAGGCCTTATAAAGACTTTTGAAATTCCCATCCTGTAGATCAGGACCACCCCCAGAAACATCATACATGCATCACAGAAAAGGCGGTCTTAAAACATAAATTTGAATGTTGTTTTTCTCCTGTCGTTTATCTCCTGTCTGGCAGGTTACTTGATTGGATTGCCTGGGGAGCCTGGCCAGTCTTTTGTAATGATAAATACTTAGTTCCTGGGCCAGGTCACAGGCTCACACCCTCTTCATATCTTAAATGTGCCCCTAAGACAGGATTTGTGAGGAAAGAGACAATGGGGAGGTTTCCCACTTTGACCTTGCAGAGAAAACATTTGCTCAGTTTAGGAATCAAAATGGTTCCAGGTCGGTCTTCCTATGCTGATCTATGTATGTGCTTGGTTGGTACACTTATGAACATTACCATATATCTAAGACCTCAAAATTCCTATCAGAAATCCAAACTGCAAACTCGCCATTTCTGGGCCGCCCCTCCCCAAACCACACATCTAGCAGTTCAGAGCAAGCCGCGGCGGCGGCTCCCCAGTCTGCAGAGTGGTCCTATACTGCCACCTTGTGGCCATAATAGAAAGCAGCAACAGTAAAGATAAAAGGGAATGGGCAGAGACGTGGTTCAGAGGGTTCGCTCCTTTGGATAAACTTTATTTTCATATTTGGAACTACAGCCGATTATGGTAAAGGATTTCCATTTTTTTTTGTATTATAAAATATTTTATTCAAATTTCAAACATAGAATAGAGAATCACATAGCACATATACCAACAAACAATATTGAAAAGAGAAGAAAAGAAAAAAAGAAAAAGAAAAATACAACTGTTCATAATATTTTTATATAACTAACTGGACTTCCTCACATCTCCCTACCCTGCATTCTCTATAATAAAAATACCAGCAAATTATTACCTTGTTTCAATTCTTATTTTATACCTCTCAAATATTATACTTCTAATCTTAAAGTAATTTTTGACAATTAGTTAAAACTCAAGTTAAACATAATATTATTTTAAGTTTCGACCTTTTCTTGCATATCACTTAATTTTCTAAATCTTTCAGACGAGTTGCTGGAACCATGCTTTTCTGAGTCGTGCAATTTCTTAACATTCATACAATTTATATTGTTTTTGTAAATAGTCTTTAAACTTTTTCCAATCCTCTTCCATTGTAAGGATTTCCATTTTCAATGCACATGTGATCTTTATGTAGGGTTGTCATGGGGTTTATGTAGGGTTGTCATGTTTCAGAAGATGAAGATCTGGACACAAAAGCTGTTGAGGTTTTTTTTTTGGCAAAGTTGTTGAGCTTTCCCCCCTAAAAGCACACACAAAAAATTGAAACTCGCCAAAAAACAACAATAACACTTCCAATATGGGTTGCCATACCGCCGGGTTCTCCCAGACATTTTCACCATTTTCCCAGCGGGGAATTGTGCAACGCAGCTATGACAGGCTCCCATTAGATCAAGAATTTCCCGCACTTGGGTCTGTAGCTGTTTCTGGATTACAATTCCCATCATCCCTGACCACTGGTCCTGCCAGGTAGGGGTGATGGGAGTTGTAGTTCAAAAACAGCTGGAGACTCAAGTGTTATAAGAAAAAAACTGCTCTTTTATTCCCTTATGGGGTACCCAAGAGCCCATATAGAGTCCTCTTTTTAGGTTCTCTATGGGTAGGAGAAAATAACAGAGGCCAACCAGGGAATATTGAGAAGCAAGGCAGCTACTAAGCCTATCTTTATTAAAGCTGTTGCAACAGGGTGCTCCCACCACACATGGGGGCGGGGGGCAGGGCAGAGAAGACCGTGAGCACACTTGTGCAAGCCCTTATATAGACTTTTTAAATTGCCCACCTTCAAACTCCAGACCACCCCCAAAAACATTATACATACATCACAGAAGGGGTGGTCTAAAACAGAATCCTGAGTGTGTTGTTTATCTCCTGTCTGGCAAGTTATCAGATTGCATTATCTGGGTTCTGGCTGCTCTTTTGT
Source organism: Podarcis vaucheri (assembly GCF_965113315.1). Classification (NCBI taxonomy): domain Eukaryota; kingdom Metazoa; phylum Chordata; class Lepidosauria; order Squamata; family Lacertidae; genus Podarcis; species Podarcis vaucheri. The sequence continues at coordinate 11,644,953 of NC_138751.1, forward strand.
TATTATAATTGCCCTTAAGACAGGATCTGTGAGGAAAGAGACAATGGGGAGGTTTCCCACTTTGACCTTGCAGAGAAATATTTGAGGTCAATTTGTTCAGGACCTAATCTGTGGGGTTTCAGACATGTGGTTTATATATACAGTTATGAACATTTTTTTTTAAATACATGACCTTAAAATTCTTATGACAAAAGCAATGGGGGGAAATGCACTTGAAAGTGTAGCAGAACACTGGCTTTTGACTTAACATGCCCTAACCTCCCTGCAAACTAATCACTCATTAAATAGCCACCGTCATCCAATCAAATCAGGCTGAATGCTCAATAAACAGGTTGTCTGAAAGTACCTCCATAATACAGTAGTGTCATAACAGGGCATGCACAGACATTGTGACCACCGACATAGCAGTGGCCCAGATCCCTGCAGGAAACACACAAGCAAGACCCAGGCACAACAGCACTCTCCCCTCCCTCTGGAGGTTCCCAGAAAAGGGTTTTCAGAAGCACTTCTGCCTCCTGAATGGTGCCCTCTATCTAGCTCAGGTGTGGGGAATCTCTGGCTCTCCAGGTGTTGTGGAACTACAACTCCCATCAGTCCTGGCCATTGGCCATGTGAGCTGCAATTAAACAACATCTGGAGGGTCAAAGGTTCCCCACATCTGCTCTAGATGTTTTGCACTGCACATTCCAACCCCCCCCCCCCGAGAATCTTGCCATGCTGGTTGAGGTTCGTGGGAGTTGTAGTACGAAAATCCGGAGGGCACCATTTTTGGTACGCCTGTTTTAGACGTCTTGCTGTCATGACTGCTCTATTTGCAGATGAAACAAAGCAAAACAAAACAAATAAAATAAATAAAAAATTCCTTCCAGTAGCACCTTAGAGACCACGAATTTAGTTATTGGTATGAGCTTTCGTGTGCCTGCAGACTTCTTCAGATTTAAGTGCAGAGTATAAACAGAGGAGGGAAATACACTCTGTTAAGCAGACAGCACAGGTCTGCCTTGTTTATTCAGGGAGCGGCTTGTGCATCCGTCTGCAAGGCCATAACGCCGTTTCAGGCGAATCTCAGGCTCCCTTCCACCTCAGATTGCAAACTCCCCGTTTCTCACATGGCCACTCATCTCATGTATCTCATCTCGCAGCTCTCGGAGCAGCGGGGGAGCTTCCTTAAAGAGCGGTCCTGTACTGCCACCTCGTGGCAATAAAAGAAAACAATGATTCAAACCAGCGTTTCTTGCCCTCCCTGCTCGCCCGTTTAAGAAGCCTTCGTAGGGGTTTCTGTACTTTCTGGACAAATTGTGGTGGCAAGTCAACAGGTCTCCCACCCAAATCACTCCACAAAAGCTCTTCAGTTAACTTGCACCCCTGCTCCAGATCAGTTCCTCTTGGATTCATACACACCCACTTAATTTCCCCAAACACCTGCCTCTAAATAAATTAGGTCCAGTCCATTAGGTCCAGTCGTGACCGACTCTGGGGTTGCGGCGCTCATCTCGCTTTATTGGCCGAGGGAGCCGGCATACAACTTCCGGGTCATGTGGCCAGCATGACTAAGCCGCTTCTGGTGAACCAGAGCAGCACACGGAAACGTCGTTTACCTTCCCACCAGAGCAGTACCTATTTATCTCATAGGCGCCGACTCCATGGGGCTTGAGGGGGCTCGAGCCCCCTCAAAAAAAATTTTGGGGGGGCTCAGCCCCCCCAATAATCTCGGGCGCCCTTCAGCAGAGCGCCGCCGCCGTCCCCCGCCTCCTCCCCACCTGCTCCCTCGCCAGCCAGCCAGCCAGCCGCGCGCCCTAGCCGGAGAGCCCCGGCCGTCCCCCGCGAGATTAGGGAATCCCCGGGGGCGGGGGCTCCTGCCTCTAGCCCCAGGTTTCCCGCATATCAGCTGTTCCGGAGCTGATTGATAGGCAGCAGCACGCTCTCCCCTATACGCTCACGAGGGGGCGGCGCCACTTTATTTGCATATTCATGAGCTTATTTGCATATTCATGAGCTTATTTGCATTTCACGAGCTTTCCCGGGCCCCCCCAATATTTTTTATAAGTCCGCGTCCCTGATTTATCTACTTGCACTTTGACGTGCTTTTGAACTGCTAGGTTGGCAGGAGATAAATAAATAAATTTCCCCTTTAATCACGAAACTACCCAGACCCTGAGATTACCTTCTGAGGCCCTCCTTTGTGTGCCTCCTCTGTGAGAGGTTTGGAGGGTGGCAACAGGAGAACGGGGGCTTCTCTGCAGTGGCTCCCTGTCTGTGGAATGCTCTCCCCAGGGAAGTTCACCTGGCACCTTCATTATACACCTTTAGGTGCCTGGCAAAAACGTTCCTTTTTAACCAGGCCTTTGGTTGATCCAATTTACATCCTATTCCCTTTTAAAATGTGGTGGTTTTTTTGAGGGGGGGCTATTGGGTTGTTGTTTTTATTTTTATTGGTATTTTGTGCTTTTATATCTTTATTTTATTCTGTGAACCACCCTGAGACCCCTGTGTATAGGGCGGTATATAAATTCAATAAATAATAGCAATAATAATAATAATGAATCACCATATTTATTTCCCCAAACCACCTGTAGGCAACATACTATTAAATTAATTCATTTCCCCAAAATTTAATATATTCCCTACTTACTAAGATCACCCCTTTGTTTAATTTTATCTCAATTTTACCATCTGCCAAGAAACACCTGGGCCACTCGGAAAAACCCTACAGAGGGGGTGGGAAACTCATGGCCATGCTGGGATTGGCTGATAGGAGGTTCCTCATCCCTGGCCTATAGGCTTACTCTGAGCAATACCCCCAATTGCGGTCTGCGCCTCCTACCATCCTGGTTTGAGATCATTACTTCTGTACACGGAGCACAATCATAGCAGCAAGACATCTCCCCCTCCTTCTTTGCCTTGCTGTAACCTGGATGGTGGTTATCATTGCACACTGAAAGGGGCTGCACCTTTGCACAATGCAAGGATAGGAATGGTTCATCATCAGCTCAAGTTCTGGCACTGTTGATTTCCATAGACTTGTGAAAAATAGAGATACATGTAGCACCCAGCTACTCCAGAAGGCACGCCCCCCCCAAAAAAAATGGAATCAAAAGTAACCAGGAAGTCTCAAATCCAGAAAATGGATGTGTGACTCTACTCTTTTTTTATTATTAAAAAAACCCCAAATCTCTGTGTTGGTCTTTTTGCAGTTGTTTCAGTATTGATAAGTGGATCTTAACATTCGTTGATTTTGTGCCTTGCTTGGAAACTGATGCATTGGACAATGGACACAAGCTTAGAAAGTGTTTTTTGGTTTTTTTTTGGTAAACGCAGTAACAGAAATATTTGTTATGAAGATAATTTTTAGGACCTGCACTCCAAATTTAAATCAGATTCAACAGTTAGCCCTAAGAGAAAATGAAAATAGCGCCAGAAATGTATAGAGATCTACTTAGTCTGGATAGGTTTACTACATAAGTCAATGTATAGCAATAAAGAACAGAATATATCAGAACACCTTTCAGCATTCAGAGTTGAACTTTTGATCCCCATGGCCACTAAAACAGCAACTATTTCATAATCACAAAACAAGAGAACAAAATCCTGAAATAGTATAATTCTATTGCACAGTTCCAGTATATTTATAGTTCTATGCAGATACCAAGAATGTAATAAAACCACAGACTCTTCTATCATTTATGTCTTTCTCCGTATTAGATGTTCTCTGCTGTTCAGCTCAGGCCGCAACACAATAATGTAGCATTTGGGGAAAAAGATGCAGCCCAGCAGGCCAGCACTGGAAGCCAAGATGGAAAAGACTTCAACAGCCACCATATATTTTCCTCTTGTGCTCAGGTAAGTTGGGACAAAGGATACCCAAACACTGCAGAAGACCACCATGCTGAAGGTGATGAACTTGGCTTCATTGAAACTGTCAGGCAACTTCCTGGCTAGGAAGGCCACCATGAAGCTGACCGTGGCAAGGAAGGCCATGTAGCCCAAGACGCAATAGAACATGAGGACCAAGCCTTCGTTACACTGCAGGACTATTTCCTCTGTCATTGTGTGCATGTCTAAATCAGGGAATGGAGGAGAGGTTGCCAGCCACAGAGTGCAGATCCCTACTTGAATTTTGGAGCAAAAGAGGACAACGGAATAAGCCAGTCTTTTATCCACCCATTTCCTTATCCTGGATCCTGGCTTGGTAGCCATGAATGCCAAAACCACCGATATGGTTTTGGCCAAGATGCTGGAGAGGGCCACAGAGAAGACGATGCCAAAACTGGTTTGCCGGAGAAGGCAGGTTGCCTTATTTGGTGTCCCAAGGAACAGTAAAGAGGAGAGAAAACACAAGAGGAGGGAGACAAGGAGAACATAGGTGAGACTTCTATTGTTGGCCTTGACTATGGGAGTGTCCCGGTGCTTAATGAAGATGCCAAAGACTAGAGCTGTGATCAGAGACAACAATAGTGCAGAGAAAGTTGAAATGATGGCCAAAGTTTCATCAAAGGCTAAGAAGTTTGGAATCTTAGGAATGCATTGATTCTTGCCATTGTTTGGATAGTGATCTTCTTGGCATACGAGACAGGTTTCCATTTCTGGACGGGAGGAAAGCAATGCGTCACAATCTCAACCAGTTACAGCTATTCTTAAAGACAACTTTTGTGAAGAGTCCACCTAGCCTAATATTTTTCTCCAGGGAGCCCTTCAAAACTTCATGCCTGAAACATTTTAAACAGTTAAGTCGTGTTATCAAATCTGGACTTTTGTATGTGAAGGACGTATGTTCTTTTTAATTCTTGTTTGCCTCGTTCTTTCCCCACCCCTTTATCCTCATGAATCATTATAGCCAAGTACGTTTCCGAGCACAATTCAAAGTGTTGGTGTTGACCTTTAAAGCCCTAAGCAGCCTCGGCCCAGTATACCTGAAGGGGCGTCTCCACCCCCATCGTTCTGCCTGGACGCTGAGGTCCAGCGCCGAGGGCCTTCTGGTGGTTCCCTCATTGCAAGAAGCAAAGCTATAGGGAACCAGGCAGAGGGCCTTCTCGGTAGTGGCGCCCGCCCTGTGGAATACCCTCCCATCAGATGTCAAAGCGATAAACAACTACCTGACATTCAGAATACATCTTAAGGCGGCCCTGTTCAGGGAAGTTTTTAATGTGTGACATTTTAGTGTATTTTTGGTCTCTGTGGAAGCCGCCCAGAGTGGCTGGGGAAACCCAGCCATATGGGTGGGGTACAAATAATAAATTATTATTATTATTATTATTATTATTATTATTCCTCATGAATCATTATAGCCAAAACTTTGAGAGCCAACCCTGCTAATTTTGACAAGACTTTTCAGCTTCTCTCAATAGCCTTGTTCTTAAAGGAGAATCACAATTTCTATTTCATCTCAAGTAAGTAGAACTTGATGGCAGAATGTAGTAACTTCATTTCTTAAAAAAACATATTCTTCAAACTGGTTGAAACTTAAAATTGTATACATATTATTTATAACCAATGGGGGAAAAATGCATAATGCCATCATTAAATCCTTGCCCCGCTTTAATGAGAACAAAATTGCAAAAGAGCTTCTCAGAGATTACTGCAATGCATTGTACTGTTTGATATATTTTAACATGGCATGCCCTACCCTTCTCATTTGAGACCATCCCATCTGGACATGGAACGCAATCATAGCAGCAAAATATAACTCCTTCCTTCTTTTTCTTTCCGTAACCAGGATGGCAGATGTCATTACATTCTGAAAGCGGTGGCACCTATTCAAATATATTTGAAGAGTTTAATATTCAGAGAACATCTAGGAGCGTTCATCTTACATCAGATAATCTACTAGTAAAGCGGAACACTAATATATATTCTTCCTAATTGCACAGGTAGCACGTTCAGGGCGACAATTACCTGCTGTATTAAACATCATCCAAACAGTAGAAGATTAGAATGTTAATACTTAGAATAACCAAGTAGGTTAGAATTCAATCTAATGCCATAACAAAGCAGAAATTTTAATCTGTTATAGTATTTTGACTTTGGTATGTTTTAAAGTAGCTACCTTTCCCCCCTAGATTTTCTTGTTTAGTCTTCTTGTAAAGCACTTTGAGGTTTATGAAACAAACAGTTTATGAAACAAACAGTTTATGCAGTTTATGAAACAAACAAACCAGCCAGCCAGCAAGCCTGCCTCAGGGATTTCACAGAAGAGAATGATGGACAACATCCTCTGACATTAATTGAGTTTTTGTTAGAGATGTTTTTTTTCTGGATGGTGGACTTTTAATATTGTTGTCATTTGTATATTTACTGGTAGAACTTTCAGTACTTCTTAAAGGACAATATCTTCTGCCAGGTGGCTCACAAACATATCTTCATATGAATGTTGGTACAGTGGTACCTCAGGTTACATACGCTTCAGGTTACATACGCTTCAGGTTACAGACTCCGCTAACCCAGAAATAGTACCTCAGGTTAAAAACGTTGCTTCAGGATAAGAAAAGAAATTAGCTAAAGAACAGGTTCAGGGTAAGAACGGACCTCCGGAACGAATTAACGGAACCTGAGGTACCACTGTATTGGAGAGTAAAGGTAAAGGTAAAGGTACCCCTGCCCGAACGGGCCAGTCTGTGCAGTTATTTCCTCACCTGAGTCAAGCCTCTTTGCCATTTGATTCTGTCCTCATCAATGGTGACTTGTTTCCCAGGAGGTGCCTGAGGATCCAGCCTTCCCACTTTGACCCTGATGAAGGACTGATTTGGGAAAGTGACCAAGTTGGTAATATCAAATTCAGCTACTAATTCTCCATGCTCATTAAATGTAATTTCATCTCCAGCGTTGTTGTTGAATGAGATCCTCTGCAGGAATGAATGGAGCTAGGTGGAGAGGTATTAAAAATGTATCTGAAGTGCTGTGATATTCTTATTAAGATTGATCCCTAGCTTTCCTGGATGTATTTAAGCTCTTTTCCTTTAGGAGGGAACACGCGTCCACTAGAACCAAACATTCTGCACTATTTTCAACAGTTTGGCAAGTAGGAGGTGCTAACATGAGCTAACTGTACAGGCATGAGAAACCACTTTTTTTTTTTTACTATTTTAAGTGCTGCCTCTCTCACTGAGGAAGGGACTGATTGTGCTATTTAATAGCTAATTTATCAAAGTTTATTTTGTTAAGTACTTGCATCTAAAAGTATTTATTTACTTCCAGCTCACATAAAATATCAAAGCAGTGCACAGCATAAGATACTATCAATACTATACAAAAACCCACAAAATGACTGGTTCATTTAAAACTGAATGTGTCCCCCCCCCGCCCGCTTTACTGTCTATATTTTATCTTCTTCAATTGCTTTATTACTTTTTATATAAAGAGTGTGTGTGTGTCTATATTTATATATATATGTGACGCGGGTGGCGCTGTGGGTTAAACCACAGAGCCTAGGACTTGCCAATCAGAAGGTTGGCAGTTCGAATCCCCATGACGGGGTGAGCTCCCGTTGCTCAGTCCCTGCTCCTGCCAACCTAGCAGTTTGAAAGCACGTCAAAGTGCAAGTAGATATATGGGTACCGCTCCGGCGGGAAGGTAAACGGTGTTTTCATGCACTACTCTGGTTTGCCAGAAGCGGCTTAGTCATGCTGGCCACATGACATGGAAGCAGTACGCCGGCTCCCTCGGCCAATAAAGCGATATGAGTGCCGCAACCCCAGAGTTGGTCACGACTGGACCTAATGATCAGGGTCCCTTTACACACACACACACACACACACACACACACACACACACACACACACGAATGAAATGGTAAGAAAAGAAAATTATAAGAAAAAGAAAAGCAAACAACTGAATAGGCCAGTTGGCATAACAGAATGCTTTACAAAATTAACCATTGGCCCGCTAAATTCCAGAACGTGGCCAGGTTTTTTAGAGGAAAAGAACGCTACCTGCCAAGGTTTCACATTTTGAGGAGGCAGCATATCCGCAAGCACCCTTCTTCTGTGGTTGGATCCAGCTGACTGCATGGCATGCAAAGCATGTGCCAAAGCATAGACAGCATTATAGATACTGTAGCTGTGGCCAGTCATGCTCATCTCGAAATATGGAGAAGGGATGCTCTCCAGCATCTCCTCTCCAGTACACACTTTATCAGCGTTCATTGTCTCCGTGGAGTTTGAAACTGAACAAGTGAATGCTTGTTGCCAGAAACTATTTATGAAACCATCTCCATCTGTCCAACCAGGTTTTACATTTTGAATAAATTTTTGGAAGTCTGCAAACTCCTTTGAGTGAATTGTGAAAGAGATAGCACCGTGGAAGATTTGTATATCAGTCCCAAGAGTTTTCTGAATGCTGTGTAATGCAAAATCAATTTGGGCTGTTGTAATCCATACTTTTACTTCAGGGGATTTCTTATATTGAGGAAATAGCCACCGAAACATCTTCAATGCCTTTATAGTACTTGCCAACCATAAAATCGTCCCAGTTTTTCCGTATATAACAATTGCCTTGGCTTTGCTTGTCAAAAAAGCTGATGATAAAATTTTTGTATCTTTCATCAAATCAAATACATAACCAGTGAAACGCAGATTGTTTACAACTCTTTCTGTGAATGCTGAACAGATCCCATTCTCAAAAAGCATTGGCTCTATGATCTGCAAGAAATGTTCTCCACCTTCATTATTCATAGTGATGAGCCCAACCCACTTCCATCTGAAACGCAGAAGTAGTTGAATAATTCCCTGGTACTGAAGGGCTTCATTGGGGACCATGCGGTAAAAGGATGGGAACTTAATTAGATTATTTGCTTGTGATTCAAATGAACCATATGAAATCTGAAAAAAGGCAAACATGTAAGAATGGGAACAAGAATGTGGATCACATTGCCATTTAACTGAATATTTTTTCACAGCGCAATTGTATATACTCCACAATTTTTTTGAGAGCAATGCCCTCTCTGCTTGCACACAAATACACAAACACATATAGAAGAAGAAGAAGAAGAGTTTGGATTTGATATCCCGCCTTTCACTCCCTTTTAAGGAGTCTCAAAGCGGCTAACATTCTCCTTTCCCTTCCTCTCCCACAACAAACACTCTGTGAGGTGAGTGGGGCTGAGAGACTTCAAAGAAGTGTTACTGGCCCAAGGTCACCCAGCAGCTGCATGTGGAGGAGCGGAGACGCGAACCCGGTTCCCCAGATTACGAGACTACCGCTCTTAACCACTACACCACACTGGCTCTCACCACACCATATAGTCTTGCTCAACTGTTTCTGAATATATTGATTCCTGTTGTTGTTTTTTTAAATATATATTACTGTTTCACCATAAGGAGCCCAGGATAATGCACAATGAAATGTCAGTAAAATATAAAAACACCATAGCATTTACAGGAAATATTAAAACATCCAAAACCATCAAAACCAGAGGTCAGCAACCTTTTTCAGCAGGGGGCTGGTCCACCGTCCCTCATACCATGTGGTGGGCTGGACTATATATATATATATATATATATATATGCAGGTTTTGGTGTCTTCGGGTGTCTTCCCGTGTAAGAGTCGGGGTGTCTGTGCGACGTTTCGACGAGGTCTCACTCGTCATCTTCGAAACGTCGCACAGACACCCCGACTCTTACACGGGAAGACACCCGAAGACACCAAAACCTGCATTCCTGTACCCGTGAAAATCTACGAAAGCATATATATATATATATATATATATATATATATATGGGGACGCGGGTGGCGCTGTGGGTTAAAGCCTCAGCGCCTAGGGCTTGCCGATCGAAAGGTCGGCGGTTCGAATCCCCGCGGCGGGGTGCGCTCCCGCTGCTCGGTCCCAGCGCCTGCCAACCTAGCAGTTCGAAAGCACCCCCGGGTGCAAGTAGATAAATAGGTACCGCTTACCAGCGGGAAGGTAAACGGCGTTCCGTGTGCTGCGCTGGCTCGCCAGATGCAGCTTTGTCACGCTGGCCACGTGACCCGGAAGTGTCTCTGGACAGCGCTGGCCCCCGGCCTCTTGAGTGAGATGGGCGCACAAACCCCAGAGTCTGTCAAGACTGGCCCGTTCGGGCAGGGGTACCTTTACCCTTAATATATATATATATATATAATGAACGAATTCCTATGCCCCACAAATAACCCAGAGATGCATTTTAAATAAAAGGACACATTCTAATCCTGTAAAAACACGCTGATTCCTGGATCATCCACAGGCCGGATTGAGAAGGCAATTGGGCCACATCCGGCCCCCGGGCCTTAGTTTGCCTACCCCGGTCAAAAATCATTCAAGCAATGTAGCACAACAGTACAATAGCAGTACTGCTGGATTATTATTATTATTATTATTATTATTATTATTATTATTATTATTAATTTATACCCCACCCATCTGGCTGGGTTTCCCCAGCCACACTCTGGGCGGCTTCCAACAAAAGATTAAAAATACATTAAAACATCAGTCATTAAAAACTTCCCTTAACAGGGCTGCCTTCAGCGCCAGATCTGTCTCCCCAGTGCCAGAAGTACAACAAACAATTTTTTGATTGACTCCTGAACGTGAAGAATGTGGGGAAACTTCCTAGTTTCCCAGGGAGGGATTTTCACAATTGGGACACCAACACTGGAAAAGCCCTGGTCCTTGTTATCACCTATTGGCTATGACGTTTGGTAGGACATTAAGCATGACTCCCCCATCTGATCTCAAACCATGGATCAGTGGGTATTAAGGAAAGTACTCCTTAGTTAATGGGCCCTGAACTGCTTGGGGCTTTGTAAGTTAGCATCAACATAGTAGTAGTAGTAGTAATAATAATAATAGTTGTTGTTGTTGTTATTATTATTATTATTATTATTATTATTATTATTATTATTATTATTATTATTATTATTTTATTTATTTATACACCACCCTCACTGGCCAAGGCGGCTAACACTTAATATAAATACAGTAAAAACATTAAAAACAAAACAAAACAAAACAAAACACAAAACCCCCCACAGTTGATTAAAATATAAGTTAGAATACAGTTTAAAATGCAGCTTAAAATGCAGCCTCGTTTTAGTGGTAGCCTATAGATCAAAGACATAAGGGGAAGAAAACGTCAAATATTCACCGGGGCCAACTATCCATGCTGGTCCTACATGGGCCAGCAAACAGAGCCGAGGGAAAATATATATACAAATCCCATATAAGGGGTTCCATAAAATAAAATAATAATAATAATAAACAAATAAATAAATAAATAAATGAGAGGTGGGGTTAGACTGAAACCAGCCCAAAGGCCAGGCGGAACAGCTCTGTCTTGCAGGCCCTGTGGAAAGGTGTCAAATCCCACAGGGCCGTGATCTCCTGCGGTAGGGCGTTCCACCAGGCCGGGGCCAGAGCTGAAAATGCCCTGGCCCTGGTTGAAGCCAATCTAACCTCCTTTGGGCTCGGGACCTCCCAAGTGTTGTTATTTATGGACCTTAAGGTCCTCCGCGGGGCATACCAGGAGAGGCGGTCCCGTAGGTATGATCCCACCTAGAAGTCCCATTTAGCAATCTGTCACCATCAGAATAATCTTTCAACACATATTCTTGAGATCCTCATACATGTGTATCTGAAGACGTGTGCATGCACACGAAAGCTCATACCAAGAAATAACTTAGTTGGTCTTCAAGGTGCTACTGGAAGGAATTTTTTTATTTTGAGATCCTCACTATTTCATACACATTGTAGGGTACCCATATTATATTCCCAAGACATTTCCCATATATTTCAGCTCCTTTTGCTTTTGCCCAGTGTATCGTTCCATATTTATGAATCAACAAATTCCTGCTGGAAAGAAAGAAGAATGGATTAGAGTGCCAAGTCTCTCTGTCTCTGATGCTCAGGTCTTACCTGTGGAATCTTGTACAGACCCAATATGTCTGCCATGCATGAAGTGGTATCAGAACTCAGTCCCCCGATGACTCCTATTACATTTTTCTGGATGCCACATTGGTAGTTGGGGACAAAGTAATTTGTATTAAAGAGCATGTCCAGAGTGGCCCTGTAGGTCATCCTTGAATCAGTATAGCTGTCATAGATGTGGAACCCAAGAGTGACATTGGGTAGGATCCTGGGATTCTCATTGATCTCATCAACAGCAAAGACCAAGGCCAAGATGTGCTGGTAGAATTTTGTCAGCATTCTGCAAATGAAACGACTTGCTATTTGATGGGAAGATAAGACCAAGTTTCATAAAAAAACTTTGTTGTCTCCATTTATACACCGCCCACAACTGAGTCACACATCCATCTGTGTTGTAATTGAGGTGATTCAAAGCATATTTCAGGCTGATTGCTAAAAGGAAGACTTGTAGTAAAATAGCTGTGATTCCTTGTATTTTTTTGGTTTTATTCGAATTTTATTTACAACATAACATAACCCTCCCAATACACAAATCCACCCTCATTAAACGTGAACATAACATACAATGAGCATAACATACAACAATACAAACAACTAAATAAAAGACTTCCTTTATCCTGTATCTGGCCTCCTTATTTGCTTCTTATAAACTGTTTCCTTTATAAATAATTATTAAGATTTTTCTAATTATAACTTAAATATCCACAAAGTCTGCTGCAGACATTAATCTGCAGGTATGTATTTTAGGGCACTGTTTTGTGAAGTATTCTCTGCATTCTCCCCATGCTTTTTGAAACTCTTGTCTAGTGTGATCTCTAATTGCCTCTGTTAATCTGGCCAGTTCAATATACTCTAACAGTTTGTCTTGCCATTCCTGTTTTGTTGGCACAGTTTCTTTTTTTCCAGTTTTTAGCAGTTTGGATCCTTGCTGCTTCCTGCATAGAGGAATATTTTCTGATCTTGCTATACCTGTGTCCATTATTCCTAGTAGAAAAGCTTCTGTATTTTTCATAAAGGTATACTTAAACATTTTTTAAGCTCATCATATACTGTGTTCCAGAAACTTTTGATTTTTTCACAGGTCCACTAAACATGTATAAGTGTCCCCTCTGTTTTACCACACCTCCAGCACAGATTTGTTTTTGTCTTATACATTTTAGCTATTTTGGTAGGTGTTAAGCACCATCTACAAAACATCTTGATTACCGTATTTTTCGCTCTATAAGACGCACCACACCACAAGACGCACCTAGTTTTTGGAGGAGGAAAAGAAGAAAAAAATTATTCTGAATCTCAGAAACCAGAACAGCAAGAGGGGATCGCTACACAGTGAAAGCAGCAATCCCTCCTGCTGTTCTGGCATCTGGGATAGCTGCGCAGCCTGCATTCACTCCATAAGATGCGCCCACATTTCCCCTTACTTTTTAGGAGGGAAAAAGTGAGTCTTATAGAGCAAAAAATACGGTAGATTTTCCCTCAATAGAGTGCCATCTAGTCTACCCCCTGAAATGTAGGAATGAAGGAAAATAGCTGTGATTCCTGCATTTCAGGGGGTAGACTAGATTTGCACTCTGGAACCCTCCCAAAGCTGCAATTCTATGATTCTAACTCCGGTGGTCTAAAGGGGAGGTTGGGTGAGCAGAGGGGAATTCTCTGGTTTGTCCAGGAACCCACTTCCCTGCACAATACAGAACCTAGGAAAGCTGCAAAAGTCCTATCCTAGAACTACTTTTTTCAAAGCAACTGAAGCACCTTACAGTCAGATAGAAAAATATAAAGATAAATGAAATTTTAATGGACCATTTACTTACAAGGGGTTGTCAATCATGACCCGAGAAGGATGTTCATTGAATAAAACCTTGGGAAACACATAATGGATATGAGACGACATCTCACCAATGAGGAGATCACCTGACTCATACCACTCATGATGAATATGTGAAGGATTGCTTTGGGTGCACTTCAAACTATGCTCTTTGCACCCCAGGTTGGGGAGCAGGAACAGCAGCAGCAGCACCACCATCATCCTGATTTCAAACTTTATTCTATGCATGGGCTTTCCTCCCTCTCTGTCTCTTTCCAACATGGTTGCTATTTTCAGTCTGATTTGAATAAGATGGCTTGGTGGCAGCAGAATCTGCCAAGGGATTTCTCAAGTGGGCATATATCCACTTTATCCTTGATTTCAACATTGTCAGAAAAGCATGCCTTGGATATCAGATAAGTAAACCTGATCTGAAGCTTTAGCTATGTTAGGATTATTATTGATTAAATTTCTATAGTGCCTTTCTTCTAAAGATCACAGGGCAGTTTACAACATAAACACACAAAATGCATAACATAATAATAATAAATACCACTACCCCCACTACAATGAAAGAAGGAACCTGAACAGCTTAACAGAGCCTGATCACTCTTTTGTTCTTTATCTGATCTGGCCATGGATTACTGAAGTGTTTATAATCATTTTAGCCTTGCTTGTTGATTTTCCCCTGTCTCCCTACCACCTTCTGGAGCTTTGGCTGGGTGAATTGATTACTGTAATCTTAATAATTACAGGGGAAAGAATCACTACTGAAATGCTTTGGGATGATGTAATGTGTCATCATTTGGCGCTCTGCCAAAGGAAATTTATTTGTTAGAGCAGAGATTATGGAGGGGACTGCCAAGGATATCTAGTCCAACCCTCTGCTGATAGAAGGCCTCCACAGCTACAAAACCTGTAACACATGACCATCAAATATTGTGGTGAGTGGTGTGAGATTCCAGGGGGTTCCAGGCACTTGCCCAGGGTTCGTGTTTCCTTTTGGGAATGAAGAATGGTTGAGATTGTGGTGTCTTTATGATATATGGTTTATTAGCACATATATACAACCTGACATAAGGGATGCAGGTGGCGCTGTGGGTTAAACCACAGAGTCTAGGACTTGCCGATCAGAAGGTCGGCAGTTCGAATCCCTGCGACTGGGTGAGCTCCTGTTGCTCGGTCCTTGCTCCTGCCAACCTAGCAGTTCGAAAGCACAAAGTGCAAGTAGATAAATAGGAACCGCTCCAGCAGGAAGTTAAACGGCGTTTCCATGCACTGCTCAGATTCGCCAGAAGTGGCTTAGTCATGCTGGCCACATGACCTGGAAGCTGTGTGCGGACAAACGCTGGCTCCCTCGGCCAATAAAGTGAGATGAGCGCTGCAACCCCAGAGTTGGTCACGACTGGACCTAATGGCCAGGGGTCCCTTTACTTTTACCTTTTATACAACCTGACCCTGCAATGGAGCATCATCACCCCCAAAGGGACTTGTTTTGCGCATAGCCACAGCCTTGGATTAGATAGAAATGAAACTTTTTTTTTTTTGGAAAATAATTTTTACTTTATTTTACAAATTCATTCACATTCAAAATCACAGATATTAAAAATTACACAAGATTCTTCCGGATCTCAAGACCTCCCCCCTCCCCTCCGTGGGTTCTTTGTGGTGTCTTTATGATACAGTGGTACCTCGGGTTACATACGCTTCAGGTTACAGACGTTTCAGGTTACAGATTTCGCTAACCCAGAAATAGTACCTCGGGTTAAGAACTTTGCTTCAGGATGAGAACAGAAATTGTGCAACGGCGGTGTGGCGGCAGCAGAAGGCCCCATTAGCTAAAGTGGTACCTCAGGTTAAGAACAGTTTCAGGTTAAGAACAGACCTCCAGAATGAATTAAGTACTTAACTCTGTCGGAACTCTGCTTGACCGAGCCGATAAGGCCTCATTTTCCTCCAAGCCGAGCCTTTGAAGTCGCCTCCGACGTGTTTAATGACCTGAGCCTTTGATAAGGCTCCAAGCCCATTCTATGCAGCAGGGTTCCCAGCACAGGGAAGAATGAGATAGTATGAGCTACATTGTAAAGAGTTTTATTTCTAAACTACGCAGAACAGAAAAGACATCCTCTCTCTATGAAACTGAAACAAAGGAACAAAGGAAACGGGAAACCACTAACGTCACATCCTATCTCCTTTCCTGTGAGACTCCAATAGTATGGAATCCCAGGAATGTAAACAGAGTCCTGTGACTCCACGCAGCTGCTCAGTGAGAAAGAGAAACTAACATCCCCGAGGTACCACTGTATATGGTTCATTAGCATATATATACAACCTGATATTGTATTGTAGGCTTCACAGCATCAACATCCCAAAAGGGTCTTGTTTAGCCCATAGCCTTGGATTAGATACATATGAAACATTGCCCCTCCCCCCATCTCCAGCTTTTCACGTTTTTCCTCCATTTTACATCACTGCCCTCCAAACTCTAAACTCTGGCTTTATCTGTTGAGGGATGGAGCCCCACCCATTTCCCTTCTCACACTGAGCCACTTAATCCTTCTTAATGACTCATCACCCAGGTGATCACCTCATCAGTAAGGGAGCCTGGCTTATATTTGCTGGACCCTGGGGTTCAGGAAGCTAGCCTGGCTTGATTAACTTTTAACACTTGCTGGATCCAGGGATTAGAGGGACCCCAGTTTAGCACTCCAAACTCATAATAATATGAACAGACCCCCAGCTTACACTAGATTTTCAATATTTTTTAATGGGAAAAAATGACATCTTAGGTTAGAACAATGAAAGACAAAACAATGCAACAGAGTATCATGAAAAAAGAACAACACTTTTCTCTATGTGTCTAGTTTTCTACTGCTGGGCTACATCCTTTAACCAATGTAACAACCATAGTTTCATTCCTTCACATGGCTCCTATTCATTAACACCTCTATGATGAGGGTTCATGGTTAACCTACATTTTGTGTTTGTAACTGGATAAGAAGCTCACCAAACCTGCAGTGTACTCTGGGTAATCACCCCCTCTGCTCATGTCTTTCTGACCCTCCCGAGCAATTGCTGTGTGACAGGGGCCTTAATAATTAAATGACTGAAAATGCTGAGTCGCAATGATGATGATAATGAAATACATGAGCAATGGAAACATCCCTGAATGCAGATTTTACAACTTGAGAGCCGTGTCTCCAGAGAGAGGCTAACTCAGTCAAATATAGACACGTAAATTTGGGATGAGTAAAACTATAGCATGCCATGGGGCAAGCCTACCTATGTTCCAACCCATCCTCGTTGCATCACATACATGCCCACTTCTGGTACCCAAAATCCTATAGAGAAGTTCAGATTTTAGCCCTGTTGGTCACTATTCCTATTTCTGGGTCCTGGGTCCAGCATATCCTTTTTCCTTCTTTCCTTTTTCTTTTTATTATTATTAAATATTTATTAGTTAACAAAAGTATGTGCAAAGTCTCTGTTTTCAAGTTACGTTTTCTACAGGTCAGTTTCATTTGTTGAGACTTTAGTGTTACATTAGGAAGGGAAAAAAGGGGGGAGGTGGAGGGGGACCATGGTGGGTGGGGTTGGGGTCTGGTGGCGATGTTTCTCTTTTGCTTAATGTATGTGTGGGGTTTTGTGTTAAAACACCCACCCACCCCACTCACTCACTCATGAAAACAAAGCTCACCACAGCCAATCACAAACAAGCAACCACAGCCTAGGCCAACCCCAACCTCTCTCACCACCAAAGGAACACAAGCGAATAGCAAAGAGAACCGACACAAACGACGATGACATAAAAGTGTCACATCCTTATGCCCACACAGCTGCAGAAGTTGCTCTAGTCAGTGGTTGGATAGGTAAACTCTGCATCGATCACTATCTTCTTGGGAGCAGAGCTGGCCCAAGACATCTGGTGTCTGAGATAAGCCACAAAACGGCATCCCCATCTTCTCCAGGGATACCAACAACATAAGTGAAACTACAAACATGTCTGTTGACTACATATTTCTCTCTATCAGCTGCTTTCTATTGTTGAATTCAGGCCATTCCAAAATAATTTAACTTTTTAAATTTAGCTTTTTAAATTCCTATATCACTTAGTCAAAAAATATACTGTAATACATATATTATCTCTACATCTCATTCATATTAGCTGTCTAATCAGAGTAGCTATAGAGTAATGTTGATGTTTCTCTTTCTCTTTTGGAGTTTCAGTTTGTACCCACATTAGCTGAACATTTGCCTCAGTTGATCAGAAAGGGCTCTTAAAAGAACAGGCAACCATTTTGCAGTTTAGAAACAAAGCACAAAATTGTTGAAATAGTTTCGTTTGGTCACTTTGTCCTCATTCATTCACATTTTTGACATTTCGCTGTAGAATACCAACTTGCAAATCACAGATTCTAATATTATTTATTATTCATCTTTCTTTGTATTAGATGTTCTCTGGTGTTCAACTCAGGCCTCACAAGAATAATGTAGCATTTGGGGAAAAAGATGCAAGCCAGTAATCCAGCACTAGAAGTCAAGATGGAGAAAATCTCCACAGCCACCATGTATTTTCCCCTGGTGCTCAGGTAGGTTGGAATGAAGGAGATCCAAACACTGCAAAAGACCAGCATGCTGAAGGTGATGAACTTGGCTTCATTGAAGCTGTCAGGCAACTTCCTGGCTAAGAAGGCCACAGTGAAGCTGACAATGGCAAGGAAGCCCATGTAGCCCAAAACACAATAAAACATGAGGACTGACCCTTCATTACATAAGAATATAATTTCTTCACTCATTGATTGCATGTCCAAATCTGGGAAAGGGGGAAAAGTTGTCAGCCAAAGACCACAAAGCCCTACTTGAATTTTAGAGCAGGAGAGGACAATGGAATAAGCCAGTTTTTTGCCTATCCACTTCCTGATTGTGGATCCTGGCTTGGTAGCCATGAATGCCAAAACCACTGATATGGTTTTGGCCAAGATACTGGAGAGGGCCACAGAGAAGACGATGCCAAAACCTGTTTGTCGGAGTGGGCAGGTTGCCTCCTTAGGTGTTCCAATGAACATCAAGGAGCAGAGGAAACACAAGAGGAGGGACACAAGGAGAATGTAAGTGAGGCTTCTGTTGTTGGCTTTGACGATGGCAGTGTCCCGGTGTTTAATGAAGATGCCAAACACTAGAGCTGTGATCAGAGACAACAGTAGTGCCGAGAAAGTTGAAATGATGGCCAAAGTTTCATCAAAGCCAAGAAAGTTTGGTATTTTAGGAATGCAATTATCCTGGTCTTTGTTTGGATACTTATTTGCTGGGCAACTGATACATGTTTCCATGTCTGAAAAGACAAATGTTTAGGAGAATTTGAAACTATGAAGAAAATTCTTAAGAATTTTTGTCATCAGGGGTTCACCTAGCTAATGTTATTTACCAGGACAGCTTTCAAAACTTCTAGTCCAAAGACATTTGCCTGAGATATATCAGAAATAAATCTAATGTATCAAATCTGGAATTTCTACATAGAGGACATCTCTATGTGTTAATGGCCTTCCTCCTCCTTCTTAGAATCACAAGGTGCTCTGTAGTGAAAAGAGAGCAACATTACAGCTGAAATCTTGTGAGCCAAGAGAGGTCCACTGAATGAGACATTCACTCTATCTCCAAACTGCCTTCTTCTTAGAGAAGTGACCACCACTTCTATTCCATCATAATCTAGTAGAATTTGTATGTAAAATGCATTACATTCCTTTCTAAAAATGATGTCTTCAGGATGTATTAAAGATTACATTTCAAACAATGAGAACAATGCAGACATCAAAATTGTAGCCCTTTCACCTCCAGAATTTTAACACCAACAAAATTTTAAGGATCTAAGAATTTGCTAAATAAATTGTGCAGTTTGGTCTATCTTAAGATGACATTTCTCACCCTTTTCACTTGAGTACATCCCGCTGGGACATGGTTCACAATCATAGCAACAAAATTTACTTGTCTCCTTTTTTTTCTTCCCATAACCAGGGTGGCAGTTGTCATTACATACTGACAGGGGTGGCACCTATCCAAAAATATAAAAATAATTTATTTTTTAAGAAAATGTCTGGGGGGACTTAATCTAACATCAGGGGGTCTATCAGCAAAAGGAAGACCGATAACATGAAACATGTGATCTGTATGTGCACAGGTGGTGCATGGAAAAGGATAAAAAGCAGTTGTTAAGCATCATACAAGCCCAATAAGGTTCGGGTAAACATAGTTGGCATAGCTAAACATACAACTTTATTAGAATTCAATAAACTGGCTATGCCAGTTGTAGGAACCACAGCTGTTTCCTTCAGGAATGTCACTTGGTGTCCTTATGACGCAAATCAAGGATTTGGGAATTGGAGGTACTATATTATAAGTGTTCTTCTCCTACCTGCAGGGTTGTTACTAGAAAGTAATACTAGGAGGGTATTGCTTAGTTCCATGGCTTTTGGGCTGTGTTGGCCCACGAGGTTTCAGGTTCAGTCATCTTTGTGATTCAGCATTTATATGGAAGAGGGCCTATTTCCTAGGAATCTGGAGAACAGTGTCACTGAGGAGAAGCAGTGAAGGTGGTGCACTGCTATCTGAAGGTTTTGTTGGACAAGATGGTGGCTGAATCCTTATAAGTCAAAAGTGCTTTGGGTGAGTGGTTTCTCTGTGTCAGATTTATGTGTAGGATCCCTTCTGGGAGGGATAGGAGTCACTGTGAAATAAGACGTTTGTATTCTGGAAGTACTTTGAGATTCCAGCTCATTACTAGGGTCTCAAGTGGCTTCTGTGGTTGGGGGCTGCTTATGCCCATCTGAGGGTTATACACTAGCTACAGCTATGCCTAGATATATACCTGCTGCACATAGCATCATACATTTTATTTGAATTATAAGATGTTGATTTTCTTGAGTCAAAACGAGAGTACCCCTAAACCTTTTTTTTAAGAGAAAAAGCACTGCCTAGATATATACCTGCTGTACATAGCTTCATTCAAACTACAGAAGATTATAATGTTCATTCTAAGCCCAAGCGATGCTGTAACAAGCTTGGTATTCCATCTGTAACAAGCTTACTCTTCTATGTTTAGGGAAGCTTTTAATGTTTGATGGACTATTGTATTTTAATATTTTGTTGGAAGCCACCCAGAGTGGCTGGGGAAACCCAGCAGGATGGGTGGGATATAAATAAATTCATCATCATCATCATCATCATCATCATCATCATCATCATCATATTCCAGATTCCACTAACTGGAGATCTGCCTCTAGGACTTCACAAACAAGAATGGCTGACAACTCTCTCTGATAGCCACTGGTCATCCTTAACATGAGATTTCTTCTGTGCATGCTGCTCATTTTGTATTGTGGTTCATTTGTTTATTTAGTGATAGACTTACAGTATTCCTTAAAGTATATTGCTTTCTCTTTGGTGGCTTACAAATATGCAGTAAATAAAAAGGGAATATTCATACCATATAGAATATAATATAACACACCAAACAGAATGCAGTCAACATCAGCTGGGCAACAAGTAGGATCTCTTAAACTAGTGTGCAAGCATGCTCCTACAAGGAAAGCTAATTGTTTAAACAGAGATTATCTCCATTAAAATACTATCCATCTAGATATGGATGTCTTCTTCTTAAAGCCCGCTTTTCTGTACCAGTAAACTTCACATTTAATCAGGTGCTAATTGAAAAAAAGCCTTCTTGCATCATATTTTATGGGATAACCATGAATGCTGATATTAGATAAATTAATTTCCTCACCTGAGTCAAGCCCCTGTGCCATTCAATCTGTCCATCATTAATGGTGAACTCTTTCCCTGGAGGGGCCTGAGGATCCAGCCTTCCCACTTTGACCCTGATGTAGGATCTATTTGGGAAAGTGATCAAATTTGTAATATCAAAACCAGCTGCTAATTCTCCATGTTCATTTAATGTAATTTCATCACCAACAGAGTTGTTGAATGAGATCTTCTGTAGGAATGAGTGGAGCTAGGTGGAAAGAGAATCAAAAGGTCTATAAAGTATTAAAACATTCTGATTAAAATTGTTGAATAGCTTTCTTAGATGCATTCAAGATCTTTATAATTAGGGGTTATAAAGTTTTGATTCAACGTATAGTTTATGACAGTGTAGAATTGGCAGAACCATTCTTGTTTTCTGCAAATGAAGGAATTTATACCACACACACCACACATGGAGGAAAAATTACATGCTGTCATGTTTAAAGACTTCTTTTATGCCCCTTTTCCATTTCACTTTTTAATCAGTATTGTGTGATGATATGTTCTTGGATAACTGGGACCAATCAGCACATACGAAAATCTTTGCAGTTGTTACTTCATGCAAATTTCTCATGTCTAAGAGGAAGATGTTCTAAGGATCATATCTGGAGTGGACATGAGAACAGAAGATTTTTAAAAAGTTAACAGTATTACAAAGCCTCCCAATGATTTATGTTCTGCTTAAGGAGCATAGCCTGCAACTCAGTAGGAATCTTCTTTTAGATTTGAAGAGCCCATTCAAAAGTCTCCATAAAAGAAATCAGGTAGGATATGTTGAAGAAAATTCTTTGTAAGCAGGTATTTCTGTCACTTCCTGCTATATCAAATGACAGACACATCTTCCCAGCAAATAAATTTAAACAATTATGCTTCACCTAAGCAAACTTGCTTGGGATATCTGTTATGACCACCCCATGGTGACTACGCACCTGAAAGCTACAAAAAGTGTCTAATTAAATGCCATTTGAAATATTGGAAAACACTACTTCCAATTCCTTCTCAGCTGCTGTTATTTAGCAGCTATTCAGTCTTCAGCTAGCTGCTAGGTAAAGGTAAAGGTAAAGGTAAAGGTGAAAGTACCCCCGCCCATACGGGCCAGTCGTGTCCGACTCTAGGGTTATGCACTCATCTCACTTAAGAGGCCAGGAGCCAGCGCTGTCCGAAGACACTTCAGGGTCATGTGGCCAGCGTGACGAAGCTGCTCTGGCGAGCCGGCACCAGCGCAGCACACGGAAATGCCGTTTACCTTCCCGCTATAAAGCGGTACCTATTTATCTACTTGCACTTAGGGGTGCTTTTGAACTGCTAGGTGGGCAGGAGCTGGGACCGAAAGACAAGCGCTCACCCCGCCGCGGGGATTTGAACCACCGACCATACGATCAGCAAGTCCTAGGCTCTGTGGTTTAACCCACAGTGCCACCCGCGTCCCTGAGGTAGCTGCTTATAAAAGTCTCTCATCCAGAGTTGGTTTAGTAACATTTTAAGAAATATGCTAAGTCCGATCTTTGATATTGTATCTATTAAAGTTTATTTCTGTAACTTAATATTTTTCATTCTTTTTTTGTAACTAAATACCAACTCACATAAAATATCAAGTCAGGGCACAATAGTGAACACTTTGTAAACCAAACTCTTTGTAATAGCAAACACTACCTTCCAAGGCTCTATATTCTGAGGAGATCGTCTGCCTGCAGTCTCCATTCTTCTGCGGTTGGATCCAGCCAAGTGCCTATGTAAGGCATGTGCCAAAGCAGACACAGCATTATAGATACTGTAGCTGTGGCTGGTCATGCTCATTTCAAAAAATGACGCAGGAAGGCTCTCCAGCATTTCCTCTCCTGTACAATGCTTAGCTTTCTTTGTTGACTTAGTAGAGTCTGTAAGTGAACAACCAAATGTTTGTTCCCAGAAACCTGAGATAAAATCATCTCCCTCTTCCCAGGAAGGATTTACATGTTGCAGAAAATCTCGGAAGTCACGAACTTCCTTGGAATGAATTGCAAAAGAGATAGCACCATGGAACATTTGAATATTAACATCAATAACTTTCTGAAGTTCATATAAAATGAAATCAATCTGAGCTGTGGTTATCCATACTTTTTCTTCAGGTAAGTTCTTTTTGAACTGAGAAAATATGAACTCAGATAACTTCATTAACGTTAGAGTAGTTGATAACCATGTAATAGATGCACTGTCTCCATATACAACAACTGCATTTGCTTTGCTTGTTATGAAAGCTGGGGACAAAATCCTTGTATCACGGACCATCTCAATTATGTTACCAGTGTAACGCACATGGTATTCAATTCTTTCTGTGAATGCCGAACAGATCCCATTTTTGAAAAGCATTGGTTCAATGGTATTCAAGAAATGCTCTCCAGCTTCATTTGCCGGAGTGATGAGCCCAACCCATTTCCATCCAAAATGCAGAAGCAACTGGATAATTCCTTGATACTGAAGAGCTTCTTCAGGAGCCATGTGGTAAAAGGAAGGGAACTTAATTTGATGATTTGTGGCTGCTTCAAATGAACCATATGAAATCTGAAAAAGAAAAAGACAACCATTAGAAAAGGACGGAAGAATTAAAAGCAAACCTCTTTATCCCACACACCCCAAATTTAATGATTTTTTGGGGAAAATATCCACCCCCACTTACATAAAAAATACGCAATCAATCTTGCTCAATTTCCCATTTCATATGGAGAGCAATTCTAGTTAACATGTCCTGATCTTACATGATCCACTGATAATATGTTCCAAGGATATTATATGATCCCATCTGGATATCCCATTTATCAACCTGGCACTTTTGAATCAATCTTCCCTTACACGCATTAAGCACACATCCTTTGTAACCTTGCCCCTGTCATGCACATTGTTGGAGACCCCCATGCTATAACATCAACAAACCCATACATTTCAGTCCCTTTCAATTGTCCCTGTTATACCACTCCAAATTTATGAATCCATAGACTGCTACTGGAAAGAGAGCTGAAGAGTGAATTATAGTGTTACATCTCAATTTTCTGATACCCATAATGTTCCTACCTGTGGAATTTTGTAAAGGCCCAAGATGTCTGCCATGCACAAGGTGACATCAGAGCTCAGTCCCCCAATGACTCCTATTAAATTTTCCTGGTAGCCACATTTGTAGTTGGGGACAAAGGTATGTGATTTAAACAGCAGATCCAGAGTGGTGCGATAGGTCATCTTAGAGTTATGGTAGTTGTCATAGATGTGGAACCCAAGAGTGACATTGGGCAAGACCTTGGGATTCTCATTGATCTCATCAATCGCAAACACCAGGGCAAGGATGTGCTGGAAGAACTTTGATAACACGCTGTGAATAAAGTGGCATTATTACGTGAGGAAAGTAAATAGTGCACAAAATCTGAGAGATACAGCTTTCGGACTGTTAGGATATATAAGGAGTATATTCAAAGGCAGCAAAGTTAGTAATGAATTAAGTCTTATTGGAAAGAAACGTCTAATTTTGTTCCTTTAGAATGTTTGGATTGCTCTTTAGTCCAAATCTGCTTTTTTTTAATTCCTCAGAATTAAAAAGGGTCAGAAAGTTTCTTGATTTTAACTACATCTTCTGCATTTCTGAAAATATTGTTCCTTCTCTCTATACAGTTTTATCTAGAAATATGTACTGTGCCATATGAATGTGCTACGGTTTTTGTAATTATTGCTATATCCGTTTGGCAGCAGCTTTCTCTGTAAATAAAAACTTGCATTAAATGATAATAAAGCTGATGACAGCTGCCATTTTCAATGCAAAGTATCAGGTTTTCGAGAGAATAAAGATACAGCAATGGAGAGTTACACATATTGTACTGTAAATTTCTGTATCAAACTGATCAAACACATGTCAGGGAACATTAGCACACCAACCACACAGCAATGGCGGTGGCAAAGAGTGCTTACTTCTCTGCCACTATTGCACTGACAAACAGCAATATGGAAGAGCCTTTATGAGTAGTGAATGGGTATCTGTCATCTGGCCAAGTTAGCATTTCTCTGACATCAGCCTGCTGTAACAATTTAGGGTGGCACTTTGGGGACAATATCACTCAGAGTCAGACAGTGTTTCATATGACAGTAGAGCCTGTCAAATGATATCTAGTGCACTCTCAGCTCCACCTTCTCCTCAGAAATTTGGGGTGTTGGCATCCAAAATGCATATGTAAAGGGTTAATTTCACGAGCTGTAGAACTCTGTGATGTCATACACTTTGTGGCAGTTATGACAGTTATTGCACGTAATTGAAGAGTCTTAACAGTGAGAGCAACAGCTATGAACTGTTATGCTGCTTTCTGCCTCAGAGTTAGCTAAGTATGTCACAGCTTTATCTAAGTTTTAGCTATTTAAGTCTCAGCTACATGCTTTGTATTTAATCTGCAACTGCAAGTATACTGAGTAAATGTTACTGGCTCTTTAAACTTTAAAAAAGAGAGTTTTGCATAGTTTTTATAGGAGAAAAAAGAGAACTAATTGAAGGATCAAACGACCCAGGGCTGACTTTCGCACACTCTGCAAATGTGAACTAGAGTCTAATTCCCACAAGACGTGCATCTGGCAACTTCACTATGTAGCTTTCAGCAAATACTGAAGAGGCAACTCCAGACTCTCCAAGTGTTCCTATTTTCCAGGGATGTCCCTGATAAATCCCGGAATGTCCCACTTTTCCTTCAGATGTCCCTACTTTCCTTGGAGAAATGTTGTGGGGGGGGGTATGGAGTTATCTGACCCCTGAGCCATCTGAAGGCAGCCCTGTATAGGGAAGTTTTTAAATGTTTAATGTAATATTATGGTTTTATATATGTTGAAAGCCACCCAGAATGGCAACCCAGTGTGTTGGGTGGGAAATAAATAGTAAAATTCTTCTTCTTCTTCTTCTTGAATAGGCCGTCCCTATTTTCATCGGAGAAAGGTGGAAGGGAATGAGTCACTGAGTCCTTGAAAGAATGCTAATAGAAGAACAATTGGCCATTTAGTAAGAAAGATCTTGAACACCAACATGTGTAAACACGTCAGCACTAGTCAAAGTTCATATGGGAGAGTGGAAATCACATAGGTAATTTCTTCTTTTAAAAAGCCACTTCATTTATGAATAACTGAGTAACTAAGACCAACATTATGGCTCATTTTGTTTTATCTTAGCAGCCAGTCGTTAGGCAAGTTCAAGGCATTCTCCATTACCTCTTGGGGGAGCAGATTGCATGGTTTAACTATGCAGTTTGTGAATAATAGCTTATTTTGCTTGTCTCAAATTTTTCCACATTTAGAAGAAGAAGAGAAGAGTTTGGATTTGATATCCCACTTTATCACTACCTGAAGGAGTCTCAAAGCGGCTAACATTCTCCTTTCCCTTCCTCCCCCACAACAAACACTCTGTGAGGTGAGTGGGGCTGAAAGACTTCAGAGAAGTGTGACTGGCCCAAGGTCAGCCAGCAGCTGCAGGTGGAGGAGCGGGGAATTGAACCCAGTTCACCAGGTTACAAGTCTACCGCTCTTAACCACTACACCATACTGGCTCTGATTTAGCTTCATTGGATTTCCCCAAGTTCTAGTATTAGGAAAGAGGAGAAAAACTTTTCTCTATCCAATTTCACCACACCATACATAATCTGGTACACCTATATAATGTCACCTCTTGCTCACCTTTCTCAGAACTAAAATGTTATAACCTTTTCTCATAGGCGAGTTGCTGTATCCCATGCTTTGTATGTACAGATGTTTCTCATACAGTTTATCAAATCTTCAAATAATTACAGGCTGTCAAATCAATGCAGTTCTAAAACTATTTGTTCAAAGCATGCTTCAGTCAAATATAAAAATGTAAAGAATGAAAAAAATAATTTTAAAGACTATTTACTTACTGTGGGTTGTCAATCAAGGCTTCAGAGGGGTGTTTATTGAATAAAACATTGGGGAAGACGTAGCGGATATGAGATGCTATGCCACCAATGACAGGGTCACCTGGCTCATACCACTCATGTGGAATAGGTACAGGGCTGGCTGTGGTAAAATGAGCACTATGCACTTGGCACACCATGTTGGGGAAGAGCAGGAGAAGCAGCAACAACAAGGTTCTACACATGGACTCTTCTTTGCCTCTCTACAATATCATCATCATCATCATCATCATCATCAGCCTGATTTGAACAGCATGGATTTAGAGGCAGCTGATTCTGCCAGTTCAGTGCTTAAAGGGACATGCATGCATCTTATCATTAAACTCTGTCGCAAATACCTGCCTTGACTGGTAAATAAGATGATGTGATTTGATATATGACCTGTACAACCACAGAGCCAGGCCTCTCTCTCCTGCATTATTCTAACTGTCTATGGGACACTGGGAGACTATAAACATTTCAGGCTTGCTTGTTGACCCCCCTCCCCGCCCCATATTCTGCCTTCTGGAGCATTGGCAAGGTGAATTAATTACTGTAATTTGAATAATTACAGGGGAGACAATCACTTCTTGCCATTTTTTTTACGACCCCACATTGCATCATCATTAGCAGAGCTGCCAAGTAAATATATTTATCACCTCATGGAATTATAGTTTAGGAAGAACAAGGTTTTTCTTGCTTCTTTTGTGTGTGTATATGCAACCATGTAATGGAGAAGAGTGAAAATGAGGTGATGTTAGATACTGCTCTGGGTGCTTTCGTGGCTACCTTGTTAGCAAGTCTTCAGTGGAAGCAACTTTCTATTTGTGTGAACAGCAAGTTCTCACCAAGAAACAAAACAATGGTTTCCGGGTAACTAGGTCAACTGTATGAATGCAACGGAGGAGGCAAAGTGGATAATATGTGGGGGGAAATTGTAATTTTCTGTTCCTTGGCATGAGGAAAACTTTGTATTAGATTGGTCTGTAAAATTGAATGTTATTGGTATGTTGAGGAAGTGGGGCCTCACCCATTTGCCATTTCACACTGAGGCCCCTTTGATCCTTTGTTCTCTTAATGACCCGTCACCCAGGCTATCACTTCACGGGAAATTAGCTTGTCTGAATTAGCTTGCTGATTCAGGGGATTAGAGATGTCTAATACACAGTTTAGCGTTCCAAACCCTAATTAAATTCTGACACTTGCTGGTTCCAGAGATTACAATGGTCTGACAACCAGAAGCTCAATATTGCTTCATAAAAATAAATAATAGGTTTAATCATCTCTACTCCTCATTCATATCAGTTGACCATTAAGAAAGTTATTGCATTCTGTTGAGGTTTCTTTTTCCAACTCAAAGTTTCAGTTTCTTCAGTTGAACTTTGGATCTGCATTTGAACTTCTGTCGCGACCATTCTGCAACCCGGAATTAATTTTTTTTTATTTCATAAATAAAATGTTCACCATCTGATCATAAAACCCCCTCATTTTCATTTGGCCACATTGTCCTAATTAATTTAAATATGTTGATGTTTTGGTGTAGAACACAAAGAACGTGTTTGAAGCCACAAAGTCTTCTGTTTATAGCTTTCTTTGTATTGGATGCTACTTGTGGAGGATTGAATGACACGGCGTCTGATGATGTTAAATCAAAGTCTATTTAGATTTTAGTAAAGTTGCCTGTCAGTGTGAAGGACAGATATATCATTCAGAAGTGCAATAACTTCAGGCATAGAATTCCTGTTCCTAGATTCTGGGTCCAGCACATCCTTATGCCCACACAGCTGCAGCAGTTGCTCTAGTCAGTGGTTGGATAGGTAAACTCTGCATCAATCACTATCTTCTTGGGAGCAGAGCTGGCCCAAGACATCTTGGTGTCTGAGGTAAGCCACAAAACGGCATCCCCATCCTCTCCAGGGAAGAAGGAATGAGTGAAGATCTCCATCAGGAACAAGTGGGGAATAAAGATCTACACTGGGATCTGCTGCCCCTGTGGATCTTGCCGCCAGAGGTGGTTGCCTCCCCTTGTCTCATGGGAGGGCCAGCCCTGCTTGGGAATCATGCAACACACTGTTATCCTCTATCCCTTTATTTTCCCCTTGTGGTGTAGGAACTTTTTACTATGAGTTTGAATGCATGAGGATATTACTTTAAATGCACCCATAGTTCTATATATTCTGCACTGTACTAATCAATCTATTATTAAAAGATCATTTATTATTTTGTAATAAACCAACTTTGTGGGGAGCAGTCCAATTTGTGAGAGCTCATTTGTGGGCATGAGATAATTTGGGTCAATTCTCAGAGCTGTGTCCAGCTGACTCTAGTAAAAGATCTCACAAGGGAGTTTGTTTTAGGGGTTAGGTAGGTTGCACACACACATGGGGATTCCAATTTACACTTTTAGGACCTCATGTTCCTACATTGATACCAACAACATAAGTGAAACTACAAACATCTCTGTTGATTACTTATTTCTTTCTATCAGCTGCTCTCTATTGTTGAATTCAGGCCTTTCCAAAATAATGTAACTTTTTAAATTTAGCTTTTTAAATTCATATATCACTTAATCAAAAACTATACTATAATACATATATTATCTCTACTTCTCATTCATATCATCTATCTAATCATAAAAGCTGTAGAATAATGTTGATGTTTCTCTTTCTCTTTTGGAGTTTCAGTTTCTTCAGTTGAAGCTCATGTTTGCCTCATTTGGTCAGAATGGGCTCCAAAAATAACATGCAACCATTTTGCAGTCCAGAAAAAAAGACAAAATTGCTGAAATTCTCATTTTTTGATGTTTCACTGTGGAATACAAAGAAAAACACCATGGGACCTCAAATTCTAATATTATTTAGATCTTTCTTTGTATTAGATGTTCTCTGGTGTTCAACTCAGGCTTCACAAGAATAATGTAGCATTTGGGGAAAAAGATGCAAGCCAGTAATCCAGCACTAGAAGCCAAGATGGAGAAGATCTCCACAGCCACCATGTATTTTCCTCTGGTGCTCAGGTAGGTTGGAATAAAGGCGATCCAAACGCTGCAGAAAACCAGCATGCTGAAGGTGATGAACTTGGCTTCATTGAAGCTGTCCGGCAATTTCCTGGCTAAGAAGGCTACAGCGAAGCTGAAAATGGCCAGGAAGCCCATGTAGCCCAAAACACAATAGAACATGAGGACTGACCCTTCATTACATAGGAATATAATTTCTTCACTCATTGATTGCATGTCCAAATCTGGGAAAGGGGAAAAAGTTGTCAGCCAAAGACCACAAAGCCCTACTTGAATTTTAGAGCAGGAGAGGACAATGGAATAAGCCAGTTTTTTGCCTATCCACTTCCTGATTGTGGATCCTGGCTTGGTAGCCACGAAGGCCAAAACCACTGAAATGGTTTTGGCCAAGATACTGGAGAGGGCCACAGAGAAGACGATGCCAAAACCTGTTTGTCGGAGAAGGCAGGTTGCCTCCTTAGGTGTTCCAATGAACATTAAGGAGCAGAGGAAACACAAGAGGAGGGACACAAGGAGAATGTAAGTGAGGCTTCTGTTGTTGGCTTTGACGATGGCAGTGTCCCGGTGTTTAATGAAGATGCCAAACACTAGAGCTGTGATCAGAGACAACAGTAGTGCCGAGAAAGTTGAAATGATGGCCAAAGTTTCATCAAAGCCAAGAAAGTTTGGTATTTTAGGAATGCAATTATCCTGGTCTTTGTTTGGATACTTATTTGCTGGGCAACTGATACATGTTTCCATGTCTGAAAAGAAATGATTAGGAGAATTTGAAACTATGAAGAAAATTCTTAAGAATTTTTGTCATCAGGAGTTCACCTAGCTAATGTTCTTTACCGGGGTAGCTTTCAAAATTCCTAGCCCAAAGACTTTTGTCTGAGATATTTCAAAATTAATCTCATATATCAAATCTGGAATTTCTACATAGAATATATCTCTATGTGTTAGTGGTCCTCCTCCTCTTTCTTAGAATCACAAGCTGTTATAGTGAAATGAGAGGATTATCACAGCTAAAATCTTCTGAACTGAGAGAGGTTACCTCCCTTTCTAAAAATATTTTCTTCAGGGTGTTTTAAAGATTATATTGCAAACAATGAGGACAATACAGACACCACAATTTTAATCCTTTCACCTCCATGCTTTTAGTGACAACAAAAATTTAAGGACTTAAGAGTCGGCTAAATAAATGGTGTAGTATGACATTTCTCACCCTTTTCACTTGAGTATGTCCCGCTGGGACACGGATCACAATCATAGCAACAAAATTTACTTCCCTCCTTCTTTTTCTTCCCGTAACCAGGATGGCAGTTGTCATTACATACTGACAGGGGTGGCGCCTATCCAAAAATATAAGAATAATTTATTTTTTAATAAAATATTTTATGGGACTTAATCTAACACCAGGGGGTCTATCAGCAAAAGGAGCGACCGATAACATGAAACATATGATCCGAATGTGCACAGGTGACGCATAGAATGGGATAAAATGCTGTTGTTAAGCATCATACGAGCCCAATATAATTTGAGCATACATATTTGACATAGCTATACATACAACTTTATTAGAATTCAATAAATGGGCTATGCCAGTTGTAGGAACCATAGCTGTTTCCTTCACGAATGTCACTTGGTGTCCTTATTAATTTTATAATGAATGATTTTAGAGTGTTGTTTGTGCTGTACTTTTGTACTGTTTTATTGTTGTTAGCCGCCCTGAGCCTGGCTTCGGCTGGGGAGGGTGGGATATAAATAAAAATTATTATTATTATTATTATTATTATTATTATTATTATTATGCAACTAAAGGATGTGGGAATTGGAGGTACTGTAGTATAATGATTCTGCTCCTACCTGCAGTGTTGTTACTAGTAAGTACCGTAAATTTCGCTCTATAACACGCAGATTTTTTCTCCTAAAAAGTAAGGTGAAATGTCTGTGCGTGTTATTGAGCGAATGTGTGGTCCCTGGAGCTGACTCGCCGGAGCGCAGGGGAAAAATAGGCAAAAATAAGATGGGGGGGGCGGGCGGAAGAGGGAAGGCAGAAGCTTTCCTGCATTCTGCCTCAGGGTCTTACTGCCCGCCCGCTTCTGTTGCTGCGTTTGCTCAAACTCAACAAAGAGCAGGGAATCCCCTGCCCTCCTGGCAAGCAGAGGGTTAAGGAAATTATCGCGTCCTTCCTTCTAATCTTCCCTAGTCACACTGCGTGCAGGCTCCAGCCCACCACTTCCTCCTCTCCGTGCTCTAGGGACTCGCAGGCAGCCGAAAAGCATGCAGGTGGGAGAGAGAGAGAGAGAGAGAGAGAGAGAGAGAGAGAGGGCTGGCTTGGGTGGTGGTGGGGGAACAACTTTTGCTTTACAATGGTAGGTTTCTCATTTCTTTTCCAAAAGCAGAGAGCCCTGCCCCCAGGCCCCCTCCAAATTACAGCTTCTCCAAGCAATGTACTGCTGGAGGGAGACAGCATGCTTGTTTGGAAGAGAAACCCTGCTTCCCTGCTTGTAAGTAACAGCAGGCTGGATTGCAGAGTGAGACATGGAAATCTCTGGATTTATATGCTGTATATCAAATATCTTAATCTATACTTTCTACACGCGGCTGGTAAATCAGAATCTCCTGAGCCAGGAGGATTACAGCATCTCTCCTCTCCCCTTCATTAAAAGCCTAATACATGTCCATGGCTACAGTCTGTACCAAAAAAAGCACGCGCCCACTGTTGCCTGGGGCTTCAATGGTGCAAAAACGTGGTTACAAAGCATGGACCCACAGGATCTTTGCATTGGGTCACCCCAAATTCACCATCAGATAACATAGCATGTCCATGGCTACAGCCTGCACCAAAAAAATCACGCACCCACTGTTGCCTAGGGTCGCAGTGGTGCAAAAACGTGGTTACAAAGCATGGATCCACATGGATCCTCAGGATTTTTGCATTGGGCTACTCCAAACTCACTGTCAGATCACATGTCTGTGGCCACAGCATGAACCACAAAAATCATACATCCACTGTTTCATTTAGAATATTTTTTTCTTGTTTTCCTCCTCTAAAAACTATGTGCGTGTTATGGTCTGGTGCATGTTATAGAGCGAAAAATACGGTAATACTAGGAGGGTATTGCTTAGTTGCATGTCTTTGGGGCTGTGCTGGCCCACAAGGTTTCAGGTTCAGTCATCTTTATGATTCAACATTTATATGGAATAGCGGCTATATTCTAGGAATCTGGAGGACAGTGTCACAAGTATACTGATGACCTGCATCTCTGTCTCAGCTTTCCGTAGGAATTAGGAGAACCAGTGAAGGTGTTGAACTGCTGTCTGAAGGTTGTGCTGGACAGGATGGTGGCTGAATCCTTTTATAAGTCCAAAGTTCTTTGGGTGAGTGTTTTCTGTGTCTCAGAATTATGTGAAGGATCTCTTCTGGGAGGGATGGCACTAAATCTGAAGGAAGAAGTTTATAGGTTGGAACTACTTTGAGATTCCAACTCATCATTAGGGTCTCAAGTGGCTTTTGTGGTTGGCTCTTTATGCCCAGCTTAGGTTTATGCACTAGGTGCAGCTATGCCTAGCATCATACAAAATCCAGGATATTATAATGTTCATTTTAAGCCCAGGCAATGCTGCAACAATCATAGGATCCTATCAGATTCCACAACCTGGAAATCTCCCTCTGGGACTTCACATAAAAGAATGTCTGACAACAGTATCTGATAGCCATTGGTCCTTCTCAATGTGAGATGTCTTCTGAGCATGTTGCTCTTTTTCGTATTGTGGCTCATATGTTTGTTTAGTGTTAGACCTTACAGTATTCCTTAAAGTATATTGCTTACTGCTTGTTGGCTTACCAATATACAATAAATAGAAAGACAATATCCCTATATTATTCAATATAATATCTAATTCAGGCAAAGTGCAATCAGCCTCAGCTGGGCAACAAGTAGGCTCTTTTAAACTAACCTGTTCCCACAAGTTAAGCCATTTGTTCAAATAGAGATTCTCACCATTAAAATAGTATCCATCTAGATAGGAATTTCCTCTTCTTCAAGACTACTTTTCTCTCCGAGGAAACATCACATTTAATCAGTGCTAAGTGACAAAAATGCCTCCTTGTTTTCATTGCATTCCATTTTATGGGATAGCCATGAATTTGACAAACTGTGCAGTTATTTCCTTACCTGAGTCAAGCCCCTGTGCCATTCAATCTGTCCATCATTAATGGTGAGCTCTTTGCCTGCAGGGGCCTGAGGATCCAGCCTTCCCACTTTAACCCTGATGTAGGATCTATTTGGGAAAGTGATCAAATTTGTAACATCAAAACCAGCTGCTAATTCTCCACGTTCATTTAATGTAATTTCATCACCAACAGAGTTGTTGAATGAGATCTTCTGTAGGAATGAGTGGAGCTAGGTGGAAAGAGAATCAAAAGGTCTATAAAGTATTAAAACATTCTGATTAAAATTGTTGAATAGCTTTCCTAGATGCATTCAAGATCTTTATAACTAAGGTTTATAAAGTTTTAATTCAACGTATAATTTATGACAGTGTAGAATTGGCTGAATCATTCTTGTTTTCTGCAAATGAAGGCATTTATACCACACACACCACACATGGAGGAAAAATTACATGCTGTCATGTCAAAAGACTTCTTTTATGCCCCCTTTCCATTTCACTTTTTAATCAGTATTGTGTGATGATATGTTCTTGCAATTTTTAAGAGGTTTTGAACAATCTCTCTGGATGACAATATTTAAGCCCACTACCAATTTATTGAGAAGCTGCAGTTTGTTATTCAAGGATGCGCCTCCTACCCTATGTTTTTTTTTAAAAAAGGTATATTTGAACCTTAAAGATACTTTTTCAATACTGATCATTTGAATAATTACGGTAGTTATATTTTGTGCAATGCCAAACGACTCTGCTGCCTCATTTCACCAATCTCTCCCTTCTCCTCTGCAAATCAATAGTTGATTTTTCTGATGCGTTTGCTGGTGTTGGCAGTGCAGAGAATGTTTTTCAAAGTTTGCATGGGTGAGTCAGAAAGTTCTTAAGAAATTCAAAGCGGGAAGGGGATTGCCTATATTTTTTCTATTATTTGTTAACATCACAAGGTGGCCAAGTGGAAAATGTGCTTGATTTTAATTTTCTTTCTCTTTTTGGTTTATGGCATCCCTATACTTTGCTAGAACAGTGTATACAATCAGAAGGTAGCAAAAGAAAAAAAAAAAGACAGGCACACCTTCCTAGCAAATATATTTGTAACAGCAAACACTACCTTCCAAGGCGCTATATTCTGAGGAGATCGGCTGCCTGCAGCCTCCATTCTTCTGTGGTTGGATCCAGCCAAGTGCCTATGTAAGGCATGTGCCAAAGCAGAGACAGCATTATAGATACTGTAGCTGTGGCTGGTCATGCTCATTTCAAAAAATGGTGCAGGAAGGCTCTCCAGCATCTCCTCTCCAGTACAAGGCTTAGCTTTCTTTGTTGACTTAGTAGAGTCTGTAAGTGAACAACCAAATGTTTGTTCCCAGAAACCTGAGATAAAACCATTTCCCTCTTCCCAGGAAGGATTTACACGCTGCAGAAAATCTTGAAAATCATTAACTTCCTTGGAGTGAATTTCAAAAGAGATAGCACCATGGAACATTTGTATATTAACATCAATAAGTTTCTGAAGAAAGTATATTATGAAATCAATCTGAGCTGTGGTAATCCATACTTTCCCTTCAGGTAAGTTCTTTTTGGACTGGGAAAGTATCAACTGAGTTAACCTCATTATATTTAGAGCAGTTGACAACCATATAATAGATGCACTTTCTCCATATACAACAACTGCATTTGCTTTGCTTGTTATGAAAGCTGGGGACAAAGTCCTTGTGTCACCCACTATATTAAATGAGTTACTAGTGATATGAACATGTTGTTTAACTCTTTCTGTGAATGCTGAACAGATCCTATTTTTGAAAAACATTGGTTCAATGGTATTCAAGAAACGTTCTCCAGCCTCATTAGCTGGAGTGATGAGCCCAACCCATTTCCATCCAAAATGCAGAAGCAACTGGATAATTCCCTTGTACTGAAGATCTTCATTAGGAGCCATGCTGTAAAAGGAGGGGAACTTAATTTGATCATTTGTGGATGTTTCAAATGCACCATATGAAATCTGAAAAAGAGAATAGAGAATACTCACTTCCAAAGGGATGGAAGAATTCAAAGGAAACCTATTTATCTCACATATCCCAAATTTAATGATATTTTGGAAAATATCCACCCCCACTTACATAAAAAATACACAAGCAATCTTGCTCAATTTCTCATTTCTTATGGAGAGCATTCTAGTTAGCATGTCCTGGGCTTAAATGAAAATATTATATGATTACAGTGGTACCTTGGGTTAAGAACTTAATTCGTTCTGGAGGTCTGTTATTAATCTGAAACTGTTCTTATCCTGAAGCACCACTTTAGCTAATGGGGCCTCCTGTTGCCATTGTGCTGCCGCCACATGATTTCTGTTCTCATCCTGAAGCAAAGTTCTTAACCCAAGGTACTATTTCTGGGTTAGCGGAGTCTGTAACCTGAAGCACCTGTAACCCGAGGTACCACTGTATATGATCCCAACTGGATACCCCATTTACCAACCTGGCACTTTTAAACCAATCTTCCCTTACCTGCATTAAGCACACATCCTTAGTAACCTTGTTCCTGTCATGCACATTGTTTGAGACCCCCATGCTATAACAATGCTATAACAACAACAAACCCATACATTTCAGTCCCTTTCACTTGTCCCTGTTATGCCACTCCATATTTATGAATCAATAGACTTACTGAAAAGAGAGCTGAAGAGTGAATTATGGTGTGAAATCTCAATTTTCTCTTATCCAGAATGTTCCTACCTGTGGAATTTTGTAAAGACCCAAGATGTCTGCCATGCACAAGGTGACCTCAGAGCTCAGTCCCCCAATGACTCCTATTATATTTTCCTGGGAGCCACATTTGTAGTTGGGGACAAAGATATGTGAGTTAAACAGCAGATCCAGAGTGGTGCGGTAGGTCATCTTAGAGTTATGGTAGCTGTCATAGATGTGGAACCCAAGAGTGACATTGGGCAAGACCTTGGGATTCTCATTGATCTCATCAATCGCAAACACCAGGGCAAGGATGTGCTGGAAGAACTTTGATAACACCCTGGGAATAAAGTGGCATTATATCATGGGAAAATAAAATAGTGCACATAATCTAGATTTGAGAGATACAGCTTTCAGACTGTTGGGATATATAAGGGCTATATTCAAAGAAAGTAAAGTTAGTAATGAAGTAAGCTTTATTGGAAAGATGGGTGTTGTTTTGTTCCTTGTTTTGTCCCTTTAGAATGTTTGGATTGCTCTTTAGTCCAGATCTTTTTTATTTTATTTACTCAAACACATAGATTGTGAAGAAATCTATACAGAATGGGTCAGAAATTTTTTTGACTTTCAGTTCATCTTCTGTATTTCTGACCATGTTGTTCCTTCTCTCTATACAGTTCCATCTAGAAACATGTGCTGTGCCATATGGCTATGCTACAGTTTTTGAAATTATTGCTATATCCCTTTGGTAGTAGCTTTCTCTGGAAATAAAAATGACAATAAAGGCGATGGCAGCTGCCATTTTCAATGCGAAGTATAAGTTTTTTGAGAGAATAAAGATACAGCAATGGAGAGTTACACATATTGTATTTCTACCAAGTATGCCTACTTGTGAACTAGCAATGATGGTTGTCAAAGGCTCTGATCCCATGTTTACAAAGCACTTTGAATACATTCTTCATTAAACTTACCTCTGCTTCTTTCCAATAAGCATTGGACACCACCATTTTATTTTAATAAATATTCTTACCGCACTTCATGAAGGAAACACGGGCTGACTTTCACTTGCTATGAATCCTCACAAAACCCCCTAGAGAAAATGGAGATTTGAAACTGTATCTCCCTAGTGCTAGTCTGCCATGATAAATGACATGTGGGCAATGAAATAGGAGGGCCGAGGACTAGAACGCAGGTGATGGAAGTTTCCATATGAAACAGATCAAACACACGTCAGGGAACATTAGCACGCCAACCACATGGCAATGGAAGAGGCAAAGAGTGCTTACTCTTACAGCCACTATTGTGCTGAGTTCTTATGCGTAGTGAATGGGTATCTGTCATCTGGCCAAGTTAGCGTTTCTCTGACATCAGCCTGCTGTAACAATTTAGGGTGGCACATTGGGGACAATATCACTCAGAGTCAGACAGTGTTTCATATCACAGCAGAGCAAGTCAAATGATATCTAGTGCACTCTCTGCTCCACCTTCCGTTCAGACGTGTGGGATGTTGGCATCCAAAACGCATATGTAAAGGGTTAATTTCAAGAGCTGTAGAACTCTGTGATGTCATACACTTTGTGGCAGTTATGACAGTTATGGCACTGTATTTAATCTGCAACTGCAGGTACACTAAGTAAAGGTTATTGGCTCTTTAAACTTTAAAAGAGAGAGTTTTGCATAGTTTTTATAGGAGAAAAAGGAGAATTAATTAAATGATCAAACGACCCAGGGCTGACTTCTGCACGCTCTGGAAATGGGAACCAGAGTCTAATTCCCACAAGAAGTGCATCTGGCAACTTTACTATGTAGCTTTCAGCAACTCCAGACTCTCCAAGTGTCCCTATTATCCAGGGACATCCCTGATTAAGTGAAGCCTTTCTGGTTTATGATTGTATCCCGGAACATCCCAGTTTTCCTTCAGATGTCCCTACTTTCTTTGGAGAAATGTTGTGTGTGGGGGGATATGGAGTTATCTGACCCCCAAGTCATTGGACGTCAGCCCTGTATAGGGAAGTTTGTAAATGTTTAATGTAATATTATGTTTTTTATATGTTGGAAGTCGCCCAGAGTGGCAACCCAATGAGTTGGGTGGGGAATATATGGTAAAATTATTCTTATTATTATTGAATAGGACGTCCCTATTTTCATCAGAGAAATGTGGAAGGAAATCAGTCACTGAGTGTGTGAAAGAATGTTAATAGAAGAACAAATGGCAATTGAGCAAGAGTAAGTAGAAAATAATTTGAACACCAACACGTGTAAACACATGTGCACTAGTCAAAGTTTATATGGGAGACTGGAAATCACATAATTTTATCTTATTCTTCTTTTATAAACCCACTTTGTTTATGAATAACTGAGTAACTAAGACCAACATTATGTTTTGTTGCGAAGACCTTACTTAACAGGGGGGAAGCAATCAATTAATAATGATACATGACATGAAATAATAGTTTTGCCTAGTGAAATTTATAGGTTCATTTTGTTGTATTTTAGCAGCCAGTCCTTATGGAAATTCAGGGCATTCTCCATTACCTCTTGGGGGAGCAAATTCCACAGTTTGACTATTCAGTGTGTGCATAAGTAGTTTCTTTTGCTTGTCTTGATTTTTTCCACATTTAGCTTCATGGGATTTTCCCATGTTCAAGAATTATGAGAGAGAGAAAAAATTTCACCACACCATACATAATCTGGTGCACCTATATAATGTCACCCCTTGCTCACCTTTCTCTGAACTAAAAAGTCCCAAATGTTGTAACCTTTTTTCATAGACGAGTTGATCTGATCACCTTTTTCCTGCTTTTTCCGAACCATTTCAAGATGTACAATAAATCTTTTTAGATATGGTGAGCAGAACTGTACACAATATTCCATAATTGGTATAATAGCATTATGATTTGTGTAGTTTTGTTTTTAGTTCCTTAAGGATTTAGTGAGGATTCCTAGCATGGAATTTGCCATTTTTACACTTT
Source organism: Podarcis vaucheri (assembly GCF_965113315.1). Taxonomy (NCBI): domain Eukaryota; kingdom Metazoa; phylum Chordata; class Lepidosauria; order Squamata; family Lacertidae; genus Podarcis; species Podarcis vaucheri. The sequence continues at coordinate 11,685,147 of NC_138751.1, forward strand.
ATATACACCAGGTTAGCATTTTCAATGAGCTATCCATTACTGTTCCAGTAACTCATTTGTGGTCAATCATCAGCAGTTGAAATGCCATAGATTTGTAAGTGAAATTAAGGCTTTTTTGCCCAAAGGCACATCACTTCACACATTGGATTGCATTTTTCATTTTACTGCCCTTATATCCCATTTCAAAAGATCCGTTTGGACCTCTTCACAATCCATTTCTGTTTTAAACACCTTGAAAAATTTGGTTGCATCAGCAAACTTGCCACCCCCCTTCTCCTTCTCTTACTCAATCTTCTCTTTGCAGAATTGGATCACTAAATCTTAAGGATTCCTAATGTCCAAGTGAGAGTTTAGACGTGGCTTGTATGCACAGATGTTTCTCATACAGTCTATCAAATCTTTCAAATTAATGCAGTTAATTAATTAATACAGTTTATTAATACAATTCTAAAACTACTCATTCAAAACAAAGTATATTTCAGTCAAATATAAAAATGTAAAGAATTAATAAAATCCTATTAAGGACTATTTACTTACAGTGGGTTGTTAATGAAGGCTTCAGCGGGGTGTATATTAAATAAAACATTGGGGAAGACGTAGCGGATATGAGATGCAATCCCACCAATGACAGGGTCACCTGGCCCATACCACTCATGTGGAATAGGTACAGGATTAGTTGTAGTAAAATGAGCACTATGCGCTTGGCACACCATGTTGGGGAAGAGCAGGAGAAGCAGCAGCAACAAGGTTCTACACATGGACTCTTCTTTGCCTCTCTACAATATCATTATTATCATCAGCAGCAGCCTGATTTGAACAGCATGGATTTGGAGACAGCAGATTCTGCCAGTTCAGTGCTTAAAGGGATACACATGCATCTTATCATTAAACTCTGTCACAAAGACCTGCCTTGAATGGTAAATAAGATGAAGTGATTTGAAGTATTGCCTATACAATCACAGAGCCTGGCTTCTCTCTTCTGCGTTATTCTAACTGTCTATGAAACCTTTCAGACTTGCTTGCTGATTCTCCCCCACCCGACATTTTGCCTTCTGGAGCATTGGCAAGGTGACTTAATTATTGTAATTTTAATAATTACAGGGGAGACAATCACTTCTTGCCATTTTTTAAGGACTCCATCTTGCATCATCATTAGTAGAACTGTCAAGTAAATATATTTATCACCTCATGGAATTATAGGTTAGGAAGAACATGATTTTGCTTGTTTTTTGTTGTTTTTTTGTATGCAGCCATGTAATGGAGAAGCGAGAAAATGGAGGGAGGTAGATACTGCTTCTTGTGCCTTCATGGGTACCTTGTCAGCAAGGTGTTGATGGAAGCAACATGATAACTTTCTATTTGTGTGAGCAGCAAGTTCTCACCAAGAACAATGGCTTCTGGGTACCTAGGTCAATTATATGAATGTAATGGGGGAGGGGAACTGGATAATTTTGGGGAGGGGATGTCTTTGCCATTTCACACTGGGTTCCCTTTGATCCTTTGACACATCACCCAGCCTATCACTTCACGGGAAATTAGCTTATATTAATCAGCTGCTGATTCAGGGGATTAGAGATGTCTAGTACATAGTTTGGCATCCCAAACCCTAATTAAATTCTGACACTTGCTGGGTCCAGAATTTATAGTGGTCTGGCAACCACAAGCTCTATATAGCTTCATAAAAATAAATAATAAGTTTCTGTTTTCATCTCAAAGTTTCAGTTTCTTCAGTTGAAATTTGGATCCGCTTTTCAACTGTTTTTCACATTTGGTCAGAACAGCTTCGTTAAAGAAGAGACAACCATTTTGCAATCCAGAAATAAAAGATTTTTTATTACATAAATTGATTTACATATGTTGATATTTTGACTTAGAATACAAAGAACATGTATGAACCCAGAAAGTCTTCTGTTTATATCTTTCTTTGTATTAGATGCTACTTGTGGAGGATTGAATGACATAGCCTCTGATGATGTTAAATAAAAGTCAATTTAGATTTTAGTGAGGTTGCTTGTCAGTGTGAAGCCCAGATATATCACTCAGAACTACAATAGCTTCAGGCATAGAATTTCTGGATCCTGGATGCAGCACAGCCTTATGCCCACATAGCTGCAGCAATTGCTCTAGTAAGTGGTTGGATAGGTACAGGTAAACTCTGCATCGATCACTATCTTCTTGGGAGCAGAGCTGGTCCAGAACACTTTGGTGCCTGAGGTAAGCCACAAAATGGCATCTCCATCCTCTCCAGGGAAGAAGGAATGAGTGAATGTCTCCATCAGGAACAAGTGGGGAATAAAGATCAACATTGGGATCTGCTGCCCCCGTGGATCTTGCCACCAGAGATGGTTGCCTCACCTTTCCTCATGGGAGGGCCAGCCCTGCTTGGGAATCATACAACACACTGTTATCCTCAATCCCTTTATCTTCCCCTTGTAGTGTAGGAACTTATTACTTTGAGTTTGAATGCGTGAGGATATGCACCCATGGTTCTATATATTCTGAACTATGCTAATCAATCTATTGTTAAAAGATCATTTATTCTTTTGTAATAAACCAACTGTATGGGGAACAGTCCAGTTTGTGAGAGCTCTTTACTGGGCATAAGATAATTTGGGCCTATTCTCAGAGCTGTGTCCATTTGACTCCAGCAAAATAGCTCACAAGGCAGTGTGTTTTAGTGACAGCGAAGCTCAGATACTGACAGGAGGAGGATAAGCAGGCACAGGGAGAGGACAGTTAACAGCAGAAAGCAGAGAGGAGGGGGAGAGCAGCTGTAATCTGAGCTCTGACCAAAGGGACAGTCAGATGTGTGAGAACTCCAATAGTTGGCAATACGTTGGAATGCAGGAAACACTCTCTGCCAAATCTCAGGATTTGAAAAGTGGCAGAGACACGCGAAAGATACTGGAAGAGAAGATGGGGGCTTCCGTGCTGGGGAACGGGGAGGAGCTCAGTCCGGGCAACTCCATCTTCTGGGGAGGACAATGTGTAGAGGAGCGCCATCTAGTTTGTTGTTTTAGCAATAAATCTGAAATAATTAACAGCCAGAGTCATCTCGTGTTTGTGGGAGAAACCAAGCCGTAATATTTAGGGGTGAGTTAGTTTGTAGACACAAATGGGGATTCCAATATACACTTGACCAACCTCATGTTCCTAAACTGATACCAAGAACATAAGTGAAACTACAAACACACCTGTCATTTACATACAGTGGTACCTTGGGTTATATACGCTTCAGGTTACAGACTCCGCTAACCCAGAAATAGTACCTCGGGTTAAGAACTTTGCTTCAAGATGAGAACAGAAATTGTGCTCCGGTGGTGTGGCAGCAGCAGGAGGCCCCATAGATTAAAGTGGTGCTTCAGGTTAAGAACAGTTTCAGGTTAAGAACGAACCTCCGGAACGAATTAAGTACTTAACCCGAGGTACCACTGTATTTCTCTATATCAGTTGCTCTCTATTGTTGAATTAAGGCCTCACTAATATAACATAGCTTTTTTATTTAGTTTCTTAAATAATTACTATACCACTTAGTAAAAAACAACTCTAATACTTAACTTCATTTACGTTAGCTGTCTAATCAGAACAACTATAGAATAATGTTGATGTTTCTCTTTCAATTTCAGAGTTTCATTGTCTTCAGTTGAAGTTCAGAAGGTTATGTGAACATTTGCCTCATTTGGTCTGAATGGCCTCTTAAAATAACATGCAACAATTTTGCAGCCCAGAAACAGAGCACAAAACAGCTGAAATATTTTCATTTGGTCACATGTCCTCATTCATTCACATTTTTGACATTTCAGTGTTGAAAATTAAGAACAATCATGGAACTACAAATTTTTATATTATTTATATCTTTCTTTGCATTAGATGTTCTCTGGTGTTCAGGTCGGGCCTCACAAGAATAATGTAGCATTTGGGGGAAAAGATGCAAGCCAGTAATCCAGCACTAGAAGTCAAGATGGAGAAAATCTCCACAGCCGCCATGTATTTTCCTCTGGTGCTCAGGTAAGTTGGAATAAAGGAGATCCAAACACTGCAGAAGACCAGCATGCTGAAGGTGATGAACTTGGCTTCATTGAAGCTGTCAGGTAACTTCCTGGCTAGGAAAGCCACAGTGAAGCTGACAGTGGCCAGGAAGCCCATGTAGCTCAAAACACAGTAGAACATGTGGACGGACCCTTCATTACATAAGAATATAATTTCTTCACTCGATTTCATGTCCAAATCTGGGAATGGGGGGAAAGTTGCCAGCCAAAGACCACAGAGCCCCACTTGAACAGTGGAGCCAGAGAGGACAATTGAATAAGCCAGTTTTTTGCCTACCCACTTTCTGATTGTGGATCCTGGCTTGGTAGCCATGAATGCCAAAACCACTGATATGGTTTTGGCCAAGATGCTAGACAGGGCCACAGAGAAGACGATGCCAAAACTTGTTTGTCGGAGTGGGCAGGTTGCCTGCTTAGGTGTTCCAATGAACATCAAGGAGCAGAGGAAACACAAGAGGAGGGACACAAGGAGAATGTAAGTGAGGCTTCTATTGTTGGCTTTGACAATTACGGTGTCCTTGTGCTTAATGAAGATGCCCAACACTAGAGCTGTGATCAGAGAAAACAATAGTGCAGAGGAAGTTGAAGTGATGGCTAAAGTTTCATCAAAGCCCAGAAAGTTTGGTATCTTAGGAATGCAATTATCCTGGTTTTTGTTTGGATACTTATTTGCTGGGCAACTGATACATGTTTCCATGTCTGAAAAGACAAAATGAAATTACAGACAATTCTTAAGAATTTTAGTCCTCAGGAGTCTACCTAGCTAATGTTCTTTGCCAGGGTAGCTTTCAATCTTCTAACTCAAAGACTTTTGTCTGAGATATTTCAAAAATAGATCTCATGCATCAAATCTGGAATTTCTACATAGAGGATATCTCTATCTTTTAGTGGCCCTCCTCCTCTTTCTTAAAATGCCCTGTAGTGAAAAGAGCAACGTTACAGGTGAAATCTTGTGAGCCAAGAGAGGTCCACTGAATGAGACATTCACTCTCTCCCCAAACTGTCTTCTTCTTCGTGGAGTGACCATCACTTCTATCCCATTAGAATTTAGTAGAATTTGGATGCAAAATGTATTATGTTCCTTTCTGAAAAAATATTTTCTTCAGGATTTTTTAAAGATTATATTGTAAACAATGAGAACAATACAGAAATCAATTATTTAACCTCCACACCACAACAAAATTTTAAGGACCTCAGAGTTGGCTAAATAAATTGTGCATTTTGGTCTATCTTAAGATGACATTTCTCACCCTTTTCATTTGAGTACATCCCGCTGGGACATGGTTCACAATCATAGCAACAAAATTTACTTGTCTCCTTCTTTTTCTTCCCGTAACCAGGACGGCATTTGTCATTACATACTGACAGGGGTGGCACCTATCCAAATATATAGGAATAATTTTGTTTTTAAAGGTTTTATGGGATTTAATCTAACATCAGGAGGTCTATCAGCAATAGGAGGACCAATAATGTGAAACCTATGATCCATATGGGCACAAGTGGAACATGAAATGGGATAAAAAGCAGCCGTTAAGCATTATTAGATTTGAGTATATCTTAGCAGTTTTGCTTCTACTTGCAGAATTACATGAATGTTCAGTCTTACTCACAGGTTTTTCAGTTTCAGATTTACAGGAAGGAATCGGCGCTCTCCGTCAATGGCGACGCGGCTTCACCCTGCGGGCTGGGTAGTGACTCTCAGCACCGCGCTCTCCCGATGCCGTTCCGGAGCCTTTAAAAAGGCTCTTTCTGCAGTAAGGGGGGGCGCTTCTGGTGCCCACCGAGTCTCCTTGTTCACAGGCTTCCGCGCCTGTGATTTTAGGGGTCCCCCGCTTGCCGTAGCGGGTCAGACCCGAACTCGCAGAGCAGTCCTCCTCCGGAGCTCGGAAAGAGGACCGCCATTAATGCTGGCGCCGACCGGAAGTCTAAAATGAAACTCGAAACAGGGGCTATCTTCAAGGAATCTGGAGCACAGTGTTCATATGTATACTGATGATGAACACCGGTATCTTAGAATTCCCTTGGAATGAGGAGAAACAGTGAAGGTGCTGCACTGCTGTCTGAAGGTGGTGTTGGACAGGATGGTGGCTGAATCCTTATAACTCCAAAGTGCTTTGGGTGAGTGGATTCTGTCTCTCAAAAGGATTGGGATCCCTTCTGGGAGGGATTGGACTCACTGTGAAGGAAGAAGTTTGTAGTCTGGAACTACCTTGAGATTCCAACTCATCACTAGGGTCTCAAGTGGCTTCTGTGGCTGGTCTGCTTATGCCCCTTTTAGGTTGATGCACTAGGTGCAGCTATGCCTAGATGTATACCTGCTGCACCTAGCATCATACAAACTCCAGAAAATTATAATGTTCACTTTAAGCCCAAGCAATGCTGTAAGAAGCTTAGCATTATATCAGATTCCACTAACCAGAGATCTGCCTCTGGGACGTCACATAAAAGAATGTCTGACAACAGTATCTGATAGCCATTGGTCCTAAATGTGAGATGTCTTCTGTGCATGTTGCTCTTTTTCGTATTGTGGCTCATATGTTTATTTAGTGTTAGACCTTACAGTGTTCCTTAAAGGACATTGCTTACTCCTTGGTGGCTTACAAATAAACAATATATAGAAAGGCAATTTTCCTATCCTATACAATATAATATCACATACAAAGCAAATTGTGATTAACATCAGCTGGGCAACAAGTAGGATCTCAATAATAATAATAATAATAATAATAATAATAATAATAATAATAAAATTATTTATATCCCGCCCGCCCCAGCTGAAGCCGGGCTCAGAGAGACTAACAACAGTAAAATGATAAAACATTCTAAAATCTAAACTAACATGCTAGCGTGTTCCCACAAGTAAAGCCAATTGTTCAAATAGAGATTCTCTCCATTAAAATACTATCCATCTATATATGAATCTCCTCTCTATAAACCCTACTTTTCTCTTTGAGGAAACATCACATTTAATCAGGTGCTAAATGAAAAAAGCCTCCTTGTTTTCATTGCATCCCATTTTATTTGGATAACCATGAATGTTGGCATTTGAGAAATTTATTTCCTCACCTGAGTGAAGTCTCTGTGCCATTTAATTTGTCCATCATTAATGGTGAACTCTTTGCCTGCAGGGGCCTGAGGATCCAGCCTTCCCACTTTGACCCTGATGTAGGATCTATTTGGGAAAGTGATCAAATTTGTAATATCATAACCAGCTGCTAATTCTCCATGTTCATTTAATGTAATTTCATCACCAACAGAGTTGTTGAATGAGATCTTCTGTAGGAATGAGTGGAGCTAGGTGGAAAGAGAATCAAAAGGTCTATAAAGTATTAAAACATTCTGATTAAGATTGCTGAATAGCTTTTCTAGATGCATTCAAGCTCTTTATACTAGGGGTTATAAAGTTTTGATTCAAAGTATAATTTGTGACAGTGTGGAATTGGCAGATCCATTCTTGTTTTCTGCAAATGAAGGAATTTTATACCATACATGACACAGTCAGATTGATAATTATTGAATACATTCGAAAGAAAGGTTACATATTGTCATATTAAAAGATGTCTATTATGCCCTTTTTCCATCTCACTTTTTAATCAGTATTATGTTATTATATGTTCTTGGATAATTGGGACCAATCAATCACATATTAAAATATGTGCAATTGTTTCTCCATGCAGATACTCTAACTCTTAAGAGGAACATGTTCTAGGAGAGCGGAGATGACAACTGAGGGTTGTTGTTTTTTAAGTTAACGTTATGACAAACGCCCTCTTTAATTCATGTTCTGCTATAAGGAGCATAGCCTGCAGTGCAGTAGAAATCTTCATTGTTTGTTTCTTTAACAGGATACCTTTATTTGTTTTATTTATAATTAAATACCAACTCACATAAAATATCAAGGCAGGGCACAATAGTGAACACTTTGCAAACCAAACTTTTTGCAACCGCAAACATTACCTTCCAAGGCTCTATATTCTGAGGAGATCGTCTGCCTGCAGCCTCCATTCTTCTGCGGTTGGATCCAGCCAAGTGCCTATGTAAGGCATGTGCCAAAGCAGACACAGCATTATAGATACTGTAGCTGTGGCTGGTCATGCTCATTTCAAAAAAAGGCGCAGGAAGGCTCTCCAACATTTCCTCTCCGGTACAAGGCTTAGCTATCTTTGTTGACATTGTGGAGTGTGCAAGTGAACAATCAAATGTTTGTTCCCAGAAACCTGAGATAAAATCATCTCCCTCTTCCCAGGAAGGATTTACATGTTGCAGAAAATCTCGGAAGTCACGAACTTCCTTGGAATGAATTGCAAAAGAGATAGCACCATGCAACATTTGTATATTAACATCAATAACTTTCTGAAGTTCATATAAAATGAAATCAATCTGAGCTGTGGTAATCCATACTTTTCCTTCACGTAAGTTCTTTTTAGACTGGGAAAATATGAACTCAGATAATTTCATCAGCTTTAGAGCAGTTGACAACCATGTAATAGATGCACTTTCTCCATATACAACAACTGCATTTGCTTTGCTTGTTATGAAAGCTGGGGACAAAATCCTTGTCTCTCTCAGCATATCAGTTATCTTACCAGTGACATGCACATGGTATTCAGCTCTTTCTGTGAATGCTGAACAGATCCCATTTTTGAAAAACATTGGTTCAATGGTATTCAAGAAATGTTCTCCAGCTTCATTAGCTGGAGTGATGAGCCCAACCCATTTCCATCCAAAATGCAGAAGCAACTGGATAATTCCTTGATATTGAAGAGCTTCATTAGGAGCCATGTGGTAAAAAGAAGGGAATTTAATTTGATCATTTGTGGCTGCTTCAAATGAACCATATGAAATCTGAAAAAGAAAAAGACAACCATAAGGAATTGATGGAAGTATTCATAACAAACCTATTTATCCCACACATCTCAAATTTACTGTTGTTGGGGTTTTTTTTTGGGGGGGGAGGAACCCACTTCCTCTTACATAAAAAATGCACAAGCCATCTTGCTCAATTTCCTATTTTATATGGGGAACATTTCTAGTTAACATGTCCTGATCTTATATGATCCATTGACAATATGTTCCCAGGATATATGATCCCATCTGTATATCCCATTTACCATCCTGGCACCTTTGAATTAATCTTCCCTTAAATGCATTAAGCACACATCCTTTGTAACCTTGCCCCTGTCATGAACATTGTTGGAGACCCCATGCTATAACATCAGCAACAAATCCATACATTTCAGTCCCTTTCAGTTGTCTCTGTTATACCACTCCAAATTTATAAATTCATAGTCTTCTACTGGAAAAAGAGTTGAAGAGTGAATTATGGTGTGAAAACTCAATTTTCTGATACCCAGAATGTCCCTACCTGTGGAATTTTGTAAAGACCCAAGATGTTTGCCATGCACAAGGTGACCTCAGAGCTCAGTCCCCCAATGACTCCTATTACATTTTCCTGGGAGCCACATTTGTAGTTGGGGACAAAGGTATATGAGTTAAACAGCAGATCCAGAGTGGTGCGGTAGGTCATCTTAGATTGATAGTAGCTGTCATAGATGTGGAACCCAAGAGTGACATTGGGCAAGACCTTGGGATTCCCATTGATCTCATCAATCGCAAACACCAGGGCAAGGATGTGCTGGTAGAACTTTGATAACACGCTGTGAATAAAGTGGCATTATTACGTGGGGAAAGTAAATAGTGTACAAAATCTACATCTGAGAGAGAGAACTTTCAGAGGAAAGATGGGTCTTGTTTTGTTCCTTGTTTTGTTCTGTTAGAATATTTGAATGACTCTTTAGCTCAAATCTTTTTTTACTTTATTTCTCAAAGACATAGATTGTGAATATACAGAATTGGTCAGGAATTTTCTTGACTTTCACTTCATCTAGAAATAACTGCTGTGTCATATGACTATGCTACAGTTTTTGAAATTATTGCTATATCCCTTTGGCTGTAGCTTTCTCTGGAAATGCAAACTTGCATTAAATGATAATAAAGCTGATGGCAGTTGCAATTTTCAATGCAAATCATCAGGTTTTCAAGAGAATAAAGATACAGCAATGGAGAGTTTCACATGTATTTCTACCAAGTATGCCTACTTGTATGCTAGCAATGATAGCGAGTGTACTCTCTGCTTCTTCTTCCCCTCAGAATGTGGGATGTTAGCAACCAAAATGCATATGTAAAAGGTTAATTTCAAGATCTGTAGAACTCTGTGAGGTCATACAAGTTGTGGAAGTTATGACAGTTGACAGTTATGGCAGTTAACTGAACAGTCTTAATAGTTGGAGCAGCATTGATGAACTGTTGTGCTGCTCTCTGCCTCGGAGATGACCAGAACTGTACACAATATTCCATAATTAGTATAATAGCATTATGATGTGTACAGTATTCCTTTTTAGATGAGGTGATCGGAACACAGTATTCCAAGTGTAGTCGCACCATAGATTTTTGCTTTTTCTGAACCTTTCCCAGATGTACAATATATCTTTTTAGATGAGGTGACCAGGACTGTACACACTATTCCATAATTAGTATGATAGCATTATGATTTGGGTGGTTTTGGTTTCAGTCCCTTAAGGCTTAAGTGAGGATTTCTAGAATGGAATTTGTCATTTCTACAGTTTCTATACACTGAGTCATTATTTTCAATGAGCTATCCATTACTGTCCCAGTAACTCATTTGTGGTCAATCACCCCCAGTTTAAACACCATAGACTTATAAGTGAATGAAGGACTCCCCCCCCAAAAAAAAAAACATAGATCACTTTACAGATTGAATTACATTCATCATTTAACTGTCTATACATCCAGTTTGGCAAAATATGTTTGGAGCTCTTCACAATTCATTTTTGTTTTAGGCACTCTGAAATTTTTTGTCACGTCAGCAAATTTGGCTGCTTTATTTCTTAGGTTTTTATGCCGCCCTGTTCTATTCTTACTCAATTTTCTCTTTGCAGAATTGGATCACTAAATCTTAAGGATTCCTAATGTCTAACTGACAGTGCAGACATAATCTGTATGCACAGATATTTCTTATATCATCCATCAAATCAATACAGTTCTAAAACTATTCATTCAAAACAAAGTATATTTCAGTCAAATATAAAAATGTAAAGAATGAAAAAAATAATATTAAGGACTATTTACTTACATTGGTCTGTCAATCAAGACTTCAGAGGGGTGTTTATTGAATAAAACAGTGGGGAAGAGGTAGCGGATATGAGATGCTATCCCACCAATGACAGGGTCACCTGGCTCATACCACTCATGTGGAATAGGTACAGGATTAGTTGTAGTAAAATTAGCACTATGCACTCGGCACACCATGTTGGGGAAGAGCAGGAGAAGCAGCAGCAGCAAGGTTCTACACATGGACTCTTCTTTGCCTCTCTACAATATCATCATCATTATCATCATCAGCCTGATTTGAACAGCATGGATTTGGAGGCAGCTGATTCTGCCAGTTCAGTGCTTAAAGGGACATGCATGCATCTTATCATTAAACTCTGTCGCAAATACCTGCCTTGAATGGTAAATAAGATGAAGTGATTTGATATATGACCTGTAAGATCACAGATCCTGGCCTCTCTCTCCTGCATTATTCTAACTGTCTATGGGACACTGGGAGACTATAAACATTTCAGACTTGCTTGCTGATTCTCCCCCACCTCACATTTTGCCTTCTGGAGCATTGGCAAGGTGACTTAATTATTGTCATTTTAATAATTGCAGGGGAGACAATCACTTGCAATTTTTTACGGACTCCATGGCGCATCATCTTTGGCAGAACTGTCATGTAAACATTTGTTGCCTCAGGCAATTCTCAATTAGGAAAAGTAAGATTTTACTAGTTTGCTAGGTAAATCATTGAGATCAGATGCCAGCCTCACAAACTGGCGCAGGGCTGGCAGTGAGGCGTGAATAGCCAAAGTCGAAGCTCCTCCTAAAAAATGCACCTGGGTCCATCATTCTTTAATTGAACCTTTGACCCTTCTGTGAATCCTCACCAACCCAAAAATATATATGGTAAAATGAACTTGAAGGAAAAAGCAGTCACTATACAATCCAAAACAGAAAAGCAAAACAGATGAAAAAGGGCTGATATCCAACTGCATCCATTTATAAATAGGACAAACTTCTACGAGTGGAGAAGAAAGAGAAAAAGAGCTGTTACACAGTGGTACCACATATGGTTCATGTGCAGAGGGTCTGACATTCAATACCTAACATCTCCAGGTATTGCTGGAAGAGACCCCAGTCTGAAACCTTATAAAGCTGCTGTCCATCATTGTAGACAATATGGAACTAAATGCAGTAGTGAATTGGTTCAGTATAATTTAGCTTCCCTTCCTTCTCTTCCCTCTGCAGCTTCCCATAGGAGCGTACCGATGGTGTGCAGGAGAAGCAGAGGAAAGAGAAACGAGGGGTGAGGGGAGACTTTGTGCTGGCTATCAGGCAATGGCTTTTCCCACCTGCCTTGCCCCACCCTTCAGCCCTAGGAGCCTTTCACAAGACCATGACTTTAGGAACAGCAGAAGCAGGCTTTCAGTCATTTGATGTTGCATAGCATCCATAGTTTCATTCCTTCACACAGACCCTATTCATTAACACCTCTATTATGTAGGTCTATTATGCTTGACCTACATTTTGTGTTTGTAACTGGATAAGAAGTTGAATGCGGGTGGCGCTGTGGGTTAAACCACTGAGCCTAGGACTTGCCGATCAGAAGGTCAGTGGTTCCAATCTCTGTGACAGGGTGAGCTCCTGTTGCTCGGTCCCTGCTCCTGCCAACCTAGCAGTTCGAAAGCACATCAAAGTGCAAGTAGATAAATAGGTAGTGCTCTGGCGGGAAGATAAACGGCGTTTCCGTGCACTGCTCTGGTTCACCAGAAGTGGCTTAGTTATGCTGGCCACATGACCCGGAAGCTATACGCCGGCTCCCTCAGCCAATAAAGCGAGATGAGCGCCGCAACCCCAGAGTCGGTCACGACTGGAGCTAATGGTCAGGGTCACTTTACCGTTTAAGAAGTTGGCCTAACCTGCAGTGTATCCTGGGTAACCACCCCCTTTGCCTATTTCTTTTCCAACCCTCTCTAGCAAGTTGCTGTGTGACAGGGACCTTAATAATTAAATGACTGTGTACATGACAAAGTGCAGTCAAAGAAGGTTATCTTAAAGAGAGTCCTCCTGAATGGATTTCCTACCTTAAGGAAGTTTTGGACACCCAACATGACCAGCTATTCTACTCATCCCACATTTAGGTATATATAGTTGACTGAGGAATACTCTCTGCATAGGTTCGGACAAAATCTCAGGTTCTGAAATCTGCATTTAGTGATGTTTCCACTGCTAATATATTTCATTATCACCATCACTGCAGCTCAGCATTTTCAGTCATAAACCAAAACTGTGGGGAACAGTCCAGTTTGTGAGAGGTCATTTCTGGGCATAAGGTAATTTGGGTCTATTCTCTGAGCTGTGCCCAGTTGACTCCAGCAAAAGATCTCACAAGGGAGTGTGTTTTAGGAGTTAGGTAGGTTGTGGACACACATGGGGGATTCCAATTTACACTTTTAAGACCTCATGTTCCTAGATTGATACCAAGAACATATGTTAAACTACAAACTCATCTCTCATTTACATATTTCTCTCTGTCAGTTACTCTCTATCGTTGGATTCAGGCCTCGCAAATATAACATGGCTTTTTTATTTAGATTCTTAAATAATTCATATATCACTTAGTCAAAAAAACCCAACAACTCTAATACTAATACTCTCTATTCTTCATTCATATTAGCTGTTTAATCAGAATAGCTACAGAGTAATGTTGATGTTTCTCTTTCAGAATTTTACTGACTTTTACTGAAGCTCAGAAGCTGAGGTGAACATTTGCCTCATTTGATCAGATTGGCCTCTTACAATAACATGCAACAAACAGAGCACAAAAAGCTGAAATATTTTTATTTGGTCACATTGTCCTCATCCATTAACATTTTTGACATTTCAGTGTTGAAAACTAAGAACAATCATGGAAGCATAAATTCTTATATTATTTATATCTTTTTTGTATTAAATGCTCTCTGGTGTTCAACTCAGGCCTCACTACAATAATGTAGCATTTGGGGAAAAAGATGCAAGCCAGTAATCCAGCACTAGAAGCCAAGATGGAGAAGATCTCCACAGCCACCATGTATTTTCCTCTGGTGCTCAGGTAGGTTGGAATGAAGGAGAGCCAAACACTGCAAAAGACCAGCATGCTGAAGGTAATGAACTTGGCTTCGTTGAAACTGTCTGGCAACTTCCTGGCTAGGAAAGCCACAGTGAAGCTGACAGTGGCCAGAAAGCTCATGTAGCCCAAAACACAGAAGAACATGAAGACTGACCCTTCATTACATAACAATATAATTTCTTCACTCATTGACTGCATGTCCAAATCTGGAAAAGCGGGAAAAGTTGTCAGCCAAAGACCACAAAGCCCTACTTGAATTTTAGAGCAGGAGAGGACAATGGACTAAGCCAGTTTTTTGCCTATCAACTTCCTGATTGTGGATCCTGGCTTGGTAGCCATGAATGCCAAAACCACTGATATGGTTTTGGCCAAGATACTGGAGAGGGCCACAGAGAAGATGATGCCAAAACCTGTTTGTCGGAGTGGGCAGGTTGCCTCCTTAGGTGTTCCAATGAACATCAAGGAACAGAGGAAACACAAGAGGAGGGACACAAGGAGAATGTAAGTGAGGCTTCTGTTGTTGGCTTTGACGATGGCAGTGTCCCGGTGTTTAATGAAGATGCCAAACACTAGAGCTGTGATCAGAGACAACAGTAGTGCCGAGAAAGTTGAAATGATGGCCAAAGTTTCATCAAAGCCCAGAAAGTTTGGTATCTTAGGAATGCAATTATCTTGGTCTTTGTTTGGATACTTATTTGCTGGGCAGCTGAAACATGTTTCCATGTCTGAAAAGACAAAATGAAATTACGAAGAAAATTCTTAAGAATTTTTGTCACCAGGAGTTCAACTAGTTAATGTTCTTTACCAGGGTAGCTTTCAAAACTTCTAGTCCAAAGACATTTGCCTGAGATATATCAGAAATAAATCTGATGCATCAAATCTGGAATTTCTACATAGAGGACAATTGTATGTTTTAGTGGTCCTCCTCCTCTTTTTTGGAATCACAAGCTGCTCTGTAGTGAAAAGAGAGCAATATTACAACTAAAATCTTCTGAACCGTGAGAGGTGCAATGAATGAGACATTCATTCTCTCCCCAAACTGTCTTCTTCTTAGAGGAGTGACCATCACTTCGATTCCATCACAATTTAGTAGAATTTGGATGTAAAATGTATTACCTTCCTTTCTAAATATTTTTTCTTCAGGATGTTTTAAAGATTATATTGCAAACAATAAGAACAATTTAAAAATCCATTATTTAACCCTCCCCCACACCAGAATTTTAACGACAACAAAATTTTAAGGACCTCAGAGTTGACTAAACAAATTGTGCAGTTTGGTCTATCGTAACATAACATTTCTCACCCCTTTCATTTGAGTACATCCCGCTGGGACATGCTTCACAATCATAGCAACAAAATTTACTTTTCTCCTTCTTTTTCTTCCCGTAACCAGGACGGCAGTTGTCATTACATACTGACAGGGGGGGAACCTATCCAAATATATTGGAAGAATTTTTTTTTAAAAAATGGTTGGGTGGTATTAACCTAACACCAGGTGATATATAAGGAATAGAAGGACCAATAGCGTGAAACATATGGTCCATATTTGCACAGGTGGCACATACAATGGGATAAGAAGCAGCTGCATAGCATCATACAAACTCAAGAGGATTATAATGTTCATTTTAAGCCCAAGGAATGCTGTAACAAGCTTAGCATTCTATCTGATGCCACTAACTGGAGATCTGCCTCACGTATTTCACACACAAGAATGACTGACAACACTTTCTGATATCCATTGGTCCTTCTCAATGTTAGATGTCTTCTGAGCATGTTGCTCTTTTTTGTATTGTGGTTCATTTGTTTATTTAATGATAGACCTTACAGTATTCCTTAAAGTATATTGCTTATTCCTTGGTGGCTTACAAATATGCAATAAACAAAAATGGAATTTCTAAATCGTATACAATATAATATCACATACCAGGCAGAATGCAGTCAACATAAGCTGGACAGCAAATAGGGTCTCTTAAACTAATGTGCAAGCATTTTCCCACAAGCAAAGCTAATGGTTCAAATAGAGATTCTCTCCATTAAAATACTATCCATCTACATATTAATTTCCTCTTCTTAAAGTCTACTTTTCTCTCCCAGCAAACTTCACATTTAATCAGGTGCTAAGTGAAAAAACGCCTCCTTGTTTTCATTGCATCCCATTTTATGTATGCTCCTATGTGATGCCAATAAAGGTTACTTGATTGATAACAATGAATGTTGGTATTTGAGAAATTAATTTCCTCACCTGAGTCAAGCCCCTGTGCCACTTAATCTGTCCATCATTAATGGTGAACTCTTTCCCTGGAGGGGCCTGAGGATCCAGCCTTCCCACTTTGACCCTGATGTAGGATCTATTTGGGAAAGTGATCAAATTTGTAATATCAAAACCAGCTGCTAATTCTCCACATTCATTTAATGTAATTTCATCACCAACAGAGTTGTTGAATGAGATCTTCTGTAGGAATGAGTGGAGCTAGGTGGAAAGAGAATCAAAAGGTCTATAAAGTATTAAAACATTCTGATTAAGATTGCTGAATAGCTTTTCTAGATGCATTAAAGCTCTTTATAACTAGGGGTTATAAAGTTTTGATTCAAAGTGTAATTTGTGACAGTGTAGAATTGGCAGATCCATTCTTGTTTTCTGCAAATGAAGGAATTTATACCACACACACCACATATGGAGGAAAAGTTACATGCTGTCATGGTTAAAGACTTCTTTTATGCCCCTTTTCCATTTCACTTTTTAATCAGTATTGTGTGATGATATGTTCTTGCATAATTGGGACCATTCAGGGACATAATAAAATATTTGCAATTGCTTCTCCAGACCAATATCTCACCTCTAGGAGAAAGATGGTCTAAGGATCATATCTGAGTGGACATGACAACTGAGGAGTTTTAAAAAGTTAATGTTATGACAAAACCTCCCAATGATTTATGTTCTGCTTAAGGAGCATAGCCTGCAACTCAGTAGGCATCTTCTTTTAGATTTGAGGAGGCCATTCAAAAGTCTCCATTACAGAAATCAGGTAGGATATGTTGAAGGAAATTCTTTGTAAGCAGGTATTTCACTTCCTGCTAAATCAAATGACTGCTGTCTCATTTTCGGCAAACCATTGCTATTCTAATCTATCACTTGAATACACTCAAAAGCAGATAAAAGAACTTTGGTCAGAAGAATCCCTTGGAAGTGTTAAGTCTGGTGATAAATTGTTAAAATGAGCATGAACAGGATCTCATTATTCACCTGGATAACAGGACATTTTAGAAACAAATTTTCAGAGATTTTGAACCATCACTCTGAATGACAATATTTAACCTCAGTACCAGTTAATTGAGAAGTTGCAGTTTGTTATTCTTGGGTGCTGCCTCTACCCTTTGTGTTTTCTTCGAGGTACATTGTGACCTGAAACATATTTTTTCAAAATTGGTATCATGGATAATTAGCTTTATCTAGTGCAATGTCAAACTGCTCCACTGCCCCATTTCCCCAATGGCTCCCTTCTCCTCTGAAGAACAAAAGTGTATTTTTTTCTTGCTGCTATTGCTGGTTGTGGCAGTGCAGAGAAAGCTGGTGAAAAGTTTGCAAAGTTTGGTTGGGTGAGCTTGAAAGCGCTTAAGGAATTCAAAAAGGGAATGGAATTGCCTATTTCCTTTCTTATGTTAACATCACAAGGTGGCCAAGTGGAGAATGTGCTTGAATTTAATTTTCTTTCTCTTTTACCTTAAGGTACCTAGTTGTGTACCAAATGCAATAATACGAGTAATTTTTCACTTGCTTGATCACCACTTTGTCTTGGTGAGTGGGCCTGCACATTCCTATGACCCTTGTGAACAAAGCTGCTGGGACTCCCAGTAGGGTCACCCAAGCTGGTAAGGTCAAAGGGGAAGAGCTAAACAAAGAATGAACCAAGAAGTCCTCAGTGGCAGAACAGCTGGAAGATAACAAGCGGTATGTTACAATGGCTGTGAAGGCGGATGAAGGTTGCAGCAGATAAGAATCTACGAGTCATCGTGATAATCATGCCATTGGAATAAAGCATTCCTGTGAAGACTGTGGATTGGTCAGCCTGCACTGATCTACACACATAAAACAAATTCACACTCAGGCATCTTCCAAAAACCCATCCCAAACCCCAAAAGTCCCATGGCAATTGGCAAATGGTAATGGGGGCAGGACCTTGAAATCTGGAAGCCCCTAGTCATGAACTGGCACATGGTTGGTGGATACAGATTCAGTCACTCTGACTCAAGGAATGAGGCAGTTGAGCAGCTCAGCAGCTGTATTCATGACTGAGCAGCCCTATTTAGGATCCACTCTGCTCACCCCAAAAAGGGGCTAGAAAAGGTGTCCTAAACATAGTCTGCCTCCCTTTTTCCCTGAGTGAATTACCGTGCCCAGTGGGGTCACCACCCAGCAGTCATAAAAGACAATTGAACATTGGAACATGAAATATATGGACTTTGTCAGATAACACAGATAATGAATGTCCCGAATGCGGAACCATATTCTATTCCATTGTAGATTTTATTCAGATTTCAGGGCATCCATCATAAACCTGCTTGTGCAAAAAGTGCCAGGGAGGATAGAGGAATACTATTTAAATTACCTCCTGTCCAACCAGAATTCTTATGTCACCAGAAATGTAGCTAGATTTGTGAAATAGCCATAAGTAAAAGAAAGCAAAAGATTACACAGCTGCATAAATCGTCATAAACTGGTACAGTTCTTAGTTAAATCTTTTATTATTTTAAACTCTTATGGTGTTTTATTCCACTGGACATGTATTTCAAGTACACTTAACCACTATATTGCTTGTTAAACCCCATACTGATCATTTTTATTGTTTATGTAGAGAATTATCCATAAATTTTGATTTAATATGCTAGCTGTTTGCCATAATAAACATTGATTGAGCTTATGGCATTATCTCCCAGCAAATGTATTTAAACAATTATGCCACACCAAATTTGGTTTGGATTTCTGTTACTATCCACTTCACAGTTACTACCAGCCCCAAAGCTTCAACAATTGTCTAATCAAATGCCACTTGAAATATAGGAACAGCATTCATTCCAACTCTTCAAATATCTGCTGTTATTTAGCCACTATTTATAACTACCGTAAATACCAACTCATATAAAATATCAAGGCAGTGCACAATAGTGAACACTTTGTAAACCAAACTCTTTGTAACAGCAAACACTACCTTCCAAGGCTCTAGATTTTGAGGAGATCGTCTGCCTGCAGTCTCCATTCTTCTGTTGTTGGATCCAGCCAGGTGCCTATGTAAGGCATGTGCCAAAGCAGAGACAGCATTATAGATACTGTAGCTGTGGCTGGTCATGCTCATTTCAAAAAATGGTGCAGGAAGGCTCTCCAGCATTTCCTCTCCAGTACAAGGCTTAGCTTTGTATATTGACTTAGTAGAGTCTGTAAATGAACAACCGAATGCTTGTTCCCAGAAATCTGTGATAAAACCATTTCCATCTACCAAGGAAGGATTTACATTCTGCAGAAAGTATCGGAAGTCATGAATTTCCTTGGAATGAATTGCAAAGGAGATAGCACCATGGAACATTTGTATATCAACACCAATTGAAAAATATTTATTGCGAAATCAATTTGAGCTGTGGTAATCCATACTTTCCCTTCAGGTAAGTTCTTTTTGGACTGAGCAAGTATGAGCTCAGCTACCTTCATTACGTTTAGAGCAAATGACAACCACATAAGAGATGTACTTTCTCCGTATACAACAACTGTGTTTGCTGCACTTCTCATGAAAGCTGGGAAAACAAAACTTGTGTCACGCACCATATCAAGTATGTTACCAGTGAAACGTAGATGGTATTCAACTCTTTCTGTGAATGCTGAACAGATCCCATTTTTGAAAAACATTGGTTCAATGGTATTCAAGAAACGTTCTCCAGCTTCGTTAGCAGGAGTGATGAGCCCAACCCATTTCCATCCAAAATGCAGAAGTAATTGGATAAGTCCCTGATACTGAAGTCCTTCATTAGGAACCATGTGGTAAAAGGAAGGGAACTTAATTTGATTATTTGTGGCTGCTTCAAATGAGCCATACGAAGTCTGTAGAAGGAAAAGTCCAAGCATTCTGAGTGAAAGAATTCATAACAAACCTATTTATCCCATAGATCTCCAATAAACTGATTTTATGGAAAACACCCACCCACACTTACATAAAAAATAAAAACACAGTCTTGCTCATTCCCCTGCCCTGTAGATATTAATTCCCATTATTACGGAATCAAAGCAGATTCCTACATGTAGATGTTACTTTACTTCAAGTATAGGAGAGCATTTACTCTTTTTAAATTTGCTGCTTTCAACACCACAAAATTAAAAAGCAGTAAAATACAAAAATACCATATCAATCACATCCAGCAAAAAACAAAAGAACTAAAATGAAATTAAACAATACAGAACACCATATAATACTGGCACTGCTAGAAGTGTCTCCCAAATGCCGAATGACAGAACAGTAACTAGAAAACATGGTTTTCAATTAGCCGTTGAATGTGAACATTTTGCAGAAACAGCATAGTTCCCCAGAAAAAGAATTTCCCAATTCTTATGGAAAGCATTCCTAGTTAACATGTCCTGATCTTACATGATCCACTGATAATATGTTCCAAGGATGTTATATGTTCCCATCTGGATATCCCATTTCCCAACCTGGCACCTTTGAAGCAATTTCCATTACATGTATTAAGCACATGTCCTTTGTAACCTTGCCCCTGTCATGCACATTGTTTGAGACCCAATGCTATAACAGCAAGAAACCCATACATTTTAGTCCCCTTCACTTGTCCCTGTTATAACACTCCAAATTTATGAATCAATATACTCCTGCTAGAAAGAGAGCTGGAGAGTGAATTATGGTGTGAAATCTCAATTTTTTGATAACCATAATATTCCCACCTGTGGAATTTTGTAAAGACCCAAGATGTCTGCCATACACGAGGTGACCTCAGAGCTCAGTCCCCCAATGACTCCTATTACATTTTCCTGGTAGCCACATTTGTAGTTTGGGACAAACGTATATGAGTTAAACAGCAGATCCAGAGTGGTGCGATAGGTCATCTTAGCATCATAGTAGCTGTCATAGATGTGGAACCCAAGCGTGACATTGGGCAAGACCTTGGGATTCTCATTGATCTCATCAATCGCAAACACCAGGGCAAGGATGTGCTGGAAGAACTTTGATAACACGCTGTGAATAAAGTGGCATTATTACGTGAGGAAAGTAAATAGTGCACAAAATCTAGATCTGAGACTTTTGGGATATAGAAAAACTATAAGGACTATATTCTTTCCTATGAGCCATAGACATGACCAGTTTATTTTTCACATTTTTCATCACCTTTCAGCAATGAAACATAGGCTGGCTTTCTCTGTTCTCTTTGCTCCCCTTGAATCCTCACAACATTCCCTTGGCTGGAGTTGACCCAGAGAATGGAGATTGGAAGCTGTATTTCCCTAGTGTTAGTCTGCTATGCAACTAGAATGCAGGTGGTGTAAATGTCTGTCTGAAACAGGTCCATCAAACGTGTGAGGTAACATTAGCTCACCAACCACATGGCGGCGGCGAAGAATGCTTACATTGTGGCCGAGCTTTTATGAGTAGTGAATGGGTATCTGTCATCTGACCAAGTTACCATTTCTCTGGCATCAGTAATGGTGCATGAATGAGCTATCCCAGGAGCTCATTCCTGGTCAGTCAGCACCAATTCAAATGCCATAGATTTATAAGTGAAATTAAGACTTACTTTTTTTTGCCCAAATTCAAATCACTTCACTCATTGAATTTCAGTTGTCATTTTACTGCTCGTACATCCAGTTTGGAAAGATACATTTGGAGCTCTTTGCAATCCATTTTTGTTATAATCAATCTGAACAATTTGGTCACATCAACAAACTCGACTGCTTCACTTCTTCGGTTTTTATGCCAGCCGCCTTCTCCTTCTCTTACTCAATTCTCTCTTTGCAGAATTGAATCACTAAATCTTAAGGATTCCTAATGTCCAAGTGAGAGTGTAGATGTGACTTGTATGCTCAGATGTTTCTCGTACACTCTATCAAATCTTTCAAGGCTGTCAAATCAATGCAGTTCTAAAACTATTCATTCAAAGCAAAGTATATTTCAGTCAAGTATTAGAATGTATAGCACGAATGAAATAATATTAAGGGCTGTTTACTTACATTGGTCTGTCAATCAAGACTTCAGAGGGGTGTATATTAAATAAAAAATTGGGGAGGATGTAGCGGATATGAGATGCAATCCCACCAATGATAGGGTCACCTGGCTCATACCACTCATGTGGAATAGGTACAGGATTAGTTGTGGTAAAATGAGCACTATGCACTCGGCACACCATGTTGGAGAAGAGCAAGAGAAGCAGCAGCAGCAAGGTTCTACACATGGACTCTTCTTTGCCTCTCTACAATATCATTATTATCAGCAGCCTGATTTGAACAGCATGGATTTGGAGGCAGCAGATTCTGCCAGTTCAGTGCTTAAAGGGACATGCATGCATCTTATCATTAAACGCTGTTACAAAGACCTGCCTTGAATGGTAAATAAGATGCAGTGGTTTAAAACTTGACCTATATAGTCACAGAGCCTGGCCTCTGTAACCTGCATTATTCTAACTGCCTATGGAAGACTGGGATACTGTAAATATTTCGGACTTTCTTGTTGAGTCTCCCCCCCCACCCCGCATTCTGCCTTTCAGAGCTTTGGCTAGGTGAATTAATTATTGTAATTTTAATAATTACAGGGGAGACCATCACTTTTTGCAATTTTTAAAGGACTCCATGGTGCATCCAGAACTGCCAAGTAAACATATTTATCACCTCAGTGAGTTATAGATTAGGAATGTTTCCCCAAAATCATCTAGTCCAACCTTCTTGCTGATACAATACATCCATAGTTATGAAACAATTGATAGACAGGCATCAGCCATTTCCCTAAAAAACCCTCTATCAAAATACAGTATTTTTTAGAGATCAACCAGCCCTAGCTTCCCCCAATTTGCTAATTTGCTACTACTGGGGCTTCTGTACTCTCTCATGTATGTAACTTTGTTGGGACACTTTTACCACCCCACTAACTGGATCTTGGGAACAGAGCTGGAACTGTTCCAGCATGTAGGGACCCTGGGAAATGAAGTAAACCATGACACCTAGCCACTTTAGAAACAATACATTTTTATTGTCTGAGGCAATCTGGTATGCATGGGAACCTCTCTGGCAGTGCACTCCCTACTGATGGGTGGTCCCATCAGTAATAGTGAACACAATGTGCTCCAGGTCTTGCTAAACTTCAGCTCCCATCATCCACCCATTTACATCCATTTCTTAAATGATTCAGTATATTTAAAGGACATGGTTGGATTGGTGATTAACACAGTGCAATTTCTTTATGGGGTTCTTTGATGTCGTAAAAGGCACCTTGAGAGTGTCAGTGGACAAACAATCTGGGTCCTTATTGCTGGATTCTCATCATACTTGGGTACTTTCCTGAACAAAAAGTGAATGTATTTATTGCCAGACTGGCTCCGCTCAACTGCCTTTAACTTCTGTAGCTTCTGGACTGGCACAGCCAACTGTAGGCACTGGTTTGATTGCTAGTGCAATTCGGCACAGGATGAATAACAAGGTCTCAGGCAAAATTAAACTAGAATTCAATATGCTTTACTAAAAGTTTCATTTTCATTTTTTTCATTAGGTTTACACATAATACATTTTAAGGACACCATATGTTAACCATTCTTATTTTTCTGGTTTTTTCCTGTGACTTCCCATATCACTCAATAAGACATTATATCTCCATTCTCTGTACTGTCCATTCGTTTCTAACATTACACAAAGTATAAAATATAAGCCTAAAAATAACATATTCTTGTTGTTCTGTTACTCAAGATATAAATCCATCTCATATTTCCCTCCTTGCCTGTGCTGGTGTGAAAGCCCCTCCCCCATTTTCTGACACTGAACTTCCTCCTACTGGCTCTGGTGGCTTGTAGGGCTCTTCACCATCCCTGACCCCCTGCTCCTTCTGACTAGCCCCATCTCCCTGCTCTGCTTCGTGCTTCAGTTCCCTGTCTTCCTCTTCTGCCAGTTCCTGCTCAGAACCCTCCCCTGCTACTGATGAAACTGCACATTCTGGCTCTTCCCTGACAATAGGGTGCTATCTGTTTGTGTCCATCGATGAGTAGAAAAGACTTCCATATGTATAGAAGTGAAGGGTCTTAGCTCACTGGTATGTTCTTTTCAAGGTTCTCACAGGACCAGTGGTCAGCGATGATGGAAGTTGTAGGCCAAAAACATCTGGGGACCCAAGGTTAAGAAAGGCTGAATTAGAGCATAGTAGTGAGCTATGTAGATGGGAAGAAGCATCAATCCTGTGGGGTGGGATGTCCGGCACAGAGGAGAGTCAGGTCGCATCAGGCTTTTACATTCTCCTGATGCTTGCCTAAGAACTCCCACCTCTGATCAGGAGAGTTTCAGGAGCTCTTGGGGGAGGGGGAGCACATCTGTGGCTGCAACTGAATAAGAGGAAGGGGACATGTAGACATTCATTCACACAATGTTGGATATCACCCACAGTTTCATTCATACACACAGTGTCAATTCATTTACACCTCATATATTACTATGCTACATATCAATAAAAGAAATGATAAGGCATTCTCTTCTGTTATTTAAATCTTTTCAGGAAATTTCATTTCTAGGAAAACCTTGGTAAAATGACAATGCCAACAAGTCTAAATAGCCTAAATCCCAACAAAATGGACTCCCTCGGGAGATAGGATGGCCATCTGTCATGGATAGTTTAGTTGAGATTCCTACATTGCAGGGATTGGACTAGATGACCATTGAGGGCGGAACTCTACAGTTCTGTGATTTGATGAGAAATTACAAACTATTCTGTCATTACATCTTTCTCCGTATCAGCTGCTCTCTGTTATTCAGCTCAGGCCTCACCACAATAATGTAGCATTTGGGGAAAAAGATGCAAGCCAGTAATCCAGCACTGGAAGCCAAGATGGAGAAGATCTCCACAGCCACCATATATTTTCCTCTGGTGCTCAGGTATGTGGGAATAAAGGAGAACCAAACACTGCAGAAGACCAGCATGCTGAAGGTGATGAACCTGGCTTCATTGAAGCTGTCCGGCAATTTCCTGGCTAAGAAGGCCACAGCGAAGCTGAAAATGGCCAGGAAGCCCATGTAGCCCAAAACAGAATAGAACATGAAGACTGACCCTTCATTACAAAGAAATATGATTTCTTCCGTCATTGAGTGCATGTCCACATCTGGGAATGGGGCTGAGGTTGCCAGCCAGAAGACACAGATTCCTACTTGAACAATGGAGCAGGAAAAGACAATGGAATAAGCCAGTTTTTTGCCCACCCACTTCCTGATTTTGGAATCTGGCTTGGTAGCCATGAATGCCAAAACTACCGATATAGTTTTGGCCAAGATACTGGAGAGGGCCACAGAGAAGATGATGCCAAAACCTGTTTGTCGGAGAAGGCAGGTTGCCTCCTTAGGTGTTCCAATGAACATCAAGGAACAGAGGAAACACAAGAGAAGGGACACAAGGAGAATGTAAGTGAGGCTTCTGTTGTTGGCTTTGACTATGGCAGTGTCTTTCTGCTTAATGAAGATGGCAAGCACAAGAATTGTGATCAGAGAGAATAAAAGTACAGAGAAAGTTGATACAATGCCCAAAATTTCATTAAAGCCCAGGAAATTTGGTCTCTTTGAAATGCATTGATCCTGGTCTTCATTTGGATACTGACCTGCAGGGCACCTGACACATATTTCCATCTCTGTAAATAAAATGTACAAGAAAAATGAAAGAACCATGATTATGTTAAAGGATTTTATTATCAAAAGAGGGGGAGATTTTTTGAAACCATACATAATTGTGCATAATTGCCAGTCAGTAAGGGGTTAAGAGACACAGGGCTGTAAATTTTTAGAAAAGATTTTGATATCACATCTTCACTTTTCCAAGAAGGGAGGAAGTATGTATTATTTCCAGATCCCTCGCCACCCCCAACCCCCAATAATATATCAAACCATAATATAAGCATTCTCTCTTCCAGAAATTTAAAGGCAACAAAACTGCCCAGAATTTTCTAAAATAAATTGTATAGTTTGGTTTATGCTAACACGGCATCTCTCACCCTTCTCATTTGAGAACATCTCATGTGGACACGGATCACAATCATAGCAGCAAAACTTCTCCCCCTCCTTCTTTCTCTTCCCATAACCAGGACGGCAGTAGGTATTACATAATGAAAGTGGTGGTTCCTCATATAGGATATAAGATAAGAAAATGTTTGGGGTAAATTAGTCTAACATAAGGTGATCTATTAATAAATAATGTGAAATGTATAATTCATATTTACAAAGGTGACATGTCCTTTGGAACAAAAAAACTTTCCCTTTTCTTCCAGTGAAATACAAATTTAATTATGTATTAAGTGAGGAACTGCTTCCTTCCCCCACTCACACCCCATCTTATTGGATAACTATGAATGTTGCCATTTGAGAGCCAGAGCAGTTATTTTCTCACCTGAGTGAAGCCACTGTGCCATCTGATTCTGTCGGCATTGATGGTGAGCTCCTTGCCAGGAGGGGCCTGAGGATCCAAACTTCCCACTTTGACCCTGACATATGATCCATTTCGGAAAGTGACCAAGTTTGTAATATCAAAGCCAGCTGCTAACTCTCCGTATTCATTTAATGTGATTTCATCACCAGCACTATTATTGAATGTGATCTTCTGCAGGAATGAGTGGACCTAGATGAAAAGAGAACCACAAGGTCTATAAAGGCAGGGGATGGATGGGTGTGTGTGGGACTCCCTAGTCCTGAATGGAGTAATTGCTCCCCTAAAGGTTGGGTTGTTAAGAATTTCCCAGACATATCCAGAATACTGCAGTCGGAGGTGCAGATAAATTCTGTGATACAGGTTACTGCAGCAGCTCCATCTCTGTCTATGTTTCCTTGGTTCTACATACACCAAGAAATAGCACTCCAGGCCTTCTCCTTAAACGTCACTGCTAAATGCCCCTGTTTGCAAGTCCTGTTCATGAACTTCTGCTTATGAGCTGCAAAAGAGACTGCAAGCAGTTAAGCAGAACTGAGTAGAAGTGCTTGTTTTCTTATCCATCACTGTCACTCAGACCTTCTCCCCACCTCCCTCTGTGGTTTTTTTGTGGTATGTTGTATATTGGGAACAAGGTTACTCTTTCAAAAATGGTAACTCCTGCTTTTGCTTTTGAGGGTGATGGTAGCAGAGAGGCTGGTTAAAGGTTTGCAAGGCTTGGGTGGTTAAGGCAGACATTTGTGTGTTGGGGAGATTGCATATTTTCTTCTTTACCTGAGTTTAATATCACAAGGCAGCCAACTGGAGGATGTGCTTGACTTTCATTTTCTTTGCCTCCTGGAATCCCTGCATTTTACTAGTTCACTGTAGCATGACCCCCCAACCCCCATAGTCAAATAGCCTGGCTCTGTGTGCTGGAGTTACCGTGGAAACCAGAAATTTCCATGGACACTGCATCTGGTTTTGAGAAACTACAGAAAGTCACAAGGGTCATTTCAGACAGTTTGACGTGCACTCGACTTGGCCAATTTGTGCTGTTAACAGTAGGTAAGAGGAAAAACAGACAGGCACACTTAAGCCACAAGTTTCTTAACAAAATCTGTGTCCCCAACCAAAACCTGGTTCAGATTAATGTTACTGCCCACTGCCCCTATCGTATAACAATTGTCAGTTTAATTGCCACTTGATATTTAGGACGACCCTTAGTTCTAACTGTATAAATTGCAGCTGTTATTTGAGAGCATCTTAAAAAGCAGAGGCATCACCTTGCTGACAAACATCCGTATAGTTAAAGCTATGGTTTTCCCAGTAGTGATGTATGGAAGCGAGAGCTGGACCATAAAGAAGGCTGATCGCTGAAGAATTGATACTTTGGAATTACAGTGCTGGAGGAGACTCTTGAGAGTCCCATGGACTGCAAAAAGATCAAACCTACCCATTCTTAAGGAAATCAGCCCTGAGTGCTCACTGGAAGGACAGATCCTGAAGCTAAGGCTCCAATATTTTAGCCACCTCATGAGAAGAGAAGACGCCCTGGAAAAGACCCTGTTGTTGGGAAAGATTGAGGGCACAAGGAGAAGGGGATGACAGAAGACGAGATGGTTGGACAGTGTTCTCGAAGCTACTAACATGAGTTTGACCAAACTGTGAGAGGCAGTGGAAGGCAGGAGTGCCTGGCGTGCTCTGGTCCATGGGGTCATGAAGAGTCGGACTCGACTAAACGACCAAAAAACAACAAGTTCTTCAAGTAGTTGCTGTTATTTTCTTGCTTATGAAAACATATGTAATTTAAATTATTTTTATTCATTTTCTAATACCCATTTGGATACCACAACAAGGTTTAATTTTAGTTCTCAAGGTCTATTCTTTTATTTCTTTACTGATAGTAAATTGCCAATTCACATAATATACTCAAGGCAGTGCACAACAGTGAACACTCTGTAACCTGAACACTTTGTAACAGGAAACTCTACCTGCCAAGGTTCCAGATTCTGATGAGAGAGTCTTTCTCCACTCTCTGCTCCTTTGTAGTCAGCTCCAACCAAATACATGATCTGTAAGGCATGTGCCAAAGCATAGACAGCATTATAGATACTGTAGCTGTGGCCAGTCATGCTCATTTCAAAAATTGGTGCAGGAAGGCTTTCCAGCTTCTCCTCTCCGGTACATGTGCCATCTACGTATTTTGACACAGTGGAGTTTGAAACTGAACAACGAAATGCTTGTTCCCATAAATCGTTGACAAAACCATCTCCATCTGCCCAATAAGGGTTTACTTGCTGAAGAAAACCTTGGAAGCTGTGAGTCTCCTTGGAGTGGATAGCAAAGGAGAGAGCACCATGGAACATTTGTAAGTTAAAGCCTAAATCTTTTTGAAACATATCTAATATGAAATCGATTTGAGATGTTGTAATCCATACTTTTCCTTCAGGTAACTTACTATATTCATGATATAGTAGCAGATTTATCTTGATTGTCATTGCAGCACGTGACAGCCATGAAATAGACTGACTTTCTCCATATATAATAACAGCAGTGGCTTTGCTCATTATGAAAGCTCGTGTGACTAGCTTTGACCTACGCTTCATATCATCTATCATATCAAGCATGTTACTGCTGAAACGCTGATGGTACTCAATAGTTTCCGTGAATGCTGAACAGATCTGATTCTTGAAAAGCATTGGCTCAATAGTCTGCAAGAAACGTTCTCCAGCTTCATTATCTGTGGTAATGACCCCAACCCATTTCCATCCGAAATACAAAAGTAACTGGATAATTCCCTGATACTGAAGTCCTTCATTGGGGACCATGCGGTAAAAGGAAGAGAATTTGATTTGATTATCTGCGGTTCGTTGAAATGAACCATATGAAATCTGAAAAAAAGGAAAGAACCAAACTGTTCAAGTGGAAGCAAGAACTCACAACACACCCATTTATCTAAATATAAATCTTTTTTAACCAAATGTACTCATTTTAGGGACAACACCAATCTCTTTACATAGAAAAATGCACACAAATAATTGTGCTTAATAATTTCTGTAGCTATTCATTCTTAATATTATTGAGTCATCGCATTTGTACACATTGACTGTCTCCAAGTATTTGGTGCATTTATTATTGCTGGTTGTTACTGCTTTCTGCACTAATTGCAGATTCAACAAAACTCCAGTGCGGAGCTGGAGCAACAGAAACTCGCAATAGCCAATACCTGGATGTGGAATTTGGTTTGGACATTTGGGTCTGAAAATTGGGGAAATGCTGCTTTTCAGAATGAAGAACAACTGGAAGTCATTGCAGAGTGAATAATTTGAATAATCATTTTCATGACAGGTGGGCCTTCCTCTTTTATTTCATATCTCTCTCTCTCTCTCTCTCTCTCTCTCTCTCTCTCTCTCTCCTTCTGCTTTGGGCCAGTATTGGGAGTATACACAAATGAAAGTGATGGTTGGTTGGTTGGTGAACCATCCTATATGAAAAGCAAAGAAGGGAAGATCTCCAAGGGTGGAAGACTGGAATAAGAAATAGCTCATAGTTGAGAGCTGTGAGGATCCACCCCTTTCTGTTTGAGAGAAGGGTTATGATTTGAGCCAGCTGAGCCAAGCAACAGCTAAGGATCCAGGAATACCCGCAAGCTATTAGCTGCTCCTTCAGAGAGAATGTAACCCCAGCAAGAGCAGGCCAGCTCCCATTCATCTGGCCAGTTCATTGACTCTCAGCCAGTCTATTACTGAGGCATGACATTGGTCCAGAACACCCACTGCAGTGTAAAGAGAAGTAGAGCAACGTGTTATCAGTATATTGCTGACAACGTACTCCAAAACTCTGGATGACCCCACTCAGTGGTTTTGTGTAGATTTTAAAGAGTTTGGGATATAAGGAACCCAAATTGAAGGCTCCACAAGACTCTGGAAATGACCACCCAAATAGGACTGGAACCGCCTCAAAGAAGTTCTGTCCACCCACAATTCGGAAAGCTGTTCCAGAAGGACACCATGCTTGAGGGTATTGAAAACCACTGAGAGGTTGAGGAGAATTAACAGGGACACGTTTCTCCTCTCTCTGTAGTCAATGTGTTCTGAATTATTTATGCCTCTGTAAGCCAATACTGACTTCATGAATTTACATGGGCAGCTCACAAGCAGCAAGTGCAATGCTTTCAGGATTGTTGAATGCATCTAGGTGCCCTATTTACCAACCTGGTGCGGGGTGACAAGTCTCATAAAACCAGCATGCTGAAGTCTAATTAATGCATGGAGGGGTTAATGCTATAGAGCAAGTTGTTCTGCCAGGCTGGGTCCCCCACCTCACATTGGGGGGAGGGTAATCAAGCCTATTTTTGTCCTTCAGTCCACCTGAGAAGCTTAGCATGTAGAGAGGTCTGAGTTAGCTCACATCACATGGATCTAACAGGCCATACAAATTTAGGGACTTTGACAGCTGAAACGAAGCCAAGTTACTACCTGTGTTTTCTGACTTGGGGAAAAGGGGACTATTTTGGAACTCACAAGGTCATACTTTAAAAGTCTTACAGCTTATATTTCAATGGTTTACTTTGCTGCATGTTTTGTTATTTTAATTCTCTGTTGGGATTCTCTCACTAAAGAGTACTTGCCCCAAACCTGCATCTTGCCATCCAGGGAATCCTCCTTTCTATATTTTATTTCTTACCTTGCCACCAACACCTGGAACCTTTCAAGCGATCTTCCATTACATGCAATAAACATGCATTCTTTGGAACACTTTTGGACACCCCTACACATTGTTGGTTGCCTATGTTATACCTCCCCAATATATGCATATATTGCAGCCTCTTTTACTCCTTTGATTTCACCAGTCCATATTCAGGAAGCAGCAGATCTCTAGCAGTAGAAGAAGGGAATAGTTTCTCTTTTTTTATTCCCATATTCTACCTGTGGAATCTTGTGAAGACCTAAATTGTCTGCCAAGCACAAGGAGGTCTCTGAGCAAAATCCCCCAATGACAGCTGCTCCATTCTTTTGGATCCTACACTACCCTTTTCCATTACCCATTTCAATTTAACCAATAAATTTATGCATCAACAGATTACTAGTGGAAGGAGAAAAAAGTGAATTCTGGCATGAAATATCAGTTTTGTGAATACCCACCTGTGGAATCTTGTAAAGACCTAAGACATCTGCCATGGATGAGGAGGTGTCAGAGCTAAGTCCCCCAATGACTCCTACTACTTTTTTCTGAATGCCACATATGTAGTTGGGGACAAAGTGATGTGATTTAACGAGCAGATCCAGAGTGGTTTGGTAGGTCATCCTTGAATCAAAATAGCTATCATAGATGTGGAATCCAAGAGTGACATTGGGCAAGATCTTGGGGTTCTCATTGATCTCGTCAACAGCAAACACCAAGGCGAGGATGTGTTGGTAGAACTTTGTTATCACCCTGCAAATCATAGAATCATAGAATCATAGAGTTGGAAGAGACCACAAGGGCCATCGAGTCCAACCCCCTGCCAAGCAGGAAACACCATCAGAGCACTCCTGACATATGGTTGTCAAGCCTCTGCTTAAAGACCTCCAAAGAAGGAGACTCCACCACACTCCTTGGCAGCAAATTCCACTGTCGAACAGCTCTTACTGTCAGGAAGTTCTTCCTAATGTTTAGGTGGAATCTTCTTGTAGTTTGGATCCATTGCTCCGTGTCCGCTTCTCTGGAGCAGCAGAAAACAACCTTTCTCCCTCCTCTATGTGACATCCTTTTATATATTTGAACATGGCTATCATACCACCCCTTAACCTCCTCTTCTCCAGGCTAAACATGCCCAGCTCCCTTAGCCGTTCCTCATAAGGCATCGTTTCCAGGCCTTTGACCATTTTGGTTGCCCTCCTCTGGACACGTGAGTTACCATTTCATGAGGGAATTAAACAGTGCATGAAATTCAAAACTGAAAGATTCACCTGCCTGCCTATTCATCTCTATCTTGGCTTCTTAAAACAAGCTGTAGGCAATTGACTGAGGAGGTGTGGGGATCGATCAAAGCCTTGTTGGAGGATGGAGAGACACTATCTTCCTTGAAGCAGGAAATGGTGTCCCCTCCTTCAGAGACTTGCCCAGAATCAAAAAATGTTAAACAACTGTTGCCAAGTGGCAAATATTCCACTTTGGGATGCTTGGCAGAGATTGAATCCTTTATCTGGACCCTTTTTCAGTCTGGCTTCTAAGAAGTTTTAAGGGCCTTCTCTTAAAACTTAAAACTTAAAACCCCCCAAGGTATGGAATCCCCTCTCCACATAAGTATGTCTGGCAAATTCACTATCTAGCTTTCAGTAAACACTGAAGATGTGTCTCTTTACCCTAACATTTGAGACCTGTGAAATGTGTTTCCAGGATCGACTATCTTCCTATGACACTATTGCTTTAACTGATTTTAATACTGAAATTTAAAATGTTGTGGCCCACTCTGGCTCTTGATTGACTGTTTAATGAACACTGCCTAATTAATTTCCTTGAGTTCTAGTATTCCGAGTGAGGGAGACAACTTTTCCCTACTGACTGTCCCCACATCATGCATAACCTTAAACATATTGATCATGTCACCTCTTGCATGCCTTTTCTCTAACTTAAAAAGGGGAGATGTTCTATCCCTTTTATCCTTCTGAATGTAATTTCTAAAGTTTTTCCAGCTCTACAATATCGCCTTTTAGGTGAAATAACCACAACTGTACATTGTGTTCCAAGTTCAGTCACACCAGAGATTAGTAGAACTGCATTATGATATTGAAGTTCTGTTTCCAGTCCATTGAGGGCTGCTTGCTACAATGAATTGGCCATTTTCACAGCTGCTGCACACTGGGTGCACATTTTCACTGAGGTATCCACTCCAAGGTCTCATTCCTGGTCAATTGCCACTAGTTCAAATGCCCCATGTTTATTTGTGAAATTAATAATTTTTTTTGCTTGAATAAACCTCATCTTACACTTGTTTATACAGTGGTACCTCAGGTTAAGTACTTAATTCATTCTGTCATGCCGCCGGAGCACTATTTATGTTCTCATCCTGAAGCAAAGTTCTTAACCCGAGGTAATATTTCTGGGTTAGCGGAGTCTGTAACATGAAGCGTATGTAACCCGAGGTACCACTGTACTTTTCCAGTTTACTGCCTTTTCCAGTTTACTGCCCCTGCCCCTAATCTGCAGCCTGGAAACTGCTTTGTGCTCTCTCTCTCTCTCTCTCTCTTTAACAACTGACCATTTGGGCATTATCAACAAACTTGACTACCTAACTGGTTGGCTATATGTTACAGGGCATTTTTTGTTTTTTTGTTATGCACTTTTTCTTTTCCTGCTCTCTCTTTTCTGTGTCTTTACAGAAAAATGTGAAACACCTTCCATAAAAAACCTTTTTTTAAAAAAGTTCTAAAACTAGCTCCCCCCCAAAAAATAAGTGATCAAAGTACTATAAAGAACACATAAAATAATGTTAACCACAATTTACTTACACTGGAATGTCAATAAAGACCTGAGAAGGGTGTTTCTTGAAGGAAAGCTTGGGGAATAAGTAACGGATAAGAGACACTATTCCACCAATCACAAGGTCACCTTCTTCATACCATTCATGTGGAATATCCACAGGATTATTTCTACTGCAAACAACAGTATGCACTTGGGGCACCATGTAGGGAAGCAGCAAGAGAAGCAGAAGAAGTAACATATTGATCACAAATATCCTTCTTCACATATATTCTCCTTTATCTGTCTACAATGTTGTGACTATCATCAGCCTGACCTGAATAGGAAGGATTTGGTGACAGCCAACTCTGTCAATGCAGTACGTAAATGGACATGTATCCACCTTCTCATTACCTTCAACACTGTCACAAAAAAATCCGTGAATCCTAAATAAGCTACAGTGATTTGAAATCTGTCCTTTACAATGAAAGAGGGGGAAAGATTGAAATAGCAGAGCTTATTTTGATTTTTTATTTCTCATTCTGCCTTGTGAAGCTTTGCCAGGTGGATTGATTATAATAATTTTAATAATTACAGGGGAGATAACCATTTGTGCAATGCTTTTGGACTATGGTGCATCATCAGTAGGAGAACTGCCAAACTAAACATATCTGTCACATCACAGAATCATAGACTAGGAAGAGACCTCCAAGGTCATCATAGTAAAAAACCCCATTTATGGTCAGGCATAATACCCATTTATGGTCTCCCTATAATACCTTGCTTTACACACACTCTCCTATGTAACATTGATCAGACACTCCCATCCACCCTACTAATAGGGATATTTTGGGGAAATGTGGGAGAGAGTCATAACCATGTCCGGATCTCTGGATCCAAACGAATACAGTCTAACCCCTTTTGAAAAAACAAAGAATGAAGCAATGTGACATGCATGAGGACATCCCTGCCATTATTCTCTGTGGTAAAAAATGTAGTTCAGAAGAATGACAGGATGGTCCCATCCATATAGACAATGTTGTTCCCTCTGGATTTTGCTGCATTACAGCTTCCTTCCTCCCTGATAATAATGGTTTGTTGTAAACGGATGGGAGTTGTAGTCCAGCAACAACTGGAGAGGAACAGATTGGCTACCTCTGGTGTAAGGGAAAGTGTGGTTTGGAGATAGGCTTCATCTCTGATGTGATCTTTATCTGCCAGGGATGTGTCATATAATAGATCCTTTTGAGTCTGGCGCACTTGCTAAGGCAAGAACCATGATTTCCCGACTCCTATGCAAACCTCACATCAGTCTAGAAATGAGATTCAAGGTGTTCAGATGTCCTGGTTCACCCTGAGAGCTTTTAGATTGGTTTGAGGTGCGTCACATGATGCGTCATGTGATGCTGCCTGGCATGTGCTGAGTAGGGGCGGAACACACAGAAGGCAATCTCTGTGCTTGCTCGTCCCAGCTGCAGCCCGGCTATTGGGCTGCCAGACTGCTGGGCTGCGGCTGGGATGAGTGAAGCAAGATCATACATGCTTCTCCCAGTTACCACGTGGCTCCTGGACTGCCAGGCAGAAGCTGGGGCTGGGGTGTGTAGAGAGCGCCCAGCCGTGGTGGGGCGTGGCATCCCCCTAAACATTGGGGAAGCTGAAGCCCCCTCTGCCCCCTATACCTGGTGCCACTGATTGTTCTTGAGTCCTTACCAGAGAATAAAGTGAATCTCTTCATTGCCTAATTGCCTCCACTTAGTGGTCTTTAACTCTAGTTTCTGGACTCACACAGCCAACCATATACACTGGTTTAGTTGCTAGTGCAATTAGGCAGAGTGTGGATAACAAGGCTTCAAAGTTGAACTAAAACACAATTAGCTTTTAATACAGGGTGCTTTTGTAATGTGGCAATAGAAACAATGACTGTGAAGAGATCTTTAAAAAAAGAATTTTATTTTAAAACAGTTGAGCACTTAAACTGAAGAGCACACAAATATAGCAAGACTCTTCCCAATAAACAGTGCTTAGATCTGTTCCTCGAATCAGACAAACTACTCTGCCTCACACTGCTATTTATCATATTTCTCAACCTTCTGACCAATCAGAAGCATAGTAGAGTTCTGCTTAGGTTCCCATTAGTCCAAACTATAGTTGGCTCTCTTGTGTATTTTTATGTATCTCATAAGAAGAGTTTCAAGGAAACAATCATTATCCGAAAAACAAACACAACAAGATAGGTGACATCCATTCATGAGTAGAAAACACTTCCATGACAAGAGAAGGGAAGAGTCATAGCTCACCAGCATCTTCTTGTGCTGATGATCAAGCTACAGGTTGAGATATGAGTACAACGCAGCTGCAAACTCGCAGCTCGATGTTTACATCACGTGGTGGAGCTGACCATGGGAAAGGAAGTTCCAGTGAATTCATGGGAAAGGAAGTTCCAGTGAATTCAGAGGAGACTGAACTGAACGGACATGTTTTTGTACAGCTGTAAAGTCAGAAATAAACTGTAGAGATGTTATAGACTTTCTGACTATCTTCTTTCTCTTGCTGGTATGCAAGGGGGGAAGGGGGCGTACATCTCCCACGCTGGGAGATGTCGCCTATCAAGATATTCCTGGCGCAGCGGGGATGCCAGCCAGGGTAGGTCACCAGAGATAAGCCCCGGGAGCCTGGGAGAGGGGTCAGCCTCTCCCGAGGGGGCATATTTTCCAACAGAAAGAGACATCAGTCTTGTGGTGTGGGGTACAAGGCAGGGAGGAGACTCAGGAGGCATCCGGCTTTTACATTCTCTGGGGAAGACATACCCGATGATCAGATATGTTTCAGAGTAAACACAGCTTTTCTAGCCTGATGCCTGCTTCCAATTTTGCCTGATATCCGTCTCCAACAACCCCAGATCAGTTTGCATCATACCACACAAACCAGAGCAACTCAACACGAGTGATCCAAAATCCTCCCAAATAGATTGAGCAACACTCTCACTCACTATAAGGCAGATTCTGATGTTCTCCTTTCCCTTTCCCCCTCTCTGCAGTTTTCTAAGAATTCCCAAAAACTGCTCAAGAGAGTTTCAGAACATCTTGGGAAAATATGGGGGTCACTCTGGGTATGCAGGAGAAGGAGAGTATAGAATGGTTATTGTACAATCAGACTTTCACTCATGCAATGCTGGGTATCACATATAGTTTTATTCCATCACAGAGTGTCAATTTATTTACACCAAAAATGTTTGTATGCTGAATACAAAGAACATGATAAAAAATATCTCTTATATTATTCATCTATTTTCAGATATCATTTCTTAGACAAGCGCAGTGAAACTGAACCTGGCCAGAAAGACTACAAAACCTAAGTCTCAAAATAAATGACAATCTCTTCTACCATTTATATCTTTCTCCGTATCAGTTGCTCTCTGTTGTTCAGCTCAGGCCTCGCCACAATAATGTAGCATTTTGGAGAAAAGATGCAACCCAGTAATCCAGCACTAGAAGCCAAGATGGAGAAGATCTCCACAGCCACCATATTTCCCCCTTTGGTGCTCAGATAAGTTGGAACAAACGAAAGCCAAACACTGCAGAAGACCAGCATGCTGAAGGTGATGAACTTGGCTTCATTGAAGCTGTCCGGCAACTTCCTGGCTAGGAAGGCCACAGTGAAGCTGACAGTGGCCAGGAAGCCCATGTAGCCTAAAACACAGTAGAACATGAGGACTGACCCTTCATTACAAAGAAATATGATTTCTTCTGTCATTGAGTGCATGTCCACATCTGGGAATGGGGGAGAGGTTGCCAGCCAGAAGACACAGATTCCTACTTGAACAATGGAGCCGGAAAGGACAATGGAATAAGCCAGTTTTTTGCCTACCCATCTCCTGATTGTGGATCCTGGCTTGGTAGCCATGAATGCCAAAACCACTGATATAGTTTTGGCCAAGATACTGGAGAGGGCCACAGAGAAGACGATGCCAAAACTTGTTTGTCGGAGAAGGCAGGTTGCCTGCTTAGGTTTTCCAATGAACATCAAAGTGCAGAGGAAACACAAGAGGAGGGACACAAGGAGAATGTAAGTGAGGCTTCTATTGTTGGCTTTGACGATGGCAGTGTCCCTGTGCTTAATGAAGATGGCAAGCACAAGAATTGTGATCAAAGAGAATAAAAGTACAGAGAAAATTGAAACAATGGCCAAAGTTTCATCAAAGCCCAGGAGGTTTGGTCTCTTTGAAATGCATTGATCCTGGTCTTCATTTGGATACTGACCTGCAGGGCACCTGACACATATTTCCATCTCTGGAAATACAATGTACAAGAAAATGAAAGAACCATGATTATGCTAAAGAATTTTGTTATCAGAAGTGTGGGAGATTTTATGAAACCAAACATAATTGTGCATAACTGCCAGTAAGTAACTCCTGTTAAGGGACACAGAGCTGTGAATGTCTATGAAAGACTTTGAAATCACATCTTCACTTCTCCATGGTTCTGTTTGAACCATGCAACTGACCACACACATTAGGTTGGAGCTTCCTAGCTCAGACTACATGCTCGAGTATACTCTCTGTATTTTGTAACCAAGAATACCTTGCCTGTGTTGCCTCTGCTGTTGCATTAAACGATGCAAGAGTAAGACCAGTGATTTCTGTAAGTAAATCATTTCAACAGATTAATGGTTGTGTTCCATTCACTCCAAGAGGCATTGGGGAGAATTCTTAGCACTTAAAACTGGGACATTTAAAAGTCTAACAACCTATCTTTCCTATGATTTGCAAATATTGCATAGATCTGCATTTTAAATTCCACGAGACACTGTTTTGGCTAAAGAGTGAGTCAAGTCCTTCACATTTTCTTCAATTCAGGCAGCTGTTTTTTCCCTACACATGTCCTACACATGTTGGACTTTATTCTTAATTGGTATTCGGTAGTTATTACCCAACAAGAAGTCCACTTTGCATACTGTTTTTCACCCGGAAAAACTTCAAAACTCCTAGCCAGAATGCTTTCGCCCTAGATGCTTCACAAATGAACCCATGTTACAAATGTGGATAAGCTACGTTATATATTTTCACTGGTGCTTTTCTTTTTTTCTCAGAACCTCCAATACTGCATAGTTAAATGATAGAAATATTACAGCTGAAATCTTGGGAGCAAGAGAGGTGATTTTGACAGGACTTTCACCTTCACTCCCCCAAATCCTGCTCCTAAAGAAGGAGT
Source organism: Podarcis vaucheri (assembly GCF_965113315.1). Taxonomy (NCBI): domain Eukaryota; kingdom Metazoa; phylum Chordata; class Lepidosauria; order Squamata; family Lacertidae; genus Podarcis; species Podarcis vaucheri. The sequence goes on from NC_138751.1 coordinate 11,724,709, forward strand.
CACCACTTCTATTCCACCCTAACTTCGTCAATGTTGGTGGGAAAAGTCAATACCTCCCTTTCTAAAATATGTTCTTCCAGATTTGTTAAGGATAACATTATATTGATTTTATCTATAAACCATGAGAATAATATATCAAGCCATAATTTAACCTTTTTCTCTTTCAGAAATTTAAAGGCAACAAAATTGCCCAGAATTTACTAAAATAAATTGCATAGTTTGGTATATGGTAACATGGCATCTCTCACCCTTCTCATTTGAGAACATCTCATGTGGACATGGATCACAATCATAACAGCAAAACTTCTCCCCCTCCTTCTTTCTCTTCCCATAACCAGGACGGCAGTTGGCATTACATAATGAAAGTGGCGGTTCCTATCCAAAGATATAGGATATAAGATTAGAAAATGTTTGGGATAAATTAATTTAAAATAAGGTGATCGATTAATAAAGAATGTGAAATGTATAATTCATACTTACACAGGTGACACGTCCCTTGGAAAAAAACTTTCTTTTCCCTTCCAGTGAATTACAAATTTAATTATGTATTAAGTGAGGAACTGCTTCCTTCCCCCACTCACACCCCCATCTTATTGGATAACTATGAATGTTGCCATTTGAGAGCCAGTGCAGTTCTTTTCTCACCTGAGTGAATCCACTGTGCCACTTGATTCTGTCGGCATTGATGGTGAGCTCCTTGCCAGGAGGGGCCTGAGGATCCAGGCTCCCCACTTTAACCCTGACATATGATCCATTTCGGAAAGTGACCAAGTTTGTAATATCAAAGCCAGCTGCTAACTCTCCGTATTCATTTAATATGATTTCATCACCAGCACTATTATTGAATGAGATCTTCTGCAGGAATGAGTGGACCTAGATGAAAAGAGAACCACAAGGTCTATAAAGGCAGGAGAAGGACAGTTGTGTGTGGGACTCCCCAGTCCAGAAGGGAGTAACTGTGTCCCTAAAGGTTGGGTGTCCAGAATTTCCGTAATCTCTAAAAATGTCCAGGGAAATCCGTACGTATGGCAACCCACATTGGTATTGCTGTAATATTTTCTTTTTGTGCGAAATTGGCAAAAAAGCTCAATAACTCTTGGTAAAGCTTTTCTGTCTGGATCTTCACTGTTTGAAATATAGCAAACTTCAGTTCCTAAGTATTACTATTATTATTATTTCATCTTATACACTGCCCTATACCCGGAATCTAAGGGCGGTTCACAACAAGACCACAACATATAAAATCAAACCAAAAGCACATAATACAATTATGGCACACTTAAGCCACACGTATCTAAACAAAATCCCTATCTCCAACCAAAACATCGTTCAGATTTATGTTACTGCCCACCGCCCCTAGCATATAACAATTGTCAATTTAATTGCCGCTTGATATTTAGGACGACCCTTGGTTCTAACAGTTCAAATAGTAGCTATTACTTGAGAGATATTAGTGTTTCAAGTATTATTATTATTATTATTATTATTATTATTATTATTATTATTATATAAAATCAAACCAAAAGCAATAACCCAATAAACCCAACAGGAGTTGCTGTTAGTTTCTTGCTTATGAAAGCACATGTCATTTAAATTATTTTTATTCATTTTCTAACACCCAACTTGGATACCACAACATTAATTAAGGTTTATTTTTATCGAGGTCTATTCTTTTATTTCTTTACTTATAATGCATCTAGCAGGAAACTCTACCTGCCAAGGTTCCAGATTTTGATGAGAGAGTCTGTCTCCACCGTCTCTTCTTTTGTAGATGGTTCTAGCTGAATACATGATCTGTAAGGCATGTGCCAAAGCATAGACAGCATTATAGATACTGTAGCTGTGGCCGGTCATGCTCATTTCAAAATATGGTGCAGGAAGGCTTTCCAGCTTCTCCTCTCCGGTACATGTGCCATCAATGTATTTTGACACAGAGGCGTTTGAAACTGAACAACCAAATGCTTGTTCCCACAAATCTTTGATAAAACCATTTCTATCTTCCCAATAAGGGTTTACTTGTTGAAGAAAACCTTGGAAGCTGTGAGTCTCCTTGGAGTGGATAGCAAAGGAGATAGCACCATGGAACATTTGTAAGTTAAAGTCAAAATCTTTTTGAAACTTATCTAATATGAAATCAAATTGAGCTGTTGTAATCCACACTTTTCCTTCAGGTAACTTAATATATTGATGATTCATTAGCAGAATTATCTTCATTGTCTTTTCAGTCCTTAACAGCCATGCAATAGTTTGACTTTCTCCATATATAACAACAGCATTTGCTTTGCTCATTATGAAAACTCGTGTGAATAGCTTTGAGAAATGCACCAAATCGTCTACCATATTAAGCATGTTATGTTTGAAATGCAGATGGTACTCAATTGTTTCTGTGAATGCAGAACAGATCTGATTCTTGAAAAGCATTGGCTCAATAGTCTGCAAGAAACGTTCTCCAGCTTCATTATCTGTAGTGATGAGCCCAACCCATTTCCATCTGAAATACAAAAGTAACTGGATAATTCCCTGATACTGAACTCCTTCATTGGGGACCATGCAGTAAAAGGAAGAGAATTTGATCTGATTATCCATGGCTCTTTGAAATGAACCATATGAAATCTGAAAAAAAGAAAAAGCCAAACTGTTCAAGTGGAAACAAGAACTTACAATGCACCCATTTATCTGAATATAAATCCTATATACCCAAATGTACTCATATTAGGAGCAATGCCAATCTCTGTACATGGAAAAATGCACAGAAATAATTGCACTTATTAATTTCTGTAGCTGTTGATTCGTAATATTATTGAGTCATCACATTTGTACACATTGATTGTACAAATCCGAGTATTTGGTGCATTTATTATTTTTGATTGTTACTGCTTTCCGCACTAAGTGGATGATTTAACAAAACTCCAATCTGGAGCGGGAGCAACAGAAACCACTGATCCTGCTCTTTTGTTCTATAACCCTTATAGCAGGGGTCGGCAACACTGTATGTTGTAGCAGGACTGGTATCTGAGAGCAGCAAGGAAGTAAAGAATTTCCCTGAGCACCCTGAGTACTTATGAAGTAGTGGGGAAATCAGGCTAATACAAACGCCTCTGTAATATAGGCACTGGAGAAGGACACGCTCTACTGTTTCTATTTGTCCTGAGTCACAGGGGCATTGCCTCTCCAGGTATTCAATCTTCCTGTATTGACCTTCAATAACAGCCGAGGGGAGGGCATGACATCGAGCCAGGTTAAAAGCCCTTCTGTGTTTAGGGATTTCGAGTTTAGTTAGATATGCCATAGGGGAGGCAAAGTACCTGGTGGATTCCTTGGCAAGAAAAGTCCTGGCTAGATCCAATTGACTCTCTGTGTCTACTACACATGTTTAAAATGAGTGCTTTAGCCTGAACATATCCCATGCTAAGTAGAAGACCTGGAAAGAAGCCTAGGGATGAGATTTTAGTTGCCACTGCCTGTTTCCATGTGGATTGAAAAATCATCATTCATAGATAGTGGGGCAAGGCCATGGGGAAATAAGGATAGTTTAAGCCAATCATTGAGTCTGGTCACCCACACTCTAGCCTCCACTTTTGTGAAGCCTGTCTCTAGTCTCAGAGTAGCATTAGAGACACATTTTGGGACTTGAAGGACTGACCTTAGAAATTTGGATTGCACAAGTTCTAGTGGTGCAAAAGTGGAAAAGAGACCCAACTGGGCACCATAGAGAAGTTGTGCTATAGGCTTGGCTTCAAAAAATCTGAGTGCTGCTGGTATAAAAAGACAACCTCTTGTTTTAAAAAAATTAAGAATTGCTGGTAAGCGTCTCTGAGCATTTTCAGCAGCATAGTCCCCATGGGCTTTCCTACTGACAGTAGAATGGAAGACTAATCCCAGGTATTTGAAGCAGGAGACCTGCTCAATCTTGTGGCCATCTATGCTCCAGGAGCAGCTCCTAGGCCTTTTGGCAAATGCCATGATTTTAGTTTTCTGATAATTAAGTTCTAGCTGGTCCTCCTTACAGTACTATATTACTGTTCTCAGAGCACTTTTGAGGCCAATATGTGTTCTTGAAAGTATTGCTGCATCATCTGCATAGAGCAGGAGAGAGATGTGTCTTTCAGCTAGTTTTGGGGAGTGGAAGTTTATGTTTTATAGATGGTCCACCATGGAGATGATATAGAAATTAAATAAGAGTGGGGCCAATAGGCAGCCTTGCTTGACACCTTTCTCAGTTTCAATGACATTGGTGAAATGGCCCCGAGGGTTCAATAAACATGCATTGAAAGATTGTTGGACACCCATACACATTGTTGGATGCCCATGTTATACCTCCCCAATATATGCATACATTGCAGCCTCTTCTACTCCTTTCATTTAAGCAGTCCATATTCATGAATCAGCATATTAATAGAGGAAGAAAAAGGGAAGAGTTTATTTTTGCGTGAAATCTCTCCCCCCGCCCCCCAAATTCTACCTGTGGAATCTTGTGAAGACCTAAGATGTCTGCCATGGATGAGGAGGTGTCAGAGCTAAGTCCCCCAATGACTCCTACTAGATTTTTCCGAATGCCACATATGTAGTTGGGGACAAAGTGATGTGATTTAAAGAGCAGATCCAGAGTGTTCCGGTAGGTCATCCTTGAATCAAAATAGCTATCATAGATGTGGAATCCAAGAGTGGCATTGGGCAAGATCTTGGGATTCTCGTTGATCTCATCAACAGCAAACACCAAGGCCAGAACATGCTGGTAGAACTTTGTAATCACCCTGCAAATGAAGTGAGTTACTGTTTCACGAGGGGATTAAACAGTGAATGAAATGTAGATCTGAAAGATACCCCTGCCTGCCTATAATGAAAGGGCACAGCCAGAAAGTTTAGTCATAAATGAAGTCTTATTAATATTATTTATTATTATTATCAAAATTTCTATTTGTCCTTAATCTGAGGATCAGAGGGTGGTTTGCCATAAAAAATAACAGCACCAAAATAGGCATGGCCACTTATTTACTATATTTTTATACCATTTTTTTTTATCAAGGAAGCTCAGGTCCCTTTATCCTTGAATCCTAACAACAACTCCTACCCTGTAGGTGGCCCAAAAAATGGAGATATGAACCAAGAGCTCTTGTGTGCAGGTCTGTGTCTGAAGAAACAGAAGGACTGGTGGTTGGAGCACAGCCATGTAAATCATGGCATCGATCATGTATGTGTGAGACTGTATTAGGACACTGCAATGTGGTAGTAGTGTTGGCACAGAAAGCTTACCTTTCTACCATGACTGTGTCCACAAGTAGCCATCTGACAGAGCTTTTCCAAGTGGTGAATGGAAAACTGTCATCTGGCCAAGAGGAGTGTTTCGTTGACATCTTCAGAAGCCTGGTGTAATGATTTTAAGGCAATTCTTAAAATCTGTCAAATTTAGGCAAGTCAAATGGTATGCAGTGGGTTGCCTGTTCCAACTTTACAGCCACTTCCTCTCCAGCCACTTTCGAGCTGGAGAGGAGGTGGAAGGAAGCGCCATCACCTTCCCCCAATGAAAAAGGGTAGTACGGTAAAGGACTCCGGGGGGGGGGGGTTGCCTTGTCCGAAACCTAGGGAGGTGAGGGCCTCCGGCACGCCCCCTAGCGGTGACACCCATGGGATCCTAGTTGGCATACTTCAACAGGACTCCCACGGCTGCTGGATAACCCTTCCCGGTCTCCATGCTGGGTAGTCGATAGGAGCCAATGCCTAAGGCCAATACCTTTCAATTCCTGTAATCAATAAAGTTGTGGCCTTTTACGCCCATTAACCTTAAATAATGTGTCCGTTGTCTTCATTTCACATGGGGGGAGTAGACTTGCCACACAATGCCTATTGCTTCTTATAAAGAGGTTCTAAACCCACTCCACCCCCACCCAAAAAGCACACATAAAATAATGTTAACGACCATTTACTTACACTGGGATGTCAATAAATTCCTGAGAAGGGTGTTTCTTGAAAGAAAGGTAGGGGAATAAGTAAAAGATATGAGACGCTATTCCACCAATGACAAGGTCACCTTCCTCATACCATTCATGTGGAATATCCACAGGATTATTTCTACTGCAAACAACAGTATGCACTTGGGGCACCATGTAGGGAAGCAGCAAGAGAAGCAGAAGAAGTAACATATTGATCACAAATATCCTTCTACACATATATTCTCCTTTATCTCTCTACAATGTTGTGACTATCATCAGCCTGACCTGAATAGGAAGGATTTGGTGACAGCCAACTCAGTCAATGCAGTACGTAAATGGACATGTATCCACCTTCTCATTAACTTCAACACTGTCACAAAAAATTCCGTGAATCCTAAATAAGCTACAGTGATTTGAAATCTGTCCTTTGCAATGAAAGAGGGGGAAAGATAGAAATAGCTGAGCCTATTTTGATTTTTTATTTCTCATTCTGCCTTGTGAAGCTTTGCCAGGTGGATTGATTATAATAATTTTAATAATTACGGGGGAGATAACCATTTGTGCAATGTTTTTGGACTATGGTGCATCATCAGTTGGAGAACTGCCAAACTAAACATATCTGTCACATCACAGAATCACGGACTAGGAAGAGACCTCCAAGGTCATCATAGTAAAAAAAAACCCATTTATGGTCAGGCATAATACCCATTTATGGTCTCCCTATAATACCTTGCTTTACACACACTCTCCTATGTAACATTGATCAGACACTCCCATCCACCCTACTAAGTGGATATTTTGGGGAAATGTGGGAGAGAGTCATAACCATGTCCGGATGTCTGGACCCAAGGGAATACAGTCTAGCCACTTTTGAAAAAGAAACAAACAATGAAGCAATGTGGCATGCATGAGAACATCTCTGCCACATTCTCTCACCCTGGTAAACAATGTACCGTATTTTTCGTCCCATAGGACGCTCCGCCCCATAGGACGCACCTAGGTGTTTTTTTTTTTTTGGGGGGGGGAAATAAAGGAAAAATGTTTTCCCTTTATTTTCCCCCCAAAAGCAGGTCGGGGAAACTGAACCAGGTCGAGGAACAGCGGGATGGCGGCGCTGCACCTCCCTGCTATCCCCTGAGCTTGTGGGGCTGGCCGATGTCTGCCCGGCGCACGGGGCGCTCTGCTTCAGCGGACCCCGCCCGCCAGGTGGCAGGCTGCTATCCGCAGTGTGGGGAGCCCTGCGGGGAACCCGTGCAGGGCTCCAACACGCTGCAGATGTCTGCCTAGCGCGGGGGCGCTCTGCTTCAGGGCGCCTAGCCCACCGGGCGGCAGGCTGCTATCCGCAGCATGGGGAGCCCTGCGGGGAACTCCCGCAGGGCTGCCTAGGTTGCGGATGTGTTCCCGAAGCGCCGGGCGCTCTGCTTTCAGCATGCCCGGTGCTCCGGGAAGCAGGCTGCTATCCGCAGCCTAGACAGCCCTGCGGGAACTCCCACAGGGCTGCCTAGGCTGCGGATGTCTTCCTGAAGCCTGGAGAGCGAGAGGGGTCAGTGTGCACTGACCCCTCTCGCTCTCCAAGCTTCAGCGAAAGCCTGCATTCGCCCCATAGGACGCACCCAGATTTCACCTTCATTTTTGAGAGGAAAAAGTGCGTCCTATAGGGCAAAAAATACGGTAGATCAGAAGAATGAGAAGATGGTCCCATCCATGTAAACCAATTGTTCCCTCTGGATTTTGCTGCATTACAGCTTCCTTTCCTCTTCCCTGATAATAATGGTCTGTTGTAAACGGATGGGAGTTGTAGTCCAGCGACAACTGGAGGGGAACAGATTGGCTGCCTCTGGTGTAAGGGAAAGTGTGGTTTGGAGAAATAGGCTTCATCTCTGACATGATCTTTATCTGCCAAGGATAAGTCATATAATAGATCCCTTTGAGTCTGGCACACTTGCTAAGGCAACAACTGTGATTTCCTGACTCCTATGCAAACTCCAGATCAGTCCAGCAGTGAGATTCAAGGAGTTTAGATGTCCCAGTTCACCCTGAGATTTTTTAGATTGCTTTGAGGTGTGTTTTTGAGCATTGAGTTTCTAGTGGAAGACCCATGTGATTTCCAATTTGGTGCACTTTTGAATGCTCCACTCCCATTAGTTTGTGGAGATGAATAACACTTTTTGCCTTATTTGGGGAAATTCCTAATACAGCTCAAAAGCTCAACTACCTTTGTGTCCAGATTTTTACTTCTTGAAATATGGCAACCCAAGCAGACCCTCTTGTAGATTTTTATCCACTTCAAAAGAAGTGTACTACCGGGCTATAGCTCAGAAAAATCTTATTTTTATTAAAGATAGTAGTGATCAACCAGCAGATTGGAAGAGGCATCAATCCCGAGGTGTGGGGTACAAGGCATGGAGGAGACTCAGGAGGCATCAGGCTTTGACCTTCTCCATGGAAGACATAGTTGATGATCAGATAGGTCTCAAAGTACAAACAGGTTGTGCAACGTGGTGCCAGCCTCCACTTCTTGCATGATATAAGTCCCCCAAATCCCTAGATCATTCTGTGCCATACAACCCAAACCAGAGAAAGCCATGGCTACTCCAACTCAATATGACTGATGCCCAAATCCTTCCAAATAAGCATAATTTGGATGGAGACTTGGGTGAATTTAGAGCATGGTCCTGATAGACTGAGCAATGCTCTCACTCAGTATAAGGCAGCTTCCAATGTTCCGCTTCCCCTTTCCTCTCTCTCCAGATTCCTAAGGACCCCCACTTCTGCTCAGGAGTTTCAGAGCCTATTGGGAAAGTGGATGCGGGAGAAGTAGAGTGAGGAAGGTGTAGAAATTCAATACAACCCATAGCTTCTTTCATACATGTAATCACAGTTCATTTACACCTTATATGTAAGTATGCTGAATACCAAGAACATAAATGACAGGACAATCTCTTCTGTTATTTTGATCTTTTCAGGTGACCACCTTTCTTGGAAAACCACAGTTAAATTATCATACCAACAGTCTACACACAGAAACAGCAAACTATTCTGTTAGTTACATCTTTCTCCGTATCAGCTGCTCTCTGTTATTCAGCTCAGGCCTCACCACAATAATGTAGCATTTAGGGAAAAAGATGCAACCCAGCAGCCCAGCACTGGAAGCCAAGATGGAGAAGATCTCCACAGCCACCATGTATTTTCCTCTGGTGCTCAGGTATGTGGGAATAAAGGAGAACCAAACACTGCAGAAGACCAGCATGCTGAAGGTGATGAACTTGGCTTCATTGAAGCTGTCAGGCAACTTCCTGGCTAAGAAGGCCACAGTGAAGCTGATAATGGCCAGGAAGCCCATGTAGCCTAAAAGGCAATAGAACATGAGAACTGACCCTTCATTACATGAGAATATAATTTCTTCACTCATTGAGTGCATGTCCACATCTGGGAATGGGGCAGAGGTTGCCAACCAGGAGGCACAGATTCCTACTTGAATCAAAGAGCAGGAAAGGACGATGAAGTAAGCCAGTTTTTTGCCTACCCACTTCCTGATTGTGGAATCTGGCTTGGTAGCCATGAATGCCAAAACCACTGAAATAGTCTTGGCCAAAATGCTAGAGAGGGCCACAGAGAAGACGATGCCAAAAGCTGTTTGTTGGACTGGGCAGGTTGCCTTATTAGGCATTCCAATGAACATCAAGGAGCACAGGAAACACAAGAGGAGGGAGATGAGGAGAATGTAAGTGAGGCTTCTGTTGTTGGCTTTGACGATGGCAGTGTTCCAGTGCTTAATGAAAATGCCAAGTACCATAGCTGTGATCAGAGAGAATAAAAGTGCAGAGAAAGTTGAAATAATGGCCAAAGTTTCACCAAAGCCTAGGACGTTTGTTTTCTTGGGAATGCACTCATTCTGCTCCTCATTTGGATATTGATCTGGAGGACATCTGGCGCAGGTTTCCAACCCTGGGAAAAAAAAAGATTTTATGACTATTGGAATCAATCCAGAATATATTTAAGAGTTTTTTTAAAAAAAATCTGGAGTCTCCTTAGCATATTGTTTCCATGAGGAAATGTTTCACAACTTCTAGTCCAAATGCTTGTGCCCTTGATAATTTGATTATAAAGTCATGCATGAAATCTGACATTTCCTATATGGGGAAAATATGCTTTTAGAGGTCCTCCTCCATTTTCTTAGAAGCACAGATTAAATGAGAGAAATATTACAGCTGCAATCTTGGCAGCAAGAGAGGTGATTTTTATCAGATTTAAATCCTGTCCCCAAAGATCCTTGTTCTTAGAGAAATGTCCACCACTTCTATTCCATCCTTCCTTCCCCAAAAGTAAGAGTCTTGTGTCTTCTAGGACAGAATGCATGTACAAACCAAAGGGTGGATCTATACTTATGGTGTATATTGTCAAAATGTGTTATTAAACTGTGGCAGCACAGCTGTGAGCCACCGTCAACGAGAAACTTCATTAAACATTAGGGAATAGTATATGCAGTAATGTTTAGAATAGGAATGTATGTAGAAACAGCGATGGAAAAGCTTTACATTACAAATCTTCATGGTATACTCTCTTGAAGGTTAAGATAATTTCTTCATAGTGGCAGCTTTTACAGAGACAGAAGGGAGATAATTCTACTATTGTTAATAAAAAGGTAAAGGACCCCTGACAGTTAAGTCCAGTCACAAATGACTCTGGGGTTGCGGTGCTCATCTCGCTCTATAGGCCAAGTTAGCCAACGTTTGTCCGCAGACAGTTTTTCTGGATTATGTGGCCAGCATGACCAAGCCGCTTCTGGCGAAACCAGAGCAGCACATGGAAAAGCTGTTTATCTTCTCACTGGAGTGGTACCTATTTATCTACTTGCACTTTGACGTGTTTTCGAACTGCTAGGTTGGCAGAAGCTGGGGCCGAACAAGGGGAGCTCATCCCGTCGCAGGGATTCGAACCGCGACCTTCTGATCAACAAGCCCTAGGCTCAGTGGTTTAGACCACAGTGCCATCCGCGTCCCAATACTATTGTTAATAAACAATATTAATTGAGACCCTACAGAGCAAACCTCATTGCCGATTTGCTCAGAATTTACTAAAATAGCTTGTATATGGTAATATGGCATCTCTCACCCTTCTCGTTTGAGAACATTCCATGAGGACATGGATCACAATCGTAACAACAAAACTTTTCCCCCTCCTTCTTTTTCTTCTCATAACCGGGAAGGCAGTTGGCATTACATAAGGAAAGGGGTGGCACCTATCCAAAGAGACCCGAAGAAGTTAATATTAAGAAAATGTTTTAGGGGATTCATATAACATCAGGTGACCTACCAGTAAGAAGATTACAATGTTCATTCCTAGATTGACCATTGCTACAACCATCAGATAATTTGATCTAATACACTACTGGATATTTCTTTTTATGGAACTACAGCCTCCTGCTCTTTGCTGCTGTAATTTCACTTGATGTCCCCTTAGTGAGCTTCAAGGAGTTGGGATTTGGAGGTCGTAAATTACTGTGGTGCTGCTCCTATAACTTATACCATTGGAAAAAAGAGAGGCAGCGAAGATGGTGCGCAGATGTATGGGGTTGTGATGGACTGGCTTTATAAAACCAACTTCATAAAAAACAGGGAACTACAATACAATGTGTACATAAAATAAGTTGGGACTTTTTTAAGATCACAAAGAAGTATATCCAACATTTTTCCAATGACCTTTTTAAAAAATATATGATTTTGTAGGCAACTAATGCTGACAAGCCTTGGACTGAATAAATCAGAAACATTTGTTAAACTATAGCAGCAAAGATCCTTTTAATACTCTCAATATATGCAAAAGAATATCTTGAGACACAAGAAATTGGGAATGGGATTTAGCAAATATTTGGTTAACAATTCAGGAAGGAAAATAGATGTGGGCATTAAAACGTTCCAAAGGTGTTTATTAGTGTGAATCTGAAAGAGAACACTCTTAAGTTACTATCCCAATGGTACTTAACTTTACACAGAATTGATTGATTGATTGATTGATTGATTGGTTGATTGATTGGGGTATAATGGAATTCAGTAAGATCTAATACATATCTTTTGCCTTTTTAAAATAATAATGCCTTTCTGGACCGAAGGACTGAATATTTCACCTTCAGAAGTCAGCTGCTGTTGAACTTTTCCCAGTGCTCTTTTTCTCTACCAATATATATTCTCAAAACAAGAACAATCATATCACTACCTTTAGTTCTCGTAAAACTCAGAACTGCTTGTGAGGATATTGATGCCTTCTATGCAGTGGGGTACCTAGGCTCCCTTGTGCCATTGGCAAGGAGATATATCAGTGCCTCCAAAGTCGGGAGGACCATGGAAGACTTGGCTGGTTGGCTGGCTTCTCCATCCACTGAGCTCTGCCATGGCTGGCAGCACAGGACAATGACAAGCAACTGGATTCCTGTACTGAGGCATTGAGAGGAGCCTGCATGCCTTGTCCACAGCCGATGGAGTATATGGATGAGCAGCCAGGCTAGTAGCCACTCCGAGTAAGGCATGATTTGGGGGGCTACCCCTGGGCCTGGGCCTGTGGCAGGGGCCAACCTGACAAACAATTACGGACATGCCGGCTTCTATCATTTCATCTCGATGCTAGAGTGTCAAGAGGCACCAGTAGATTACAATGTTAGCAATCTGTCTAATACTACTAACTGGAAAACCACCTTGGACCAACAAGCATGTTGAACACTGTCTGATAGCCATTGGTCCTTCTTGGTGTGACATGTCTTCTGTGCATATTGCTCCTTTTGATGACGTGGTTCATTTGTTTAATTATTAGAACAATTATTAGTAGCAGCATTATTAGTAGTGGCAGCAGCAGTTGGGCAGCACCTCCTTTTTCACCTCACGTGGCAAAACTACATGCCCTCCCACCTCCCACCGTGATTTCCTTACCTGAGTGAAGAGACTGTGCCATTGGATTCTGTTCCCATTAATGATGAGTTCTTTGCCAGGAGGGGCCTGAGGATCCAGCGTCCCAACTTTGATCCTGACATATGAATTATTTGGGAAAGTGACCAGGTTTATAATATCAAAGCCAGCTGCTATTTCTCCATGTTCATTTAATGTGATTTCATCCCCAGCACTGTTGTTGAATGAGATCCTTTGCAGCAGTGAGTGGACCTAGGTGGAAAGAGAATCAGAAGGCCTAGGAAATGTTGTAATAGTCTTAAATAACAGAAGGATTTTCCTGCAGGAGTTAACCAGTTCAGTTCCCAATGGAGAGCATCCAAATTTCAGTAGCAGATACAGAGAGAGAGGGAAATCATGAATCAGCACAAACCCAGCAGTCAAGAGGCCTCCAGGAAGATACCTAATGGAGGCATAAGGCTATAGGTGTTTTTGACACTGTCAACCATGCTATCCTCATGGACCATCTTGGAGGGCTGGGGGTTGGAAGCACTGCTATGCAGTGGTTCTGCTCCTTCCTCCTGGGTCATGTCCAGAAAGTAGTGTTGGGAGTTGAGTGTTTGGACCCCTGGGAGCTCATTTGTGGGGTGCATCAGGGTTCTGCCCTCTTTCCCATGCTTTCCCACTTCTCATTTAAACTATAACCAGTGAAGGCAGTAAAAATCCTGTTTGGGTGTCTGAAGGCAGTTGGTGGGTGGGTGGTGCCTAATGGATTGAGATTCAATGCCAACAAGACAGAAGTACTGTTTTTGCGGGACAGGGGGAGGGTAGGTGTGGGGGATTCCCTAGTCCTGAATGGGGTAACTATCCCCTTAAGGACCAGGGGAGCCGTTTTGGACTCACAGATGTCCATGAAGCTGCAAGTCAATTCTGTGTCCAGGGCAGCTGTCTACCAGCTCTGTCTGGTATTCCAGCTGAGACCCTACCTGCCTGTGCACTGTCTCGCCAGAGTGGAACACGCTCTGGTTATCTCCTGCTTGGAATACTACAATGCACTTTATGTGGGGCTACCTTTGACTTTGACTCAGAAACTAAAACTAATCCAAAACACAGCTGCCAGACTGGTGACTGGGAGTGGCTGCCAGGACCATATAACACTGGTCTTAAAGGAACTACATAGGCTCCAAGTATGTTTCCAAGCAAATTTAAAATTTTGATGCTGAGCTTTATAGCCCTTAACCTCTTTGGTCCCGTATATCTGAAGGAGCAGCTACACCACTATCATCCAGCCTGGAATAATTAACTGCCGAAGTCTAGTCGTGGGGGTGGGGGGGTGGGGAGACACCAACCTGGCAGGTTTTTTATTGAACAAAGTGCATATAAAAAAAGGTTAGGGAGGGTAAAAAGAAATAAATTCTGGGAGAACTGAATAGAAATGAAAAGGAATTGATTTAAAAACCAGGAAAAAAGATTCAGTAAAACAGAATATAAAATTGTTACAGACCGAATTCTCAATGGTAGTGAATCAAGAAATCGAATGGGAGATTAAAATGCTAAGGCAGAAAAAAATTGAATTTGCAAACAAACCAGGAAAACTCCTTACTTGGCAATTAAAAAAAGAAACAGGGATTGAATGTATCCTTGAAAAAGACTAATGTAAAAAGGGAATGGGCGACCTATAAAGGGTTGCTAAGGGAAGTAGAAGAACAACTAATTCCGAAGACATTTAGTATCAGACTGGTTGCAATATCACCAATTCAATGATGTTTTTTAAAAATTGATTAGTAAAATGGGTTTAGTAAGGTTTGAAAAAGAATTATTGGAAAACAATGTGAAGTTGCCTTCCAAAATGTGTAAGTTATTGCTAGAGTGGCATACTAAAGATGAAGAAATTAAATCGGTAATGAGACAAGGGGCAAAAGATATTGGGCACACTATCCAATTTTCATCTTGGGAAAAGTTATGGAGGGAGGATTTAAAATTTGCAGCATGCTGTGCATTGAAGGAGAACTAGATGAAATTGATGTATCATTGATATTTTACACTTACAAAATTAGCAAAGATGTATAGAACGGCTTCAAATGAGTGACTGGGTGGCATGTAAATGATAATTTTTGTTGTTGTTGTTGTATATTCTGGAATCCCTGCACTGTGTTGAACACTGTAAAATGACATCATTTCCCTCTCTAGTCAAACAGCCTGGCTCAGTTTGCTCAGATTACCATAGACATTTTCATGCACATTATCAGATAATGAGAAACTACAGAAAGCTACAAGCACAGGCACCATCTCTGGGGGCCCCGGGCCCCAGGCCCCCACACATTCACTGCTACAGCAGTGGGCTCCTACGGAGCAGTGGGAGGGGGTGATGAAGCCCCTTAGAGACTCTGAAGGCCATTAGGAGATACCCTAGAAAGGCCCACGGAGTGGGCAGCTGGGGCTCCTCCCAGCGCGTGACATCACAGGAGCGCGTGACATCACACATGTGCACGGGACACCCACAATGTGGGGAGGAGCATGGTGCAGGTGGCCCCAAGCTTCATTTTTGACAGCTTCAGATACATTCCACTTGGCCACTTGTTGTCATTAAACTCACACAACAAGTTGTTTAATTCCGTGGCTTGCTCCATGGGGTGGGTTCACGTGCTTTTCATTATATATATACTGGAACAGTGCCAGTTTAAATAGCAGCGTATTTTTAGAACAATTATTAACCTTTCAAATAGTTGCTGCTATTCTGTCACTTATGAAAGTCTGTGTAATCTAAAGTCTGTTTAGTGTAGGAAATAAAATAATTTAAGGTTAATCTTTCATGTATTTATTACTATTAATTATTTACTTATAGATGAATGCCAACTCACATTATAGATCAATACAGCGCACAAAACTGAATACTTTGCAAGGTGAACACTTTATAAGAGGAAACGTTACCTGCCAAGGCTCTACATTCTGAGAAGAGAGTCTGTCTCCACCCTTTATCCTTTTGCTGATGGCTTTAGAGGAGTACCTAATATGTAAGGTATTTGCCAGAGCATAGACAGCATTATAGATACTGTAGCTGTGACCGGTCATGCTCATTTCAAAATATGGTGCAGGAAGGCTCTCCAGCATCTCCTCTCCAGTACATATGTCTG
This sequence comes from Podarcis vaucheri, assembly GCF_965113315.1. NCBI lineage: Eukaryota > Metazoa > Chordata > Lepidosauria > Squamata > Lacertidae > Podarcis > Podarcis vaucheri. The sequence continues at coordinate 11,740,651 of NC_138751.1, forward strand.
CTGACCCAGTGGAATTTGAAAGTGAACACATGAATGCTTGTTCCCAGAGATCGTTGGTAAAACCATCCGCATCTGCCCAGGAAGGCTTTACATTTCTCAGAAAGTCTGAGAAGTCTTGAATGTCCTTGGAGTGAATGGCAAAGGAGAACGCACCATGGCATATTTGTATATTTATTTCAATAGGTTTTTTAAAAAAAGCTAATGAGAAATCAGTTTGGGCTGTTGTAATCCATACTTTTCCTACACGTTGCTTCCTCTTAGATGGAGGCAATAGCAGCTGAATCATATTCCTTGCCTCTATAGCAATAGTTACCCACAAAATAGATTCTGCATATATAACAACCACATTTGCTTTGCTTGACATGAAAGCTGGGGTCAAAATCCCTGTGTCATCCAGCATATCCAGTATGTTACCAGTGAAATGCAGATGGCATTCAACTTTTTCAGTGAATTCTGAACAGATTCCATTCTGGAAAAGCATTGGTTCAATGATCTGCAAGAAACGTTCTCCAGCTTCATTAATTGGAGTGATGAGCCCGACCCATTTCCATCCAAAATGCAGAAGTAAGTGGATAATTCCCTTGAACTGAAGATCTTCATTGGGGACCATGCGGTAGAAGGAAGCAACTTTGATTTGGTCATTTGTGGCTGGTTCAAATGAACCATATGAAATCTGAAAAAGGAAAAATCCAAACCTTTCCATGCGAAAACAAGACTTCAAAACACACTCATTTATCTGAATATACATCCTGTATATCCCATATTTACTAATCTCCGCCATGGCGAACCCCCATATATTGCTCAAAAACCAAACAAACAATATTTTTCATTTAATTTTGTAGATATTAATTCCTATTATTATGGGAGTCATCACAGATGCATACTTGTACACAATGATTCTCTCCAGGAACAGGAGAGCTTTTATCCTTGCACTGCCTTCAACAATACTCTAAAGTGGACCATGAGAAAGACAAGCAATTGATGAGGATCTTAGTGTCTATAATCTTTAAAACACTTGTAGAGAGAGGTTGATGGCATTTGTACTAAGAACTCTCCTGGATCTCCTGGAAATCCTGAAGATTTCCTGGCCATTATGTATTTTATTATTATGTGACCACAATAAACCATATCCTAGAAAAGTAAAATATCAACAAATATTAAGGCAACTAAACAGAAGTCTAGTAATGCAGCAGAAGAACACCATATTGGTAACACTATATCCCTCCCCAAATGCCTCAAAAACAAGAAGAAATTTGTTTTCGATTAGCCTCTGAAAATGGACAGTACTAAACATTATCATACGTATACAGGGAAGGGATCTGATGATTCCTAGGGAGAAGGACATTGTTGTCTCAAGTTATTTATGGCTTTGTAAGCCAGCTTCAGGGGGATGTGGGTGGGGCTGTGGTCAAAACCACTGAGCCTCTTGGGCTTGCCGATCAGAAGGTCGGTGGTTCGAATCCCCACGACGGGGTGAGCTCCAGTTGTTTGGTCGCAGCTCCTTCCAATCCAGCAGTTTGAAAGCACGCCAAAAAGTGCAAGTAGATAAATAGGTACTGCTCCGACGGGAAGGTAAACGGTGTTTCCGTGCAGTGCTCTGGTTTCGCCAGAAGCGGCTTAGTCATGCTGGCCACATGACCCACAAAAACTGTTTGTGGATAAACGCTGGCTCCCTCGGCCTGTAAAGCAAGATGAGCGCCGCAACCCCAGAGTTGTCTGTGACTGGACTTAACTGTCAGGGATCCTTTACCTTTACCTTTTTTTAAAAGCCAGCTTCATCACTATGAATGGGGACTGGTATACCTCTCATGCAGCTTTCAGGAATGATGTAATGTGAAATTTATCAAACTGGAATATTCAAACAATTTTCCATTAAATATACTGTACACACATTCTATAGAACCTGGGTCATTTCATGTACATTGTTGGGTACTAATATTATACCCCCCCAAATATATCCATATATGGCATCCCATTTCCCTTCTCCATTTTACCACTTCATATTGATGTATCAACAAATTCCTATTGGAAGGAGAAAAGAGTGAATTATAATATGAAATAACAATTTTTCAATACCCATATTCTACCTGTGGAATCTTGTAAAGACCTAAGACATCTGACATGGATGAGGAGGTTTCAGAGCTAAGTCCCCCAATGACTCCTACTACATTTTTCTGAGTGCCACATTTATAGTTGGGGACAAAGTGATGTGATTTAAAGAGCAGATCCAGAGTGGTTCGGTAGGCCATCTTTGAATCAGAATAGCTATCATAGATGTGGAATCCAAGAGTGACATTGGGCAAGATCTTGGGATTCTCATTGATCTCATCAACAGCAAACACCAAGGCAAGGAGATGTTGGTAGGCTTTGGTCGTCACTCTGCAAATAAAGTGCCTTATTATTTTATGGGTGATTAAACAGTGCACAACACCTAGATCTGAGGGATACAGCTGCCTCAATTAAATTGTGTTGGAAATATAGAAATTGTTTTCTGCCTTTAGAGCTAATGTTTGGATCTCTCTTCCATCCGAGAAAGATTTTTTTACTTTTCTGATCACATAGATTGAGAAGTGATCTTCACTTGTTTTTCTAACCATGCTGCTTTTTATCACTAGCAACATGCCCCGTTGTTGACATCATTACTACACCCCTTTTGTCAGTTGTTGTCCCTAGCAAAACAAACTGGTATGAAATGAAAATAATTTAGATATACCATCCTTCAACAAAGCAGCTCAAGCTGGTTTTCATAGATTTTCTCTCTCCACTTGCATACTCATGAAAGCCCCTAGGGTGTAGCTGGCCAAGTAAATGGAGATTTGAACCCAGATCTCCCCAATGCAAGGCTGCCATGTGATATTACTGTGGGCAGGAGGATCAATGACTAGAGAGCAAGTGGTGGTGAACTGAAACAGAATCAGCTCAAACATGGTTGAGGTTTCATTTCTGTACCTGGTAATGGAAGGGAAGGGGCAGTGGTAAAGACAGCCTACTTCTTCACCGCAATTGTGTCCACAACTAGCTGTCTGGAAGAGCTTTTCAATGCAGAATATACACTTGTTATCTGGCCAGGAGAGCATTTTTCTTATAACGTTAGCAACCTGCTATTATAACTTTAGAAACTGGAATCAATCAGATTCAGAGTTGCATACCATGATTAGATTCAGGGATGGAATCAATCAGATTCAGAGTTGCATACCATGATTAGAGCCAGTCAAATGGTATTCACAAAAAGTGTCCTCTTTGTTCCATCTTTGCTGGATCAGTTTAGATTATCGTGGCCTGAGGATGTAGTGAATGGGATTCGAGAAATGAAGCTGCCCAATGGACCCCATGACCCTTGCCTATCTTGGCTTTTAAAAACTAGCTATATGGGATTGACCGACAGTGGCAGACTTTGGTACTATAGCACCCTGGGCAAGGCCAAAATTTTGCACCCACTTGGCCCTTCCTAAAGGTGGGCAAAGCTGTGCCAGGCTTAAGGAAGGAGACACAAGGCTCGCTTGGGTAGGATCCAAAAGTCCCCTCCCCCCTGGGGTTCCCAAAGCTGGGGAAGTGCTAGCTAGGCTTTGGGAAGGAAGCAGGAGGACTCCAGGACCTCGTCAGAGCCCATGACTCCTTCCCAAAGCCAAGTGCCTTGCTTACCAGGTTTGGGGACAGCAATCCAATGGCTCTGTGTCCAATGTGTGCACACTGCTCGCAGATGCTAAACATCACCCTTGTGACTACTGAGGTCTAGCAAGTGATCTTTGCTTCATTGGAGGATAGAGAGATACCATGAATCTTGAAGCCGGTTATAAAATAGTCTTATAAAATCTTACTATTGGGTTTCATCTTACTTTGGGTTTCAAAGCAAACCAAGTGCTTTATAGTCAGATATAAATGTAGAAAGAATAAATGAAATGATCTTAAGAGCCATTTACTTACATTGGGCTGTTAATAAAGGCCCGAGATGGGTGTTCATGGAAGGAGATGCTGGGCAATAGGTAATAGATATGAGACATTATCCCACCGATGATAAGGTCACCTTGTTCATACCACTCATGTGGAATATGCACAGGATTATTTCCACTGCAAAGAACAGTGTGCACTTGGGGCACCATATTGGGCAGCAGCAGGAGAAGCAGCAGCAGCAACAACATCCTCATCACAACCATCCTTCTACATCTGGAATCTCCTTTACCTGTCTACAATATTGTAATTGTCATCAGCCTAACTTGAACAGGATGTATTTTGTTACCACTGACTCTGCCAATTCTGTACTTAAAGGGGCAGGTATCCACCTGCTCATTAACTTCAACACTGCCAAAAAAATTCATTGAATGCTATGATTTGAAATCTAACCAATACAATGAAAAGCAAACCTGGCCTCACCTCTCCTTAGCTTACCTTAGCTCTCTATGGAACACCGGGGTGCTTTTAATCATTTCAGATTTAATTATTTTTTTATTATTTCCCATTCAGCCTTCTGGAGCTTTTCCAGGTGAATTGATTACCATAATTCTAATAATTATAGAGAAGATAATTACTTTTGCAATGTTGTTGGACTTGTAGTGTTGCATCAGCAGTAGGAGAACGGCCAAAGTAAACATATTTGTCACATTGCAGAATCAAAGGTTAGGAAGAAGCCTCCAAGGTCATCTTGTCCAATCTGCTTGCTATTGCAGGACATCCAGAACTAAAAACAAAGCGAGAAAAAGAAAAACATTCTACCTGCTGACAGGCATCTATATTTCACCTAAAAACTTCTCTATCAAAATGTGTTTATAGGTGAGCCAACTGCATCCTTTCCCCATTTGTCTAATTTCCTACTGCTATTGGCCCTGACACTCTCTGACATATGTAATATTGATTCTAGTTGCTAGATCTTGGAAACAATGATGGAAATGGTCCAAACCATATCAGGATATAGAGACCCTGGATAATACAGTCCAGCTACTTTTGAAAGAACATGTATATACTGTTTGAAGCAGAGTGACATGCTTGGGAACACCTAAGACAGTGTCAGGGCCTGGATGGACGAGGAGAGTAGTGTCAGCCGGTGGCCCAGGAGGCACCTGAGAGGGAAGGAGACTTTGAACAGGTTCAGACAGGTGGGACAGAGAGGAATCATCAGCAGAGACTGAACAGGAAAGGGAGAGGCTTGAGGTAGGGACGGAGGTGATAGAGAAGGAGTAGGGGTTGTCTTCTGCTCTGCCATACAGAACTGATTCATCTCCTTCCCCTTCCCCATTCTCAGTGCAGGAACAAAGAGTTGAGAAAAGGCTGGAACAATTAAGAATGGAGGTATAAATAGGGGATGAAAGGGACAGGGATTTACTTTCTGCAACTGACCTGCTTAGCTGATGGAAGTGCCATGTGATGTCTCGTTGGTTACTGAGCTATGAAGTTGATTAGTCTCAAGCCCTGCCTTTTTCTGCTTACACGTTGAACCACAAATGGAAGGGCTTTTCTGGCAGCCTTACAGAATGAGGCTTTTGAGTCCATGGGTCGCTTCTGCAACTACAATCTTTCTGTGGTACCCCTGTGAGGCTCAGGACCCCAGTTATGTTACCCGTTGCCTGCAGAGCTGGCAGCCTCCCACCTTTTTTTTAAACACCCGCCCTTGTGGTGTTTTCCCTCAGCCTCCACTCCTCTGCCCTCTCCTTGGGAGTCCTCCAGGAAGCTGATGCTGCTGACCCTGGTTTCTGAGCTGCCCCCTTACCCCAAACAGGGGTGCTTCCTAACACTGCCCTACTGCTGGGAAGCACCCCCTGGCCTGTCACAGAGACACCATTCATCTGGAGAGCATGTAGCCAAGGCTGTGGAACCCTTTGGGGGACCGAGTCACAAGAGGGCATGAGAGGAGGGACGGAAGGAAAGAGGAACAGAGGCCGGTGTTGTCCGCAGCACCCCTGACCATCATTCAAGGCACCCCAGTGTAAGGCACTGATTAGCACTGTTATGGCATCCCGATGTTTTTGGTTTACAGCTTCCACCATCCTTGATAGCAATGGTCTGTTGCAAGCTGGTGGGAGCTGCAATTCAGCAACATCTGGAGGGCCACAGATTGATGACCCCTGGTGCAAATAAGAGTGGGGTGTAGAATAAGGCTCCATCGCTCGGGTGATATTGATCAACTAGGGGTATGTTAGGTATTAGAGACCTCTGGATCTGGAGCAGTCTCTACATATGGCAAGGTGAGTCACTTCCTGGCTCCCTGCACAGTCTTATGCCGATTGAGTTAAGAGATTCCAGAAATGTGGAAATCCAGGTTTATACTGGGAATTCTAAAATTGGTATAAAAAGAGTATCTAAAAGAGGTGTCTTTTCGTGCCTGGAATTTCTAGTGGAATGCCCATATGATTTTCGGTTTGGAGCACTTTTAAATGTTCTGCTTCCACATATAATGAACATTGTAAATGAATTCATACATAAATGTAGACTCGTCAAAATGAATCACACAAAACATGACCCATGGTTTAATGGAACTACTGTTACCATGAAATTCTCACTTTCCATTCATTTCTTAAAATAATCAATACATGTAGGGGAATGGTTGGGTTGGTAATGAACATAGAGTCATTTCTTGATTGGCTTCCTTGAGGTGTGATGACACAAGCTGGAAACTGAATCTTGAGAGTGGCAGTGGGCAAACAATCTTTGGTTGTTACTACTGGATTCTTACCTTCTTCTTCATCCTTCCCTAAACATAAAGTATCTTTATTGCCTGGCTTCCTTCATTGACTTGCGCAAATTTTTTGAAATGGCTCAGCCTCTTTGCTAGTGCAGTTAGGCATATAGTGAAGCCAAAGTATCTCAGATACGATCTGCTGCAATTTTATGGCTGTCTAACATGAACTTAATAGACGGTCACCCAAAATAGGGACATTATGGCTTGGGGCATGGTCAAATCTGGAGCACAGCCCTGCTGGATAGACTCATGGACTTATTATAAGACAGCTTCTCAAATTTTTTTGTTCCTTTTCATCTCTTCTGTCTGAACCCCATCATCTCCTCCTCAGGAGAGGTTCAGGGCCTCTTGGGAAGATAGGGGGCATTTCTTTGGATGCAGGAGAAGAAGAGAAACGGAATGTATAGGCATTCAAAGTTTTTGCGTATAATCCATGGTTTCTTAAATAAACATAATCCTGTTTCATTTACATCTCATACGCAACAATGCTGGATATCAAGAACATAGATGATAACACCAGTGATCCCCCTCCCCCGAGGGGACGCAGGGAGATGCATAACCCTAAACATTTTGTGAATCTAAGTTTGGCCTCATTAAGGGGCAGAATTTCACTATGAGTAGGAAACTGAGAGTACCACTAAACATTTTCTCTCCTTTTTATAAAATAAGCACTGGATAAGACAATCTCTTTTGTTATTTTCATCATTTCATTTCACTTCCCTTCTTGAAAAAAAAACACAGTGAAATTATCATGCCAACAAGTCTACAGAGTCTAAATACAGAAATGACAAACTATACTGTTATTTACATCTTTCTCCGTATCAGCTGCTCTCTGTTATTCAGCTCAGGCCTCACCACAATAATGTAGCATTTAGGGGAAAAGATGCAACCCAGCAGCCCAGCACTGGAAGCCAAGATGGAGAAGATCTCCACAGCCACCATGTATTTTCCTCTGGTGCTCAAGTATGTGGGAATAAAGGAGAACCAAACACTGCAGAAGACCAGCATGCTGAAGGTGATGAACTTGGCTTCATTGAAGCTGTCAGGCAACTTCCTGGCTAAGAAGGCCACAGTGAAGCTGATAATGGCCAGGAAGCCCATGTAGCCTAAAACAGCATAGAACATGAGAACTGACCCTTCATTACAAAAGAATATGATTTCTTCACCCATTGAGTGCATGTCCACATCTGGGAATGGGGCAGAGGTTGCCAGCCAGAAGGCACAGATTCCTACTTGAATCAAAGAGCAGGAAAGGACGATGGAGTAAGCCAGTTTTTTGCCTACCCACTTCCTGATTGTGGAATCTGGCTTGGTAGCCATGAATGCCAAAACCACTGAAATAGTCTTGGCCAAGATGCTGGAGAGGGCCACAGAGAAGACGATGCCAAAACTTGTTTGTCGGAGAAGGCAGGTTGTCTTATTAGGCATTCCAATGAACATCAAAGTGCAGAGGAAACACAAGAGAAGGGACACAAGGAGAATGTAAGTGAGGCTTCTGTTATTGGCCTTGACAATGGCAGTGTCCCGGTGCTTAATGAAAATGCCAAGTACCATAGCTGTGATCAGAGAGAATAAAAGCGCACAGAAAGTTGAAACAATGGCCAAAGTTTCACCAAAGCCTAGGACGTGTGGTTTCTTGGGAATGCACTGATTCTGCTCTTCATTTGGATATTGCTCTGGAGGACATCTGGCACAGGTTTCCAATCCTGAAAAAAGGTGGTATGACAATTGGAAACAATCCAGAATATGCTTGAGCGTTGTTTTTTTAAATCATGAGTTCCCTTACCGTAGTGTTTCCACAAGGATAAGTTTCAAAACTTCTAGTCAAAATGCTTGTGCCCTAGAAGCTTTGAAGATAAAGTCCCCTAGGAACATTGTTCTTTGAATAAAGACTCCTATTCTTTTCCATCCCCCCTTCCCCAAAACCTTGGTTTCTTCCAGGGCAGAATGCATGTACAATTTTTATGTCTTTTTGCATCAAAACAGAGGGGCGGATCTGCACTCATGGTGTATATCATTAAAATGTGTTATTAAAATTTGGCAGCATAGCAGTGCGCCACCATCAATAAGAAACTGCATTAAACATTAGAGAATATTACCTAACAACAAGGAAACTAGCGCTAATACACCCAGGAACTTCACCAAAATGCTGAAGAGGGTGCACCTCCACAGGCACATACCTACACATGTGGTGGGAATGCCCCAAAATCCAACTATTCTGGACAACAGCCATACAAGAAATGTAAAATAACTAAGCAAGTATTAGAAATCACCCCAGAACTGGCCCTACTAAACATATTCCAAGACAACAATGCCCACTCGCATCACAAAGAACTCATAACCCACCTACTCTCAGCAACCACAAACATCATAGTCAGACACTGGAAAGACCTGTCAGGAGTAAGCATGGACCAATTGTACCAAATAGTATGGGAAACAGCGCTACTAGAAAAATTAACCAATAAACTGAAAGTGACACAATGACAAATAGAAGAAGATACCTGCACTCCGGTATGGCTCCCCTTTATCACATACACAGCCCAACAAGACAATGACAAGAATCCACCAACAGCATATGAATCAATATGGTTACCTGATCCAAAACACCCACCTACTCCCACTCACACACGAAAACAAAGTTCACCACAAGCAACCACAAGCAAGCAACTGCACCCTAGGCCAACCCCAATCTCTCTCACCACGAAAGGAACACATGTGAATAGCAAAGAGCATCTGCACAATCTACGCTGACACAAAACCCCACACATACATTAAGCAAAATAGAAATATCGCCTCCCGACCCCACCGCCACGCACCATGGCCCCCTCCACCTCTTCCCCCCTTTTCTCTTCCTAATGTAACGCTAATGTCTCAACAAATGAACTGACCTATGGAAAATGTAACTTGAAAAAAAGAGACACTGCACATACCTTTGTAAACCAAGAAAACTTTAATAAAAATATATTTTCTCAAAAAAAATAGAGAATATTGTATGCAGTAATGTTTAGAATGGGACGCGGGTGGCACTGTGGGTTAAACCACAGAGCTTAGGACTTGCCAATCAGAACGTCGGCAGTTCGAATCCCCGCGACGGGGTGAGCTCCCCTTGCTCGGTCCCTGCTCCTGCCAACCTAGCAGTCCGAAAGCGTGTCAAAGTACAAGTAGATAAATAGGTACCACTCCAGCGGGAAGGTAAACGACGTTTCTGTGTGCTGCTCTGGTTCGCCAGAAGCGGCTTAGTCATGCTGGACACATGACCCTGAAACTGTACACCGGCTCCCTCGGCCAATAAAGTGAGATGAGCGCCGCAACCCCAGAGTTGGCCACGACTGGACCTAATGGTCAGGGGTCCCTTTACCTTTACCGTTAATGTTTAGAAACCTGAAACTGTTCTTAACCTGAAGCACCACTTTAGCTAATGGGACCTGCTGCTGCTGCCACGCCGCTGGAGCACAATTTCTGTTCTCATCCTGAAGCAAAGTTCTTAACCCAAGGTACTATTTCTGAGTTAGCGGAGTCTGTAACCTGAAGCGTATGTAACCTGAAGTGTATGTAACCCAAGGTACCACTGTATTGTTAATAAACAATATTAATTGAGACCATACAGAGCAAACCCCATTGCCAATTTGCTCAAAATTTCCTAAAATAGCTTGTATATGGTTATATGGCATCTCTCACCCTTCTCATTTGAGAACATCCCATGAGGACATGGATCACAATCATAACAACAAAACTTCTTTCCCTCCATCTTTTTCTTCTCATAACCGGGAAGGCAATTGGCATTACATAATGAAAGGGGTGGCACCTATCCAAAGAGACACGAAGAAGTTAATATGAAGAAAAAAGTTTAAGGGGATTCATCTAACATCAGGTGATCTATCAGTAAGTAGGAGGGCCAGAAATGTTAACTATAGGTTTTCTATGTGCCAAAGCAGCACATACACAGTGGGAGAGAAAAGTTATAGTTCTAAGCGTCATACAAACACAAGAAGATTACAATGTTCATATCTAGATTGACCATTGCTACAACCATCAGATAATTTGATCTAATACACTACTGGTTATTTCTTTTTATGGTACTACAGCCTCCTGCTCTTTGCTGCTGTAATTTCACTTGATGTCCCCTTAGTGAGCTTCAAGGAGTTGGGATTTGGAGGTAGTGAATTACTGTGGTTTTGCTCCTATTTACCATTGGAAAAAAGAGAGGCAGCGAAAATGGTGCACAGAAAATGTAGGTACACTGATGGAAAATGTATTGGGGTTGTGGTGGACTGGTTTTAGAAAACCAACTTCATAAAAAGCAGGGAACTACAATAAAATGTGTACATAAAATAAGTGGCGACTGTTTCAAAAAGACACATTTCCAACATTTTTCCAATGACCTTTTTAAAAATATATATATGATTTTGTAGGCAACTAGTGCTGACAAGCCTTGGATTGAATAAATCAGAAACATGAGGCTTTGAGAGGAGCCTACACGCCTTGTCCACAGCCGATGGAGTATATGGATGAGCAGCCAGGCTAGTAACCACTCCGAGTAAGGCATGATTTGGGGGGCTCCCCCTGGGCCTGGGCCTGTGGCAGGAGCCAACCTGACACACAATTACGTACACCCCGGCTTCTAGCATTCCAACTCGACACTAGAGTTGCAAGAGGCACCAGAAGATTTCAATGTTAGCAATCTGTCTAATGCTACTAACTGGAAAACCACCTTGGACCAAGAAGCATGTTGGACAACACTGTCTGATAGCCATTGGTCCTTCTTGGTGTGACATGTCTTCTGTGCATATTGCTCTTTTTGATGACGTGGTTCATTTGTTATTGATAAAATTACTAGTAGCAGCATTATTAGTAGTGGCAGCAGCAGTTGGGCAGCACCTTCCCCCACAGTGATTTCCTTACCTGAGTGAAGAGACTGTGCCATTGGATTCCGTTCCCATTAATGATGAGTTCTTTGCCAGTAGGGGCCTGAGGATCCAGCTTTCCGACTTTGACCCTGACATAGGAATTATTTGGGAAAGTGACCAGGTTTGCAATATCAAAGCCAGCTGCTATTTCTCCATGTTCATTCAATGTGATTTCATCCCCAGCACTGTTGTTGAATGAGATCCTTTGCAGCAATGAGTGGACCTAGGTGGAAAGAGAATCAGAAGGCCTAGAAAATGTTGTAATAGTCTTAAATTCCAGAAGGATTTAAGTTATTTTTCTACAAGAGTTATCCACTTCAAGCAATCTTTTTTTATTACCTTCGTAGACGAGCATAAGTAGGGTGGGGTACTGTCATTTAAAATCTGTAAAATGGTTTGGAAAGCTAAAAAGTATTTAAACAGAAGGTACCATATTTTTCCATGTATAAGACGATAAGCATATGCCCATGCACCCACAAATTGTTCAATGAGGGGGTCAGACCCCCCTCAATATTCTGCAGCCAGAAGGGCTCTGGTGGGCTTGCCTGCCACAGCAGTGGGCTCCTATGGAGCAGTGGGAAGGGGCGACGAAGCCCCTTATAGACTCTGAAGGCCATTAGGAGATACCCTAAAAAGGCCTCTGAAAAGCCCGCAGGGGGCAGCTGGGGCTCCTCCCAGTGTGTGACAACACATGGAGCACGTGACATCACACATGTGCATGGGACACCCACAATGTGGGGAGGTACATGGTGCAGGTGGCCCCAAGCGTCATTTTTGACAGCTTCAGATACATTCCACTTGGCCAATTGATGCCATTAACCTCATACAACAAGTTGTCTAATTCAGTGGTTCGCTATTAGAGGTCTGGGGACCCCAGTGCTTCCACAGAACACACCCAGGGGGTCTGCAGTACCATCCCCTGCTGGGGTACTCACTTTTCTTGTTAACTGCACAGGGAAAACCTTCCACGGATCATTTAGCCTCTGCTTGCGGCCAATTCCTGCTTTCTGGCAGGGGGAAAACTTGTGAAAGAGTCGCTGGATGGCAAGCGAGGTGGGATTTGGGGAAAAACCTCGGACACATTTTCTTAGTGCTCTTTAAACTGGAGAGTGGGAGGGAGAAAAAGTTTTGTAGTTCTTTATCTCCTTGACCTCTGAAGGGCAGGTGTTACCCAGGGAAGGCGTCACTACCAAGAAGGCCCTCTGCCTGTTTCCTACTTAGATAGATGATAGATAGATAGATAGTAGATAGGTAGCCGTGTTGGTCTGCCATAGTCAAAATAAAAAAAAATCCTTCCAGTAGCACCTTAAAGACCAACTAAGTTAGTTCTTGGTATGAGCTTTCGTGTGCATGCACACTTCTTCAGATACACTGAAACAGAAGTTGCCAGATCCTTCTATATAGTGAGAAGGTGGGGAGGGGTGTTACTCAGAAGGGTGGTGGGAATGGGAGATAGGCAGATAGCTGGGAGAGCCTGTTGACAACTCTTAACGACTGTAATAGGTCTTACAGGAAAAGGCAAGGGGTGAGGAGGTGAGAAATGGTTTAGTCATGTATAGTGAGATAAGAATCCAATGTCTTTGTTAAGCCCAGGTTTTTCCATGGTTTTAAGTTTGGTAATGAGTTGTAATTCAGCAGCTTCTCTTTCCAGTCTGTTTCTGAAATTCCTTTGTAGTAAAACAGCTACTTTGAGATCTTGTATAGAATGTCCTGGGAGATTGAAGTGTTCTCCTACTGGTTTCTCTGTTTTGTGATTCTTGATGTCAGATTTAAAGAATAATTAAAGAAGCAGACAAAGGTGGAGCTGTCGTCATCATGAACAAAACTGACTACATTCAGGAGGCTCACAGACAACTTTCCAATACCGCCTTTTACACAAAATTGGACTCAGACCCCACACAAGAATACAAGAAAGAACTAAACAAGATTGTTAAGGAGCTACCCCCACACATCCAGGAACAGATCCTCACCAACACACCAACAGAACCTCGACCAGGAACTTTCTATCTTCTACCTAAAATACACAAACCAGGAAATCCAGGACGCCCCATCATTTCAGGTATTGGCACTGTTACAGTGGGTGTCTCCGGTTATATGGACTCTGTTCTGAAACCATATGCCATCAGTGCTCCCAGCTATGTACGTGACACCACAGAATTTCTGAGGAAAATACAATCTTTAAATAATCTTCCCAACAATACTATACTAGCTACTATGGATGTGGAATCTCTGTATACCAACATCCCACACAACGATGGTTTACAAGCTATAAGGAACACCATTTCAGATAAAACCACAGCGGACCTTGCCACCAAACTCTGCCAATTTGTCCTTACCCACAACAACTTCAAATTCGGTGATGACCTGTTCCTTCAGATCAGCGGCACAGCAATGGGCACCCGCATGGCCCCACAGTATGCCAACATCTTCATGGCAGATTTAGAACGTTTCCTGGACTCCTACCCACTCAAACCTCTCTTGTACCTGCGATACATTGACGATATTTTTATCCTCTGGACACATGGTCAACAGACCCTGGACACCTTTCACCAGAAATTTAATGATTTTCACCCCACAATCAACCTTACAATGAATCAATCTATGCAAGAAATACATTTTTTGGACACTACTATAAAAATACAGGATGGGCACATAGACACCACCTTATACCGCAAACCAACTGACCGACAAACATATCTACATGCCTCTAGCTACCATCCCAAACATACCAAAAAGTCCATTGTATATAGCCAGGCACTACGTTACAGCCGCATCTGTTCCAATTCTACAGACAGAGACTCTCACCTAAGAGATCTACAGCAAACCTTCTCAGAACTAAAATACCCAGCAGATGAAGTTAGACAACAGATCAACAGAGCCAGACTGATACCCAGAGAGAACTTGCTGCAAGACAGACCCAAAAAAGGAAATAACAGAACACCTCTAGTCATCACATACAGCTCCCAAGTTAAAACAGTACAACGCATCATCAGAGATCTACAACCTCTCCTGGACAATGACAGTTCTCTTTCTCAAGCTCTGGGAGGAAGACCTTTCATTGCCTACAGACAGCCACCCAATCTTAAACAACTCCTAACCCACAATAATACTACAACCAGACTTAACACAGACACTGGCACCAGAGCCTGCAATAAACCCAGATGCCAACTTTGCTGCCACATACACCCGGACAACACCATTACTGGCCCCAACAACATCACACATACCATCTCGGGACTATTTAATTGCTCATCGTCTAACATTGTGTATGCCATCAAATGCCAACAGTGTCCTTCAGCTCTCTATATTGGACAAACAGGCCAAACCTTACGCCAAAGAATAAACGGACATAAATCTGACATCAAGAATCACAAAACAGAGAAACCAGTAGGAGAACACTTCAATCTCCCAGGACATTCTATACAAGATCTCAAAGTAGCTGTTTTACTACAAAGGAATTTCAGAAACAGACTGGAAAGAGAAGCTGCTGAATTACAACTCATTACCAAACTTAAAACCATGGAAAAACCTGGGCTTAACAAAGACATTGGATTCTTATCTCACTATACATGACTAAACCATTTCTCACCTCCTCACCCCTTGCCTTTTCCTGTAAGACCTATTACAGTCGTTAAGAGTTGTCAACAGGCTCTCCCAGCTATCTGCCTATCTCCCATTCCCACCACCCTTCTGAGTAACACCCCTCCCCACCTTCTCACTATATAGAAGGATCTGGCAACTTCTGTTTCAGTGTATCTGAAGAAGTGTGCATGCACACGAAAGCTCATACCAAGAACTAACTTAGTTGGTCTTTAAGGTGCTACTGGAAGATAGATAGATGATATAGATAGATAGATGATATAGATAGATAGATAGATAGATAGATAGATAGATAGATAGATAGATGATAGATGATAGATAGATAGATAGATGATAGATAGATAGATGATAGATAGATAGAGCAAGATGTATGGATAAAGGTTTCGAAGCTGCTAGAAATGTCAAAATTTGTTCATTTGTACTAAGCTTTAATAAAATTGAATTGGTCTCTGCTCCAACTAAATCTTTGTCATTTTTGCATGGTAAAATCACAAATTTTATGGTCTGTTTTTTAGTAGACTAAAAATCCTCTGCTTATTTGGGGCTACCCCACATTTTCTTCGAAAAATTGCTTTGCTACCTTACAGTTATCAAAATTTTCAAAAGCAGGGGATCCATGGTTTAGCTTTTGAAAAATAGTGGATCCTCACTAATTAGCTAATTAGGAACCACTGGTCTAATTAAATGCCAGTTGAAATACTGGAACAGTGCCAGTTTAAATAGCAGCGTATTTTTAGAACAATTATTAACCTTTCAAGTAGTTGCTGCTATTCTGTCACTTATGAAAGTCTGTGTAATCTAAAGTCTGTTTAGTATAATTGTAGGAAATAAAATAATTTAAGGTTAATCTTTCATGTATATATTACTTTCAGTTATTTACTTATAGATGAATACCAACTCACATTATATATCAGTACAGCACACAACACTGAATACTTTGCAAGGTGAACACTTTATAAGTTACCTGCCAAGGCTCTACATTCTGAGAAGAGAGTCTGTCTCCACCCTTTATCCTTTTGCTGATGGCTTCAGAGGAGTACCTAATATGTAAGGCGTGTGCCAGAGCATAGACAGCATTATAGATACTGTAGCTGTGACCGGTCATGCTCATTTCAAAATATGGTGCAGGAAGGCTCTCCAGCATCTCCTCTCCAGTACATCTGTCTGCTGACCCAGTGGAATTTGAAAGTGAACACATGAATGCTTGTTCCCAGAAATTGTTGGTAAAACCATCTGCATCTGCCCAGGAAGGCTTTACATTCCTCAGAAAGTCTGAGAAGTCATGAATGTCCTTGGAGTGAATGGCAAAGGAGAACGCACCATGGCATATTTGTATATTTATTTCAATAGGTTTTTTTAAAAAAGCTAATGAGAAATCAATTTGGGCTGTTGTAATCCATACTTTTCCTACATGTTGCTTCCTCTTAGATGGAGGCAATAGCATCTGAATCATATTTCTTGCCTCTATAGCAATAGTTACCCACCAAATAGATTCTCCATATATAACAACCACATTTGCTTTGCTTGATATGAAAGCTGGGGTCAAAATCCCTGAGTCATCCAGCATATCCAGTATGTTACCAGTGAAATGCGGAAGTTCTTCATTTTTATCTGTGAATTCTGAACAGATTCCATTCTGGAAAAGCATTGGTTCAATGATCTGCAAGAAATGTTCTCCAGCTTCATTCTTTGGAGTGATGAGACCCACCCATTTCCATCTGAAATGCAGAAGTAACTGGATAATTCCCTTGTACTGAAGATCTTCATTGGGGACCATGCGGTAGAAGAAACCACGTTTGATTTGATCATTTGTGGCTGGTTCAAATGAACCATATGAAATCTGAAAAGGAAAAAGTCAAACCTTTCCATGTGACAACAAGAATTCAAAACACACTCATTTATCTGAATATACATCCTGTATATCCCATATTTACTAATCTTAGAGATGGTGAACTCCCCATTTACATAGAAAATATATTTCTCAAAAACTAAACAAACAATATTTCTCATTTAATTTTGTAGATATTAATTCCTATTATTATGGGAGTCATCACACCTGCATACTTGTACACACAGATTCTCTCCAGGAACAGGAGAGCTTTTATCCTTGCACTGTCTTCAACAATACTCTAAAGTGGACCAGGAGAAATACAAGCTATTGATCTGGATCTTTTTGTCTATAATCTTTAAAACACTAGTAGAGAGAGGCTGATGGCATTTCTACTAAGAACTCTTGTGGGAGGATCTCCTGGAAATCCTGTACGTATCCTGCATATTGTACATTTTATGTTTTTTGACCACAGTAAACCATATCCTATAAAAGTGAAATATCAGCAAAAATTAAGGCAACTAATATGAAGTCAAGTAATGCAGCAGAACAACACCATATTGATAAGAATACATCCATCCCCAAATGCCAGAAAGATAACAGGAAATTTGTTTTTGATTAGCTTCTGAAAATGGACAGTACTAAACATCATCATACGTACACAGGGAGTGGATCTTATGATTCCAAGGGTGAGAGACATTGTTGTCTCAAGTTATTTATGGCTTTGTAAGCCAGCTTCAGGGGGACGTGGGTGGCGCTGTGGTCTAAACCACTGAGCCTCTTGAGCTTGCTGATCAGAAGGCCGGTGGTTCGAATCCCCGCAACGGGGTGAGCTCCAGGTGTTTGGACCCAGCTCCTGCCAACCCAGCAGTTTGAAAGCATGCCAAAAAGTGCAAGTAGATAAATAGGTACTGCTCTGGCGGGAAGGTAAACAGTGTATCCGTGCACTGCTCTGGTTTCACCAGAAGCGGCTTAGTCATGCTGGCCACATGACCCGGAAAAACTGTCTGTGGACAAACGCTGGCTCCCTCGGCCTGTAAAGCAAGATGAGCGTCGCGACCCCAGAGTCATCTGTGACTGGACTTAACTGTCAGGGGTCCTTTACCTTTTTTTAAAAAAGCAAGCTTCATCACTATGAATTGGGACTGGTATACCTCTCATGCAGCTAGGGCAGTGCTTTCAGGAATGATGTGATGTGAACTGATCAAGATGCCCCATTTATCAAACTGGAATATTCGAAGAATTTTCCATTAAATATACTGTACACACATTCTATAGAACCTGGATCATTTCATGTACATTGTTGAGTACTAATATTATACCCCCCCAAAATGTAGCCATATATGGCAACCCATTTCTCTTTTCCATTTTACCACTTCATATTGATGTATCAACAGATTCCTATTGGAAGGAGAAAAGAGTGAATTATAATATGAAATAACAATTTTTCAATACCCATATTCTACCTGTGGAATCTTGTAAAGACCTAAGACATCTGACATGGATGAGGAGATTTCAGAGCTAAGTCCCCCAATGACTCCTACTACATTTTTCTGAGTTCCGCATTTGTAGTTGGGGACAAAGTGATGTGATTTAAAGAGCAGATCCAGAGTGGTTCGGTAGGCCATCTTTGAATCAGAATAGCTATCATAGATGTGGAATCCAAGAGTGACATTGGGCAAGATCTTGGGATTCTCATTGATCTCATCAACCGCAAACACCAAGGCAAGGAGATGTTGGTAGGCTTTGGTCGTCACTCTGCAAATAAAGTGCCTTATTATTTTATGGGCAATTAAACAGTGCACAACACCTAGATCTGAGGGATACAACTGCCTCAATTAAATTGTGTTGGAAATATAGAAATTGTTTTCTGCCTTTAGAGCTAATGTTTGGATCTCTCTTCCATCCGAGAAATATTTATTTACTTTTCTGAGCACATAGATTGAGAAGTGCTCTTCACTTGTTTTTCTAAACATGCTGCTTTTTATCACTAGCAACATGCCCCACTATTGACATCATTACTACACCCCTTTTGTCATTTGTTGTCCCTAGCAAAACAAGCTGGTATGAAATGAAAATAAAATAATTTAGATATAGCTATATGGGATTGACTGGCAGTGCAGACTTTGGTACTATGGCACCCTGGGCAAGGCCAAAATTTTGCTCCCACTTGGCCCTTCCAAAAGGAGGGTATAGCTGTGCCAGGCTTAAGGAAGGAGACACAAGGCTCGCTTGGGTAGGATCCAAGAGCCCCCCCCCCCGTTCCCAAAGTTTGGGAAGTGCTAACTAGGCTTTGGGAAGGAAGAAGGAGGACTCCAAGACCTCGTCAGAGCGCATGACTCCTTCCCAAAGCCAAGTGCCTTGCTTGCCAGGTTTGGGGACAGCAATCCAATGGCTCTGTGTCCAATGTGTGCACACTGCTCGCAGATGCTAAACATCACCCTTGTGACTACTGAGGTCTAGCAAGCGATCTTTGCTTCATTGGAGGATAGAGAGATACCATGTATCTTGAAGCAGGTTATAAAATAGTCTTATAAAATCTTATTATTGGCTTTAATCTTCCATTGGGTTTCAAAGCAAACCAAGTGCTTTATAGTCAGATATAATTGTAGAAAGAATAAATGAAATGACCTGAAGAGCCGTTTACTTACATTGGGCTGTTAATAAAGACCCGAGATGGGTGTTCATGGAAGGAGATTCTGGGCAATATGTAATAGAGATGAGTCACTATCTCACCAATGATAAGGTCACCTTGTTCATACCACTCATGTGGAATATGCACAGGATTATTTCCGCTGCAAAGAACAGTATGCACTTGGGGCACCATATTGGGAAGCAGCAAGAGAAGCAGCAGCAACAACATCCTCATCACAACTATCCTTCTACACATGGAATCTCCTTTACCAGTCTACAATATTGTAATTGTCATCAGCCTAACTTGAACAGGATGTATTTTGTGACCACTGACTCTGCCAATTCTGTAGTTAATGGGGCAGGTATCCACCTGCTCATTAACTTCAACACTGCCACAAAAACGTCATTGAATGCTATGATTTGAAATCTAACCAATACAATGAAAAGCAAAAGCTGGCCTCACTTCTCCTTAGCTTACCTTAGCTCTCTATGGAACACCGGGGTGCTTTTAATCATTTCAGATTTAATTATTTTTTCTTATTTCCCATTCAGCCTTCTGGAGCTTTTCCAGGTGAATTGATTACAATAATTTTAATAATTATAGAGAAGATAATTACTTTTGCAATATTTTGGACTCTGTGTTGCATCAGCAGTAGGTGAACTGCCAAAGTAAACATATTTGTCACATTGCAGAATAAAAAGTTAGGAAGAAACCTCCAAGGTCATCCTGTCCTATCTGCTTGCTATTGCAGGACATCCAGAACTAAAAATAACCCAAGAAAAAGAAAAGCACACTACCTGTAGACAGGCATCCATATTTCACCTAAAAACCTCTCTATCAAAATGTCTTTATAGGTGAGCCAACTGCTTCCTTTCCCCATTTGTCTAATTTCCTACTGCTATTGGCCCTGACACTCTCTGACATATGTAATATTGATTCCAGTTGCTAGATCTTGGAAACAATGATGGAAATGGTCCAAACCATATCAGGATATAGAGACCCTGGATAATACAGTCCAGCTACTTTTGAAAGAACATGTATATACCGTTTGAAGCAGAGTGACATGCTTGGGAACATCTAAGAGAGTGTCAGGGCCTGGCTGGACGAGGAGAGTAGTGGCAGCCGATGGCCCAGGAGGCACCTGAGGGGGAAGGAGACTTTGAACAGGTTCAGACAGGTGGGACAGAGAGGAATCACCAGCAGAGACTGAACAGGAAAGGGAGAGGCTTGAGGTAGCCATGGAGGTGATGGAGAAGGATAGGGGGTGTCTTCTGCTCTGCCGTACAGAACTGATTCATCCCCTTCCCCTTCGCCATTCTCAGTGCAGGAACAAAGAGTTGAGAAAAGGCTGGAACAATTAAGAATGGAGGTATAAATAGGGGATGAAAGGGGCAGGAATTTACTTTCTGCAACTGACCGGCTTAGCTGATGGAAGTGCCATGTGATGTCTCCTTGGTTACTGAGCTATAAAGTTGATTACTCTCAAGCCCTGCCTTTTTCTGCTTACATGTTAAACCACAAATGGAAGGGCTTTTCTGGCAGCCTTAAAGACAGAGGCTTTTGAGTCCATGGGTCACTTCTCCAACTACATTCTTTCTGTGGTACCCCTGTGAGGCTCAGGGTCCCAGTTATGTTGACCGTTGCCTGCAGAGCTGGCAGCCTCCCACCTTTTTTTAAACACCCACCCTTGTGGTGTTTTCCCTCAGCCTCCTCTCCTCTGCCCTCTCCTTGGGAGTCCTCCAGGAAGCTGATGTTGCTGACCCTGGTTTCTGAGCTGCCCCCTTACCCCAAACAGGGGTGCTTCCTAACACTGCCCTACAGCTGGAAAGCACCCCCTGGCCTGTCCCAGAGACACCATTCATCTGGAGAGCATGTAGCCAAGGCTGTGGAACCCTTTGGGGGAACAAGTCACAAGAGGGCATGAGAGGAGGGAGGGAAGGAAAGAGGAACAGAGGCCGGTGTTGTCCACGGTACCCCTGACCATCATTCAAGGCACCCAGTGTAAGGCACTGATAGGCACTGTTATGCCGTCCAGATGTTTTTGGTCTACAGCTTCCATCATCCTTGATAGCAATGGTCTGTTGCAAGCTGGTGGGAGCTGCAATTCAGCAACATCTGGAGGGCCACAGATTGATGACCCCTGGTGCAAATAAGAGTGGGGTGTAGAATAAGGCTCCATCGCACGGGTGACATTGATCCACTAGGGGTATGTTAGGTATTAGAGACCTCTGGATCTGGAACAGTCTCTACATATGGCAATGTCGATTGAGTTAAGAGATTCCAGAAGTGTAGAAATCCAGGTTTATACTGGGAATTCTAAAATTGGTTAGAGGTGTCTTTTTGTGCCTGGAATTTCTAGTGGAATGCCTATATGATTTTCAGTTTGGAGCACTTTTAAATGTTCTGCTTCCACATATAATGAACATCGTAAATGAATACATACATAAATGTAGACTCCTCAAAATGAATCACACAAAACATGACCCATGATTTAATAGAATTACTGTTACCATGAAATTGTCACTTTCCATTCATTTCTTAAAATAATCAGTACATGTAGGGGAATGGTTGGGTTGGTAATGAACATAGAGTCATTTCTTGGCTTCCTTGAGGTGTGATGACACAAGCTGGAAACTGAATCTTGAGAGTGGCAGTGGGCAAGAAATCTTTGGCCGTTACTACTGGATTCTTACCTTCTTCTTCATCCTTACCTAAACATAAAATATCTTTACTGCCTGGCTCCCTTCATTTACTTGCGCGAATTTTTTGAAATGGCTCAGCCTCTTTGCTAGTGCAGTTAGGCATATAGTAAGACAAAGTATCTCAGATCCAGTCTTCTGCAATTTTATGGCTGTCTAACATGAGAGACGGTTACCAAAAATAGGGACAATATGGCTTGGGGCATGGTCAAATCTGGAGCACAGTCCTGCTGGATAGACTCATGGACTCATAAGATAGCTTCTCAAATTTTTGTGTTCCTTTTCATCTCTTCTCTCTGTACCCCATCACCTCCTCCTCAGGAGAGGTTCAGGGCCTCTTGGAGGGCATTTCTTTGGATGCAGGAGAAGAAGAGAAACAGAATGTATAGGCATTCAAAGTTTTTGCATATAACCCATGGTTTCTTAAATAAACATAATCCCGTTTCATTTACAGCTCATATGCAACTATGCTGGATATCAAGAACATAGATGATAACACCAGTGATCCCCTGCCCTGAGGGGACACAGGGAAATGCATAACCCTAAACATTTTGTGAATCTACATTTGGCCTTATTAAGGGGCAGAATTTCAATATGAGTAGGGAAATGAGAGTACCACTAAACATTTTCTCTCCTTTTTATAAAATAAGCACTGGATAAGAAAATCTCTTCTGTTATTTTCATCATTTCATTTCACTTCCCTTCTTGAAAAAAACACAGTGAAATTATCATGCCAACAAGTCTACAGGGTCTAAATACTGAAATGACAAACTATGCTGTTATTTACATCTTTCTCCGAATCAGCTGCTCTCTGTTATTCAGCTCAGGCCTCACCACAATAATGTAGCATTTAGGGGAAAAGATGCAACCCAGCAGCCCAGCACTGGAAGCCAAGATGGAGAAGATCTCCACAGCCACCATGTATTTTCCTCTGGTGCTCAGGTATGTGGGAATAAAGGAGAACCAAACACTGCAGAAGACCAGCATGCTGAAGGTGACGAACTTGGCTTCATTGAAGCTGTCAGGCAACTTCCTGGCTAAGAAGGCCACAGTGAAGCTGATAATGGCCAGGAAGCCCATGTAGCCTAAAACGCAATAGAACATGAGAACTGACCCTTCATTACATAAGAATACAATTTCTTCAGTCATTGAGTGCATGTCCACATCTGGGAATGGGGCAGAGGTTGCCAGCCAGAAGGCACAGATTCCTACCTGAATCACAGAGCAGGAAAGGACGATGGAGTAAGCCAGTTTTTTGCCTACCCACTTCCTGATTGTGGAATCGGGCTTGGTAGCCATGAATGCCAAAACCACTGAAATCGTCTTGGCCAAGATGCTGGAGAGGGCCACAGAGAAGACAATGCCAAAACTTGTTTGTCGGAGAAGGCAGGTTGCCTCCATAGGTGTTCCAATGAACATCAAAGTGCAGAGGAAACACAAGAGAAGGGACACAAGGAGAATGTAAGTGAGGCTTCTGTTATTGGCTTTGACAATGGCAGTGTCCCGGTGCTTAATGAAAATGCCAAGTACCATAGCTGTGATCAGAGAGAATAAAAGCGCTGAGAAAGTTGAAACAATGGCCAAAGTTTCCCCAAAGCCTAGGACGTGTGGTTTCTTGGGAATGCACTGATTCTGCTCTTCATTTGGATATTGCTCTGGAGGACATCTGGCACAGGTTTCCAGTCCTGAAAAAGGTGGTATTACAATTGGAAACAATCCAGTATATGCTTAAGAGTTTTTTTAAAATCATGAGTTACCTTACCGCAATGTTTCCACGAGCATAAGTTTCAAAACTTCTAATCGAAATGCTTGTGCCCTAGAAGCTTTGAAGATAGAGTTCCCAAAGAACCTTGTTCTTAGAATAAAGACCCCAATTCTTTCCCACCCTCCCTCCCCTAAAAACCTTGGTTTCTTCCAGGGCAGAATGAATGTACAATTTTTATGTCTTTTTACATCAAAACAGAGGGGCGGATCTACACTCATGGTGTATATCATTAAAATGTGTTATTAAAATTTGGCAGCACAGCAGTGCGCCACCATCAATAAGAAACTGCATTAAACATTAGAGAATATTACCTAACAACAAGGAAACTAGCGCTAATACACCCAGGAACCTCACCAAAATGCTGGAGAGGGTGCACCTCAACAGGCACAATACCTACACATGTGGTGGGAATGCCCCAAAATCCAACTATTCTGGACAACAGCCATACAAGAAATGTAAAATAACTAAGCAAATATTAGAAATCACCCCAGAACTGGCCCTACTAATCATATTCCAAGACAACAATGCCCACTCACATCACAAAGAACTCATAACCCACCTACTCTCAGCAACCACAAACATCATAGTCAGACACTGGAAAGACCTGTCAGGAGTAAGCATGGACCAATTGTACCAAATAGTATGGGAAACAGTGCTACTAGAAAAATTAAGCAATAAACTGAAAGTGACACAATGACAAATAGAAGAAGATACCTTCACTCCGGTATGGCTCCCCTTTATCACATACACAGCCCAACAAGACAATGACAAGAATCCACCAACAGCATATGAATCAATATGGTTACCTGATCCAAAACACCCACCTACTCCCACTCACACACGAAAACAAAGTTGACCACAAGCAACCACAAGCAAGCAACTGCACCCTAGGCCAACCCCAATCTCTCTCACCACGAAAGGAACACATGCGAATAGCAAAGAGCATCTGCACAATCTACGCTGACACAAAACCCCACACATACATTAAGCAAAATAGAAATATCGCCTCCCGACCCCACCGCCACGCACCATGGCCCCCTCCACCTCTTCCCCCCTTTTCTCTTCCTAATGTAACGCTAATGTCTCAACAAATGAACTGACCTATGGAAAATGTAACTTGAAAAAAGAGACACTGCACATACCTTTGTAAACCAAGAAAACTTTAATAAAAATATATATTTTTTTAAAAAATTAGAGAATATTGTATGCAGTAATGTTTAGAATGGGACGCGGGTGGCGCTGTGGGTTAAACCACAGAGCTTAGGACTTGCCGATCAGAACGTCGGCGGTTTGAATCCCTGTGATGGGGTGAACTCCTGTTACTCGGTCCCTGCTCCTGCGAACCTAGCAGTTCGAAAGCATGTCAAAGTGCAAGTAGATAAATAGGTACCGCTCCGGCGGGAAGGTAAATGGCGTTTCCGTGCGCTGCTCTGGTTCGCCAGAAGTGGCTTAGTCATGCTGGACACATGACCCTGAAGCTGTACACCGGCTCCCTCGGCCAGTAAAATGAGATGAATATAATATAAATTGAGATTATACAGAGCAAACCCCATTGCTTATTTGCTCAAAATTTCCTAAAATAGCTTGTATATGGTTATATGGCATCTCTCACCCTTCTCGTTTGAGAACATCCCACGAGGACATGGATCACAATCATAACAACAAAACTTCTTTCCCTCCTTCTTTTTCTTCTCATAACCGGGAAGGCAATTGGCATTACATAATGAAAGGGGTGGCACCTATCCAAAGAGACACGAAGGGGTTAATATTAAGAAAAAAGTTTAAGGGGATTCATCTAACATCAGGTGATCTATCAGTAAGTAGGAAGGCCAGAAATGTTAACTATAGGTTTTCTATGTGCCAAAGCAGCACATACACAGTGGGAGAGAAAAGTTATAGTTCTAAGCATCATACAAACACAAGAAGATTTCAATGCTCATATCTAGATTGACCATTTCTACAACCATCAGATTATTTGATCTAATACACTACTGGTTATTTCTTTTTATGGAACTACAGCCTCCTGCTCTTTGCTGCTGTAATTTCACTTGATGTCCCCTTAGTGAGCTTCAAGGAGTTGGGATTTGGAGGTAGTGAATTACTGTGGTGCTGCTCTTATAACTTATACCATTGGAAAAAAGAGAGGCAGCGAAGATGGTGCACAGATGTATTGGGGTTGTGGTGGACTGGTTTCAGAAAACCAACTTCATAAAAAGCAGGGAACTACAATACAATGTGTACATAAAATAAGTTGCGCTTTTTTCAAAAAGAAATATTTCCAACCTTTTTCCAATGACCTTTTAAAAATATATGTGATTTTGTAGGCAACTAGTGCTGACAAGCCTTGGATTGAATAAATCAGAAACATGAGGCTTTGAGAGGAGCCTACACGCCTTGTCCACAGCCGATGGAGTATATGGATGAGCAGCCGGGCTAGTAACCACTCCGAGCAAGGCATGATTTGGGGGGCTCCCCCTGGGCCTGTGGCAGGAGCCAACCTGACACACAATTACGTACATCGCGGTTTCTAGCATTCCAACTCGACACTAGAGTTACAAGAGGCACCAGAAGATTACAATGTTAGCAAACTGTCTAATGCTACTAACTGGAAAACCACCTTGGACCAACAAGCATGTTGGACAACACGGTCTGATAGCCATTGGTCCTTCTTGGTGTGACATGTCTTCTGTGCATATTGCTCTTTTTGATTACGTGGTTCATTTGTTATTAATAAAATTATTAGTAGCAGCATTATTACTAGTGGCAGCAGCAGTTGGGCAGCACCTCCCCCCACAGTGATTTCCTTACCTGAGTGAAGAGTCTGTGCCATTGGAGTCCGTTCCCATTAATGATGAGTTCTTTGCCAGGAGGGGCCTGAGGATCCAGTCTTCCAACTTTGACCCTGACAAAGGAATTATTTGGGAAAGTGACCAGGTTTGCAATATCAAAGCCAGCTGCTATTTCTCCATGTTCATTCAATGTGATCTCATCCCCAGCACTGTTGTTGAATGAGATCCTTTGCAGCAATGAGTGGACCTAGGTGGAAAGAGAATCAGAAGGCCTAGAAAATGTTGTAATAGTCTTAAATCCCAGAAGGATTTAAGTTATTTTTCTACAAGAGTTATCCACTTCAAGCAATCTTTTTTTATTGCCATCGTAGACGAGCATAAGTAGGGTGGGGTACTGTCATTTAAAATCTGTAAAATGGTTTGGAAAGCTAAAAAGTATTTAAACAGAAGGTAGCGTATTCTTCCATGTATAAGACGATGATTGTCTTATATGCGGATAGGCATATGCCCATGCACCCACAAATTGTTCAATGAGGGGGTCAGACCCATTTTCTTACTGCTCTTTGTGGGAGTGGGAGTAAAAGTTTTGTAGTTCTTTATCTCCTTGACCTCTGAAGGGCAGGTGTTACCCAGGGAAGGCGTCACTACCAAGAAGGCCCTCTGCCTGTTTCCTACTTAGATAGATGATAGATAGATAGATGATAGATGATAGATATATGGATAAAGGTTTCGAAGCTGCTAGAAATGTCAAAATTTGTTCATTTGTACTATGCTTTAATAAAATTGAATTGGTCTCTGCTCCAACTAAATCTTTGTCATTTTTGCATGGTAAAATCACAAATTTTATGGTCTGTTTTTTAGTAGACTAAAAATCCACTACTTATTTGGGGCTACCCCACATTTTCTTCTTAAAATTGCTTTGCTACCTTACAGTTATCAAAATTTTCAAATGCAGGGGTTCCATGGTTTAGATTTTGAAAAACAGTAGATCCCCACTAATTAGCTAATAAGGAACCACTGGTCTAATTAAATGCCAGTTGAAATACTGGAACAGTGCTAGTTCTAAATGTTTAAATAGCAGCGTATTTTTAGAACAATTATTAACCTTTCAAGTAGTTGCTGCTATTCTGCCACTTATGAAAGTCTGTGTAATCTAAAGTCTGTTTAGTGTAATTGTAGGAAATAAAATAATTTAAGGTTAATCTTTCATGTATATATTCCCTTCAGTTATTTACTTATAGATGAATGCCAACTCACATTATATATCAGTACAGCACACAACACTGAACACTTTGCAAGGTGAACACTTTATAAGTTACCTGCCAAGGCTCTACATTCTGAGAAGAGAGTCTGTCTCCACCCTTTGTCCTTTTGCTGATGGCTTCAGAGGAGTACCTAATATGTAAGGCGTGTGCCAGAGCATAGACAGCATTATAGATACTGTAGCTGTGACCGGTCATGCTCATTTCAAAATATGGTGCAGGAAGGCTCTTCAGCATCTCCTCTCCAGTACATATGTCTGCTGACCCAGTGGAATTTGAAAGTGAACACATGAATGCTTGTTCCCAGAAATCGTTGGTAAAACCATCTGCATCTGCCCAGGAAGGCTTTACATTCCTCAGAAAGTCTGAGAAGTCTTGAATGTCCTTGGAGTGAATGGCAAAGGAGAACGCACCATGGCATATTTGTATATTTATTTCAATAGGTTTTTTAAAAAAAGCTAATGAGAAATCAGTTTGGGCTGTTGTAATCCATACTTTTCCTACATGTTGCTTCCTCTTAGATGGAGGCAATAGCAGCTGAATGATATTCCTTGCCTCTATAGCAATAGTTACCCACAAAATAGATTCTCCATATATCACAACCACATTTGCTTTGCTTGATATGAAAGCTGGGGTCAAAATCCCTGTGTCATCCAGCATATCCAGTATGTTACCAGTGAAATGCGGAAGTTCTTCATTTTTATCTGTGAATTCTGAACAGATTCCATTCTGGAAAAGCATTGGTTCAATGATCTGCAAGAAATGTTCTCCAGCTTCATTATTTGGAGTGATGAGCCCGACCCATTTCCATCCGAAATGCAGAAGTAACTGGATAATTCCCTTGTACTGAAGATCTTCATTGGGGACCATGCGGTAGAAGAAACCACGTTTGATTTGATCATTTGTGGCTGGTTCAAATGAACCATATGAAATCTGAAAAGGAAAAAGTCAAACCTTTCCATGTGAAAACAAGAATTCAAAACACACAGCAACAAAAGATTAAGGAAAATTAAAGGCCTCTATTAGACTGGATTTATGAAGTTAAATATTATTAAAACAACCAAATCTGAAGAAACCGGCAAGATGGACTGAGAAAAATTTGGCTGTGGACTTAAGATCTCCAGGCCGACAACATACAGACAAATGGACATGGGGAATCAAAACCGGGGAAGGGAGGGGGAATCCTAGAATCCAAAGGCTTTGTAACCAATTTTTTGAACTTTTCTATATATTCTATCTTATATTCTTTATAACTTTGATCTTATATGTTTTCGTTTTTTCCTTTTTTAGAAAGGGGGAACTCGTGGAAGGAATGAGAGCTGATCTTGGGGGGAAAATTTTGTTTTATTATAAGACGAGGAGTGATGTTAAGATTGTGTAAATTTAAATTGGTTTATGAGTAAAATATATTAGGCTTAAATTTGGGGATGAGAACTTGTGGAACCAACTTAGGGAAAGGGGAATACAGTCGGGAGGGGAAGGAGGAAGTCCCAGAAAGAAGGCTATGAAAAGAAGGGTCTAAGCTAGTCTCTCTTTTTCTTTCTTTTCTTTATCTTTTTTATCTTTTCTATTCTGTTATTATTGGAAATTTTAATAAATATGATTATAAAAAAAAAAAACACACTCATTTATCTGAATATACATCCTGTATATCCCATATTTACTAATCTTAGACATGGCGAACCCCCATTTACATAGAAAATATATTTCTCAAAAACCAAACAAACAGTATTTCTCATTTAATTTTGTAGATATTAATTCCTATTATTATGGGAGTCATCACAGCTGCATACTTGTACACACAGATTCTCTCCAGGAACAGGAGAGCTTTTATCCTTGCACTGTCTTCAACAATACTCTAAAGTGGACCAGGAGAAATACAAGCTATTGATCTGGATCTTTTTGTCTATAATCTTTAAAACACTAGTAGAGAGAGGTTGATGGCATTTCTACTAAGAACTCTTGTGGGAGGATCTCCTGGAAATCCTGTACGTATCCTGCATATTGTACATTTTTTTTTGACCACAGTAAACCATATCCTATAAAAGTAAAATATCAGCAAAAATTAAGGCAACTAATATGAAGTCAAGTAATGCAGCAGAACAACACCATATTGATAAGAATACATCCATCCCCAAATGCCAGAAAGATAACAAGAAATTTGTTTTTGATTAGCTTCTGAAAATGGACAGTACTAAACATCATCATACATATACAGGGAAGGGATCTTATGATTCCTAGGGTGAGAGACATTGTTGTCTCAAGTTATTTATGGCTTTGTAAGCCAGCTTCAGGGGGACGTGGGTGGCACTGTGGTCGAAACCACTGAGCCTCTTGGGCTTGCCGATCAGAAGGCTGGTGGTTTGAATCCCCGCAACGGGGTGAGCTCCAGGTGTTTGGTCCCAGCTCCTGCCAACCCAGCAGTTTGAAAGTACACCAAAAAGTGCAAGTAGATAAATAGGTACTGCTCCGGCAGGAAGGTAAACAGTGTTTCCATGCACCACTCTGGTTTTGCCAGAAGCGGCTTAGTCATGGTGGCCACATGACCAGCAAAAACTGTCTGTGGACAAACGCCGGCTCCCTCGGCCTGTAAAGCGAGATGAGCACCGCAACCCCAGAGTCGTCTGTGACTGGACATAACTGTCAGGGGTCCTCTACCTTTACCTTTTTTTAAAAGCCAGCTTCATCACTATGAATTGGGACTGGTATACCTCTCATGCAGCTAGGGCAGTGCTTTCAGGAATGATGTAATGTGAACCGATCAAGATGCCCCATTTATCAAACTGGAATATTCGAACAATTTTCCATTAAATATACTGTACACACATTTTATAGAACCTGGATCATTTCATGTACATTGTTGAGTATTAATATTATACCCCCCCAAAATGTAGCCATATATGGCAACCCATTTCCTTTCTCCATTTTATCAGTTCATATTGATGTATCAACAGATTCCTATTGGAAGGAGAAAAGAGTGAATTATAATATGAAATACCAATTTTTCAATACCCATATTCTACCTGTGGAATCTTGTAAAGACCTAAGATATCTGCCATGGATGAGGAGGTTTCAGAGCTAAGTCCCCCAATGACTCCTACTACATTTTTCTGAGTGCCACATTTGTAGTTGGGGACAAAGTGATGTGATTTAAAGAGCAGATCCAGAGTGGTTCGGTAGGCCATCTTTGAATCAGAATAGCTATCATAGATGTGGAATCCAAGAGTGACGTTGGGCAAGATCTTGGCATTCTCATTGATCTCATCAACAGCAAACACCAAGGCAAGGAGATGTTGGTAGGACTTGGTCGTCACTCTGCAAATAAAGTGCCTTATTATTTTATGGGCAATTAAACAGTGCACAACACCTAGATATGAGGGATACAACTGCCTCAATTAAATTGTGTTGGAAATATAGAAATTGTTTTCTGCCTTTAGAGCTAATGTTTGGATCTCACTTCCATCCGAAACAGATTTTTCCCCCTTTTCCGAACACATATATTAAGAAGTGCTCTTCACTTGTTTTTCTAAACATGCTGCTTTTTATCACTAGCAACATGCCCCGTTATTGACATCATTACTACACCCCTTTTGTCAGTTGTTGTCCCTAGCAAAACAAACTGGTATGAAATGAAAATAATTTAGATATACCATCCTTCAACAAAGCAGCTCAAGCTGGTTTTCAGAGTTTTTCTCTCTCCACTTGCATACTCATGAAAGCCCCCAGGGTGTAGCTGGCCAAGTAAATGGAGATTTGAACCCAGATCTCCCCAATGCAAGGCTGCCATGTGATATTACTGTGGGCAGGAGGATCAATGACTAGAGAGCAAGTGGTGGTGATCTGAAACAGAATCAGCTCAAACATGGTTGAGGTTTCATTTCTGTACCTGGTAATGGAAGGGAAGGGGCAGTGGTAAAGACAGCCTACTTCTTCACCGCAATTGTGTCCACAACTAGCTGTCTGGAAGAGCTTTTCAATGCTGAATATACACTTGTTATCTGGCCAGGAGAGCATTTTTCTTATAACGTTAGCAACCTGCTATTATAACTTTAGAAACTCTTTAGGGATGGAATCAATCAGATTCAGAGTTGCATACCATGATTAGAGCCAGTCAAATGGTATTCACAAAAAGTGTCCTCTTTGTTCCATCTTTGCTGGATCAGTTTAGATTATCGTGGCCTGAGGATGTAGTGAATGGGATTCGAGAAATGAAGCTGCCCAATGGACCCCATGACCCTTGCCTATCTTGGCTTTTAAAAACTAGCTATATGGGATTGACCGACAGTGGCAGACTTTGGTACTATAGCACCCTGGGCAAGGCCAAAATTTTGCACCCACTTGGCCCTTCCTAAAGGTGGGCAAAGCTGTGCCAGGCTTAAGGAAGGAGACACAAGGCTCGCTTGGGTAGGATCCAAAAGCCAGGCCCCCCCCCCTGGTTCCCAAAGCTGGGGAAGTGCAAGCTAGGCTTTGGGAAGGAAGCAGGAGGACTCCAGGACCTTGTCAGAGCCCATGACTCCTTCCCAAAGCCAAGTGCCTTGCTTACCAGGTTTGGGGACAGCAATCCAATGGCTCTGTGTCCAATGTGTGCACACTGCTCGCAGATGCTAAACATCACCCTTGCTACTAGTGAGGTCTAGCGAGTGAACTATGCTTCATCGGCGGATAGAGAGATACCATGAATCTTGAAGCCGGTTATAAAATAGTCTTATAAAATCTTACTATTGGGTTTCATCTTACTTTGGGTTTCAAAGCAAACCAAGTGCTTTATAGTCAGATATAATTGTAGAAAGAATAAATGAAATGATCTTAAGAGCCATTTACTTACACTGGGCTGTTAATAAAGGCCCGAGATGGGTGTTCATGGAAGGAGATGCTGGGCAATAGGTAATAGATATGAGACATTATCCCACCGATGATAAGGTCACCTTGTTCATACCATTCATGTGGAATATGCACAGGATTATTTCTGCTGCAAACGACAGTATGCACTTGGGGCACCATATTTGGAAGCAGTAGGAGAAGCAGCAGCAACAACAACATCCTGATCACAACTATCCTTCTACACATGGAATCTCCTTTACATGTCTACAATATTGTTACTATCATCAGCCTAACTTGAACAGGATGTATTTTGTGACCACTGACTCTGCCAATTCTGTACTTAAAGGGGCAGGTATCCACCTGCTCATTAACCTCAGCACTGCCACAAAAAAGTCATTGAATGCTATGATTTGAAATCTAACCAATACAATGAAAAGCAAAAGCTGGCCTCACCTCTCCTTAGCTTACCTTAGCTCTCTATGGAACACCGGGGTGCTTTTAATCATTTCAGATTTAATTATTTTTTTCTTATTTCCCATTCAGCCTTCTGGAGCTTTTCTAGGTGAATTGATTACCATAATTTTAATAATTATAGAGAAGGTAATAACTTTTGCAATGTTGTTGGACTTGCAGTGTGTTGCATCACCAGTAGGAGAACGGCCAAAGTAAACATATTTGTCACATTGCAGAATCAAAGGTTAGGAAGAAGCCTCCAAGGTCATCTTGTCCTATCTGCTTGCTATTGCAGGACATCCAGAACTAAAAAAAAACAAGAAAAAGAAAAGCACTCTACCTGTAGACAGGCATCCATATTTCACCTAAAAATTTCTCTATCAAAATGTGTTTATAGGTGAGCCAACTGCATCCTTTCCCCATTTGTCTAATTTCCTACTGCTATTGGCCCTGAAACTCTCTGACATATGAAACATTGATTCCAGTTGCTAGATCTTGGAAACAATGATGGAAATGGTCCAAACCATATCAGGATATAGAGACCCTGGATAATACAGTCCAGCTACTTTTGAAAGGGCATGTATATACTGTTTGAAGCAGAGTGACATGCTTGGGAACACCTAAGACAGTGTCAGGGCCTGGATGGACGAGGAGAGTAGTGTCAGCCGGTGGCCCAGGAGGCACCTGAGGGGGAAGGAGACTTTGAACCAGGTTCAGACAGGTGGGACAGAGAGGAATCATCAGCAGAGACTGAACAGGAAAGGGAGAGGCTTGAGGGAGCCACGGAGGTGATAGAGAAGGAATAAGGGGTGTCTTCTGCTCTGCCATACAGAACTGATTCATCTCCTTCCCTTTCCCCATTCTCGAGGCAGGAACAATGAGTTGAGAAAAGGCTGGAACAATTAAGAATGGAGGTATAAATAGGGGATGAAAGGGGCAGGAATTTACTTTCTGCAACTGACCTGCTTATCTGATGGAAGTGCCATGTGATGTCTCCTTGGTTACTGAGCTATGAAGTTGATTACTCTCAAACCCTGCATTTTTCTGCTTACATGTTGAACCACAAATGGAAGGGCTTTTCTGGCAGCCTTACAGACAGAGGCCTTTGAGTCCATGGGTCGCTTCTCCAACTACATTCTTTCTACTGTTTGAAGCAGAGTGACATGCTTGGGAACACCTAAGACAGTGTCAGGGCCTGGCTGGATGAGGAGAGTAGTGTCAGCCGGTGGCCCAGGAGGCACCTGAGGGGGAAGCAGACTTTGAACAGGTTCAGACAGGTGGGACAGAGAGGAATCACCAGCAGAGACTGAACAGGAAAGGGAGAGGCTTGAGGTAGCCATGGAGGTGATGGAGAAGGATAGGGGGTGTCTTCTGCTCTGCCGTACAGAACTGATTCATCCCCTTCCCCTTCGCCATTCTCAGTGCAGGAACAAAGAGTTGAGAAAAGGCTGGAACAATTAAGAATGGAGGTATAAATAGGGGATGAAAGGGGCAGGAATTTACTTTCTGCAACTGACCGGCTTAGCTGATGGAAGTGCCATGTGATGTCTCCTTGGTTACTGAGCTATAAAGTTGATTACTCTCAAGCCCTGCCTTTTTCTGCTTACATGTTAAACCACAAATGGAAGGGCTTTTCTGGCAGCCTTAAAGACAGAGGCTTTTGAGTCCATGGGTCACTTCTCCAACTACATTCTTTCTGTGGTACCCCTGTGAGGCTCAGGGTCCCAGTTATGTTGACCGTTGCCTGCAGAGCTGGCAGCCTCCCACCTTTTTTTAAACACCCACCCTTGTGGTGTTTTCCCTCAGCCTCCTCTCCTCTGCCCTCTCCTTGGGAGTCCTCCAGGAAGCTGATGCTGCTGACCCTGGTTTCCGAGCTGCCCCCTTACCCCAAACAGGGGTGCCCCTCCTAACACTTCCCCACTGCTGGGAAGCACCCCCTGGCTACTCCCAGAGACACCATTCATCTGGAGAGCATGTGGCCACGGCTGTGGAAACCTTTGGGAGACCGAGTCACAAGAGGGCATGAGAGGAGGGAGGGAAGGAAAGAGGAACAGAGGCCAGTGTTGTCTCTGGTACCCCTGACCATCATTCAAGGCACCCCAGTGTAAGGCACTGATAGGCACCGTTATGCCGTCCAGATGTTTTTGGTCTACAGCTTCCATCATCCTTGATAGCAATGGTCTGTTGCAAGCTGGTGAGAGCTGCAATTCAGCAACATCTGGAGGGCCACAGATTGATGACCCCTGGTGCAAATAAGAGTGGGGTGCAGAATAAGGCTCCATCTCTAGGATGATATAGATCCACTAGGGGTATGTTAGGTATTAGAGACCTCTGAATCTGGAGCAGTCTCTACATATGGCAGGGTGAGTCACTTCCTGGCTCCCTGCACAGTCTTATGCCGATTGAGTTAAGAGATTCCAGAAGTGTAGAAATCCAGGTTTATACTGGAAATTCTAAAATTGGTTAGAAGTGTCTTTTTGTGCCTGGAATTTCTAGTGAAATGCTCATATGATTTTCAGTTTGGAGCACTTTTAAATGTTCTGCTTCCACATATAATGAACATCATAAACAAATACGTACATAAATGTAGACTCCTCAAAATGAATCACACAAAACATGACCCATGATTTAATAGAATTACTGTTACCATGAAATTCTCACTTTCCATTCATTTCTTAAAATAATCAGTACATATAGGGGAATGGTTGGGTTGGTAATGAACAAGGAGTCAGTTCTTGACTGGCTTCCTTGAGGTGTGATGACACAAGCTGGAAACTGAATCTTGAGAGTGGCAGTGGGCAAGCAATCTTTGGCCGTTACTACTGGATTCTTACCTTCTTCTTCATCCGTACCTAAACATAAAATATCTTTATTGCCTGGCTCCCTTCATTTACTTGCGCAAATTTTTTGAAATGGCTCAGCCTCTTTGCTAGTGCAGTTAGGCATATAGTGAAGCCAAAGTATCTCAGATACGATCTGCTGCAATTTTATGGCTGTCTAACATGAACTTAATAGACGGTCACCCAAAATAGGGACATTATGGCTTGGGGCATGGTCAAATCTGGAGCACAGCCCTGCTGGATAGACTCATGGACTTATTATAAGACAGCTTCTCAATTTTTTTTGTTCCTTTTCATCTCTTCTGTCTGAACCCCATCATCTCCTCCTCAGGAGAGGTTCAGGGCCTCTTGGGAAGATAGGGGGCATTTCTTTGGATGCAGGAGAAGAAGAGAAACGGAATGTATAGGCATTCAAAGTTTTTGCATATAACCCATGGTTTCTTAAATAAACATAATCCCGTTTCATTTACATCTCATATGCAACTATGCTGGATATCAAGAACATAGATGATAACACCAGTGACCCCCCCCCCCGAGGGGACGCAGGGAGATGCATAACCCTAAACATTTTGTGAATCTACGTTTGGCCTTATTAAGGGGCATAATTTCAATATGAGTAAGAAAATGAGAGTACCACTAAACATTTTCTCTCCTTTTTATAAAATAAGCACTGGATAAGACAATTCTCTCCTGTTATTTTCATCATTTCATTTCACTTCCCTTCTTGAAAAAACACACAGTGAAATTACCATGCCAACAAGTCTACAGATTCTAAATACAGAAATGACAAACTATACTGTTCTTTACATCTTTCTCCGTATCAGCTGCTCTCTGTTATTCAGCTCAGGCCTCACCACAATAATGTAGCATTTAGGGGAAAAGATGCAACCCAGCAGCCCAGCACTGGAAGCCAAGATGGAGAAGATCTCCACAGCCACCATGTATTTTCCTCTGGTGCTCAAGTATGTGGGAATAAAGGAGAACCAAACACTGCAGAAGACCAGCATGCTGAAGGTGATGAACTTGGCTTCATTGAAGCTGTCAGGCAACTTCCGGGCTAAGAAGGCCACAGTGAAGCTGATAATGGCCAGGAAGCCCATGTAGCCTAAAACAGCATAGAACATGAGAACTGACCCTTCATTGCATAAGAATATAATTTCTTCAGTCAATGAGTGCATGTCCACATCTGGGAATGGGGCAGAGGTTGCCAGCCAGAAGGCACAGATTCCTACTTGAATCACAGAGCAGGAAAGGACAATGGAGTAAGCCAGTTTTTTGCCTACCCACTTCCTGATTGTGGAATCTGGCTTGGTAGCCATGAATGCCAAAACCACTGAAATAGTCTTGGCCAAGATGCTGGAGAGGGCCACAGAGAAGACAATGCCAAAAGCTGTTTGTCGGAGTGGGCAGGTTGTCTTATTAGGCATTCCAATGAACATCAAGGAGCACAGGAAACACAAGAAGAGGGATATGAGGAGAATGTAAGTGAGGCTTCTGTTATTGGCTTTGACGATGGCAGTGTCCCGGTGCTTAATGAAAATGCCAAGTACCATAGCTGTGATCAGAGAGAATAAAAGCGCACAGAAAGTTGAAACAATGGCCAAGGTTTCACCAAAGCCTAGAACATTAGGTTTCTTGGGAATGCACTCATTCTGCTCTTGATTTGGATATTGATGCGAAGGACATCTGGCACAGATTTCCAATCCTGAAAAAAGGTGGTATGACAATTGAAAATCATCCAGAATATGCTTATGAGAGGTTTTTTTTTAAAAAAATCCTCTTACCATTGTGTTTTCATGAGGAAAAGTTTCAAAACTTCTAGTTGAAATGCTTCTGGCCTAGAAGCTTTGAAAATAAAGTCTCCAAAGAACCTTGTTCTTAGAGAAAACACCACCAATTATTTTCCATCCTCCCTTTGCCCAAACCTTAATTTCTTCCAGGGCAGAATGCATGTACAAATATTATGTCTTGGTGCATCAAAACAGACCTGGTGGACCTACACTCATGGTTTCTAACTTTAAAATATGTTATTAAAATGTGGCAACACAGAAGTGAACCCCTGGCAATTGGAAACTTCATCAAACATTATAAAACATTATATGCAATAATGTTTAGAAAATCAATGTACATAGATACAGTGTTGGAAAATTATAGATTAATCTCAGTTCCTTCACTCTTGAAGGTTAAGATAATTTATTCATAATTTATTGATAGCATTTACTCGGAATGAAGATTATTCTACTATTGTTACTATACAGAGCAAACCCCATTGCCAATTTGCTCATAATATACTAAAATAGCTTGGATATGGTGATATGGCATCTCTCACCCTTCTCATTTGAGAACATCCCACGAGGACATGGATCACAGTCATAACAACAGAACTTCTCCCCCTCCTTCTTTTTCTTCTCATAACCAGGAAGGCAGTTGGCATTACATAAGGAAAGGGGTGGCACCTATCCAAAGATATGTGAAGAGGTCAATATTAAGAAAATGTTTTAGGGGATTCATCTAATATCAGGTGATCTCCCATTAATAGTAGGATCCATATGTGCCCAGGTGGCACAAATAGTGGGAGAAAATGTTACAGTTTGAAGCATCATGGAAACACAAGCAGATTATAATGTTCATACCTAGATTGACCATTCATGCAACCATCAGATATTTTGATCTAATACTACTACTGGCTATTTCTTTTGATGGAACTATATCCTTGTGCCCTTTGCTGCAGGAATTTCACTTGATGTCCCCTTAGTCAACTTCAGGGAGTTGGCGTTTGGAGTTATTGAAATATTGTAGTTCTGCTCCTATTTGGATGCTCCCTACCACTTATACCATTGGAATATGGTGAAGATGAAGTGAAGATGCTGGGCAGATGTATTGGGGTGGTGATGGACTGGCTTTAGAAAACCACCTTCATGAAATGGAGGGAACTGCAATACAATGCGTACATAAAATAAATTGGAACTTTTTGTTCTCTACAAAAACAATTCATAAAGTCTGGTGTCATTTTTCAAAAACGAATATTTCCAACATTTCCCTCCCAATGTCTTATTTTTTAATGTATGATTTTGTAGGCAACTACTTCTGAAAAGTTATGGATGAAGGAATTGGAAAAATATGTCGAACTATAGCAGCAAAGATCTTTTTAATACTCTCAATATATGCAAAATAGCCTCTTCATCCTTCATATACAAACAAATGTGAGTTAGCAAATATTGGGTTAACAATCCTGAAAGCAAAATGGATGTGGGCATTAAAATATTCCAGAAATGTTTATTAGTGTGAAACTGAAAGAGAACTATCTTAAGTCAATATTGCAATGGTACTTAACTTTACACAGAATTTACTTACTTACTTACTTACTTATTTATTTATTTATTTGACAGAAACAGGCATTGTTTGAGGTACAATGGATTTAAGACAACTAATAAATGTATTTTGAAATTTAACATAATAATGCCATTCTAGACTGATGCACTGAAGGTTTCTCCTTCGTAAGTCAGCTGTGGTTGAGGTTTTCCCTGTGATGTTTTCCTTTACCAATATATATTCGCAAAGCTGGAGCAATTATGTTGCTACACTTAGTTCCAGTAAAACTGAGATCTGCTTGTGAGGATACTGATGCCTTCAATGCAGACGTGTACCTAGGCTCCCTTGTGCTCTTGGCAAGGAGATATATCAGTGCCTCCAAAGTCAT
The DNA here is from genome assembly GCF_965113315.1 of Podarcis vaucheri. Lineage (NCBI taxonomy): Eukaryota > Metazoa > Chordata > Lepidosauria > Squamata > Lacertidae > Podarcis > Podarcis vaucheri. Next base: position 11,780,620 of record NC_138751.1, read on the forward strand.
GAGGGATCATGGAACAGAAAATTGAAAAGTTTCCATCTTGTCACCAAAACTTTTTCCTTGGCCATCAGTTCTGCCTCATGCCCTCTTTGGTCTGTCTGCCTGCCTTCCTTCCTGCATCGACCCTTCACCCATCACCTTCCTTCCTTCCTTCCTTCCTTCCTTCCTTCCTTCCTTCCTTCCTTCCTTCCTTCCTTCCTTCTCTTGCCACTCTCAATCTCCCTCTCTTTTCTTCCATCCAAGACCTGCTTAGCGCTCTGTTCAAATTTATAATAGTGCCAGAGGCCCACTGGAGATGTGGAACCACACAGCTGCTCTGATGGCCAATGCCAGCAGCTGGATAAACCCACCAAGAAACTGAGATGAGCCTGCATGCCTTGCCCAGCAACCCATGAAGCCTATGGAGTACATGAATGGACCACTGGGCTCCTAGCATGATTTTTGGGGAGGGTCGCCATGGGCCTGGGCCCATGGCAGGGGTCAACCTGACAAACACCTCCTTACACCCCTGCCTCTATCATTCCAACTCAACAATAGTGTTGCAAGCGGTATCAAAGAAATCTATCTCATACTATCTCATGCTACTAACTGGAGAGCTGCCTTGGACAAACAAGCATGTTGGACATGTTGTCTGATAGCCATTGGTCCTTCTTGGTGTGACATGTCTTCTGTGCATATTGCTCTTTTATGACATGGTTCATTTGTTTATTTATAAAAAGAACTATTAGTAGCAGCATTATTAATAGTGGCAGCAGAAGTTGGGCAGCACTTCCCTTTTCACCTCATGTGGCAAAATTACACGCTCTCCCACTTGTGTGCAGTGATTTCCTTACCTGAGTGAAGTCTCTGTGCCATTGGATTCTGTCTTCATTAATGGTGAGCTCTTTGCCCGGATGGGCCTGGGGATCCAGCCTTCCGACTTTGACCCTGATATATGAATTATTTGGGAAAGTGACCAGGTTTGTAATATCAAAGCCAGCTGCTAATTTCCCATGTTCATTTAATGTAATTTCATCCCCAGCACTGTTGTTGAATGAGATTCTCTGCAGCAATGAGTGGAGCTAGGTGGAAAGAGAATCGGAAGAAATAGAAAATATTGTAATTGACTTATAATGCTAAATAGCTTTCCTAGAAGGATTGAAGTTATTTTCCTCCAGGAGTTCACCACTTCAATTAGCAATGGAGAGAATCCAAATTTTAGTAGGAGATACAGGAAAAGAGGGATATCATGAATTAGCATAAACTCAGCAGCCAAGAGACCTCCAGGAAGATACATAATGGAGGCATAAACCTTTAGGCCTGCTAATTTCAGATCACCCTTTGTAAATCATTAAGAAATGGAAAGGATTTGAGTTGATGTGCAGGATACTGAATCAGCCCTGGTCATGCTGGTCAATCATCTCTGGTGGGCTTGGGACAGAGGCGAAAGCTGTTTCCTGGTCCTGCTAGATCTCTCAGCTGCTTTTGATACTGTCAAGCATGCTATCCTCCTGGAGCATCTTGGAGTGCTGGGAGCTGGAAGCACTGTTATGCAGTGGTTCTACTCCTTCCTCCTGGGTCATGTCCAGAAAGTAGTAGTGGGGGATGAGTGTTTGGACCCCTGTGAGCTCACTTGTGGGGTGCCTTAGGCTTCTGTCATCTCTCCTATGCTTTCCAGATATATTTGAAACTGCTGGAAGAAATCATTGAAGGTTTGTGCTGGGTGTTCACCAAAATGTGTATGATACTCAGCTCCACCACCTAGCATTTAATTCATAACCCGTGAAGGCAGTGAACATCCTGTTAGGGTGTCTGAAGACAGTTAGGGGGTGGGTGGTGGCTAATGGATTGAGATTCAATCCCAACAAGACAGAAGTAGGGTTTCTGGGGGACAGGGGGCAGGTAGATGTGGGGGATTCCTTAAGCCCTGTGGCCTTAAAGGACCAGGTGTGCAGCCTGGGAGCCATTTTGAACTCACAGATGTTTATGAAGGTCCAGGTCAATTCTGTGTCCAGGGCAGCTTTCTACCAGCTCTATCTGGTATTCCAGCTGAGACCCTACCTGCCTGTGCACTGTCTCGCCAGAGTGGAACATTCTCTGGTTATCTCCTGCTTGGAATACTACAATGCACTTTATGCATTGAAGTTGACTCAGAAACTAAAACTAATCCAAAACACAGCTGCCAGACTGTTGACTGGGAAGACTGTTTCCTAGTTCTGCTGGATCTCTCAGCGGCTTTTGATACCATTGACTATGACATCATTCAGGACTGTCTAGAGGGGCTGGGAGCAGGGGGCACTGGTGGTTCTTCTCCTTTCTCCTGGGCCGTGTCCAGAAAGTGGTGGTGGTGGGTGAGTGTTCAGACCCCTGGGCTCTCACTTGTGGGTTGCCATAGGGTTCTGTTCTCTCCCTCATGCTTTTTAACATCTATATGAAGCCACTGGGAGAGATCATCAGGGGGTTTGGGTTGGGTTGGGTGTCACACAGCTGCTAGACTGGTGACTGTGAGTGGCTGCCAGGACCATATAACACGGCTCTGAAAGGAACTCCATTGGCTCCAGTATGATTCCAAGCAAAATGCAAAGTGTTGATGCTGACCTTTATAGACCTTATCGTCTTTGGTCCTGTATATCTGTAGGAGCATCCACACCCCAATCATCCAGCCCTGACACTGAATGCAAAAAGTGAGGTTACAGGGATCCAGGCAGAGGGCTTTCTTGATACCCACACCTGCCCTTTGGAAAACCCACCCATCAGATGTCTAGGAAATGAACAACAATCTGACTCTTAGAATACATCTGAAGGCAGCCCTGTATGGGGAGGTTTATAAAACTTTTTTATAAACTTTTCATATCTTGTTCTGTTTTAATTTGTTGGAAACTTCCCATAGTGGCTGGGATACCCTAATTAGATGAGCGGCATAATAATAATAATAATAATAATAATAATAATAATAATAATAATAATAATAATAATAATAATAATATTTTATAGTTTGGAATCCCTGCATTGCATTGAACACTGTAAAATGGCATCATTTTCCTCTGTAGTCAAACAGCATGGCTCTGTTTGCTCGAGTTACCATAGAAACCAGACATTTTCATTAGTGCACAATACTGAACACTTTGCAAGGTGAACACTTTATAAGAGGAAACACTACCTGCCAAGGCTCTACATTCTGAGAAGAGAGTCTGTCTCCACCCTTTATCCTTTTGCGGATGGCTTCAGATGTGTCCCTAATATGTAAGGCGTGTGCCAGAGCATAGACAGCATTATAGATACTGTAGCTGTGGCCGGTCATGCTCATTTCAAAATATGGTGTAGGAAGGCTCTCCAGCATCTCCTCTCCAGTACATGTACCCATAATGAGTGCTAATGCAGTGGAATTTGAAAGTGAACAACTGAATGCTTGTTCCCAGAAATCCTTGATAAAACCATCTGCATCTGCCCAGGAAGGCTTTACACTCCTCAGAAAGTCTGAGAAGTCTTGAACATCCTTGGAGTGAATTGCAAAGGAGATAGCACCATGGAACATTTGTATATTAACCTCCCAATTTTTTTCAAAATGGTCTAATATGAAATCAATTTGGGCGGTTGTAATCCATAGTTTTCTTTCAGATTGCTTCCTCTTAGATGGAGGCAACATCAGCTGAAATATATTTTTTATCCCTATAGAGGATAACAGCCATAAAATAGATGTACTTTCTCCATATATAACAACCGTATTTGCTCTGCTTCTCAGAAAAGCAGTGGACAAAATCCTTGTGTTACCCAAATCAAATATGTTACCAGTAAAATGCAGGTGGTATTCAAATTTTTCTGTGAATTCTGAACAGATTCCATTCTTTAAAAGCATTGGTTCAATGATATGTAAGAAATGCTCTCCAGCTTCATTATCTGGAGTGATGAGCCCGACCCATTTCCACCCAAAATGCAGAAGTAACTGGATAATTCCCTTGTACTGAAGATCTTCACTGGGGACCATGCGATAGAAGGAAGCAACTTTGATTTGATCATTTGTGGTTGGTTCAAATGAACCATATGAAATCTGAAAAAATAAAAAAGCCAAATCTTTCCAAGTGGAATCAAGAATTCACAATGCACCCATTTATGCTTTCAGGAATGATGTAATGTGAACCCATTAAGGTGCCCCATTTATAATATTGGAACATTTCAAACAATCTTCCATTAAATATAATATACACACATTAATATACACACATATTAAAATAAATTATCAAACCTTCAATTCTAGCATGTGGTGGGTCACCTAAATTAAGTAATTGGGTATTTGATTGATTGATATTGGAATTGATATTATGATTTGGTATTGATACAATGAGGCGTATATTGGAATTTTGTAACTGAAAACTGCTAAAATTATTTTTTTAAAAAATAATAATAATGTGCCCCATTTATCAAAATGAAACTTTTTGAACAATCCTCCATTAACAATATGATATAAATTTTCTTTAGACCTTATGTCCTTTTATGCAAATTGTTGGGTACTAATATTATACACCCCAAATATATCCATATACTGCAACCCGTTTCCCTTTTCCATTTTGCCACTTCATATTTATGCATCAACAGATTCCTAGTGGGAGGAGAAAAGAGTGAACTACGGCATGAAAAAGCCATTTTTCAATACCTATATTCTACCTGTGGAATCTTGTAAAGACCTAAGACATCTGCCATGGATGAGGAGGTGTCAGAGCTAAGTCCCCCAATGACTCCTCCTACATTTTTCTGAATGCCACATATGTAGTTGGGGACAAAGTGATGTGATTTAAAGAGCAGATCCAGAGTGTTTCGGTAGGCCATCTTTAAATCAAAATAGCTATCATAGATGTGGAATCCAAGAGTGACGTTGGGCAAGATCTTGGCATTCTCATTGATCTCGTCAACAGCAAACACCAAGGCCAGGATGTGTTGGTAGAACTTTTGCATAACCCTGCAAAGAAAGTGCCTTACCATTTTATAGGGAATTAAACACTGCACAACACTTAAATCTGAGGAATACAACTGCCTCGATTAAATCGTGTTGGAAATATGGAAATGGTTTTGTTCCTTTAGAGTTAATGTTTGGATGTCCCTTCCACCCGAATCAATTTTTTTATTTGTCTGAACACAAGGATTGAGAAGTGATCTTCACTTAATAACATTTTCTAACCATGTTGCTTTTTATTACTAGAAACATGTACAGTTATTGAAATCATTACAGCGCCACTTCATCAGTTGCTGTCCCCAGCAACACAAACTGGTATGAAAAGATGAAGATAATGGAATTGGCAGCTGCCATTCTGAGTATGAAGAATGCCGATTGACTAAATGGCTCTCATCCTATTATTGCTATGTGCACTTGAAGCTTGTCCCTGATTGTTTTCAATGTGCTTTAGACATGACTTCAATTATATATAAACCTTCACCAAAGCAGCACAAGCTGGGTTTCATAGGTCTCAGGTATCCCCTTGCATATTCATGAAAGTAAATAGGAGGGCCAGAAGTGTTAGCTGTAGGATCCGTATGTGCCCAGGTAGCACAGAATCAGAATCAGAACTTTATTAGCAAAGCCAACAGGCCACAGCTATACAAGAATTAGAAATAAAATAGAATAAACATAAAGAGGTGATAAAAACAAACAAAAGGAGGTCCGTCAGGTGAACACGTCTGTCACTCAGATGGTGGCCCTTAATTTCACAGCTCTCTCGATGTACCTTGCGACCTTCTCTGTTGTCTGACTGTCCGTATCAGATAAGAGAAAGAACAGTATAATGTCTTGTGGATGGCCGGGGTTGGGGAGAATGAGTGGAGTAATAATCTCATTCCTTAGGTCTTTATAAAGGGGGCAGGATAGAAGGACGTGGGACACTGTTTCCGTGTTACCATCTCTGCATGGGCAGAGTCGTTTTTCAAATGGAGTCTTTTGGTAACGACCTTCGAGTACGGCAGAGGGAAGAACATCCCATCTAGCCAATGTGAAGGCGCGTCTGTATTTTGGGATGGTTAATTTAGACAAATATGAAGCTGGGAAGTCAAAGTGGGCAGGGGGAGAGTAAGTATACCATGGACACATTTTCTTTAGAATAGTCAGGTTGTTTTGCCGTTCAATGTCTTTCAGGCGCTGGCCTATTAGGCTCTTTGCTTTACTAAGGCCCATTGATAGTAAGGATTGCGAATGCAGACCGCATGTAAGGAGTTTTTGATGCACAGTTTTAAACCACATGCTTTTATGAGGGTCTTGCATTACTAGAGACAGTAGACCGGGTGGATTTAGATTAAGGCGGAGCCAATAATTGAATGTTCTTTGCCAGCTCTGAGTTTCTACAGATGGAAGGCAGGCCTCGAGTCGTAAAGCTGCGTTTGGGACACAGGAGGGGACACCGAATATCTGCCTTAGGAATTTAGACTGAACAATTTCAAGACTTGAGCAGTGGTTCCCCGTCCATATTTGTGCCCCATACAGTAACTGCGCCAGAGGTTTTGCCTGAAAGACTTCAAAGGCTGCTGGAATATATCTGCCCCCCTTCGTGTAAAAGAAGCGCGCCAGGTAGCACAAATAGTGGGAGAAAATGATACTGTTCGAAGCATCATGGAAACAGCTCCTAGATAATAGTTGGCCAAGAAAAGAAAAATTGGACCCCATATCTCCATAATGAAAGCCTGCCATCCTAAATTACTGTGGGCAGGAGGATCATGGCTAGAGAGCAAGTGCTGGTGACCTGAAACTGAATGAGCTCAAACATGGCTGAGGTTTCATTTCTGCACCTGGAAAGTGGAAGGGAAAGGGCTGTGGTGAAGACAGCTTACTTCTTCACCACAATTGTGTACACAATTAGCTGCATGGAAGAGCTTTTCAATGTTGAATACAGGTTTGTTATCTGGCCAAGAACGCATTTCTCTTATAACATTAGCAGCCTGCTATTATAACTTTAGAAACTTTTTAGGGATGTAATCAATCAGATTCGGAGTTGCATGCCATGATTGAAGCGAGTCAAATGGTATGCAGTGCACTCTCTGTTCCATCTTTGCTAGATCAGTTTAAATTATTGTGGCCTGAGGATGTAGTGAATGGGATTGGAGAACTGACCTTTGACCATCTTGACTTTAAAAAACTAGTTATATGGGATTGATTGGCAATGACAGATTTGGGTACTATGGGCAGCCTGGGCAAGGCCAAAATTTTGCACCCACTTAGCCCTTGCATGGCCTTCCCAAAGGCTGGTAAAACTGTGACCGGATTAAGGAAGGAGACACAAGGCTCACTCGGGTAGGTTGCTTGAGCCCCCCGCCCAGTTCCCAAATATGTGAAAGTGCTAACTAGGCTTTGGGAAGGAGGCAGCAGGACTCTCGGTCCTTCCGAGAGCCCATGCCTCCTTCCCAAAGCCAAGTGCCTTGCTTTCCAATCTTAGTATTGGGTTTAATCTTACATTGGGTTTCAAAGCAAACCAAATGCTTTATAGTCAGATATAAATGTAGAAAGAATGAATGAAATGATCTTAAGTGCCATTTACTTACTTTGGGCTGTTAATAAAGACTTGAGATGGATGTTCATGGAAGGAAATGCTGGGCAATATGTAATCCATATGAGATGCTATCCCACCAATGATAAGGTCCCCTTGTTCATACCACTCATGTGGAATATGGAGAGGTTTATTTCTGCTGCAACCAACAGTATGTACTTGGGGCACCATATTGGGAAACAGCAGGAGAAGCAGCAGCAACAACATCCTGATCCCAAATATCCTTCTACACCCCGACTCTCATTTGCCTCTCTACAATATTGTTACTATCATCAGCCTGACTTGAACAAGATGTATTTTGAAACCACTGACTCTGCTGATTCTGTACTTAAAGGGGCAGGTATCCACCTTCTCCTTAACTTCAGCACTGCCAAAAAAAGTAATTGAATGCTATGATCTGAAATATAACCAATACAATGAAAAGCAAAAGCTGGCCTCACCTCTTCTCCCTTACCATAGCTGTCAGTGGAACACTGGGGTTGTTTTAATGATTTCAGATTTTATTTTTTATTTCCCATTCTGCATTCTGGAGCTTTTCCAGGTGAATTAATTACCATAATTTTAATAATTATAGAGGAGATATTCACTTTTGTTTGTCACATCACAGAATCAAAGGTTAGGAAGAGACCTCCAAGGTCATTTTGTGCTATTTCCTTCCTTTCCAGAACTAAAAACAAACCAAGAAAAAGAAAAACACCCCACCTGTAGACTGGCATCCATCTTTTCCCTAACAAAAATGTGTTTATAGGTGAGCCAAATACATCCTTTCCCCATTTGTCTAATTTCCTACTTGTATTGACACTCTCTGACATATGTAACATTGATTCCACTTGCTAGATCTTGGAAACAATGATGGAAATGGTCCAAACCATATCAGGATATAGAGACCCTGGATAATACAGTCCACCTACTTTTGAAAGAACATGTATATACCGTTTGAAGCTGGGTGACATGTTTAGGAATAGCTAAGACAATGTCAGGGCCTGGCTGGACGAGGAAGAGTAGTGGCAGCCAGTAACCCAGGAGGCACCTGAGGAGGAAGGGGACTTTGAACCAGGTTCAAAATGGTGGGACAGAGAGGAATCACCACTGGTGAAGGTGAAAGGTGAAAGGGGGATGATTGAGGTAGCCACAGACACTGATAGAGAAGGAGTAGGGGTTGTGTCTTCTCTGCAATACAGTAGTGATCCAACTCCTTCCCATACCCCATTCTCAGTCTCAAAGAGTCAAGAAAAGGTTGGAACAATTAAGAAGGGAGGTAGAAACAGGGTGAAAAGGGCAAGAAATTTAGCTTCTTCAACTGACTTGCTTAGCTGATGGATGTGAAGTGTGATACCTCCTTGGTTTCTGAGTTATAAAGTTGATTACTGTCAAGCCTTGCCTGTTTCTGATTACTCTGATTACGGCGTTGAGCCAAAGATGGAAGGGCTTTTCAAGAGAGCCTGACAGACAGAGGTTTTCAACCTTTTTGAATCCACTGCTCCCTGACCAACTACATTCTTTCTGTGGCACCCCTATGGGACTGAGGAGCCCAGATATGTCGCCCCTTGCCTGAAGAGCTGGCAGCTTCCCTTTCAAACACCCTCCCTTGTGGCATGTTCCCGCTGCCTCCTCTCCTCTCCCCTCTCCTTGGGAATCCTCCAGGCAGCTGCTGCTCCTGTCACTGGTCTCTGAGCTACCCCCTTACCTCAAAAGGGGTACCTCCTAACACTGTTCCACAGGGGCCTTGGAAGCACCCCTGGTCAGCCCCAGAGGCAGCATTGTAGCCCAAGCTGTGGAAAACTTTGGGAGGCCAAGTCACAAGAGGGCATCAGAGGAGGGAGAAAAGGAAAGAGGAAGAGAGGCCAGTGTTGACTGTGGCACCCCTGACCATCATTCAAGGCACCCCAGGATGCCATGGCACACTGGTTGAAAACCACTGACTCTTACTCTGGTAGGAAGCATTCATTCAGAAGACTGTCATGGTGGCCCATCAGTGTAAGGCAGTGATAGGCACTGTTATGCTGTCCAGATGTTTCTGGACTACAGCTTCCATCATCCTTGATAATAATGGTCTGTTGAAAACTGATGGGAGCTGATGTTCAGCAACATCTGGAGGGCCACAGATTGACTACCCCTGGTGCAAATAAGAGTGGGGTGTAGAATAAGGCTCCATCTCTAGGGAGATATTGTTCTGCTAGGGGATGTCAAATATTAGGGACCTCTGAGTCTGGAGCACTGTCTACGTATGGGCAAGGTGAGTCACTTCCTGTCTCCCTTCACAGCCCCAGGTCAATTGAGGTATGAAATTCCAGAAGTGTAGAAATCCAAGCTTATCCTGGGAATTCTAAAATTGATTAGAGGTGTCTTTTTGTGCCCAGAATTTCTAACGGAGTGCACATGTGATTTTCAGTTTGGATCACTTTTAAATGTTCTGCTTCAACATATTATGAACAACGTAAATGAATATATACATGTAGGGGCTTCAAAATGAATCAAACAAAACACGATACATGACTTTATAGAATTAGACTTTATAGAATGGTTGGGTTGGTAATGAACATAGAGTCAGTTCTTGACTGGCTTCCTTGAGGTGTGATGACACAAGCTGGAAACTGAATCTTGAGTGTGGCAGTGGGCAAGCTATCTTTGGCCATTAGTACTGGATTCTTACCTTCTTCTTCATCCTTACCTAAACATAAAGTGAGTATCTTTATTGCCTGGTTCCCTCTATTTACTTGCCATTACTTTCTGCAGCTTTTGAAATGACTCAGTCAACTTTTTACACTGTTTTGGTTGCTAGTGCAGTTAGGCATATAGTGAAGACAAAGTACCGTATCTTGCATCCAACGTTCTGCAATTCATGGCTGTCTCACCTGAACTTGATAAATGCCCAGATCACCCAAAATAGGCTCAGTTTGGCTTGGGGTCATGGTCAACCCTGCTGGATAGACTAAAGGACTCAGTAAAAGGCAGCTTCTCAAGTTCTTGCATTCCTTTTCTCTCTGAACTCCATCATCTCCACAGGAGAGGTTCAGGGATTCTTGGGAAGATAGGTGGCATCCCATGGATGCAGGAGAAGATGAGTAAGGGGGCATGTAGGCATTCAAGTGGTTGGATATCATCCACAGTTTCTTGCATACACATAAGCCCAGTTCATTTACACCTCATGCTGGATATCAAGAACATAAATGGTAAGACAATCTCTATTGTTATTTTCATCATTTTGTTATTTTGATCATTTCAGGTAACTTCCTTTCTTGAAAAACCACAGGGAAATTACCATGCCAACAAGTCTACAGATTCTAAATACAGAAATGACAAACTCTACTGTTCTTTACATCTTTCTCCGTATCAGCTGCTCTCTGTTATTCAGCTCAGGCCTCACCACAATAATGTAGCATTTAGGGGAAAAGATGCAACCCAGCAGCCCAGCACTGGAAGCCAAGATGGAGAAGATCTCCACAGCCACCATGTATTTTCCTCTAGTGCTCAAGTACGTGGGAATAAAAGAGAACCAAACACTGCAGAAGACCAGCATGCTGAAGGTGATGAACTTGGCTTCATTGAAGCTGTCTGGCAACTTCCTGGCTAAGAAGGCCACAGTGAAGCTGATAATGGCCAGGAAGCCCATGTAGCCCAAAATGCAATAGAACATGAGAACTGACCCTTCATTACATAAGAATATAATTTCTTCACTGCTTGAGTGCATGTCCACATCTGGGAATGGGGCCGAGGTTGCGAGCCAGAAGACACAGAGTCCCACTTGAACAATGGAGCCGGAAAGGACAATGGAATAAGCCAGTTTTTTGCCTACCCACTTCCTGATTGTGGAATCTGGCTTGGTAGCCATGAATGCCAAAACCACTGAAATAGTCTTGGCCAAGATGCTGGAGAGGGCCACAGAGAAGACAATGCCAAAAGCCATTTGTCGGAGTGGGCAGGTTGCCTTATTAGGCATTCCAATGAACATCAAGGAGCAGAGGAAACACAAGAGGAGGGAGATGAGGAGAATGTAAGTGAGGCTTCTGTTATTGGCTTTGACGATGGCAGTGTCCCGGTGCTTAATGAAAATGCCAAGTACCATAGCTGTAATCAGAGAGAATAAAAGCACAGAGAAAGTTGAAACAATGGCCAAAGTTTCACCAAAGCCTAGGACGTTTGGTTTCTTGGGAATGCACTGATCATGCTCTTCATTTGGATATTGATCCGGAGGACATCTGGCACAGGTTTCCAATCCTGAAAAAAGGTGATATAACCATTGGAAACAACTCAAATAAGCTTATGAGGTTTTGTTTTGTTTTGTTTTTACACAAGTCCCCTTATGATAGTGTTTGCATGAGGAAAAGTTTCAAAACCTTTTTGCCCAAATGCTTGTGTCCTTTTTTTAAAAAAATAATATTTATTAAAAGTTTAAGAATTAAAGAATAAGAAACAGAAAAAATAAACAGTACAAATCAACACATTACAATACATATACATAAAAAAAGCAAAGCATAAAAAACACAATACATCAAAACAAAAACAAAAATAATTAAAAACATGTCCAATATTTCCATATCATTATCTTTCATTAACTTGTTTCATCGACCTCCTCACACCTCCCTTTTTGTATTCTAGTTATTAATTGTTTCAGCAAATCCTTTCCATCTTTCACTATTTTCTATCATATAATTATCATAATTTATTTTAACCTTATCTTACCATTAATACCCTAAAACTTATTTATACTTAAGTCCTTATAACATTTCTACTAAAGCCATATAATTTCATTCCAACATTTTTCTAACACTCATTAATTTTACATTTCTCTAAATAAAATTAAATTAAAATTCCAATCCTCTTCCACCGTCTCCTCTCCCTGGTTTCGGATTCTGTCAGCCCTTTCTATCAATACCATATAGTCCATTAACCTGGTGACCTTCTGTCCGAGGCTCTTAATTCTCTTCCCTGTCCCTTCTGCAGATCTTCTTCATATATATCCATGCACATTACTTTGTCTTCTGCTGATCTTGGTCTTAATTTCCTTCCTTTGGCCCTGAGGAGTAGATCTCGGGGGAGCTCAAACCTAGCAATGTCTTTATTCCTTCTCAACAGGTCAGCCCATTCTCCATAGTCTGAACTAAAGTCCAAAAGATATTTCAGAGCGCCACTCTCCCCCTGACCCAAATCCAAATCCCAAAGGCCAAAGCATCCCTGCATAGGAGGATCTATCCAACTTTCCTTCTCCAGTCCAAGCAGGGTTTCATCCCACCAAATCTGACTTTCTCTAGATTCAATCATAAAAGGCAACAGCTTATTTTCATCAAATTGCCTCTGGGAGGCTAGGGCTCCCTCCACTTGAATTACTTGAGATTCAACAACAACTTTCTCATTCATCTTCTCCACAGCTTGCCATGTCAAAACAGATTCCTGGGTCAATTCCTGAGTAATTTCTGTATACGTATTCCCTTTTTGTCCCAATTCGGCTGCCCCCCCCCCCAAGTTGTCAATTTTAGTAATCCTCACATCCGTCTTCTCATGAAGCTGTTCCAGTAAAGCACTTGTTTTGCAAAATGCAATCCTAGGGCTTCTTCTGTCAACATTCTTGTCCAAGGTCAAACTCTAGTTCTCACACTCTTTAATCTCTGCAACTGGAAAATTCCCCGGATCCACTCCTGCAACAGTTCCAAAAGCTCCCTCTAAAGGAAACAATTTCTATTTGTATCCATCCTTTTAAGCACAGATCCAGCCACCGAGCTAGTTTCAATTTTCAGTTACTTCCCCCCTCCTTTTTAAATGTAAAAGGAAACAATTGAAACAATGTATTACTCTTATTTAACTGTCAACATCATTTTGTTACCTCCGAGGATGTGGACAGGCTGCTTGGACGAGTGAAACCAACCACCTGTCTCCTGGATCCTTGCCCATCCTGGCTTATAAAAGCTAGCCGGGAAGGACTGGGCGATGGGCTTCGTGGGGTGGTGAATGCTTCCCTCCGTGAGGGAGCCTTCCCAGACCCGCTGAAAGAGGCGGTTATTAAACCGCTTCTTAAAAAACCATCTTTAGATGCGGCCACGATGGCCAATTATCGCCCAGTCTCAAATCTTCCATTCTTGGGCAAGGTGATTGAGCGAGCGGTTGCCGAACAACTCCAGGCACGCCTGGAAGAAGCAGACCATTTGGATCCCTTCCAGTCGGGATTCAGGCCTCATCATGGGACTGAAACTGCCTTGGTCGCACTGGTTGATGATCTCCGGCGGGCTAGGGACAAAGGTGAGAGCTGTTTCCTAGTTCTGCTGGATCTCTCAGCGGCGTTCGATACCATCGACCATAGCATCCTTCTGGACCGTCTTGGGGGGCTGGGAGCTGGGGGCACTGTTATACAGTGGTTCCGCTCCTTCCTCCTAGGCCGTGTTCAGAAAGTGGTGGTGGGGGATGAGTGTTCAGACCCCTGGGCTCTCACTTGTGGGGTGCCTCAGGGTTCTGTCCTCTCCCCCATGCTTTTCAACATCTACATGCGGCCGCTGGGAGAGATCATCAGGAGGTTTGGGCTGGGTGTTCATCAATATGCGGATGATACCCAGCTCTACCTCTCTTTTAAATCAGAACCAGTGAAGGCGGTGAAGGTCCTGTGTGAGTGTCTGGAGGCGGTTGGAGGATGGATGGCGGCTAACAGATTGAGGTTGAATCCTGACAAGACAGAAGTACTGTTTTTGGGGGACAGGAGGCGGGCAGGTGTGGAGGATTCCCTGGTCCTGAATGGGGTAACTGTGCCCCTGAAGGACCAGGTGTGCAGCCTGGGAGTCATTTTGGACTCACAGCTGTCCATGGAGGCACAGGTCAAATCTGTGTCCAGGGCAGCTGTTTACCAGCTCCATCTGGTACGTAGGCTGAGACCCTATCTGCCTGCGGACTGTCTCGCCAGAGTGGTGCATGCTCTGGTTATCTCCCGCTTGGACTACTGCAATGCACTCTACGTGGGGCTACCTTTGAAGGTGACTCGGAAACTACAACTAATCCAGAATGCGGCAGCTAGACTGGTGACTGGGAGCGGCCGCCGAGACCATATAACACCGGTCTTGAAAGACCTGCATTGGCTCCCAGTACGTTTCCGAGCACAATTCAAAGTGTTGGTGCTGACCTTTAAAGCCCTAAACGGCCTCGGTCCAGTATACCTGAAGGAGCGTCTCCACCCCCATCAGTCTGCCCGGACGCTGAGGTCCAGCGCCGAGGGCCTTCTGGCGGTTCCCTCACTGCGAGAAGCAAAGCTACAGGGAACCAGGCAGAGGGCCTTCTCGGTAGTGGCGCCCGCCCTGTGGAACACCCTTCCAGCAGATGTCAAGGCGATAAACAACTACCTGACATTCAGGAGACATCTTAAGGCAGCCCTGTTCAGGGAAGTTTTTAACGTGTGATATTTTATTGTATTTTTGGTTTTTATGGAAGCTGCCCAGAGTGGCTGGGGAGGCCCAGCCAGATGGGCGGGGTATAAATAATAAATTATTATTATTATTATTATTATTATTATTGTTCTCAGTCAATGAAGCATTAATCTTACTGACAGTCCGTTCCCAGGTTCAGAACGGTGATGATTTATCATTCTTCACTCTCTCTCCTGCAGGCTTAAACAATAGAATTTCCCCCCTCTTCTCCTGCTTCCAAGGGGGTTTTAGTTATTTTAACCGATGGAGATTTAATCCTTTACAGAAAACTTTCCAGGCTTTAGCTTGCAACATCTTTGCTTTACTCTGTTTACAAGAAAGGAAGGCGGACTTCCTGTTTGAGACCTTCCCGTTTCAATGCCAAATTAAAAAGTTTAGAAATCCAATTTTCCATTCTACTCACGGGTAGTTGTTTAGAGTCCAATTGTCCACAGGAAAAAGTCAGCACTCTCCGGCAACAGCAATGCGGCTTCACAACGTGAAAGAAGCAGTCAATTAAAAGCACCGCGCCGCTCACCCCACATCGCTCCGGATCCCCAAAACTGGGTCTCCCTGCGAGTAGGGGGGCACAAAAGGTGCCAGCCGAATCCCACGTCCACAGGCTTCTCCTGCCTGTGGTTTTTAATGGGTCTCCGCCTCGCCGTGGCGGTTTTCCTGTTTTCCACAGAGCGGATTCCTCCCGATCAGAGGAAATCCGCCATTGCCAGAGGCGCCAACCCGGAAGTCTCAAAATGCTTGTGTCTTAAATGCTTTGAAGATAAGGTCCCCAAAGAGATTTCTTCTTAGAGAAAAAACTACCACTTCTATTGCATCCTCCTTCCCCCAAAACTATAGTTTCTTCCATGTAAAATTTTTACGTCTTGTTGCATCAAAACAGAGCGGGCAGACATACAATCATGGTTTAAATTGTTAAAATGTGTTATTAAGATGTGGCAGTACAGCAGTGCCCCACTTGCAATAGGAAACTGCATTAAACAATTTAGAATTTGTGTGGATACAATGTTGGAAAATCTTTACATTACAGATCAAGCTCACATCCTCATGGTATACTCCCTAGAAGGTTAAGATAATTTCTTCATAGTGGCAGCTTTTACTGAGATTGAAGTGAAATCATTCTACTATTCTTCATAAACAATATAAATTGGTATCAGACAGAGCAAACCCCACTTCCAATTTGATCAGAATATGTTAAAATAACTTGTATATGGTACTATGACATCTCTCACCCTTCTCATCTGAGAACATCCCACGAGGACATGGATCACAATCATAACAACAAAACTTCTTCCCCTCCTTCTTTTTCTTCTCATAACCAGGAAGGCAGTTGGCATTACATAAGGAAAGGGGTGGCACCTATCCAAAGGGACACGAAGGGGTTAATATTAAGAAAATGTTTTAGGGGATTCATCTAACATTAGGTGATCTACCAGTAAGTAGGAGGGCCAGAAATGTTAATGTGCCAAAGCAGCACATACAGTGCGATAAAAAGCTACAGTTCAAAGCATCATACAAACACAAGAAGATTACAATTTTTCATATCTAGATTGATTAATGCTGCAACCATCACATAATTCAATCTAATACTACTATTGGTTATTTGTTTTGATGGAATTGCAGCCTCATGCCCTTTGCTTTAGGAAATTCACTTGATGTCCCTTTAGTGAGCTCCAAGGTGTTGGGATTTGGAAGTAGTGAAATATTGTGGTTCTGCTCATATTTGGACAGCCCGTACCACTTATACCATTGGAATAAAGTGAAGATGAAGTGAAGATGGTGGGCAGATGTACTGGGGTTGTGATGGACTGGCTTTATAAAACCAGCTTTATAAAAAGACAGGGGACTACAATACAATGTGTACATATAATAAGTTGGAACTTTTTGTTCTCTACAAAATCAGTTTATAAATTCTGGTGTCATTTTTCAAAAAGAAATATTTCCAACATTTCCCCCAATGATTCTCAATATATGAAAAAAGAATCTCTTCATCCTTCATATACAAGGAAATGGGCATGGTATTTAGCAAATATTGGTTTAACAATTCTGAAAGCAAAATGGTTGTGGGCATTAAAATATTCCAAAAATGCTTATCCATGTGAACCTGAAAGAGGACTATCTTAAGTCAATATTCCAATGGTACTTTACTTTATACAGAATTTATTTATGTATTTATTTTGGGAAAACAGGCATTGTTCAAGGCATAACGGAATTAAGGCAGATCTAATAAATATCTTTTAAAATAATAATTCCTTTCTGGACCAAAGTACTGAAGATTTCTCCTTCATAAGTCAGCTGTGGTTGAGCTTTTCACAGTGCTGTTTTCTGAGATCTGCTTTTGAGGATATTGATGCCTTCAATGCAGTGGTGTACCTAGGCTCCCTTGTGCATTGGCAAGGAGATATATCAGTGCCTCCAAAGTCGGGAGGGACCATGGAAAAGAAACTCAAAAAGTTTGTTTTTTGTCACCTTTTGTGCTCCTTTGGTCACTTTCTCCTTGGCCATCGGTTCTGCCTCCTGCCCTCCTTGGTCTGTCTGTCTGCCTTCTTTCCTGCATCCCCTCTTCACTTCCTTCCTTCCTTCCTTCCTTCCTTCCTTCCTTCCTTCCTTCCTTCCTTCCTCTGTCTCTCCCTCTCTTTTCTTCCCCCCAAGCCCTGCTTGGCACTCCGCTCACACTTATGATAGTTCCACTGGCCAACTGGGGATGCGGAGCCGCAGAGCTGCTCTGATGGCCAACACCAGCAGCTGGATTCCTCCACTGAGGCACAGAGAGAATCCTTCATGCCTTGCCCAGCAGCCCATGAGGTACATGGATGGGCAGCTGGGCTCCAAGACACTCTGAGGAAGGCATTTTGTGGTCTCCTCCTGGGCTTGGGCCAGTGGCAGAAGCCAATCTGACAAACACCTTCATACACCCCTACTTCTATGATTCCAACTCAACACTAGTCTCAAGCAGCAACAGAAAAATTCACGAAGTCTTTTGTGCATATTGCTGTTTTTTATGAATGTGGTTCATTTGTTTACTTATTCATAAAATTATTAGGAGCAGCATTATTAGCAGTGCCAGCAGAAGTTGGGCAGCACTTCCCTTTTCACCTCATGCGGCAAAACTGCACTCTCTCCCACTTGTGTGCAGTGATTTCCTTACCTGAGTGAAGACTCTGTGCCATTGGATTCCGTTCCCATTAATGATGAGTTCTTTGCCAGGAGGGGCCTGAGGATCCAGTCTTCCAACTTTGACCCTGACATAGGAATTATTTGGGAAAGTGACCAGGTTCGTAACATCAAAGCCAGCTGCTAATTCTCCATGTTCATTTAATGTGATTTCATCCCCAGCACTGTTGTTGAATGAGATTCTCTGCAGCAATGAGTGGAGCTAGGTGGAAAGAGAATCAGAAGTCATCCTGTTTGGGTGTGAACATCCTGTTTGGGTGTCTGAAGGCGGTTAGGGGGTGGATAGTGGCTAATGGATTGAGATTCAATCCCAGCAATACAGAAGTAGTGTTTCTGGGGACAGGGGGCAGGTAGGTGGGGGGGGGGATTCCCTAGCCCTGAATGGTGTAACTGTGGCCTTAAAGGACCAGATGTACAGCCTGGGAGCCATTTTGGACTCACAGATGTTTATGAAGGTGCAAGTCAATTCTGTGTCCAGGGCAGCTTTCTACCAGCTCTAGCTGGTATTCCAGCTGAGACCCTACCTACCTGCCTGTGCACTGTCTCACCAGAGTGGAACATGCTCTGGTTATCTCCCGCTTGGAGTATTTCAGTGCACTTTATGTGGGGCTACCTTTGAAGTTGACTCAGAAACTAAAACCAATCCAAAACACAGCTGCCAGACTGGTGACTGAGAGTGGCTGCCAGGACCATATAACACTGGTCTTAAAGGAAATACATAGGCTCCAAGTATGTTTCCAAGCAAATTTAAAATTTTGATGCTGAGCTTTATAGCCCTTATCGTCTTTGCTCCTATATACCTGAAGGAGCATCTGCACCCCTGTCATTCAGCCCAGATGCTGAATGCAGAAAGTGTGGTTACACTGAGCCACCCGCCCTGCTGAAAGCCCTCCCATCAGATGTCTAGGAAACGAATAACAATCTGACTTTTAGAAGACATCTGAAGGGAGCCCTGTATAGGTAAGTTTTAAATGTTTCATGTCTTGCGTTTTAATTTGACAGAGACTTCCCAGAGTGGCTGGGGTACCCCAATCAGATGAGCAGCTGTAGTCAAACAGCCTGGCACTGGCACCATCACTGCATGGCCCTGGGTTCCCAGGCACCCACAACATTTTTAATGATGGGGCCAGGAGCCCTCAATATTCTGCAGCCGGGAGGGCTCTGGTGGGCCCTCCTGCTGTTGTGATGGGCTCCATCACTACCTCCTGCTGCAGCAGTGGGCGATGGAGCCCCTTACAGACCCTTTGGGAGAAGTCTTAGAGAACCCTCCGAAAGGCCCGGATGGGCCTGCCCGGGTGCCTCCAAATCTGTAACCTCACATGTAGCACATGACATCACACATGCGCACCAGACCCCCTCAATGTGGGTTGAAACATAGTGTACCTGGCCACAAGGGTCATTTCAGGCAGCTTGAGATACACTCTCAAGTGGCTGAGGCATCCCAGCCAGAGGAGTGGTGCATATAAATAATAATAATAAAATATCAAACCTTAAATACTTCCCAATACAGGGCTGCATTCAGATGTTTTCTAAAAGTTTTGTAGTTCTTTATCTCCTTGACATCTGAAGCGAGGGCCTTCCACAGGGAGGGCGTCACTACAAAGAAGGCCCTCTGTCTGGTTCCTGGTTTCATTAATGTATAGTACAATGAAGAAATTATGACATTTCTAGCAGCATGTGTATGTGTGTCATAATTTCTACATTGTACTATACTTTAATGAAATTAAATATATCTCCCCTCCAACTAAATCTTGGTCATTTTTGCATGGTAAAATCACCAATTTTATGGTCTATTTTCCAGTATACTTAAAATCCTTTGCTTAGTCTGGGCTACCCCACATTTTCTTCAAAACATTGCTTTGCACAGTAACTACCATAGAGTTATCAAAATTTTCAGAAGGAAATTAGGAACCACTGGTATAATTAAATGCCAGTAGAAATATTGGAACAGTGCCAGTTGTAAATGTTTAATTTTTTTAGAAAAATTATTAACTTGTCAAGTAGTTGCTGCTTGTGTGTCACTTATGAAAGTCCGTATAATCTAAAGTCTGCTTAGTATAATTATAGGAAATGAAATAATTTAAAGTTAATCTTTGAAGTATTTATTACTTTAATTATTTACTTATAGATGAATGCCAACTCACATTATATTATCAACACAGTGCAGAACACTGAACACTTTGCAAGATGAACACTTTATAAGAGGAAACATTACCTGCCAAGGCTCTACATTCTGAGAAGAGAGTCTGTCTCCACCTTTTGTCCTTTTGCTGATGGCTTCAGAGGAGTACCTAATATGTAAGGCATGTGCCAGAGCATAGACAGCATTATAGATACTGTAGCTGTGGCCGGTCATGCTCATTTCAAAAAATGGTGAAGGAAGGCTCTCCAGCAACTCCTCTCCAGTACATGTGTCTTCTGACGCTGTGGAATTTGAAAGTGAACAACTGAATGCTTGTCCCCAGAAATCGTTGATAAAACCATCTGCATCTGACCAGGAAGGCTTTACACTCCTTAGGAATTCTGAAAAGTCTTGAATCTCATTGGAGTGAATCGCAGACGAGATAGCACCATGGAACATTTGTACATTAATTTCAATAATTTTTTTAAAAGCATATAATATGAAATCAATTTGGGCTGTTGTAATCCATACTTTTCCTCCAGGTTGCTTCCTCTTAGATGGAGGCAATATCAGCTGAATCATATTCCTTACTTCTATAGTACTTGATAGCCATAAAATAGATGTACTTTCTCCATATATAACAACTGCATTAGCTTTGCTTGACATGAAAGCTGGGGTCAAAAGCCTTGTTTCACCCACCATATGAAGTATGTTACCAGTGAAATGCAGATTGTATTCTATTTTTTCAGTGAATTCTGAACAGATTCCATTCTGGAAAAGCATTGGTTCAATGATCTGCAAGAAATGTTCTCCAGCTTCATTATTTGGAGTGATGAGCCCGACCCATTTCCATCCGAAATGCAGAAGTAACTGGATAATTCCCTTGTACTGAAGATCTTCATTGGGGACCATGCGGTAGAAGGAAGCAACTTTGATTTGATCATTTGTGGCTGGTTCAAATGAACCATATGAAATCTGAAAAGGAAAGAGCCAAACCTTTCCATGTGAAAACAAGAATTCACAATGCACCCATTTTCTGAATATAAATCCTGTATATCCCATATTTACTAATCTTAGTCAGGGCCGACCCCCATTTACATAGAAAATATATTGCTCAAAAACCAAACAAACAATATTGCTCATTTAATTTTGTAGATATTAATTCCTATTGTTATGGGAGTCATCACAGCTGCATACTTGTACACAAGGATTCTCTCCAAGAACAGGAGAGCTTTTATCCTGCACTGCCTTCAACAATACTCCAAAGTGGAACTGGAGAAATACAAGCAATTGATCATTTGATCTTTTGGTATATAATCTTTATAACACTTGTAGAGAGAGGTTGATGGCATTTCTACTAAGAACTCTTGTGGGAGGATCTCCTGAAAATTCAGAAGATTTCCTAAATATTGTGCATTTTATTTTTATTCGACCACAATAAGCCATAACATATAAAAGATGCAGAGCTACCAAAGGAGCAGAAACAACTATTTATGTATGTGACTACAGCAGCACGGATACTATTGGCCCAGAGATGGAAAAAAGATAAAGTCCCGACCAGAGAGGAATGGCTGCTGAAGTTGATGGACTATGCTGAAATGCTGAAATGACTGGGAAGAGAAGAACTTTAAGAAGGAATGGGGGAAAATCATAATGTATTTAAGTGAACACGGAAAACAACTAAAAACTCTGACGGGATTTGAATAATGCTTGTAATGTATGAAAACCTATGGTAAAAATGGAATACAGTGGTACCTCGGGATACATACGCTTCAGGTTACATATGCTTCAGGTTACAGACCCCGCTAACCCAGAAATAGTGCTTTGCTTCAGGATGAGAACAGAAATCATGCTCTGGCTGTGCGGCGGCAGCAGGAGGCCCCATTAGCTAAAGTGGTGCTTCAGGTTAAGAACAGTTTCAGGTTAAGAACGGACCTCCGGAACAAATTAAGTACTTAACCCGAGGTACCACTGTGGAGAAAATAAGAGAAACAGTTTGGGGGGGGGGAGATTGATAATAGTAACCATGGAAGGGCGGGGGGAATGGAAGGATTCAGAAGATCCTAAAGGATAATCCAGCAAAAATTAAGGCAACTAAAAAGAAGTCTAGTAATGCAGCAGAACAACACCATATTGGTGTTGTAAGAATACATATTGTAAGAATACATCCATCCCCAAATGCTAGAAAAATAACAAGAAATTTGTTTTCAATAAGCCTCTGAAAGTGGACAATACTGTGAAAGAAGGTAAAAAGCTTCTGGGAGATGATCTATAATGAGTTAAAGAAAATGCTGAAATATACTTTTGTTAAAAAACCAGAAGCTCTCTTGTTGGGAATACTGGATAATGAAATTAGTAAAAAAGATGTGAAATTAGTTTTGTATGCAGTAACAGCAGCCAGAATCTTGCTGGCACAGAAATGGAAACAGGAAGAGATGCCCACAAAAAAAGAATGGAGGATGAAACTGATGGAATACGCAGAAATGGACAGATTGACGGGGAGAATTAGGAACCAATGTGACCAGAGATTCTCTGAGGACTGGAAGAAGTTTACAGAGCATATCAAAAATTTCTGTGATGAGCAAATAACGTTTGTTGGCTTTCAAGAAGCTCTGTAAAATTACTGTTAGAAATATTGTTTAAAAATATGATGTGATTAAGAGTATTTGAGTGCAATATAATATTGGGAAATGTGAGACGAGGATAAAAAATAAATGGAAAATTATCAGACAAGCTGAGGGAAGTTCTGGAAAAAAGGGTTTAAGTTAAAAATGGATGTATAATTTTGTAAAAATGTTTTTTTTTATAGAAAATCTAATAAAAAATATTTATTAAAAAAGAAAAAAGTGGACAATACTGAAGATCATCATACCTATACAGGAAGGTTCCCCATTTATAATATTGGAAGATATCAAAAAATCTTTCATTAAATATATAATACACACATTCTTTAGAACCTAGGTCCTTTCATGTACCCGGTTGGGTAATAATATTATACTCCCCCCCAAAAATTCCATAAATTGCAATCCATTTCCCTTTTCCATTTTGACACTTCAAATTTAGGCATCAACAGATTCCTAGTGGGAGGAGAAAAGAGTGAACTACGGCATGAAATATCAATTTTTCAAAACCCATATTCTACCTGTGGAAACTTGTAAAGACCTAAGATGTCTGCCATGGATGAGGAGGTGTCAGAATTAAGTCCCCCAATGACTCCTACTACATTTTTCTGAATGCCACATATGTAGTTGGGGACAAAGTGATGTGAATTAAAGAGCAAATCCAGAGTGTTTCGGTAGGTCATCCTTGAATCAAAATAGCTATCATACATGTGGAATCCAAGAGTGAAATTGGGCAAGATCTTGGGATTCTCATTGATCTCATCAACAGCAAACACCAAAGCGAGGACGTGTTGGTAGAACTTTCTCATAACCCTGCAAAGAAAATGCCTTACCATTTTATAGGGAATTAAACAGTGCACAACACTTAGATCTGAGGGATACAACTTCCTCAATTAAATCATGTTAGAAATACGGAAATGATTTTGTTTCTATAGAGTTAATGTTTGGATCTCTCTTCCACCCGAATCAATTTTTTTATTTGTCTGAACATGAAGATTGAGAAGTGATCTTCACTTAATAACATTCTGTTTTTCCAACCACGTTGCTTTTTATTACTAGAAACATGTACAGTTATTGAAATCATTAAAAAGCCCCTTCATCAGTTGTTGTCCTTAGCAACACAAACTGGTATGAAATAAAGATAATGGAATTGGCAGCTGCCATTTTGGATATGAAGAATGCCGACTGATGATCTGGAAGTGATTTTAAAGTGGCTCTCATCCTATTCTTACTCAGGGCATTTAATGCTTATCCCTGATTGTTTTCAAAGTGCTTTAGACATAACTTCTATTTTACACCATCTTTCACTAAAGCAGCTCAAGCTGGCTTTCATAGCTCTCCTCTCTCCCCTTGCTTATGCATGAAAGCCCCTAGTGTGTAGCTGGCCAAGTAAATGGAGATTTGAACCCAGATCTCCCCAATGCAAGGCTGCCATGTGATATTACTGTGGGCAGGAGGATCAATGACTAGAGAGCAAGTGGTGGTGATCTGAAACAGAATCAACTCAAACATGGTTCAGGTTTCATTTCTGCACCTGGTACATGGAAGGGAAGGTGCAGTGCTGAAGACGGCTTACTTCTTCACTACAATTGTGTCCACAACTAGCTGTCTGGAAGAGCTTTTCAATGTTGAAGATAGGTTTGTTATGTGGCCAAGAGAACATTTCTCTTATAACTTTAGCAGCCTGCTATTATAACTTTAAAAACACTTTAGGGATGGAATAAATCAGATTCGGAGTTGCATGGTATGATTGGAGAGAGTCAAATTGGAGAGGTATACAGAGCACTCTCTGTTGCATCTTTGCTGGATCAGTTTAAATTATTGTGCCCTGAGGATGTAGTGACTGTGCTTGAAGATTTGAAGCTGCCAAATGGACCCCTTGACCCTTAACCATCTTGGCTTTTGAAATCTAGCTATATGGAATTGACTGGCAGTGGCAGACTTTGGTACTATGGCGCCCTGGGCAAGGCCAAAATTTTGCACCCACTTAGCCCTTGCATGGCCTTCCCAAAGGTGGGTAAAGCTGTGACCAGATTAAGGAAGGAGACACGAGGCTCGGGTAGGGTCCTCGAGCCCCCACCCTGTTCCCAAGGCTGGGGGAAGTGGGGAGGAGGACTCTAGGATATTGTCAGAGCCCATGTCTCCTTCCCAAAGCCCAGTGCCATGTTTACCAGGTTTTGAGACAGCACTCCCATGGCTTGTACCCAATGTGTGGCCACTTATTGCAGAACCCTAACGCCGCTCCTGTGACTGGGGAGGTCTAGCTTCATTGGAGGATGCTCTGATCAAGGGTAAAATAGTATTATAAAATCTTAGTATTTGGTTTAATCTTACTTTGGTTTTTAAAGCAAACCAAGTACTTTATTTGTTGTTGTTGCTTAGTTGTTTAGTCATGTCCGACTCTTCGTGACCCCATGGACCAGAACACGCCAGATGTACTTATAGTCTCTATAGTACTATAAAGTACTTCATACTCAGATATAAATGTAGAAAGAATAAATGAAATGATCTTAAGAGCCATTTACTTACATTGGGCTGTTAATAAAGACCTGAGATGGGTGTTCATCGAAGGAAATGCTGGGCAATATGTATTGGATATGAGACATTATCCCACCAATGATAACGTCCCCTTGTTCATACCACTCATGTGGAATATGCACAGGATTATTTCCGCTGCAAACAACAGTATGCACTTGGGGCACCATATTGGGAAACAGCAGGAGAAGCAGCAGCAACAACATCCTGATCACAAATATCCTTCTTCACCCCGACTTTCATACGCCTCTCTACAATATTGTTACTATCATCACCATGACTTGAACAGGATGGATTTGGTGACAGCTGACTCTGTCAATTGTGTATTTCAAGAGGCAGCTCTCCACCTTCTCATTAACTTCATCACTGTAACAAAAAATTCATTGAATGGTATCATTTGAAATCTAACCAATACAATGAAAAGCATAAGCTGGCCTCACCTCTCCTCCCTTACCTTAGCGCTCTATGGAACACCAGTGTACTTTTAATCATTTCAGATTTAATTTTTATTTCTTATTTTGCATTCTGCCTTTTGGAGTTTTTCCAGGTGAATTGATTACCATAATTTTAATAATTATAGAGGAGATAATTACTTTTGCAATGTTTTTGGGCTCTTTGTTGCATCACCAGTAGGAGAACTGCCAAAGTAAACATATCTGTCACATCACAGAATCAAAGGTTAGGAGGAGACCTCCAAAGTCATCTTGTCCTATCTGTTTGCTAATGCAGGACACCCAGAATTAAAAACAAACCAAATACCTTGTCCAGCTACACTCTTCCTGCGGCACCCCTGTGGGGCTCCAAAGCCCAGTTATGTCACCCCTTGCCTGCAGAACTGGCAGCCTCCCACCCTTTTACAAACACCCTCACGTGTTCCCTCCGCCACGTCGCTTCTGCCCTCTCCTTGGGAGTCCTCTGGGCAGCTACTGCTGCCTCCTCATGTCTCTGAACTGCCCCCCTACCCCAAAGAGAGGTACCTCCTAACACTGCCCCACAGGGGCCTTGGGAGCAGCCCTGGCCAGCCCCCAAGGCAACATTCCCCAGGGGAGCTTCTAGCCAAGGCTGTGCAAGCCTTTGGGAGGCTGGGTCACAAGAGGGCATCAGAGGAGGGAGGGAAGGAAAGAGGGACAGAGGCCAGTCTTGTCTGTGGCACCCCTGACCATCATTCAAGACACCCCAGGATGCCACACTGGTTGAAAACCACTGGTTCCAGACATCTCTCTCTTACTCTGGTAGGAAGCATTAATCCAGAAGATTGTCAGAGTGGCCCATCAGTGTAAGGCCGCGATAGGCACTGTTATGCCGTCTAGATGTTTCTGGACTACAGCTTCCACCATCCTTGATAATAATGGTCTGTTGTGAGCCGGTGGGAGCTGTCACTAAGCAACATCTGGAGGGTTACAGATTGACTACCCCTAGTGCAAATAAGAGTGGGGAGTAGAAAAAGGCTCCATTTCTAGGGTGATATTGATCTGTCAGGGCTATGTCAAGTATTAGAGACCACTGAGTCTAGAGCAGTTTCTACCTATGGCAAGGTGAATCACTTCCTGTCTCCCTTCACAGCATCATGTCAATTGATGTATGAGATTCCAGAAATGTAGAAGTCCAAGTTTATCCTGGGAATTCTAAAAGCCTGCAAGAGGCATAGATGCCATGGAGTGGGGTGTCTGGCAGGGAGGAGTGCCGGATAGTGTCAGGCGTCTGCCTTCTCCCAGGAAGGTACAGCTTATTATCAGATAGGACTCTGCCTTTTCAGAAGATTTCCAGTCTGATGCTGGCATCCATATACTGACTGATGGCCCTCTCCACAGCGGCCCTGGATCATTCTGCTTCATCTAATCCAACCTGCTGCAACTCATGACTGTCCCACATGAACTTGATAGATACCCAGATCTCCCAAATAAGCACAAAAATGGCTTGGGGCAGCTTCTCAAGTTCTTGTGTTATTTTTCTTCTCTTCTCTCTGCACCCCAGAATAGGCTCAGAAGAGGTTCAGGGCCTCTTGGGAAGATAAGAGGGCAGCTCTTTGGATGCAGGAGAAGAAGAATAAGGGGACGTGTAGGCATTCAAGTGCTTGGAAATCATTCATAGTTTCTTTCATACACGTCATCCCTGTTCATTTACACCTCATATGCAACTACACTGGATATCAAGAATATAAATGATAAGAGACTCTCTTCTGTTATTTTGATCATTTCAGGTAACTTCCTTTCTTGAAAAAGGATGGTGAAATTCTACAGATTCTAAATACAGAAATGCCAAACTATACTGTAATTTACATCTTTCTCTGTATCAGCTGCTCTCTGTTATTCAGCTCAGGCCTCACCACAATAATGTAGCATTTAGGGGAAAAGATGCAACCCAGCAGCCCAGCACTGGAAGCCAAGATGGAGAAGATCTCCACAGCCACCATGTATTTTCCTCTGGTGCTCAAGTATGTGGGGATAAAGGAGAACCAAACACTGCAGAAGACCAGCATGCTGAAGGTGATGAACTTGGCTTCATTGAAGCTGTCCGGCAACTTCCGGGCTAAGAAGGCCACAGTGAAGCTGATAATGGCCAGGAAGCCCATGTAGCCTAAAACACCATAGAACATGAGAACTGACCCCTCATTACATAAGAATATAATTTCTTCACTGCTTGAGTGCATGTCCACATCTGGGAATGGGGCTGAGGTTGCCAACCAGAAGGCACAGATTCCTACTTGAATCACAGAGCAGGAAAGGACAATGGAGTAAGCCAGTTTTTTGCCTACCCACTTCCTGATTGTGGAATCTGGCTTGGTAGCCATGAATGCCAAAACCACTGAAATAGTTTTGGCCAAGATGCTAGAGAGGGCCACAGAGAAGACAATGCCAAAAGCCGTTTGTCGGAGTGGGCAGGTTGCCTTATTAGGCATTCCAATGAACATCAAGGAGCAGAGGAAACACAAGAAGAGGGAGATGAGGAGAATGTAAGTGAGGCTTCTGTTATTGGCTTTGACGATGGCAGTGTCCCGGTGCTTAATGAAAATGCCAAGTACCATAGCTGTGATAAGAGAGAATAAAAGCGCAGAGAAAGTTGAAACCATGGCCAAAGTTTCACCAAAGCCTAGGACATTTGGTTTCTTGGGAATGCACTCATTCTGCTCTTCATTTGGATATTGATCCGGAGGACATCTGGCACAGGTTTCCAACCCTGAAAAAAGGTTGCATGACAATTGATAACTATCCAGAATATGCTTAAGAGTGGTTTTCTTGAAAAAATCAGGAGACTCCTTACCATAGTGTTTCCATGAGGAAAAGTTTCGAAACTTCTAGTGCAAATGCTTGTGCCCTAGATGCTTTGAAAATAAAGTTATGCATGGAATTTAACATTTCCTATATGGAGAAACTATGTTTTTAGTGATCCTCTTCCATATTCTTAGAACAACAGGTACTGCATAATGAAATCAGAGAAATATTACCACTGAAATCTTGGAAGCAAGAGGGGTGATTTTTATAGGATTTTAACCCTGTCCCCAAAATCCTTGTTCTTAGAGAAAAGACAATCACTCCTATTTGTTACCATAAAGCACCAATGCTGCAGCCCCCCTAAAATTTTTAGTGCTGTCTTCAGGACAAAACAATCTTGGGGTGGAGCTACACTAGTGATTTATAATGGTAAAATGCATTATTAAAATGTGACACCACAGCAGTGAGCCACTGGCAATGGGAAGCTGCATTAAACATCATGGAGCGTTATATTTAATAACGTTTCAAAGATCAATATAGATAAAGTGATGGAAAATCTTTACATTACACGTAAGGTCACATTATCATGTTATACCCACTAGAAAGCTAATATAATTTCTTCATACTGGCAGCTTTTACTGAGACAGCAGGGAGATTATTGTTAATAGTAGAATAAAACAGAGCAAATCCCATTGCCGATTTGCTCAGAAGTTTCTAAAATGACTTTTATATGCTAATATGGCATATAAAAAATATAATATGGCATATCGCTCACCCTTCTCATCTGAGAACATCCCACGAGGACATGGATCACAATCATAACAACAAAACTTCTTCCCCTCCTTCTTTTTCTTCTCATAACCAGGATGGCAGTTGGCATTACATAAGGAAAGGGGTGGCACCTATCCAAAGGGACACGAAGGGGTTAATATTAAGAAAATGTTTTAGGGGATTCAGGTAACATCAGGTGATCTATAAGTAAACAGGAGGGTCAGAAATGTTAAATGTAGGAACCATATGTGCCGAGGCAGCACATGTTGTTTAGTCGTGTCCGACTTTTCGTGACCCCATGGACCAGAGCACGCCAGCCACTTCTGTCTTCCACTGCCTCACACAGTTTGGTCAAACTCATGTTGGTAGCTTCGGGAACACTGTCCAGCCATCTCGTCCTCTGTCGTCCCCTTCTCCTTGTGCCCTCAATCTTTCCCAACATCAGGGTCTTTTCCAGGGAGTCTTCTCTTCTCATGAGGTGGCCAAAATATTGGAGCCTCAGCTTCAGGATCTGTCCTTCCAGTGAGCACTCAGGGCTGATTTCCTTAAGAATGGATAGGTTTGATCTTCTTGCAGTCCATGGGACTCTCAAGAGTCTCCTCCAGCACCATAATTCAAAAGCATCAATTCTTTGCCTATTAGCCTTCTTTATGGTCCAGCTCTCACTTCCATACATCACTACTGGGAAAACCATAGCTTTAACTATACGGACCTTTGTTGGCAAGGTGATATCTCTGCTTTTTAAGATGCTGTAGTTTTGCTTTTCTCCCAAGAAGAAGGCGTCTTTTAATTTTGTGACTGCTGTCACCATCTGCAGTGACCATGGAGCCCAAGAAAGTAAAATCTCTCACTGCCTCCTTTTCTTCCCCTTCTATTTCCCAGGTGGTGATGGGACCAGTGGCCATGATCTTCGTTTTTTTGATGTTGAGCTTCAGACCATATTTTGCGCTATGTACATGCCTGCTTCTATCATTCCAACTCAACACTAGAGTCTCAAGCAGCATCAGAAAAACTCTAGAGTCTCACTAGAGTCTCAAGCAGCATCAGAAAAACTCTAGAAGATTACAATGTTCATTCACAATGATACAGTCAGCTTAGCATTCTATCTAATGCTACTAACCGGAAAGCTACCAACAAACAAGCATGTTGGACAACACTCTCTGATTGGTCTGATTGGTCCTTCTTGGTGTGACATGTCTTCTGTGCATATTGCTCTTTGGTTCATTTGTTTATTTATTAATAAAATTATTAGTAGCAGCATTACTAGTAGTGGCAGCAGTAGTTGGGCAGCACTTCCCTTTTCACCTCATGTGGCAAAACTACATGCTCTCCCACCTGTGGGCAGTGATTCCCTTACCTGAGTGAAGACTCTGTGCCATTGGATTCTGTCCCCATTAATGGTGAGCTCTTTGCCAGGAGGGGCCTGAGGATCCAGTCTTCCAACTTTGACCCTGACATATGAATTATTTGGGAAAGTG
This sequence comes from Podarcis vaucheri, assembly GCF_965113315.1. Lineage (NCBI taxonomy): Eukaryota > Metazoa > Chordata > Lepidosauria > Squamata > Lacertidae > Podarcis > Podarcis vaucheri. The sequence continues at coordinate 11,811,429 of NC_138751.1, forward strand.
ACCAGGTTTGAAATATCAAATCCACCTGCTAATTCCCCATGTTCATTGAATGTAATTTCATCCCCAGCACTGTTGTTGAATGCGAGCCTCTGCAGGAATGAGTGCAGCTAGGTGGAAAGAGAATCAAAAGGTCTATGAAGTGTTGTAATAGTGTTACTAAGATAATTTATGGGGTTGTGAAGAGTCGGATACAACTAGACAACTGAAGAACAACAACAAAATCATTCAATTGTTTTCCTGGGAGAATTTAAGATCTTTTCCTGGCTCTGTTTGTTTGAGTTACCATGGAAGCCAGACATTTTTATGCATATTATCTGATGATAAGAAACTACAGAAAGCCACAAGCACTGGCACCATCTCTCTGGGGCCCTGAGTTCCCAGGCACCCACAAAATTTTCAATGAGGGGGCCATGCTGGAAGGGCTCCAGCAGGCCCTCCTGCTGCTGTGTTAGCTCCATCGCTGCCACCTGCTGCAGCAGTGGGCTCCTACGGAGCAATGGGTGGGGTTGATGGAGCCCCTTACAATCTCTGAAGGCCATTGGGAGATGCCCTAGAGAGCCCTCTGAATGGCTGGGGCTCCTGCCAGTGTGTGACATCACATGCAGCGCATGACATCACATATGCACACCAGACACCCACAATGTGGGGCAGAACATGGTGCACTTGGCCACAATGGTCATTTCAGGCTGCTTGAGATACACTACACGTGGCCAATTTATGCCATTAACCTCATACAACAAATTGTCTAATTCAGTGGTTCCCTATTAGGGGTCTGGGGCACCATCCCAGCACCATCCCCTGCCGGGGTACTCACTTATCTTGTTAATTACACAGGGCAAACCTTCCAACCTCTGCTTGCAACTAATACCTGCTTGATGGCAAGGGAAAAACTTGTGAAAGAGTCGCTGGATGGCAAATGAGGTGGGACTGGGAGGAAAACCTCTGACACAGTTTCTTAGGGCTCTTGCAATTGGTGGGGTGTGGGGTAGGGAGAGAGCGCAAATGGCTTTTTGCACGGGGTGGGTTCACATGCTTATCCTAAATATATATGTGTGTAGGGATCCCTTCCTCTTGCTCTCTACATTTTAACTGAAAAGAACTTCTAATCGTTTTTAACGATTATCAAGTTTAAAGGACTATTCCACTGCCTGTAAGGAGGGTTTTCAGTGAATCTTGACTTATGAGTTGGGGATTCATCTCATCTTGGAAGTCCAAAAGGGTTTAATGTGTTTTTAACATTTTGTTGGGAGCTGCCCAGAGTGGCTGAGGCAACTGAGCCAGACAGGTGGCGCACATATAAAAACATAATAAAATATAATACATTAAAAACTTCCCAATACAAGGCATTGGCAGGGTGTCAGATCACTCTTTTCCCTAGACTTAGAGAATGGTGAAAAGAAATAAAGTGAAAAAATAAATTGGTGACATTTGCAGCTATCGTCAAAAGTTGCAAAAACAAAGAAGCACAGGACTGAGTGAGGGACAAACTTTTGGAATAACATCAGGATATCAGCTACGTGCAAGGCATGACAGATAGCAGTAACAACCGGTAAAAATAGACATAATGTTTTATAAGGACAGGAAGAAACAACATGGACATATTAAATGTCACATACAGGAAGAATAAGGATGCATGAGAACTTCACTTGTAGACTAATAAATCACTAAATGTGTTAATACGAATAGAAGTTATCAGTATTGCAGCTGTTGTATAAGGGATTACTATTATGACTGGAATATAATTGAAATTAATAAGATTTTGGAACACAGAAGTAAAGTAAATCGTCAAAGCATCAATTCTAACAGACAGAGGGCCACCTAAATTATGTATTTGTGTATTTGAATCGATATTAGGAATTGTGTTGTAATTTGGCATTGATATAATGAGGCTATTATTGGATCATTGTAATTGAAAACTAATTAAAAAAAATACACAAAAAAACCCCTTATTGATACAGGGCTGCATTCAGATGTCTTCTAAAAGCTTTGTAGTTCTTTATTTCCTTGACATCTGAAGGGAGGGCGTTCCACAGGGAGGGTGTCACTACCAAGAAGGCCCTCTGTCTGGTTCCTGGTTTGACAGATATATTCATAAATAGATAGACAGAGATAAATACATAGATATAGGTTTAGAAGCTGCTGGAAACGTCGTAATTTGTTCATTTGTACAAAAATAAAATAAAATTTGTCTCCACTCCGACTAAATCTTTGTCATTTTTGCATGGTAAAATCACAGATTTTATTATCTATTTTCCAGTATACTTAAAATCCTTTGCTTATTCTGGGCTACCCCACATTTTCTCCAAAAAAATCGCTTTGCAGTTATCAAACATTTTAAAAGCAGGGGTCCATGGCTTAGCTTTTGAAAAACAGAGGGTCCTCAGTAATTAGCTAATTCGGAACCACTGGTCTAATTAAATGCCAGCTGAAATACTGGAACAGTGCCAGTTCTAAATGTTTAAATTTTTAGGGAAAAAATTAACTTGTCAAGTAGTTGCTGCTAGTGTGTCACTTATGAAAGTCTGTGTAATCTAATGTCTGCTTAATATCATTATAGGAAATGTTCGGTAGATTTATTGTTTTATTGTTCGGCGCCCAACCATGCTTCCCCTGGGAGCCTCTGTAGCTTCTGTTTACGCAGTGTGGCTTTCGAGCGGTCGTAAAGCAATTAGCAGAATTACACAGCATTACAAGTCCCACACGTTTCTTCTGTCCTAATATCCCTTTATTTGCTCAAAGGTAGCATATTTACAATCGATAACAGCCATCAGATTCAAGCTGCATCTTCTCCCTCTGTTTGCAGCTACGCAACAAAAATTGCTTTCGTTTTTCACTCAGCTCACAGCATTCCAAAGCTGCTTTCATCACGTCCTGCCGTACTTCCCTTGTACGCGCCTCCTCTCAGGCTTGAGGCACAGAAGGTTAACCCTACACTACACCTCTTGCCTCGCGCCTGAGGGAAGAATCGACCCTTGGTTGTCCCAAACCCAGACCTTCACAAAACTTCCCATGTCTTTGGAAGGTGAGTGGCTTTGTGAACCCATCAGCTAGGTTCTTGGCAGAGGGACAATACTTCAGCGCAACTAATCCCTCCTGAACACTCTGGCACACATTCCGAAAGCAAATGTCTAGGTGTTTAGTTCTAGCCTTGAACTGACCTGACTCTGCCAAACGCAGGCATGGTTGATTGTCCTTGAAAACACGTATCGGTAGGCAATCCACTTCGCAGAGTTCCTGCACTAAGCAAGCATAGAACTCTACTTCTCTGCACACCTCTGAAAGAGCACTGAACTCAGCCTCAGTGGATGAGAGCGCTATAAGACTTTGCTTCTTGGACCTCCATCCAACTACTGAGTTCCCAAACTTCACCACTAGGCCAGACACAGACTTGCGATCCTCAAGATTAGCCCAATCCAAGTCCACAAAGCAAGTCAGTTTGACTTCTCCTTGTGCTGGCAACCTAAGACAAAAGTCTTTGGTCTCCTGCAAATACCTCAGAACTCTCTTGATGCCATTCCAGGCTTGCACACTAGGGTTTGAAGCTTCCCTGCTGAGCAGATTGACAGCAAACGCTATATCAGGTCTGCTCCACTGGGACAAGTACAACAAAGTCCCTAGGGCTGACTGAAACACTTCAGTATTTCCGAACGCAGCGCATTCTACTTGCTGGCTGTCCTTCACAAAACTAGTCTCCATAGGACTTCTCACTCCTGCACAATCACTCATCCTCATTTTCTGAAGCAATTGCTAGATTTTACCTCTCTGGCTGAGCAAAGAGCTTCCATCCTGTGCACGCTCAACACTGACACCTAGATAGGTTTTGACAGCACCAAGCTGTTTAAGCTTGAACCGTTTACCTAGCTCTTCGGCAAACTTCTCCACCTGTTCATCTGTCTCTGAGAAAAACAACAAGTCATCAAACCAAATCTGCAAATACTCTTGTGTTGCCCCTGATCCTCTCAGATAAAAGCAACTATCAGCAACACTTCTCCTGAAACCTAGCTCCTCTAAGGCTTCATTCAGGCGCATGTTCCAGTTTCTAGCAGATTGACGTAATCCATAGATGGATTTGTGCAATCTCCACACAACATCCTGCCTTAAGTTCTCAAACCCTGGAGGAGGAATCATGTACAGCTCCTCCTGGAGATCTGCGTTAAGGTAGGCAACATCCACATCAAAGTGGTTTACCTTCCAGCCTCTCTGTGCTGCACAAGCTAAAAGCATTCTCAGAGTCTCCACTCGTGACATTGGCCAATACACCTCCGTGAAGTGTATTCCCTTCCTCTGAGTAAATCCTCGAGCAACTAACCTGGCTTTATACTGTGGCTCTCCAGCGTCCGTGGGTTTCAAGCGGTAAACCCACCTGCAACTCACAGCCTGCTTGCCCGGTGGCAACTCTGTGAGTGAGAACACACCTAGATCTTTCATGGACTTCATCTCTTTGTCCATTGCTCTGTGCCACTTATCTGCTTCTTCCTCAGGTAAACTCTGAATATCCTCGAAGGACTCAGGTTCACATCTGGCTGAACCTACCCAGACACTAGAAGCATCGTACCGATCAGGAGGCCTCCTTGTCCTCGCTGATCTCCTCAGTGTGAATCCTGGTGACCCTGCTGCTTCACTGGGTCCAGCTAAATCATCCTCAACTTCAGTGTCTCCCCCCTCTGACCTGCTGCGCCACTTGAGCCTTACAGCTGGTCCAGCAGGTGAAGAAGGCTCATTCTTTGGCTCAAACTTGACACTTGCCTGAGGAGGTGTTCAAGGTTCCCCCCTCTGAGGGATCCTGAGCTGTCCCTGCCTTGGACTCCGCCCCTGTGGTGGACCCTGTTGCTCTGGACTGTGGTCCCCAGCACCAAGTTCCTCTTCCTCCTCAACGTCTGAGTCATAGAACTGCTGTGGAAAATCTGCATGAATTAATTCAAAGGGTTGTGTGGTCTGCCTCTCTGACTTTGGATAGGAGCATGTCACAATTTCCACCTGTTTACATGCATTGTAATCTAAAAATTTGTCACAAACATTAAATTTGCACCCTTGCATCAGCTCTGGTGCTTTCTGGAGATATCTCCAATTCAAATGGGCGAAGCGTCGTTACCAAATATGTGAACAACCATGGTGGGGCACTACATTCACACATTGGCCCTTCGCATCTTCGGTGTCATCCTCTCCTGTGGGGAAAGGCACATTTACAGCAAACAAATTGCCTTTAGACTGCACTGTGTACACGTGTTTCCCATCCTTGGAAACCTCACATTTTGTACCTGCAAAAGAGACATGATAACCATCAACGAGTAGATCATGCACACTTAACAAACAGTTAGTTAAACCGGGCACTGCAAAAGCTTTGACTTCATGCTTAAGAAAGGGACAGAAGAAAAAGCCTGTCTCTGTTAGTCTTCTTCTACTGCCATCTGCGATCGTCACAAATTTCTCAGTTTTTACTGTCCTGCAATTTCTCAAAAGACCAGGAGATGGCACCAACGTGTTTGTGGCACCGCTGTCGATTATTACAGTGAGAAAGTCTTGTTGTTGACATTCCTGGGTCGCCAGAGCAACAATCTCCTCGCTACCCCCCTCCTTGGGGCTTCTGCAGATGTCCTCTCTGGTTGTCACGGCAACAGACTTCCCCCCGGCAGGAAGACTTGCCCACGACCTTCACAGCTTCCGTAGATGCATCTCTCTCAGTTGCCATGGAGACTGGACTTGTCTCGGCGTTCTCACACAACTCCACAGCTCTTATCTCTACTTGCTGCAGGTGGCTGGCCTTGAAGCCTCCAGCACAGCTAGGCTTCAGCTCTTGGCGTAAACAACTCTTGGCAGCTTTTGGAGAAATAGGCATCTCTGAGGTTTCACTGCTCACTGCCCCCCCCCCACTGCTCACGGGGCCTCCAGGACGTTTTCCTGCACCCCCTCTGATGGGTAAAGGGCTCCCAACACTTGGCCTCTCTCCAGGTTCCTCAAACAGACACGTTGCAGCATCCACACAGCTCCCAGGCTTAGCAAAAGCACCAGCAGCATTGCCAGCAACAGTCCCTTCGCCCCCCGTGGGAGCTCCCAGCTCCTCCCAGCTGTGTATCGACTCTCAAAAATGTGGCCGGCACCATCTTGCCTCTCCCTTTTGGATGCAGCCACTTCTCGGCCCTTGTTCCCACCCCAGCTCCACAAGCTTCTCGGAGTGCTAGCCAAGTGGCCTCTGGCCTTCTTGCACCCAGGACAACTGGCACCAGTTGAGCATCCACATTTTCTGCCAACAAAGCAAGCACACGCTTCTCAACTTCACTTTGCTCTGCAGCCCTCTTAGCCTCTGCTTTCCCAGCTGCAATCTGTGGGGGCTGTACTACGTCCCAAAGCTGCTCCCCCACCAGCAAAAGCTCCACTTGAAAGCTCCACTGCAGCCAATTTTGGCTGTTCAGTTTCTGACACGGCAGTTTAAACTCAAAGCCATATCCATGGGGCTGAGCCATTGCCTCCCTTCCCTTCTGTTGGCCTTTGCAAGAGCAGCCGATAATACTCACTCTGCAGCCAAACCGGGCACTCCGGACGACATGGCTCCCAGCTCCCACTCCGTCAGCCTCCTCCGATCTGCCCTTTGAAGTTTTGGCAGTCGATCAAGCTGACGTTCAGTCCATTCTACAGTCTTCCAAGCCCTTTCTCACATGCTTCACGTTGACCCATAACCTTGTTCGGTAGATTTATTGCTTTATTGTTCAGCACCCAGCCACGCTTCCCCTGGGAGCCTCTGTAGCTTTTGTTTATGCAGTGTGGCTTTCGAGCGGTCGTAAAGCAATTAGCAGAATTACACAGCGTCACTGTGTCGAAAAAGCAGTGAACAAGTCCCACACGTTTCTTCTGTCCTAATATCCCTTTATTTGCTCAAGAGTAGCATATTTACAATCGATAACAGCCATCAGATTCAAGCTGTATCTTCTCCCTCTGTTTGCAGCTACGCAACAAAAACTGCTTCCGTTTTTCACTCAGCTCCTGACGTACTTCCCTTGTACGCGCCTCCTCTCAGGCTTGAGGCACAGAAGGTTAACCCTTCACTACACCCAACAGGAAATAAAATAATTTAAGGTTAATCTTTGATGTATTCCGGTGGCTGCTCCCTCTCCGAGCTCCGGAGAGAGGACGGCTCTGCGAGTTCGGGTCTGACCCGCTACGGCAAGCGGGGGACCCCTAAAATCACAGGAACGGAGCCTGTGAACAAGGAGATTCGGTGGGCACCTGAAGCGCCCCCCTTTACCGCAGAAAGAGCCTTTTTAAAGGCTCCGGAACGACAACGGGGAGCGCGGTGCTGAGAATCGCTACCCAGCCCGCAGGGTGAAGCCGCGTCGCCATTAGTGGAGAGCGCCGATTCCTTCCTGAATAATTTGGACAAAAAAGACCCGTGAGTAAGATTGAACCTCTATTCGTGTCAAAACTACTTGAAATTAGGCTGAAAACGGGAAAGGCGAAAATCAAGGAAGTCTGCCTTCCCCCGACTGCATGACAATTAAAGCAACGAAAGTTACTAAGCTGCATCCGTATGGGATATTGTTTTTAACTGCTTGAATCCGACATCTGGACTTTGACTATCCCCTCTAGCTTGCAGGGCAGAGGGGAGGAAAAAGCGACTTTATAAGCTGCATGATCAATTTAAAGGAAAAGGAAATTCTCTGCAGCCTTCAACCTGGCACAAACTGCTTATAAAATAAAGGAACACTGAACTGACTCTAGATTCCTGTGAAAGTAACAAAGTGGAAGTCTTACTGCTTACTTGATACAAAGTTTTGGGACTCTGTGGCTACAATATATCAGGGAAGGCTGGGACTGTATCTATTGGGAAAGTGTTGCAATAGAAGCCTCCTGATATACTTGCTTTTTAAATACTCTTTGTCTTTGCTTGTGGACATTTTGATTTGCTCCCTCTAGAGGGTAAATTAAAAGTTGCTATACCTTGGGACAGTGGAATTTTCCTTTAGGAGAAGACTCCCGTGGGAAACGACCTTGGGATATGAGTGGCCCAGCAGACGAGATAAGCACGAGAGCCAAGACAAGGCAACATCAACAACAGCTACAGCAACAAAAGAAAAGAGGCCCGATCTCAGGCATAACCCCTACAGTGACAACAGGACAAGAAAAAGGTACAGCAGTCTCCATGGATGCAGTGTCGCAAGCCCTTCTTAAGATAAACCAATCTCTGGAGAATTTAACAAAGCAGACGGCAGAAAATACCAAGAAATTGACAGAGAATTCACAGAAATTGACAGATTTAACAACAAGACTTGACCTGAATACAGAATCTATAAACAGGCTTACGCAAGAAAATTCTGCCACACGTCAAATTGCGGAGGAAGCCAGAACTATTGCTGGAGAGACCCAAGAAAAATTAGAACCGATTGCCAGGAAGGTCTATGACCACGACGCAACTCTGGCATTGTGGGAACTACAAAGAAAAGAAAGGAATTTGAAATTACGATCAATTCCAGAGGACGAAGGAGATAATCTTACGGACTTCTTAACGCAAGAGTTTGCTGACGCCTGGGAAGATCTAGAGGAAGACGAATTTAAAATCACAACAGCATTTAGACTGGGCAAAAAACAGAACAGAAAGGCACCGAGAGACTGTTTGATTACCTTGAGATCGAAGGAGGAAAGAGACAAAATTTTAAGACTGCATTTTGAAAAAGCCTTACAAATCGGGAACTCACCGATACAGATCTTTAAAGATATTCCTAAACACATTCTGGACTTGAGAGCTTCTTACAAGGATTTGGTCTACCTGCTGAAGAAGAACACCATTCTCTTCAGGTGGGAATTTCCACAGGGATTGTCTTTTGATTACAGGGGGAAGAAGGTGAAAATAAAGACGATACAGGATAAAGACAGGTTCCTGCAAAGAAATCAAGAAGACTTACAGAAAGGAACTGTAGACCCAATTGCTGAGCAAAAGAGTGTAATAGACATCTTGAACCTCTCGTTTGGACAGAACCTTCCACCACCAACAGAGGAGGAACAACAATTGGGAGCTGTTGGAGGAATACCAGAAAAATAACAAGATGGCCCTGCAATTCCTTAGTTGGAATTGTAATGGGATGAACATGCCTTTGAAGAGACGACAAGTATTCCATATTTTGTACAGAGAACAACTGGACTTGATTTGCTTACAGGAAACTCATATAACTAGAGCTCACAGGAGACTGCTTATAAATAAAAGATTGGGACAAGAATTTATTTCGTCGGACAAAGTGAAAAAAAGAGGAGTTGTGATTTATGTAAAAGAGAAGTGGGCCCCAAAAATGATGTTCAAGGATGAACAAGGAAGATATTTAGCGGTGGAGATACAGGTACAAGGAGAAAATTTTTTGATAATTGGGATCTATGCACCAAATGAAGGTAAAGCAGAATTCTTCAAAAAACTTCATGAAACCTTGATGGACTATTTGGAATATAATATGATAATTATGGGAGATATGAATGGTGTAGTCTCTACAAACATGGACAAGACACAAAGACTGACACTTACTAAAGAAGGGAGACTCCCGAAGACCTTCTTTGAAATGACTGAAAATATGGACTTAATAGACATCTGGAGAACAAGGAACCCTCTTGAAAGAGAGGGAACCTTTTTCTCCCAAGCAAAGATGACCTGGACCAGAATCGACCAAATATGGGTTACTAGTGGAATGGCTCCGAAGATTAAGAAGGTAGAAATCTGCCCAAAAACCTGCTCCGACCATAACGCCGTGAAGATGGAAATGAAATTTACAACAACTGGTCAGTTTAGATGGAGAATGAATGACACCCTGTTTCGAGATAGAGAGATCCACAAGAAGGCCCAAAAAACTCTAAAGGACTATTTTGAAATTAATCTAAAGGGCGATGTGGAAAAAAGAGTGATCTGGGACGCAAGTAAAGCTGTGATGCGAGGATTTTTGATTCAACAAAACTCAATAAAGAAGAGAAAGCAGAATGAGAAAAAGGAAAAACTTTTGGAAAAGATAAAAGAAGGAGAGAAAAAATTAAGATCAAAACCAAAGTCCCAGGAGATTTTAAGGGAGATTAAGTTATATCAAACACAATATATGGAATTGATGAACCAAGAGATAGAGTGGAAAATAAAGCAAATGAAACAAAAGACATTTGAGTCGGCAGACAAATGTGGTAAACTTTTGGCATGGCAACTAAAGAAAAGACAGAAATTAAATACAGTTACAAGTTTAGAAGTGGATGGAAAGACTATATCTAAACCCAACGAGATAAGAAATTGTTTTGTGAGCTATTTTAAAAAACTTTATTCTCAAGGACTACAAAATGAAGAGGACATAGATAAATTCCTTAACAAATTTGGATTACAGAAAATCTCTCATCAAAGCAAGATGGATCTAAACCAGAGAATTACAGAACAAGAGATAGAGGGTGCCATTCAGGACATGCAATTGGGCAAATCTCCAGGGCCAGACGGACTGACTTCCAGATATTACAAATCTTTAAAGGAATGGCTGATACAACCGTTAAAGGACGTCTGTAACGAGATCTTAGAGGGAAAAAGGGCACCCGAATCGTGGAAAGAAGCATATATTTCACTCATACCAAAGACAGAGACTGAAAAGACTCAACTGAAGAACTACCGCCCAATTTCGTTACTCAATGTGGATTACAAAATTTTTGCAGACATTTTAGCAAAAAGATTCAAAAGAGTACTGATGGAGAAGATTCACAGAGACCAAGCAGGCTTTCTCCCAAAGAGACACCTCTCAGACAATGTTAGGAATATAATAGACATTTTGGAAAAGTTAGAGGTGAATATAAATACTAAGGTAGTTTTGATATTTGTGGATGCGGAGAAAGCCTTTGACAATATTTCTTGGAGTTTTATGAAAAAGAATCTTCATGGGATGGGGGTAGGACAAGGATTTGAGAATGGTATGGGTGCAATATATTCCGAACAAAAAGCTAAGTTGATTGTAAACAATGTAATAACTGAGGAACTTAAGATAGAAAAAGGAACACGACAGGGGTGCCCAATTTCTCCATTGCTTTTTATTTCGGTCCTGGAGGTGTTGCTGAACATGATTAGAGAGGACCAGCAAGTTAAAGGTGTAAAGGTCGGAGCCAAACATTATAAGTTAAGAGCATTTGCAGATGACTTGGTATTGACCTTGCAAGAGCCAAACACTAGTACAAAAAGAGTGTTGGAAATAATCCAACAATTTGGACAGGTAGCTGGATTTAAATTGAATAAACAAAAAACTAAAGTCTTAGGGAAAATCTAACAGACATGGAGAAGAATAAGTTTCAAGAAGAGACAGGTTTGATGGTGGTTAAGAAGGTGAAATATCTAGGGGTTAATTTAACATCTAAAAACTTGAATTTGTATAAGGACAACTATGAAAAATGTTGGTCAGAAATTAAAAAAGATCTAGAAATATGGTCAAATTTGAGATTGTCAATGTTAGGCCGAATTGCAGTGATTAAGATGAATGTATTGCCTAGAATGTTATTTTTATTTCAAACTTTGCAGATTATTGACAAGATGGACTGTTTCAAGAGGTGGCAGAAAGACATTGCGAAATTTGTCTGGCAGGGCAAAAAGCCCAGAATAAAATATAAAATATTAACAGATGCAAAAGAAAGAGGGGGATTTGCCCTGCCGGACTTAAAATTGTACTATGAAGCAGCAGCATTCTGCTGGCTGAAAGAATGGATGCTCCTCGAGAATACAGATATCTTGGACTTAGAAGGTTTCAATAATGCATTTGGTTGGCATGCATATCTATGGTATGACAAAATTAAAGTGCATAGTGCCTTTAAAAATCATATTGTTAGGAAAGCGCTGTTTAATGTTTGGATGAGATATAAAGATCTGTTGGAAAACAAAACCCCTAGATGGTTGTCACCTTTAGAGGCTAAGGCACACAAGAAAGTCAATATGGAGGTCGGATGGCCAAAGTATTGTGAGATTTTAGAACAGGATGGAGAGAAATTGAAATTAAAGAGCCATGAAAAACTAAAACCCAAAGTACAAGATTGGCTCCACTATTATCAAATAATGGAGGTTTTTAAACAAGACAGGAAAATTGGCTTCCAGGTGGAAAAATCAAAACTTGAGACAGAACTGTTAGAACCCAATACTAAAAATTTGTCAAGAATGTATAACCTGCTGTTGAAATGGAATACACAAGATGAAACAGTTAAATCAGCTATGATTAAGTGGGCACAGGACATTGGTCATAATATTATGTCTGCTGACTGGGAAAGGTTGTGGAACACCGGTATTAAATTTACGGCATGTAATGCCTTAAAGGAAAACGTGATGAAAATGATCTATAGGTGGTACATGACCCCAGTTAAGCTAGCAAAAATTTACCATTTGCCTGATAACAAATGTTGGAAATGTAAGGAAACTGAAGGTACTTTTTATCATCTTTGGTGGACATGCCCGAAGATTAAGGCTTTCTGGGAAATGATATATAATGAAATGAAAAAGGTATTTAAATATACCTTCCTTAAGAAACCAGAGGCCCTTCTCTTGGGCATTGTCGGCCAATTGGTGCCAAAGAAGGATAGAACTTTTTTCATGTATGCAACAACAGCAGCAAGAATACTGATCGCAAAGTATTGGAAGACACAAGATCTACCCACCTTGGAAGAATGGCAGATGAAAGTGATTGACTATATGACATTGGCGGAAATGACGAGCAGAATCCGTGACCAGGGAAAGGAGACTGCGGAAGAAGACTGGAAGAAATTTAAGATTTACCTTAAGGACTATTATAAACTTGATGAATCTTAGAATGTCGAGATTTTACAGAGAGAAAGGGTTGCAGTAATATAAGATTAGATTAAGAAAGGACTATGATGAATTAGGACGGGAAAAAACATTTACAAGTTGCTATAAAAATTTGGACATGAGGATGCAGAAAGGGGAGGTATGGGGAAGTCCGAGGAAAGAAGTTTATGAAAGGACATTATGAAATTATACTTGTTTGTTTGTCTTTTGTTTTTTAATGTTTGTTTGTTATAAAAACTTTTGTAAAACCAATAAAAATCTTATAAAAAAATAATAATCTTTGATGTATTTATTACTTTAATTATTTACTTATAGATGAATGCCAACTCTCATTATTCCAGTTACAGATAGGTAGCCGTGTTGGTCTGCCATAGTCAAAATAAAAAAAATCCTTCCAGTAGCACCTTAAAGACCAACTAAGTTAGTTCTTGGTATGAGCTTTCGTGTGCATGCACACGAAAGCTCATACCAAGAACTAACTTAGTTGGTCTTTAAGGTGCTACTGGAAGGATTTTTTTTTTATTTTAACTCTCATTATATTATCAACACAGTGCAGAACACTGAATACTTTGCTAGGTGAACACTTTATAAGAGGAAACATTACCTGCCAAGGCTCTACATTCTGAGAAGAGAGTCTGTCTCCACCTTTTGTCCTTTTGTGGATGGCTTCAGATGAGTACCTAATATGTAAGGCATGTGCCAGAGCATAGACAGCGTTATAGATACTGTAGCTGTGGCCGGTCATGCTCATTTCAAAAAATGGTGCAGGAAGGCTCTCCAGCAACTCTTCTCCAGTACATGTGTCTGCTGGCCCAGTGGAATTTGAAAGTGAACAAACAAATGCTTGTTCCCAGAAATTGCTGATAAAACCATCTGCATCTGCCCACGAAGGCTTTATACTCCTTAGAAAGTCTGAGAAGTCTTGAATCTCATTGGAGTGAATGGCAAAGGAGATAGCACCATGGAACATTTGTATATTAACTTTCACAATTTTTTTAAAATAATATAATATGAAATCAATTTGGGCTGTTGTAATCCATACTTTTCCTCCAGGTTGTTTCCTCTTAGATGGAGGCAATATCAGCTGAATTATATTCCTTACCTCTATGGTACTTGATAGCCATATAATAGATGCACTTTCTCCATATATGACAATTGCATTTGCTCTGCTTGCCATGAAAGCTGGGGACAAAACCCTTGTTTCACCCAACATATCAGCTATGTTACCCGTGAAATGCAGATGGTATTCAATTTTTTCAGTGAATTCTGAACAGATTCCATTCTGGAAAAGCATTGGTTCAATGATCTGCAAGAAACGTTCTCCAACTTCATTATTTGGAGTGATGAGCCCGACCCATTTCCATCCAAAATGCAGAAGTAACTGGATAATTCCTTTGTACTGAAGATCTTCATTGGGGACCATGCGGTAGAAGGAAGCAAGTTTGATTTGATCATTTGTGGCTGGTTCAAATGAACCATATGAAATCTGAAAAAGGAAAAAGCCAAACCTTTCCAAGTGGAAACAAGAATTCACAATGCACCCATTTTCTGAGTAGAAATCCTGTATATCCCATATTTACTAATCTTACAGAGGGTCAAACCCCATTACATAAAAAGAATATTTCTCAATTATTTTTTTAGATATTAATTCCTATTATGGGAGTCATCACAGCTGCATACTTGTACACAAGGATTCTCTCCAAGAACAAGAGAGCTTTTATCCTTGCACTGCCTTCAACAATACTCCAAAGTGGAACTGGAGAAATACAAGCAATTTATCATATTCTTTTGGCTTATAATCTTTATAACGCTTGTAGGGAGAGGTTGGTGTCATATCTACTAAGAACACTCGTTGGTGGATATCTTGGAAATCCTGTACATTTCCTGAATATTATACATTTTATTCTTCTGTGACCACAATAAACCATATCCTATGAAAGTAAAATACCAGCAAAAATTAAGGCAACTAATATGAAGTCAAGTAATGCAGTAGAACAACACCATATTGATAAGAATACATCCATCCCCAAATGCCAGAAAAATAACAAAAAAATTGTTTTTGATTAGCCTTTGAAAGTGGACAGTACTAAACATCACCATACCTATGAAAGAGGGGATCTTATGATTCCTAAGGAGAAGGACATTATTGTCCCAAGTTATTTATGGCTTTGTAAGTCAGCTTCATCACTACGAAGTGGGACTGGTATACCTCTCATGCAACTAGGGCAGTGCTTTCAGGAATAATGTAATGTGAACCCATCAAGGTGCCCCATTCATCCAACTGGAACTTTTTGAACAAACTTTCCTTAAATATATTATACACACATTCCTTAGAACCTGGGTCCTTTCATGTACATTGTTGGGTATTAATATTCTACCCCCCCCAATACCCATCTATTGCAACCCGTTTCCCTTTTCCATTTTACCACTCCATATTATCCATAAACAGATTCCTAGTGAAAGAAGAAAAGTGTGAACAATGGCATGAAATAACCATTTTTCAAAATCCATATTCTACCTGTGGAATCTTGTGAAGACCTAAGACATCTGCCATGGATGAGGAGGTGTCAGAGCTAAGTCCCCCAATGACTCCTACTACATTTTTCTGAATGCCACATATGTAGTTGGGGACAAAGTGATGAGATTTAAAGAGCAGATCCAGAGTGTTCCGGTAGGTCATCTTTGAATCAAAATAGCTATCATAGATGTGGAATCCAAGAGTGACATTGGGCAAGATCTTGGGATTCTCGTTGATCTCGTCAACAGCAAACACCAAGGCGAGGATGTGTGGGTAGAACTTTGTCATCACTCTGCAAATAAAGTATGTTACTATTTTATGGGGTATTCAACAGTGCACAACACTTAGATCTGAGGGATACAACTGCCTCAATTAAATCATGTTGGAAACAGGGAAATTGTTTTGTGCCTTTAGAGTTACTGTTTGGATCTCTCTTCCATCTGACTCAGTTTGTTTGAACACATAGCTTGAGAAAAGATTTTCAGTTTTTATAACCATGTTGCTTTTCATCACTAGAGCCATGCACAGTTATTTAAATCCTTACTACAGCTAGGTAGTAAACTACAATCCCTTTGTCAGTTCTTTTTCCTAGCAATGCAAACTGTTCTGAAATGAAAATAAAGGAATTGAAAATGAAATGAAATGAAAATAAAGGAATTGGCAGCTGCGATTTTGAATATAAAAAATGGCAAGTGATGATCTGGCAGTGAAGATTGTAAAATGGCTCTCATCCTATTATTACTAAATGCATTTCAAGTTTGTCCCTGATTGTTTTCAATGTGCTTTAAACATGAATTCAATTTTATACCATCCTTCAACACAGCGGCTCAAGCTGGATACCACAGCTCCCCTCTCTCCCCTTACATACTCATGAGAGCCCCACATTGCAGTTGGCCAAGAAAATGGAGATTTGAACCCAGATGTCCCCAATGCAAGTCTGCCATGTTAAATTACTGTGGGCAGGAGGACCATGGCTAGAAAGCAAGTGGTGGTGATGTGAAACTGAATCAGCTCAAACATGGCTAAGGTTTCATTTTGCACCTGGAACTTGGAAGGGAAGGGGCAGTGGTGAAGACAGCTTACTTCTTCACTACAATTGTGTCTACAACTAGCTGTCCGGAAGAACTTTTCAATGTTGAATATACGTTTGTTATCTGGCCAAGAGAAGATTTCTCTTATAACGTTAGCAGCCTGCTATTATAACTTTAAAAACACTTTAGGGATGGAATCAATCAGATTTGGAGTTGCATACCATGATTAAGGGGGATACGGGTGGCGATCGTGGTTTAAACCACTGTGCCACTTGGACTTGATGATCGGAAGGTTGGCGGTTCGAGGCCCCGCGACAGGGTGAGCTCCCGTTGTTTGGTCCCAGCTCCTGCTAACCTAGAAGTTCGAAAGCACGCACTGCAAGTACATAAATAGGTACCACTCCGTTGGGAAGGTTAATGGCATTTCTGTGCTCTGCTCTGGCTTTGCCAGAAGCAGCTTAGTCATGTTGGCCACATTACCCAGAAAAACCATCTGCGAAAGCCGACAAACGCTGGCTCCCTTGGCCTGTAAAGCGAGGTGAGCGCCGCAACCCCAAAGTTGTTCACGACTGCACTTAACTGTCAGGGGTCCCTTTACCTTTACCGTGATTAAAGCCAGTCAAATGGTATGCAGTGCGCCCTCTGTTCCATTTTTGCTAGATCACTTTAAATTATTGTGGCCAGAGGATGTAGTCAATGCACTTGAAGAAATGAAGCTGCCAAATTGACCCTTGCCCAGCTTATGGAAGGAAGTGCAAGGGTCCTAGAGCTTCCCACCTGGTTCCCAAAGCTGGAAAAGTGCTAACTAGGTTTTGGGAAGGAGGCAGGAGGACTCTGCACCTTATCAGAGCCCATGCCTCTTTCCCAAAGCCCAGCGCCTTGCTTACCAGGTTTTGAGACAGCACTCCCATGGCTTGTACCCAATGCGTGGCCACTTCTCACAAAACCCTAACGCCGCTCCTGTGACTTGGGAGGTCTAGTGAGTGATCAAGACTTCATTGGAGGATGGAGAGATACCATGTATCTTGGAGCAGGTTATGGCGTAGTCCCTCTTTCAAAGTACTGCTCTAAACTAAGAGAAGAATAGTCTTATAAAATCTTACTATTGGGTTTAATCTTACTTTGGGTTTCAAAGTGAACCAAGTGCTTTATAGTCAGATATAAATGTAGAAAGAATAAATGAAATGATCTTAAGAGCTGTTTACTTACAGTGGGTTGGGAATAAAGACCTGAGATGGGTGTTCATGGAAGGAAATGCTGGGGAATATGTAATGGATATGAGACACTATCCCACCAAGGATAAGGTCACCTTGTTCATACCACTCATGTGGAATATGCACAGGATTATTTCTGCTGCAAAAAACAGTGTGCACTTGGGCCACCATATTGGGAAACAGCAAGAGAAGAAGCAGCAACCACATCCTCATCACAAATATCCTTCTACACCTGGAGATTTGTAGCCACTGACTCTGCCAATTCTGTACTTAAAGAGGCAGGTATCCACCTTCCCCTTAACTTCGGCACTGTCACAAAAAATTCATTGAATGCTATAATTTGAATTCTAACCAATACAATGCAAAACCAAAAGCTGGCCTCACCTTTCCTCCCTTACCTTAGTTGTCAATGGAACACTGGAGTGCTTTTAATCATTTCAGGTTTCAGGTTTCAGATTTCATTTTTTATTTCCCATTCTGCCTTCTAGAGCTTTTCCAGGTGAATTAATTACCATAATTTTAATAATTACAGAGGAGATAATCACCTTTGCAATATATTTGGATTCTATGCTTCATAATCAGTAGGTTAATTTCTGAAGTAAACATATCTGTCACATAACAGAATCAAAGGTTAGGAATCTCTAGGGGCATCTTGTCCTATCTGCTTGCTAATGTAGGACATCCAGAACTATAAACAAAGAAAAAGAAAAATACCCCACCTGTAGGCAGGCATCCATCTTTTCCCAAAAAATCCATCTATCAAAATGTGTTTTGAAGTGAGCCAACTGCATCCTTTCCCCATTTGTCTAATTTCCTACTGCTATTGGCCCTGACACTCTCTGACATATGTAACATTGATTCCAGTTGCTGGATCTTGGAAACAACGATGGAAAAACAAGCTGGTCTCTGATTGTAATAAATTATTCATTGATTGACAATGATGGAAAAGGTCCAAAGCATATCAGGATACAGAGACCCTGGATAATACAGCCTCTATACTTTTGAAAGAACATTTATATACTGTTTGAAGCTGAGTGACATGCTTGAGAATGCCCCAGTGTCAGGGCCTGGCTGGACGAGGAAGAGTAGTGGCAGCCGATGGCCCAGGAGGGACCTGAGTGGGAAGGAGACTTTGAAGGTTCAGACTGGTGGGACAGAGAGAAATCACCAGCGGAGACTGAAGGTGAAAGGCTTTTTAAAAAAATATTTATTAAAAGTTTCAGGATTACAGAAAAGAAGAAAAAATAGGAAACAACACTACAATACATAAAAAGAAGAAAAACAAAACAAAACATAAAAACCAATACAACAATACAACAAAAAGAAGAAAAAAACACAAATCCCATATTGCATATCTTTAACTTCCATTTGCTTGTTTCATTGACCTCCTCACACCTCTTTTTTTGTATTCTAGTTTAATTAGTTATTTCAGCAAATTCTTTCCATCTTTCTCAATTTTTATTGAATAATTTATCTTAACAATTTAACCTATTAATTAACTCAGCGAATCCTTTCCATCTTTCCCCATATTCTGTTATTCAAATTGCCTTGATTTATTTAACCTTATCTTACCGTAAAATACCTTAGAGCTTGAAATTTAATACTCATTTATACATGACTCCTTATATCATTTCTACTAAAGCCATATAGTTTCATTCCAACATTTTCCCTAATATTCATTAATTTTAGGCTAATTCCCTAAATAAATTTTTTTCTTTATAAATTTTCTTCCAATCTTCATCCAAAGTCTCTTCTTCCTGGTCTCGGGTCATGTCAGTCCTTATTGTCCATTCCATCTAGTCCATCAACCTGGTAATCTTATGTCCGAGGCTCTTAAGTCTCTTCCATGTCCCTTCTGCAGATCTTCTTCTTGTTGTTTATACCTGCACTTTTCCTTGTCTTTTGTTGGTCTCTTTCTTAATTTCTTTCCTTTCTCATTGAGGAGTAGGTCTCTGGGAGATTCCAGCCCAAATTTATCTCCATCTCCCTTCATCAAACCAGCCTATTCCCCACAGTCCCACTCCCCACAGTCATCAATGTAATCCAAAAAATATTTAAGAGCATATTTCAAAGTCCCTCCGAAGTTAAGAACCTCCTCAGCTCCAGACTCCCCCTGGCCCACTCCAACTTCAATCTTCAAAAACAGCGGCTTATGCTCCTGCAGGGCCTCGGATCTCTCCATTTGTATTATTTGAGGTGCAACCGCAACGTCCTCCACTATCTTTTTTTTTTTTAAAAAAATAATGTTTATTAAAGTTTCACAAACAATAAAAAGTTTCAAAATTTAGACATAAGAAAAACTACAAAAATATAAAAATACAAAAACAAAACACATAAAAGATACACAATAGAAAACAGTTAACAAAAGAAGGGAAGGGAAAAAAGAACAAAAAAAACCAAAAGACAAAACAGAAAATAGATTAGTATTTTCATATCTTACACTTCATTCACTAGTTTCTTGACCTCCTCACACCTCCCATTTTGTATTCCAGTTCAGATATTAAATTCAGCAAATCCTTACCCTCTAGCATTTATCCTCACTCAAGATATTAACCTATTACAAATATCAATTTTCCAATTATCAATCCCTATTTACATTTTCTTAGAAATCTTTTTACCAATACCACTTATTTTCCATCAGACATCGTTTTAATATTCCTTAATTTTACAGTGCTTCTGCAAGTAGTCTTTAAATTTCTTCCAGTCTTCCTCCACCAACTCTTCTCCCTGGTCACGAATTCTGCCAGTCATTTCTGCCAATTCCATGTAGTCCATCACTTTCATCTGCCATTCTTCCAGTGTGGGTAGCTCCTGTGTCTTCCAATACTAACCTCCTCCATTATCTTCTGCACTTGCACTTGCCCAATCAATACAGGTTCCTGATTTGGTCCCTGAATGTTTTCTGTATCAGTATTCCCTGTTTATCCGCAGTTACTGACCACAACAGTCATCAAATCCGTTTTCTCATTCATCAAATCCATCTCCTCATGCATCTGTTCCAACAAAGCACTTGTCTTGCATAAAGCAAGCACCAAAACTTCCCCCCAGCACATTTTTATTCAAGGTCAAAGGACTGGTCCCACGATCTTAATCTTACAGCTGTAAAGTCCCCAAGTAGACTGCAGCAACAATTTAACAAGCTCCCTCTAGAGGAGACAATTTCTATTTGTATCCATCTTTTTAAGGCAAGTCCAACAAAGGAAAATTACTTTCATTTTTCAGATATTTTGTTTCTTAGAATGCAAAAGGCAACATTGGAATCAGTTTATTTCTCTTTTTTAGCTATCTGTCAAAGTGTTCCATTCACAGTCAATGAACATCTCCAACAATTTCTGTCTCTGACACCCTGTTCCCAGGTTTGAGACGGTGGAAACTTGTCTTTCTTTACTCCCTCTCCTGCAGGCTTAAACAGTCAAAGTCCCCCCCCCTTTTCTCCTGCTTCCAAGGGGGTTTTAGTGGTTATAAATGAAGGAAATTTAGACTTTTATAAATGACCTTCCAGTCTTTAGCTTACAAGGTTTTTGCTTCAGTCTATATACAAAAAGCGGAAGGCGGACTTCCTGTTTTGAACCTTCCCGCTTCGGTGCCAAATTAGGATATTTCTTGATCCAATTTTCCGTTTCTACTCATGGGTACTTGTTTTAAATCCAATTGTCCACAGGAAAAAGTCAGCGCTCTCCAGCAATGGCTGTGTGGCTTCACTCCGTGAAAGTAGCAATCAGTTCGCAGCACCGCGCCGCTCACCCCACTTCACTCTGGAGCCCCAAAATGGGGTTCCCCGTGAGTAGGGGAGGCACTCCTGGTGCCCTGCTGAACCCCACGTTCCCAGGCTTTCTCCGCCTGGGATTTCTAGCGGGTCCCCACCTTCGCCGCGGCAGGAAGACCCAGTTTCCACAGAGCCAGTTCATCCGGTCGGAGGAACTCCACCATTCGTTGATGGCGCTAACCCGGAAGTTCGAGTGAAGGTGAAAGGCTTGAGGGAACCAGAGATGCTTATAGAGAAGGAGTAGGGGTTGTGTCTTCTGGTCTGCAATACAGTACTGATTTGTCTGCCGAGCTGGCAGCTTCCCACACTTTTTCAAATACCCTCCCTTGTGGCATGTTCCCTCAGCCTCCTCTCCTCTGCCCTCTCCTTGCTGCTGCCGCCGCCATGCCTGGTCTCTAAGCTGCCCCCTACCCCTCCTAACACTGCCCCATGGGGGCTTTGGAAGCACCCTCTGGTCAGCCCTACAGGCACCATTCACCTGAGGAGCTTGTAGCCAAGGCTGTGCAAATCTTTGGGAGGCCGAGTCACAAGAGGGCATCAGAGGAGGGAGGAAAGGGAAGAGGAAGAGAGGCCAGTGTTGACTGTGGCACCCCTGACCATCATTCAAGGCACTCCAGGATGCCACAGCACACTGGCTGAAAACCACTAGTTCAAGACATTTCTCTCTTACTCTGGTCAGAAGCATAAATGCAGAAGACTGTCAGGGTGGCCCATCAGTGCAAGACAGTTATATACACTGTTATGCCATCCAGATGTTTCTGGACTACAGTTGCCATCATCCTTGATAATAATGGCTTGTTGTAAGCTGGTGGGAGCTGTTGTTCAGCAACATCTGGAGGGCCATAGATTAACTACCCCTGGTGCAAATAATAGCGTGGTGTAGAATAAAGTTCCATCTCTAGGGTGGTATTTATCTGCCACTGCTATTATTATTATTATTATTATTATTATTATTATTATTATTATTATTATTATTATTATTTATACACCACCTAATAAACAGAGGTCTCAGGGTGTTTCACAAAGAAGACCACAACATATAAAATCACCTTAGAGCCTGGAGGAGTGTCTATGGCAAGTTGAGTCACTTCCATCTGATGTTCAGTTCAGAGCACTTTTAAATGTTCTGCTTCAACATATTATGAACAATGTAAATGAATACATACATAAATGTAGGGGCTTCAAAATGAATCAAAATGAGTGATTATTTTGAAATAAATCTGAAAACTACAGTGGAAAAAAGAGTAATCTGGGACGCAAGCAAAGCGGTCATGAGGGGGTTTCTGATACAACAGAATGTGATAAAGAAAAGAGCTCAGAATGAGAAAAAAGATAAGATCTTGGAGAAAATAAAAGAAGGAGAGAAAAAATTAAGATCGAAACCAAAGTCACAGGAGATTCTGAGAGAAATTAAACTGTATCAAGCACAATATACAAAATTGATAAACCAGGAAGTTGAATGGAAAATCAAACAAATGAAACAAAGGACTTTTGAATCGGCAAATAAATGCGGAAAACTGCTAGCATGGCAGTTGAAAAAGAGACAGAAATTGAATACGGTTACCAACTTAGAGATTGAAGGGAGAAATATTCAGAACCCTGTGGAGATCAGAAAATGTTTCCAGAGATACTTTAAACAACTTTATACCCAAGGGCCGCAAAAAGAGACTGAGATAGACCAATTTTTAAGAAACAATGGATTACCAAAACTATCTCAAGAAAATAAGATAATACTGAACTATAAAATAACAGAACAAGAGATTGAAGGTGCCATTCAGAACATGCAATTGGGCAAATCTCCAGGGCCGGATGGGCTAACCTCCAAGTATTATAAGATCTTGAAAGAAGTATCTGATCCAACCATTGAAGGAGGTCTGCAATGAGATCATGGAGGGGAAGAAGACACTGGAATCGTGGAAAGAAGCTTTCATCACACTTATACCTAAATCTGAAACTGAAAAGACACAACTTAAGAACTACCGTCCCATTTCCCTTTTAAATGTGGATTACAAAATTTTTGCAGATATTTTAGCAAATAGATTAAAAAGAGTGTTAAATGAAGTGATTCACAAAGACCAGGCAGGCTTTCTCCCAGGCAGACATTTGTCTGATAATACAAGGAATATTATCGACATTTTGGAACTTTTGCAAATGAATACTAATACAAAAGCAGTGCTGATTTTTATCGATGCGGAGAAGGCCTTTGACAATATCTCATGGAATTTTATGAAGAACAATCTTAAAGGGATGGGAGTGGGACGGGGGTTTGAAAATGGCATAGACGCAATTTATTCAGAACAAAAGGCAAAATTGATAGTCAATAATGTGGTGACAGAAGAGTTTAAAATTGAGAAAGGAACACGACAAGGTTGCCCTATTTCCCCACTGTTATTTATTTCGGTCCTAGAGGTGCTCCTGAACATGAACAGAGGGGACCGGTTGGTTGAAGGAATCCAGGTCGGAGCCAAACAGTATAAACTTAAGGCTTTTGCAGATGACTTGGTTTTGACATTACAGGAGCCAGAATCTAGTACGAAAAGGGTGTTAGAACTGATTCAAGAATTTGGTCGGGTGGCAGGATTTAAATTAAACAAGCAGAAAACTAAGGTTTTGGAAAAAAAACACTTGACAATTTTGGAAAAAGAAAGGTTTCAGAAGGAGACAGAGTTAAATGTGGTTAACAAGGTGAAATATCTAGGGGTTAATATGACGGCTAAAAACCTGAATTTATTTAAAGACAACTATGAAAAATGTTGGTCAGAAATCAAAAAGGATTTAGAAATTTGGTCAAAACTGAAGCTTTCCTTGTTGGGTTGAATTGCTGCTATAAAGATGAATGTACTGCCAAAAATGTTGTTTTTGTTTCAGACCTTGTAGATTGTGGACAAGATGGAATGTTTCAAGAGGTGGCAGAGAGATATCTCTAGGTTTGTCTGGCAGGGCAAAACGCCCAGAATAAAATTTAAAATATTAACTGATGCTAAAGAAAGAGGGGGGTTTGCCCTGCCAGACATGAAACTGTTTTATGAATCAGCAGCTTTCTGCTGGTTGAAAGACTGGCTACTTCTAGAGAACACTGATATTTTGGATTTGGAAGGGTTCAACAATGTGTTTGGGTGGCATGCATATTTGTGGTACGACAAGGTTAAAGCTCATAAAGCTTTTAAGAACCATATAGTCAGGAAGGCAGTGTTTAATGTCTGGACAAGATACAAAGATTTATTAGAAAGTAAGACCCCAAGGTGGCTGTCACCAATGGAAGCTAAGGCTCAGAAAAGACTCAATATGGAGGCCAACTGGCCAAAATATTGGGAGATAGTAGAAAAAGATGGAGACATATGGAGACTGCAGAGTTTTGAGAAATTGAAGGACAAAGTGCGAGATTGGTTACATTATGGTCAGATTAGGGAGGCCTTTAATAAGGATAAAAAAACAGGCTTCCAGGTGGAAAAATCGAAACTAGAAACAGAAATGTTAGAACCAAAAACTAAGGTACTTTCAAGAATGTATAACTTGCTGTTAAAATGGAACACTCAGGATGAAACGGTTAAATCAGCTATGATAAAATGGGCGCAAGACATTGGCTACAATATTATGTTTGCTGACTGGGAACGGTTATGGACCACCGGTGTGAAATTCACGGCATGTAATGCCTTGAAAGAAAATATTATGAAAATGATATACAGGTGGTACATGACCCCAGTCAAGCTTGCAAAAATATACCATTTGCCAGTCAATAAGTGTTGGAAATGTAAAGAAACTGAAGGAACATTCTTTCACCTTTGGTGGACGTGCCCAAAGGTTAAGGCCTTCTGGGAAATGATCTATAATGAACTAAAAAAGGTATTTAAATATACCTTCCTTAAGAAACCAGAGGCCTTCCTTTTGGGCATTGTCGGCCAAATGGTGCCAAAGAAGGACAGAACTTTCTTTATGTATGCGACAACAGCAGCAAGAATACTCATCGCAAAGTACTGGAAGACAGAAGATTTGCCCACTCTGGAAGAATGGCAGACGCAACTGATAGACTACATGGAATTGGCAGAAATGACTGGCAGAATCCGAGACCTGGGAGAAGAGATAGTGGAAGAGGACTGGAAGAAATTTAAGGATTATTTGCAAAAGTATTGTAAACTGTATGAATGTTAGAATGATGCAGGATATAAAGATAACGTGGCATTAGTGACATATTTGAAAGGAGTATGCAAAATTGGTTTATAAGAACAAAGGTAAAATTTGAACAATATTATGTCAAGCTCAAATAACTGATAATAAAGGGGGGAAATTGGAGACATAATAGGTGAAATGTGTAATATAAAATAAGATTTAAAAGAAGGTGAAGTATTGCTGAATAAGATTTTGTAAATGGGAACACAGAAAAGGGAGATGTGAGGGAGTCAAGAAAAAGGGTTATGGAAATAATATTTAAGAAATTGAACCATTTTTTAAATGTCTTTTTTATGCCTTTTTTGTTTTTTTGTATGCTTCGTATATTTTTCTTGTCTTTTTGGGGGTTTTTTTTGATTGATTGTGATGGTGTTTTTCTTTTCTTTGGTTGTGAATGTGAAGTTTGTTGTATTGTTTAAAACCTTTAATAAATATTTTATTTATATATATATATATATATATATATATATATATATATATATATATATATATGCAGGTTTTGGTGTCTTCGGGTGTCTTCCCGTGTAAGAGTCGGGGTGTCTGTGCGACGTTTCGACGAGGTCTCACTCGTCATCTTCAGGCTGGTGCTTTCGGCTTCTTGTTACTGGAACAGAGCAGAGTCTGGTGTTTGAGTTCCTATAAATACTGTTGAGGGGTGTGGTGTATAGCCTCCAACGTTCTGGGCAGAGAGGAAGTTCCTAGATTAGTGTGCCTTTTCTTCTTTTGTTCCTTAATTACTTGAGGGATATCTTGGGTGATTTCATGAGTGATATTCTGAATACCACTGGGTGGGTCATTAAGTGTAGATTAGTTGCTAAAGCTTTCGTGTCTTGACCTCTTGAGCTTGTGAAGAGTTTTTCTGAGAAGATGGCTGTGCTGCATTTAGTTGTGCTCTGGCTTGGCTTCGTGTATAGGGGCAACATGAACAAGCGTGACGACACGTCCCGCCTGCCAGACATCTGGAAATTAGCCCTCCCCACAAAAACCGACACCAGAACCAGAGGCACACAGAACGCCGTCACCAATCAACCACACCAGACCCAAACCCTGACCCTCTCCACAGACATATTACAGACTCCATCCAGTAGCCAAACTATAGTGGCACCTCCGGATGCTGCACCCCCCTGCAATCCCTACACAGATCTGGCTGGCACAAGGCACAAAACCACAGCTCGCCCCTATACACGAGCTCACCCAATATTGGCACGTTTTGGCATGGAGCATGGTCAAATCTGGTGCACAGCCCTGCTGGATAGACTGATGGACTCAGTATAAGGCAGCTTCTCAAGTTCTTGTGTTCTTTTTCTTTTCTTCTCTCTGACCCCATCATCACCTCAGGAGAGGTTCAGGCCTCTTGGGAAGATAAGAGGGCATCTCTTTGGATGCAGGAGAAGAGTAAGGGGATGTGTAGGCATTCAAGTGGTTGGCTATCATCCACAGTTTCTTTCATACATGTAATCCCTGTTCATTGAAACCTCATAAGCAACTATGCTGGACATCACTAACATAAATTGATAAGACAATCTCTTCTGTAATTTTCATCATTTTAGGTAACATCCTTTCTTGATAAACCACAGGGAAATTACCATGACAACAAGTCTAGAGTGTAAATATAGAAATGACAAACTATTCTGTTATTTACATCTTTCTCCGAATCAGCTGCTCTCTGTTATTCAGCTCAGGCCTCACCACAATAATGTAGCATTTAGGGGAAAAGATGCAACCTAGCAGCCCAGCACTGGAAGCCAAGATGGAGAAGATCTCCACAGCCACCATGTATTTTCCTCTAGTGCTCAAGTACGTGGGAATAAAGGAGAACCAAACACTGCAGAAGACCAGCATGCTGAAGGTGATGAACTTGGCTTCATTGAAGCTGTCAGGCAACTTCCTGGCTAAGAAGGCCACAGTGAAGCTTATAATGGCCAGGAAGCCCATATAGCCTAAAACACCATAGAACATGAGAACTGACCCCTCATTACATAAGAATATAATTTCTTCATTGCTTGAATGCATGTCCACTTCTGGGAATGGTGCAGAGGTTGCCAGCCAGAAGACACAGATTCCTACTTGAATCACAGAGCAGGAAAGGACAATGGAGTAAGCCAGTTTTTTGCCTACCCACTTCCTGATTGTGGAATCTGGCTTGGTAGCCATGAATGCCAAAACCACTGAAATAGTCTTGGCCAAGATGCTAGAGAGGGCCACAGAGAAGACAATGCCAAAAGCCGTTTGTCGGAGTGGGCAGGTTGCCTTATTAGGCATTCCAATGAACATCAAGGAGCACAGGAAACACAAGAGGAGGGAGATGAGGAGAATGTAAGTGAGGCTTCTGTTATTGGCTTTGACGATGGCAGTGTTCCGGTGCTTAATGAAAATGCCAAGTACCAAAGCTGTGATCAAAGAGAATAAAAGTGCAGAGAAAGTTGAAATCATGGCCAAAGTTTCACCAAAGCCTAGGACATTTGGTTTCTTGGGAGTGCACTCATTCTGCTCTTCATTTGGATATTGATCCAAAGGACATCTGGCACAGGTTTCCAATCCTGAAAAAAGGTTGCATGACAATTGGATACAATCCGGAATATGCTTAAAAGTGTTTTTTTTAAAAACTCAGGACACCCCTTATCATAGTGTTTCCCCAAGGAAAATGTTTCAAAACTTTTAGTTCAAATGCTTGTGCCCTAGATGCTTTGAAAATAAAGCCATGCATTAAATAAAGTTATGCATGAAATCATTTCATATATGAGAAACTATTATTTGGGTGGTCCCCTCCATTTTCTTAGAACCACAGATACTTCATAATGAAATAAGAGAAATATTATAGCTGAAATCTTGGAAGCAAGAGGGGTGATTTTTATAGGATTTTAACACTGTCCCCAAAGAGCCTTGGTCTCAGAGAAAAAACCGCCACGTCTATTCCATCCTCACTTCCCCAAAACTTAAGTGTTGTCTTCCAGGACAAAATGTATGTACAGTGGTACCTCGGGTTAAGAAAATATTTCTTTCTGGAAGTCCGTTCTTAACCCGAAACTGTTCTTAACCTGAGGCACCACTTTAGCTAATGGGGCCTCAAGCTGCCTCCATGCTGCCGCCGCATGATTTCTGTTCTCATCCGGAAGCAAAGTTCTTAACCTGAGGTACTATTTTTGGGTTTGCGGAGTCTGTAACCTGATGCGGTACGACTGTATGAAATTTATGTCTTGATGCATCAAAACGGACTTGAGGTGAAGCTACACTAGTGGTTTATAAAGTTAAAATGTATTATTAAAATGTGACACCTCAGCAGTGAGCCACCAGCAATGGGAAACTGCATTAAACATTATGGAACATTATATTTCATAACGTTTAAAAGATCAATGTAGATACAGTGATGGAAAATCTTTACGTTACAGATAACGTCACATTCTTATGGTTTACTCCCTAGAAGGTTAAGATAATTTGTTCATAGTGGCAGCTTTTACTGAAACTGAAGGGAAATCAATATACTATTTTTAATAAACAATATAAATTGAGGCCATACAGAGCAAACCCCATTGCCCAGTTAAGAATTTACTAAAATTCTTAGATCACGGACTGCAGTTTCTTGAAGATGGACTTCTGGCAAGTGATGGGCTGCATCTCACAACGGTTGGGAGAAATGTTTTTGCAAAAAATCTCAGAAACCTCATCAGGAGGGCTTTAAACTGACTAATGTGGGGGAGGGAGACAGTGCTCCTGAAGGTAGGAGTCTATCAATTAATGAAGATGATCATCCAAATGTCATAGACCAAATGGAGCAAACAGCACGCGGACCTAGTGGTGGGAGGAAAAAATCCTTAAATAAGAGACACGGGGGAATGATTAATGGACTTCAATGTCTGTACACTAATGCGCAAAGCATGGGAAATAAACAAGATGAGCTTGAGCTCTTGGTACAGCAAACTAAATATGACATAATAGGCATCACTGAAACCTGGTGGGATAAGTCCCACGATTGGAATGTAATAATGGGGGGATACAATCTATTTCAGAGAAACAGACCAGACAAGAAAGGAGGAGGAGTGGCGTTATATGTCAGGGATGTGTATACCTGTGAAGAGATCCAAGATTTAGATCCTCAAAGCCAAAGTGAGAGCATTTGGGTCAAAATTAAGGGAGAGAAGAATAACAGAGACCTCATTGTGGGAGTTTACTATAGATCCCCAAGCCAAACGGAGGACATAGATGATGCCTTCCTGGAACAGATGGCCAAGCATGCAAAAGGAAGGGAGATAGTAGTAATGGGGGACTTCAATTACCCAGATATTTGTTGGACGTCAAACTCAGCCAAGAGCATAAGGTCAAACAGATTCCTCACTGGCCTTGCAGACAACTTCATTGTCCAGAAAGTGGGAGAAGCAACAAGAGGAACAGCCATTTTAGATCTGGTCCTAACCAATGTTGATGACCTGGTTAGTGGGGTAGAAGTGGAAGGATCATTAGGCGCGAGTGATCATGCTCTTCTGAAGTTTACTATACAGCGGAAAGGAGTAGCCAAGCATACTAGGACTCAATTTCTTGACTTTAAGAAAGCCGACTTCATAAAACTTAGGGAAGTGCTGGGTGAGATCCCATGGACAACAATACTAAAAGGAAAGGGAGTTCATGATGGCTGGGAGTTTGTTAAGAGGGAGATACTAAAAGCACAACGTCAGGCAATACCAATGAGACGGAAACATGGAAGGTGCCTAAAGAAGCCAGGGTGGCTATCTAAAGAACTTTTAACTGAATTAAGATTAAAAAAGGATGTGTACAAAAAATGGAAAAGGGGGGAAACCACCAAAGAGGAATTCAAACAAATAGCCAGCACGTGTAGACACAAAGTCAGAAAAGCTAAAGCACAGAATGAACTCAGGCTTGCTAGAGAGGTTAAAAGCAACAAAAAAGGCTTTTATGGGTATGTTCGTAGCAAAAGGAAGAACAAAGAAACAATGGGGTCACTCAGAGGAGAAGATGGTGAAATGCAAACAGGGGACACAGAAAGGGCTGAACTACTCAATGCCTTCTTTGCCTCAGTCTTCTCCGATAAAGAAAACAATGCCCGACCTGAAGAATTTGGAGCAAATGATTCAGCAAAGGAAACACAGCCCAGAATAACTAAGGAGATAGTACAAGAATATTTGGCTAGTTTAGATGTATTCAAGTCTCCAGGGCCAGATGAACTGCATCCAAGAGTATTAAAAGAACTGGCAGATCTCAGAACCACTGGCAGTCATCTTTGAGAATTCCTGGAGAACAGGCGAAGTCCCGGCAGACTGGAGGAGGGCAAATGTTGTCCCTATTTTCAAAAAGGGGAAAAGAGAGGACCCAAATAATTACCGCCCAGTCAGTCTGACATCAATACCAGGGAAGATTCTGGAGCAGATCATTAAGCAAACAGTCTGTGAGCACCTAGAAAGGAATGCTGTGATCACCAATAGTCAGCATGGATTTCTGAAAAATAAGTCATGTCAGACTAACCTGATCTCGTTTTTTGACAGAATTACAAGCCTGGTAGATGAAGGGAACGCAGTGGATGTAGCCTACCTTGATTTCAGCAAGGCATTTGACAAGGTGCCCCATGATATTCTTGTAAAGAAGCTGGTAAAATGCGGTCTTGACTATGCTACCACTCAGTGGATTTGTAACTGGCTGGCTGACCGAACCCAAAGGGTGCTCATCAATGGTTCCTCTTCATCCTGGAAAAGAGTGACTAGTGGGGTGCCACAGGGTTCTGTCTTGGGCCCGGTCTTATTCAACATCTTTATCAACGACTTGGATGATGGACTCAAGGGCATCCTGATCAAATTTGCAGATGACACCAAACTGGGAGGGGTGGCTAACACCCCAGAGGACAGGATCACACTTCAAAACGACCTTGACAG
The DNA here is from genome assembly GCF_965113315.1 of Podarcis vaucheri. Taxonomy (NCBI): domain Eukaryota; kingdom Metazoa; phylum Chordata; class Lepidosauria; order Squamata; family Lacertidae; genus Podarcis; species Podarcis vaucheri. Next base: position 11,842,773 of record NC_138751.1, read on the forward strand.
ATTAGAGAACTGGGCAAAAATAAACAAGATGAATTTTAACAGGGAGAAATGTAAAGTATTGCACTTGGGCAAAACAAATGAGAGGCACAAATACAAGATGGGTGACACCTGGCTTGAGAGCAGTACATGTGAAAAGGATCTAGGAGTCTTGGTTGACCACAAACTTGACATGAGCCAACAGTGTGACGCGGCAGCTAAAAAAGCCAATGCAATTCTGGGCTGCATCAATAGGAGTATAGCATCTAGATCAAGGGAAGTAATAGTGCCACTGTATTCTGCTCTGGTCAGACCACACCTGGAGTACTGTGTCCAGTTCTGGGCACCACAATTCAAGAAGGACACTGACAAACTGGAACGTGTCCAGAGGAGGGCAACCAAAATGGTCAAAGGCCTGGAAACGATGCCTTATGAGGAACGGCTAAGGGAGCTGGGCATGTTTAGCCTGGAGAAGAGGAGGTTAAGGGGTGATATGATAGCCATGTTCAAATATATAAAAGGATGTCACATAGAGGAGGGAGAAAGGTTGTTTTCTGCTGCTCCAGAGAAGCGGACACGGAGCAATGGATCCAAACTACAAGAAAGAAGATTCCACCTAAACATTAGGAAGAACTTCCTGACAGTAAGAGCTGTTCGACAGTGGAATTTGCTGCCAAGGAGTGTGGTGGAGTCTCCTACTTTGGAGGTCTTTAAGCAGAGGCTTGACAACCATATGTCAGGAGTGCTCTGATGGTGTTTCCTGCTTGGCAGGGGGTTGGAATCGATGGCCCTTGTGGTCTCTTCCAACTCTATGATTCTATGATTCTATGATTCTAAAATAACTTTTATATGCTAATATGGCATCTCTCACCCTTCTCATTTGAGAACATCCCATGAGGACACGGATCACAAGCATAACAACAGAATTTCTTCCCCTCCTTCTTTTTCTTCTCATAACCAGGAAGGCAGTTGGCATTACATAAGGAAATGGGTGGCACCTATCCAAAGAGACATGAAGAGGTTAATATTAAGAAATTGTTTTAGGGATAACATCAGGTGATCTATCCGTAAATAGGAGGGCCAGAAATGTTAACTGTAGGATCCATATGTGCCCAGGTGCCACATGCCTTGGGAGGAAAAAGGTACAGCTCTTCTTTTTAAAAAATAATAATATATTGACTGTTTTCACATAACAAATTATTCCAACAATTGTATTTCCCCCATTTTTTTCCTCCCCATCTTCCTCACATACCCCTCCCTCCCCCTGCAACATCTCTCACTTCCTCTTTCTGATTTAACACATATTATTCTCTGCATGTTATAAAGATGTAAAAATCTCTAAATTATCCATCTATTATATTAACAAATTTGTGTATGTTTATTCAAAACCTGTGAAGAAGTCCAATTCAGGCTCCAGCTTTCTTAAGCAGGGTTTCCAGCCTCAGTCAGTTACTGGAAACAACTTTTGTCATTCCTGACCAGACCTTGCTGCTTCTTGTTTCTTGTGACCTTTGACCCTTGTCTTTCTTGACCCCCAGATTGTCTGACTACATGAACTGAGATACTCATGACCTTAGGACTGGACTGGACCTTTTATGCGGACTCTGCCTCCAGGCAAGCACCCCCCTGAGACTTAACTGGTTGTCTGGCTTCTCCCTCCACTGAGCTCTGCCATGGCTGGCAGCACAGGACAATGACAAGCAGCTGGATTCCTGTACTGAGGCATTGAGAGGAGCCTGAATCCTTTGTCCAGCAACCCATGGAGTACATGGATAGGCAGCTGGGCTCCAGGGCACTCCGAGCAAGGCATAATAATAATAATAATAATAATAATAATAATAATAATAATAATTTATTATTTATACCCCGCCCATCTGGCTGGGCCTCCCCAGCCACTCTGGGCAGCTTCCACAGAAACCAAAAATACAATAAAATATCAAACGTTAAAAACTTCCCTGAACAGGGCTGCCTTAAGATGTCTCCTGAATGTCAGGTAGTTGTTTATCGCTTTGACATCTGCTGGAAGGGCGTTCCACAGGGCGGGCGCCACTACCGAGAAGGCCCTCTGCCTGGTTCCCTGTAGCTTTGCTTCTCGCAATGAGGGAACCGCCAGAAGGCCCTCGGCGCTGGACCTCAGTGTCCGGGTAGAACGATGGGGGTGGAGACGCTCCTTCAGGTATACTGGACTGAGGCCGTTTAGGGCTTTAAAGGTCAGCACCAACACTTTGAATTGTGCTCGGAAACGTACTGGGAGCCAATGCAGGTCTTTCAAGACCGGTGTTATATGGTCTCGGCGGCCGCCCCCACTCACCAGTCTAGCTGCCGCATTCTGGATTAGTTGTAGTTTCCGAGTCACCTTCAAAGGTAGCCCCACGTAGAGTGCATTGCAGTAGTCCAAGCGGGAGATAACCAGAGCATGCACCACTCTGGCGAGACAGTCCGCAGGCAGATAGGGTCTCAGCCTACATACCAAATGGAGCTGGTAAACAGCTGCCCTGGACACAGATTTGACCTGTGCCTCCATGGACAGCTGTGAGTCCAAAATGACTCCCAGGCTGCGCACCTGGTCCTTCAGGGGCACAGTTACCTCATTCAGGACCAGGGAATCCTCCACACCTGCCCGTCTCCTGTCCCCCAAAAACAGTACTTCTGTCTTGTCAGGATTCAACCTCAATCTGTTAGCCGCCATCCATCCTCCAACTGCCTCCAGACACTCACAAAGGACCTTCACCACCTTCACTGGTTCTGATTTGAAAGAGAGGTAGAGCTGGGTATCATCCGCATACTGATGAACACCCAGCCCAAACCTCCTGATGATCTCTCCCAGCGGCCGCATGTAAATGTTGAAAAGCATGGGGGAGAGGACAGAACCCTGAGGCATCCTACAAGTGAGAGCCCAGGGGTCTGAAGACTCATCCCCCACCACCACTTTCTGAACACAGCCCAGGAGGAAGGAGCGGAACCACTGTATAACAGTGCCCCCAGCTCCCAGCCCCTCAAGACGGTCCAGAAGGATGCTATGGTTGATGGTATCAAACGCCGCTGAGAGATCCAGCAGAACTAGGAAACAGCTCTCACCTTTGTCCCTAGCCCGCCGGAGATCATCAACCAGTGCGACCAAGGCAGTTTCAGTCCCATGATGAGGCCTGAATCCCGACTGAAAGGGATCCAAATGGTCCGCTTCTTCCAGGCGTGCCTGGAGTTGTTCAGCAACCGCTCGCTCAATCACCTTGCCCAGGAATGGAAGATTTGAGACTGGGCGATAGTTGGCCATCGTGGCCGCATCTAAAGATGGTTTTTTAAGAAGCGGTTTAATAACCACCTCTTTCAGCAGGTCTGGGAAGGCTCCCTCACGGAGGGAAGCATTCACCACCCCACGAAGCCCATCGCCCAGTCCTTCCCGGCTAGCTTTTATAAGCCAGGATGGGCAAGGATCCAGGAGACAGGTGGTTGGTTTCACTCGTCCAAGCAGCCTGTCCACATCCTCGGAGGTAACAGATTGGAATTGATCCCACTCAACTTGACTAGACAGAACTCTAGCACTCTCCCACCCCGGCCCTGCTCCCACGGTGGAGTCTACTTCTTCCCGAATCTGAGCGATTTTATCTGCAAAAAGCTTTGCAAAATCATTGCAGGAGAACATGTGGCCCGTACTGGGCCCCGATGTTGCAGGTGGTTCCGCTAAATTGTGAACCACCTGAAAAAGTCTTCTGCTGCTGTTTTCTGCAGATGCAATAGAGGCGGTGAAGAAATTCTTCTTCGCCGCCGCTATCGCCACTTGGTAGGCTCGACGTTGAGCTCTAACCTGTGTCCGGTCAGATGCTTAATGCGGCGAAGGTGGAAAAATGTCGCCTTGGCTGTTGCTGTAACTTGCGCTTCCATGGAAAGGGAGGCGTCCAGGATTACACCCAAACTCTTAACGGAAGGCAATGGCACTAAATGGGCACCCGCAAAAGAAGGGAGTTGGTCCCTCATCCCCATGCCATCCTGACCCAGCCATAGGACCTCTGTCTTCGAAGGATTTAGTTTCAATTGGCTCCCAAGAAACCATCCAGCCACAGCTTCCAAGCATCTGGTCAGTGTATTCGGTGCCGAGTCGGTGTGGCCATCCATCAGCAGATAGAGCTGAGTGTCATCAGCATATTGGTGACAGCCCAGCCCAAAGCTCCGGATAATCTGGGCAAGGGGGCGCATAAAGATGTTAAAAAGCATTGGGGAGAGAATTGCGCGCTGTGGCACTCCACACACCAAGGAATGGCGCGACGACATATCCCTCCCTAGTGCCACCCTCTGTCCCCAACCAGAGATAAAAGAGCACAGCCAGTTACAGGCTATGCCCTGTATCCCCACATCTGTGAGGCGGTGGTCCAGAAGATCATGATCAACCATGTCAAAGGCTGCTGACAAATCTAAAAGGATCAGCAGTCCTGACCCGCCTCGATCCAGTTGTCTACGAAGATCATTTGTTAGGGCAACCAGAGCCGTCTCGGTCCCAAAACCAGGACGGAAACCGGACTGAAATGGATCTAAAGCCGGTTTCCTCCAGAAACCTACCAAGCTGTTCAGCAACTGCTCTCTCAATTACCTTACCCAGATATGGAAGATTTGAAACTGGGCGGTAATTGGATAGGTCTAAGGGATCTAATGAAGTTTTCTTTAAGAATGGACACACTACTGCTTCCTTCAGTTCCCCTGGGAATGTCCCCGTATCAAGGGACAAATTGATAATTTCAACCAGGGGAGTCCGCGCAACATCTGTACACTCCCTAATCAGCCAAGATGGGCACGGATCAAGGAGGCAAGTGGTGGGCCTACCAACTTGGAGGAATCTATCCACATCATTGGCAGGGAGGTCACAGCGGAGCAACAGGACTTTCTCCGCAAAAAAGCTTGCGAATGCCTCACAGCTGTGGTCCCTATGATGGCAACCCAACACTAGAGTCTCAAGCGGTAATAGAAAAACTCATGAAGATTACAATGTTCATTCACAAAGATACAGTTAGCGAAGCATTCTATCTAATGCCACTAAATAGAGAGCTGCCTTGGGGATTTCACAAACAAGCATGTAGGAGGACACTCTCCAATAACCATTGCTGTTTCTTAGTTTGACATGTTTTCTTTGCACATTACTCTTTTTGTACCAGTAGTTCATTTTATATTTACTAATACAATTATTATTGGCAGCATTATTAGTAGTGGCAGCAATAGTTGGGCAACACTAGTCAAAGCTAGACAAGCCACTCCTGTGTGCAGTGATTTCCTTACCTGAGTGAAGGCTCTGTGCCATTGAATTCTGTTCCCGTTAATGGTGAGCTCTTTTCCAGGAGGGGCCTGAGGATCCAGCCTTCCGACTTTGACTCTGACATAGGAATTATTTGGGAAAGTGACCAGGTTTGTAATATCATATCCAGCTGCTAATTCTCCATGTTCATTGAATGTAATTTCATCCCCAGCACTGTTGTTGAATGAGAGCCTCTGCAGGAATGAGTATAGCTGGGTGGAAAGAGAATCAAAAGTTCTATGTAGTCTTGTAATAGCCTTACTAAGACAATTCAATAGTTTTCATGGAAAAAAATAAGTTCTTTTCCTCCAGGAGTCCACCACTTCAGTTCCCAATGGAGGGGACCCACATTTCAGCAGGGAAATCATGAATCAGTGTAAACTCAAGAGTCAGGAGATACGTTTCAGAGCAGCCTTTGTTAAGATTCAATATATAAAACGAATTTGAGGTGATGGACACGAAAAGGGCCAGGAGCTCGTTTTGAGAAGTCTTGTGTGAGTATATGTTCCTGGGGAGTAGGGATTATTTAGGACACACAGTAGAGCAGTGTGCAATTGATCTCTAATATGGAAGTCCTCACCTCTAAAGGGAATATGTTCTAGGTGGACATGTGAAGGGGCTCCCACAGCAATCAATGGCAGACTGGCTACAACCTTTGCCACACCTCAAGATGTATTGGACTCTTCCACCAGCCATCACATATCCAACACAAGTGGAGGGCATCAGCTCTTGGCTACAGCATGGCACACCACTGTGCTCTACACAGGACATAAGAAATGAGAGGGGCTTTATTGATAATATACATAATGTCCCTAGAATTCATGTACTTCTACAAGAAAGGCCACCTGCCACTGAAAAATAATCTTTACTTTGCTGGAGGTCAGGCAGGGTAAGTTCAAGGAAATATTTTCTAGAATCATAGGATCATATAATTATAGAGTTGGAAGGGATCACAATAAAATTAGTTAATGTTCATTTTGTTGTATTAAGATTTATTATTTTATTTATTATAAAAAAAATCACAACCCATATCGTACATCAATGAAGTGCACAACACTGAGCAGGTTGTAAAGACTTTGTAAGAGGAAACACTACCTGCCAAGGCTCTACATTCTGAGGAAAGAGTCTGTTTCCGTCCATTGTCCTTCTGCAGATGGCTTCAGATGAGTACCTAATATGTAAGGCATGTGCCAGAGCATAGACAGCATTATAGATACTGTAGCTGTGGCCAGTCATGCTCATTTCAAAAAATGGTGCAGGAAGGTTCTCCAGCATCTCCTCTCCAGTACATGTACCCATAATGAGTGCTAATGCAGATGAGTTTGAAACTGAACAAAGAAATGATTGTTCCCAGAAATCCTTGATGAAACCATCTGCATCTTGTCCAGATGGCTTTACATCCTGCAGAAAGTCTGAGAAGTCTTGAATCTCCTTGGAGTGAATTGTAATGGAGATAGCACCTTGGAGCATTTGTATATTAGGGTCAATCAGTTTTCCTACAATATTTGATATGAAATCTATTTGGGCTGCTGTAATCCATACTTTCCCTTCAAGTTCGTTCCTCACAGATTGAGGAAGAATTAGCTGAATCATATTCCATGCAATAAAAACAGACGTGAGCCATATAATAGATGTACTTTCTCCATATATAACAATCGCATTTGCTTTGCTTTTCATGAAAGTTTGTAAGAGAAGCTTTGATTGATCCACTATATCAAATACTTTATCGCTGAATTGCAGATAGTATTCTGTTCTTTCTGTGAATGCTGAGCAGATTTCATTCTTCAAGAGCATTGGTTCAATGGTCTTCAAGAATTGTTCTCCAGCTTCATTAGCTGGAGTGATGAGCCCAACCCATTTCCATCTGAAATGCAGAAGTAACTGGATAATTCCCTTGTACTGAAGATCTTCATTGGGGACCATGCGATAAAAGGAAGCGAATTTGATGTGATCATTTATGGCGTGTTCAAATGAACCATATGAAATCTGAAAAAGAAAAAAGCCAAACTTTTCCATGTGGAAACAAGAATTCACAACACACTCATTTATGTAATATAAATCCTATGCATTCTATCTTTTCTAATCTTAGAGAAAGGGCCACCCTCCCATTTACCTAGAAAAACACACAAAACAATCTTGCTCATTTATTTATGTAGATATTGATTCCTATTATTGTAGAGTCATCACAGTCGCATACTTGTACACATGTATTTTGTCAAAACCAGGAGAGCATTTATCCCTGCTTGTTTCCACATACTGCTTGGATACATCAACAAAACTTGATTGTGGAAATGCAGGGAGACAAAGCATGGATCATGTTCTTTTGGTCTATAACCTTTAAAGCAGTTGTGGAGAGACTTTGATGGTTTATGTACTAAGAACTCTCATGGGAGTTCTCCTATAGGTTTCTTGAATATAAAACGTTTTATTCTTCTGTGATCAACAATAAACCATTACTGCATATATAATGAAAATAAAATACCAGCAAAGATTAAGGAAACTACAATGAAGTTCAGTATTGTAGGAGAACAACACAAAATTGGTATCAATATTTCTCTTTCCCTAAATGCCAGAAAAATAACAAGAAAAATGCTTTTCATTAGCCTCTGAAAGAGGACAATGCTGAATAACATCACACTTCCATAAGGTGGGAATTTCATGATTCCTAGGGAGAGGACCATTCTTGTCTTGAGTTATTTATGCCTGTGCAAGCGATTATCAACAGCATGAATTGGGATTGGTACTTATCAGACAGCTAGGACAATGCTTGCAGAATTGAAATAATGTGAGCCCAATGCTCCAGTAAATATATTAAACACACATCTTTGGGAACATATCTCTCATAAAAGTTGGTTTATGCACATACTAACGTCCTCAAGTATATCAATATATCGCAACCATTTTCCTTTTTCACTTGATACTTTTGAATCAACAGCTTCCTAGTGGAAGGAGTGTAGATTGAACTATGGTATGAAAAATCTATTTTATGTACCTGTGGAATCTTGTAAAGACCTAAGACGTCTGCCATGGATGAGGAGGTGTGAGAGGTAAGTCCCCCAATGACTCCTACTATTTTTTTCTGAATTCTACATATGTAGTTGGGGGCAAAGTGATGTGATTTAAAGAGCAGATCCAGAGTGTTTTTGTAGGTCATCCTTGAATCAGAATAGCTATCATAAATGTGGAATCCAAGCGTGGCATTGGGCAAGATCTTGGGATTCCCATTGATCTCATCAACAGCAAAGACCAAGGCGAGGATGTGCTGGTAGAACTTTCTCATCACCCTACAAATAAAGTGTGTTACTATTTTATGGGGAATAAAGCAGTGCACAACATCGAGATGTGAGATATTGAACTGCCTCTGTTAAATATTCATGTAAATATTGAAATTGCTTCGTCCTTTTAGAGTTAATTTTTGGATGTTTCCTCCATCCAAGTCAGATTTTTATTTGTCTGAAAACATAGATTGAGAAGAGATATTCATTTACTAAGCTTCAGGTTTTTTAACCATGTTGCTCTTTTTCACTAGAAACAAGAACTTTGCCACATGGCTATGCTACAGTTATTGAAATCAGTTCGATATCCCTCTGTCAGTACGCAGCTGTCCTTAGCAATAGAAATGCTATCATATTAAATAAAGGAATTGGCAGCTGCCATTTTGAATATGAAGAATGCCCAGTGATGAGCTAGCAGTGATGATGGTAAAAGGGCTCTCCTCCCATTATTACTAAGCGTATTTAAAATGTATCCCTGATTGTTTGCAATGTACTTTAGACATGGCTTCCATTTTGTAACATCCTTCACTAAAGGAGCTCAAGCTGGGCTTCATTGCTCTCCTCTCCCCCCTAGCATACTCACAAAAGTGCCTAAGTCGTAGGTGGCCCAGCAAATGGAGATTTGCACCCAAATATCGCCAATAAAAGGTTGCCATGATATATTACTGTGGGGAGGAGGATCAGTGGCTAGAGAGCAAGTGGTGGTGATCTGAAACTGCATCAGCTCAAACACAGTTGAAGTTTCATATCTTCATCTTTACCAGCACTGCGTCCACAACCAGCTATCAGGAAGAGCTTTTCAGTGTTGAATATTCATTTGTTGTCTGGCCAAGAGAGACTGATTTAGAGATGGAATGAGTCTCAGACAGAATTGCGTGATACAATTGGAGCCAGTCAAATGGTATGCAGTGCACTCTCTGTTCCATTTTTGCTGGATCAGTTTTGATTATTGTGGCCAGAGGAGGTAGTGAATGCACTTGAAGTTGTCAAACTGACCCCTTGACCCTTGTCTGTCTTGGCTTTTAAAATAGAGCTTTATAGGATTGACTGGCAGCAGCAGACTTGGGTACTATGATGCCCTTAGTGAGGCTGAAAATTTGCACCCACGTAGACCTTGCATTGCCTTCCCTTAGGAAGGAGTCACAAGGCTCTGGCAGGGTCCTAGAGTCCTTCCACCTAGTTCCCAAAGCTGAAAAATTGCTAACTAGGCTTTATGAAGGAGGCAGGAGGACTCCAGGACCTTGTCAGATGCTCATGGCCCTCTCCTCAAGCCCAGCGCCTGGCTTACATGGCTTTGAGGCAGTGCTCCCCTGGCTCTGTCTCCGATGTGTATACACTGCTTGCACAACCCTAATTCAGCCTCTTTGACTGGGGAAGTTCAGTGAGTTTTCTATGCTTCACTGGAGGATGGAGAAATACCATCCAACTTGAAGCAGGTTATGGTGCGCCTCCTCTTTACTCTGAACCAAGAATAAAACATTCTTATAAATTCTTACGACTTTTGTTTTAAAATAAATATTTTTTCATAGCTTTTTTCCCAAAGCAAAAGTACTTTCTAGACAGATCTAAATGTATAAAGCATAAAGGAAATAATCTTAAGGTCCGATGGGCATTTTCCAGGGCCCGCTTCAACGATCTCCCTTCAGCTCTCCTAGAGGGAAGATACAATAAAATACCGATCGAACAAAGATTGTGTCCCTGTAACAGCAATGAAATCGAATCCATTGGGCATGTCATCTTATACTGCCCATTATATCGAGACTCAAGAAAAGAGCTGATCGAACCGATTCTGAGGAAAATACCTCGTAGTACAGACGACACCTATATCAGACACCTCTTAGCTGACAAAGAGCTCGAAATTAACAGGGCCGTGGCAAAGTACTGTTACATTGCAACAAGAATAAGACGAGCAATGATGCCTACAAAGGAGCTCAAACTGTAAACATCGAAGGAACGATAATAAACAGTAGCGATTTCTGAACTGAATTTTAAAAACTCAAAACTCGAAACCTGGTCATAAATATAAGCACCAATTCTGAGAATTGGCCATATTTTTACTGCTACTTCTAGCACAATACTACTCTTAATGTCATATTTTATAAATTGTTTCCTGGTCATTGACCGTATTAAAGATATTTGATTTGATTTGAATCTTAAGGTCCATTTACTTACACTGGTTTTTCAACAAGGGCAAGAGATGGGTGTTGATGGAAGGAAATGATGGGGAATGCGTAATGGATATAAGACACTATCCCACCAATGATAAGGTCACCTGGTTCATACCACTCATGCTGAATATGCAGAGGATTATTTCTGCTGCAAACAACAGCGTGCACTTGGGGCACCATATTGGGAAGCAGTAGGAGAAGCAGCAGCAACAACATCCTCATCACAAATATCCTTCTACACATGGACTCTCTACAGTATTGTTACTATCATCAGCCTGACTTGAACAGGATGTATTTGGTGACAGCCGACTTTGGCAATTCTGTTCTTAAAGGGGCAGGTAGCCACTTTCTTTTTAACTTTATCACTGTTACTTAAAAAATTAATTGAGTGTGAATTCATCTAGAGTGATTTGAAACCTGACCTATACCATGAAAGAGGGAAACTGACTGAAATAGCAGAGCCTGGCCTCCTCTCTCCTCCCTTACCATAGCTGTCAGTGGAACGCTGGGGTGCTTTTAATCATTTCTGATTTAGTTTTTGAATCTTTATTTTTCATTATGCCTTATGGTGCTTTGCCAGGTGAATTGATTATAGCAATTTTAATAATTACAGGTCGGATAACCTTTTTTTGTTTTTGACTCTATAGTGCATCAGAAATGATTTCCGAAGTAAACATATCTGTCACATCACACAATAATAGATTAGGAAGAGATTTCTACGGCCATCAAGTATTATCCGCTTGCTAATGCAGGACATCCTTAACTACAAACAAAAACAAAAACACCCCACCTGTAGACAGGCATCCATCTTTTTCCTAAAAATTCCTATATCAAAATGTGTTTAGAGGGGAGCCAACGGCATTCTTTCCCCATTTGTCTAATTTCCTCCTGCTATTGGCCCTTACTCTCGCTGTCATATGTAACATCGATTACACTTACTGAAACTTGGGAATAATGATGGAAAGGGTCCAAACCATATCAGGATATAGAGACCCTGGAGAACACAGCCAAACTGCTTTTGAAAGAGCACATATATACAGGTTTGAAGCAGAGTGGCATGCTAAGGAAAAACTGTGCCATCCGTCTTTTACTCTTGTAAGAAGTAGTAATTCTGAAGACTAGGTGGTCTATCACTGTCAGGCAGTCCTAGGCAGTATTTTCCCCTCCAGATGTTTCTCGATTGCAGCTTTCATCATCCATGATAATAATAGCCAATTGGAAGCTGATGTGAGCTGTAGTCCAGCAATATCTGGAGGGCCACAGATTGGGTACCCTTGGTGTAAGGTGTTGGCTTTTTGCAGTATGGTAGCGCTGCAGAGAGCTTGCTGGGGAGACCATGCATTAAAAAGGGACTCAAAAATAACTTAAATAAGGTTTTAATAAGAAAAACAAAAACTCCATTTACACTAAATACATCAACAAACCAGACACAACCACCAACCCATCCCCCAGGGTAATGGGAGAGCTAGGTGCTGCTCCTTATATACTCTACCCAACTGCTGACATAGTTTAATCAGTACAACTCAGCAGCACCTGCTATGTTTCACAGCTGTAAAGCTGGGTCTCGTTAGTTTGCTCTGGTCCTTGCTCTGGCCCCTTAAAGACACACACATTGGGTGGAACAATGATGAACCTTTACATGTAAAGAAACCATTCAAGAAACTGTAGTCCAGCAATATCTGGAGGGCCACAGATTGGGTACCCTTGGTGTAAGGAAGGTTTGGGTTGTTGAAAAAATGCCTCATGTTTGGTGTCATGCTGAACTGTCAGGGCTTTGTTTGGATTTGGATTTGATATCCTGCTTTATCACTACCCGAAAGAGTCTTAAAGCAGCTAACATTCTCCTTTCCCTTCCTCCCCCACAACAAACACTCTGTGAGGTGAGTGGGGCTGAGTGACTTCAAAGAGGTGTGACTAGCCCAAGGTCACCCAGCAGCTGCATGTGGAGGAGCAGAGATGCGAACCTGGTTCACCAAATTAAGAGCCTACCGCTCTTAACCACTACACCACACTGGTTCTCTTTCTCAAGAATTTGAGCCCTCTGAGACTGATGCAGTCTCCATTTGAAGGTGAGTCACTTTCTGACTCCCTTTCCAGCCCCATGTCAAGGCAAGTATACTATTACAGGTCTGGAAACAACAGCAAATACCAACAGTAGAAGAATGGCGACAGAAGGTAATGGAATATGCAGAAATAGCCAAATTAACAGGAAAAAATAGACAACAGGGGAGGAAACATTTCAAAAAGAATGGGAAAATTAATGTCGTATATAGGAAAGATAAGATGAAATAGTGAAACCAGTAGAACTGGAAATAAACCTTATAACTGGAAAGATTAGGAAAAGTGATGGATAATGAAAATAACAAGAAGCAAAATGAATAAGGAGATTAATTTAACTAAGAGTAGTTGTAAATAAATAAATACAGACAGACAATAAGAATTGTCTAAAGAGGAGGATTTATTAGGTTTCAGACTACTGTACACACAATTTCCCTGGGCTAGTGCCTGCCTCCACTTCTTGCCTGATATTCTTTCCCCACAGCCACAACCCAAACTGCCCAAATTCTTCCATAATTTGGGTGGAGACTTGGTTGAGTCTATCGCATGGCCCTGATAGATTGAGCAATGCTATTGCATAACATAAGGCAGTTTACAATGTTCCCTTTCCCCTTTCCTCTATCTGCAGTTTCCAACACACACCAACATCTGCTCAGGAGTTTCAGAACCTATTGGGAAAGTGGATGCTGGAAAAGTAGAGTAAGGGATTCAAATTGTTGGATATGCTGGATTTGATCCATAGTTTCATTCATACACATAGTTCCAATTCATTTCCAGCTGATATGTAACTGTGCTGGATGCCAAGAACATAAACGATAAGGCAAGCTCTTCTGTAATTTTGACCCCCATATCTGACACTGGCCAGAAAGTTTCTAGAGCCTAACTCCCAACATAAACTACAATCTCTCCTGCCATTTATACATTGCTCCATATCAGCTGTTCTCTGTTATTCAGTTCAGGCCTTATCACAATAATGTAGCATTTAGGGAAAAAGAGGCATGCCAGCAAGCCAGTACTGGAAACCAAGATGGAGGAAATCTCCACAGCCACCATGTATCTTCCTCTGGTGCTCAGAGGTGCTACGGATATCATCCATAGTTTTTTCATACACATAACCCCTGTTCATTTATACCTGATATGCAACTATGCTGCATATCAAGAAAGCCACTTCTGAGCTAGGGAGGAGGTGGGGTTGCGGGCTTCACGGCTGGCTCGGGGGCTTGGCCTCGCCTACTTAGGTCTGGCGCGGCCGAGGCTCTTCCTATTTTCCGCGCCACAGCTGACACATAATCCCAGTTCATTTATACCTGATATGCAACTATGCTGCATATCAAGAACATAAATGATAAGACAATCTCTTCTGTTGTTTTGATCATTTCAGGTAACTTCCTTTCTTGAAAAACCACAGTGAAATGACCCGGCTAATAAGTCTACAGAATCTAAATACAGAAATGACAAAGTATTCTGTTATTTACATCTTTCTCCGTATCAGCTGCTCTCTGTTATTCAGCTCAGGCCTCACCACAATAATGTAGCATTTAGGGGAAAAGATGCAACCCAGCAGCCCAGCACTGGAAGCCAAGATGGAGAAGATCTCCACAGTCACCATGTATTTTCCTCTGGTGCTCAGGTATGTGGGAATAAAGGAGAACCAAACACTGCAGAAGACCAGCATGCTGAAGGTGATGAACTTGGCTTCATTGAAGCTGTCCGGCAACTTCCTGGCTAAGAAGGCCACAGTGAAGCTTATAATGGCCAGGAAGCCCATATAGCCTAAAACACAATAGAACATGAGAACTGACCCCTCATTACATAAGAATATAATTTCTTCAGTCACTGAGTGCATGTCCACATCTGGGAATGGGGGAGAGGTTGCCAACCAGGAGGCACAGATTCCTACTTGAATCACAGAGCAGGAAAGGACAATGGAGTAAGCCAGTTTTTTGCCTACCCACTTCCTGATTGTGGAATCTGGCTTGGTAGCCATGAATGCCAAAACCACTGAAATAGTCTTGGCCAAGATGCTAGAGAGGGCCACAGAGAAGACAATGCCAAAAGCCGTTTGTCGGAGTGGGCAGGTTGCCTTATTAGGCATTCCAATGAACATCAAGGAGCACAGGAAACACAAGAGGAGGGAGATGAGGAGAATGTAAGTGAGGCTTCTGTTGTTGGCTTTGACGATGGCAGTGTCCCGGTGCTTAATGAAAATGCCAAGTACCATAGCTGTGAGCAAAGAGAATAAAAGTGCAGAGAAAGTTGAAACCATGGCCAAAGTTTCACCAAAGCCTAGGACATTTGGTTTCTTGGGAATGCAGTCATTCTGCTCTTCATTTGGATATTGATCTGGAGGACATCTGGCACAGGTTTCCAACCCTGAAAAAAGGTTGCATGACAATTGGAAACAATCTGGAATATGCTTAAGAGTGTTTTTTTCAAAAACTCAGGAGACCCTTACCATTGTGTTTCGCCAAGCAAAAGTTTCAAAACTTCTGGTTCAAATGCTTGTGCCTAGATGGTTTGAAAATAAAGTTATGCATGAAATCATTTCATATATGGAGAAACTATTATTTTGGTGGTCCTCCTCCATTTTCTTATAACCACAGATACTTCATGATGAAATCAGAGAAATATTATAGCTGAAATCTTGGAAGCAAGAGGGGTGAATTTTATACGATTTTAACACTGTCCCCAAAGAGCCTTGGTCTCAGAGAAAAAACCGCCACTTCTATTCCATCCTCCCTTCCCCAAAACTTTAGTGTTGTCTTCCAGGACAAAATGTATGTACAGTGGTACCTCGGGTTAAGAAAATATTTCTTTCTGGAGGTCCGTTCTTAACCCGAAACTGTTCTTAACCTGAGGCACCACTTTAGCTAATGGGGCCTCCCACTGCCTCCACGCGGCCACCACGCGATATCTGTTCTCATCCTGAAGCAAAGTTCTTAACCTGAGGTACTATTTTTGGGTTATCAGGGTCTGTAACCTGAAGCGTCTGTAACACAAGGTACCACTGTATGAAATTTGTGTCTTGTTGCATTAAAACGGACTTGAGGTAAAGCTACACTAGTGGTTTATAAAGTTTAAATGCATTATTAAAATGTGACACCTCAGCAGTGAGCCACCAGCAATGGGAAACTGAATTAAACATTATGGAACATTATATTTCATAACGTTTAAAAGATCAATGTAGATACACTGATGGAAAATCTTTACGTTACAGATAACGTCACATTCTGATGGTTTACTCCCTAGAAGGTTAAGATAATTTGTTCAGAGTGGCAGCTTTTACTGAGACTGAATGGAAATCAATATACTATTTTTAAAAAACAATATAAATTGAGGCCATACAGAGCAAACCCCATTGCCCAGTTGTTCAGAATTTACTAAAATAACTTGTATATGCTAATATGGCATCTCTCACCCTTCTCATTTGAGAACATCCCATGAGGACACGGATCACAAGCATAACAACAGAATTTCTTCCCCTCCTTCTTTTTCTTCTCATAACCAGGACGGCAGTTGGCATTACATAAGGAAATGGGTGGCACCTATCCAAAGAGACATGAAGAGGTTAATATTAAGAAATTGTTTTAGGGATAACCTCAGGTGATCTATCCGTAAATAGGAGGGCCAGAAATGTTAACTGTAGGATCCATATGTGCCCAGGTGCCACATGTCTTGGGAGGAAAAAGGTACAGCTCTCCTTTTTAAAAAATAATAATATATTGACCGTTTTCACATAACAAATTATTCCAACAATTGTATTTTCCCCAATTTTTTCCTCCCCATCTTCCCCACATACCCCTCCCCCCGGCAACATCTCTCACATCCTCTTTCTGATTTAACACATAAATATGTTCTTCACTTTCCTTGGCAGGTCTTTTCTTACAATCCCTAACAAAAATGCTTCTGGCTTTTTTTAAAAAAAAAACAAATGTTAGTTTAAACATTTTCTTCAAGTCATTATATATCATTTCCCAAAAAATTTAAATTTCTCTACAATCCCACCACATATGATTGAAAGTGCCTTCTTTTTCCTTACATTTCCAACATATGTATGAGCCAGTTTTATACATTCTTGCTATCTGTACTGGTGCTATGTACCATCTATGCATCATTTTCATTTAGTTTTCTTTCAATAAAGAATAATCTGTAAATTTAAATTAGTTTTCCACAATCTTTCCCAATCTTCAAACAATATATTATGACCTGTAACTTGTGCCCATTTGATCATGACTGATTTCACCTCCTCATCTTTTGTCTCTCATTCTAGCAGAATACTATATAAAGCAGCTTTACCTTCCCTGCCATAACTTCCTTTTGAAATCTACATATCGTATAACTAAATCCTTCCTTATTGTCTTCCTTGTATATCTCGTGTTGTTGCCAATACTGTAACCAGCTCTGAAAATGGTCTTTTATTTCCTTGCAATCTCTTAATTTCCATTTTCCTTCTTGGTCCTTTAATAAATCAGCATACATGAGCCACTTTCCTTTTTTACTGAGTGGCTTGAGCAATAAAGCTTCATGTGGTGAAAGCCACCAAGGAATCTTCTGTTCTAATAAGTCTTTATATCTCTCCCATACACTCATTAGTGATTTCATAATTATATGGTTATAAAATCTTTTATGTATTTTCTCTTTCCCATACCTTAAATATGCATGCCATCCAAATCTGTTGTCATGTCCTTCCAGATCTAATGCTTCTTGCTTTTCCAACTTTATCCAGTCCCTGATCCATACCAGGCATGCAGCCTCATAGTATAATTTAAGGTCTGGGAGGGCAAAACAACCTCGTTCTATTGTATCTGTAACTGCTCCTCCTCAGCCATCAGGGTCTGCTCTGCTCCTCCTCCTGCTTCCTTGTTCTCCCTGCCTGTCTACCCCCCTCACTTGTCATACCACCTGCCCACCTTCTATCTCTTGCAACTCCATCCACCAGCCTCTCCTTTCTTCCCTCCAAGCCGTGCTTGGCACTCTGCTCACACTTATAATAATGCCAACAGCCAACTAGAGATGAAGAACTGCACAGCTGCTCTGATGGCCAGTGCCACCAGGGTCATGGTCCAAGAGTTGGCGTCACCTACTGAGCAGCAGGCTAAAGGAGCAGAAAGTGAAGTGACTTCACCTGCTGCTGATCTGCCTTCTTGCTCCTGATGAGAACCAGCAGGCTCCAGCTTTCTTAAGCAGGGTTTCCAGCCTCAGTCAGTTACTGGAAACAACTTTTGTCATTCCTGACCAGACCTTACATCTTCTTGTTTCTTGTGACCTTTGACCCTTGGCTTTCTTGACCCCCAGATTGTCGGACTACATGAACTGAGATACTCGTGACCTTAGGACTGGACTGGACCTTTCATGCGGACTCTGCCTCCAGGCAAGCACCCCCCTGAGACTTAACTGGTTGTCTGGCTTCTCCATCCACTGAGCTCTGCCATGGCTGGCAGCACAGGACAATGACAAGGAGCTGGATTCCTGTACTGAGGCATTGAGAGGAGCCTGAATCCTTTGTCCAGTAACCCATGGAGTACATGGATGGACAGCTGGGCTCCAGGGCACTCCGAGCAAGGCATGATTTTGGGGGAACCTCTGAGGCCTGTGGCAGGAGTCAACCTGACAAACACCTCCGTACATTCCTGCTTCTATAATAAATAATAATAATAATAATAATAATAATAATAATAATTTTTATTTATACCCCGCTCTCCCCAGCCAAGGCCAGGCTCAGAGTAGCTTACAAGCAATAATAAAAACAAGTTGAATGATTACAACTTAAAAAACAAAATTAAAATACAACATTAAAATATTGAAACATTAAAATATTAAAATGTACCCTCATCGCAGGAGAAGGAAAGGAAAAAAGAAAGAGAGGGAGGGAATCAAATTGGCTCCAAACCAAAGTCCAGGCGGAACAACTCTGTCTTACAGGCCCTGTGGAAAGAAATCAGATCCTGCAGGGTCCTGGGCTCATGAGGCAGAGTGTCCCACCAGGCCGGAGCCAGAGTTGAAAAGGCCCTGGCTCTGGTTGAAGCCAATCTTACTTCCTTAGGGCCCGGGACCACTAGGGTGTTGCTATTTATGGACCTTGAGGCTCTCCGTGGGGCATACTGGGAGAGGTGGTCCCGTAGGTACGAGGGTCCTAGGCCGTGAAGGGCTTTAAAGGTCAAAAGCAGCACCTTAAATCTGACCCTGTACTCTACCGGGAGCCAGTGCAGTTTGAAAAGCACTGGGTGAATATGCTCCCATGGCAGAGACCCCGTGAGGAGCCTCGCTGCAGCATTCTGCACCCGCTGGAGTTTCTGGGACAGCTTCAAGGGCAGCCCCGCGTAGAGCAAATTACAGTAGTCAAGCCTGGAAATGCCCATCACATGGATCACTGTGGCCAGGTCTGGGCGGGAAAGGTAAGGGACCAACTGCTTGATGCGGAGAAGATGGAAAAATGTCGCCTTGGCTGTTGCTGTAACTTGCGTCTCTATGGAAAGGGAGGCGTCCAGGATTACACCCAAACTCTTAACGGAAGGCAATGGCACTAATTGGGCCCCCGCAAAAGAAGGGAGTTGGTCCCTCATCCCCATGCCATCCCGACCCAGCCATAGGACCTCTGTCTTCGAAGGATTTAGTTTCAATCGGCTCCCACGAAACCACCCAGCCACAGCTTCCAAGCATCTGGTCAGTGTATTCGGTGCCGAGTCGGTGTGGCCATCCATCAGCAGATAGTGTCATCAGCATATTGGTGACAGCCCAGCCCAAAGCTCCAGATAATCTCGGCAAGGGGGTGCATAAAGATGTTAAAAAGCATTGGGGAGAGAATTGCGCCCTGCGGCACTCCACACACCAAGGACTGGGGCGATGACATTTCCCTCTCTAGTGCCACCCTCTGTTTCCGACCAGAGATAAAAGAGCACAGCCAGTTACGGGCCACGCCCTATATCCCCGCGTCTGCGAGGCGTTGGTGCAGAAGATCATGATTGACCATGTCAAAGGCTGCTGACAAATCTAAAAGGATCAGCAGTCCTGAACCGCCTCGATCCAGTTGTCTACGGAGATCATCTGTTAGGGCAACCAGAGCCGTCTCGGACTGAAATGGATCTAAAGCCGGTTTCCTCCAGAAACCTATCAAGCTGTTCAGCAACCACTCTCTCAATTACCTTACCCAGATATGGAAGATTTGAAACTGGGCAGTAATTGGATAGGTCTAAGGGATCTAATGAAGTTTTCTTTAAGAATGGACACACTACTGCTCCCTTCAGTTCCCCTGGGAATGTCCCCGTGTCAAGGGACAAACTGATAATTTCAACCAGGGGGGTCCGCGGAACATCTGGACACTCCCTAATCAGCCAAGATGGGCACGGATCAAGGAGGCAGGTGGTGGGCCTACCAACTTGGAGGAATCTATCCACATCAGCAGGGAGTATCCGATCAAAATGGTCCAACATTGGACCTGAAGTCAGTCGAGGGGCCTCCAGTTCAGTCACTGTATCAAAATCGGCAGGGAGGTCACTGCGGAGCAACAGGACTTTCTCCGCAAAAAAGCTTGCGAATGCCTCACAGCTGTGGTCCCTATGATGGCAACCCAACACTAGAGTCTCAATAACCATTGCTGTTTCTTAGTTTGACATGTTTTCTTTGCACATTGCTCTTTTTGTACCAATTATTATTGGCAGCATTATTAGTAGTGGCAGCAATAGCTGGGCAACACTAGTCAAAGCTAGACAAGCCACTCCTGTGTGCAGTGATTTTCTTACCTGAGTGAAGGCTCTGTGCCATTGAATTCCGTT
Source organism: Podarcis vaucheri (assembly GCF_965113315.1). Taxonomy (NCBI): domain Eukaryota; kingdom Metazoa; phylum Chordata; class Lepidosauria; order Squamata; family Lacertidae; genus Podarcis; species Podarcis vaucheri. Next base: position 11,863,303 of record NC_138751.1, read on the forward strand.
CCCGTTAATGGTGAGTTCTTTTCCAGGAGGGGCCTGAGGATCCAGCCTTCCGACTTTGACTCTGACATAGGAATAATTTGGGAAAGTGACCAGGTTTGTAATATCAAATCCAGCTGCTAATTCTCCATGTTCATTGAATGTAATTTCATCCCCAGCACTGTTGTTGAATGAGAGCCTCTGCAGGAATGAGTGTAGCTGGGTGGAAAGAGAATCAAAAGTTCTATGTAGTCTTGTAATAGCCTTACTAAGACAATTCAATAGTTTTCATGGAAAAAATTAAGTTCTTTTCCTCCAGGAGTTCACCACTTCAGTTCCCAATGGAGGGAGCCCAAATTTCAGCAGGGAAATCATGAATAAGTGTAAACTCAATAGTCAGGAGATACATTTCAGAGCAGCCTTTGTTAAGATTCAATATATAAAAGGAATTTGAGATGATGGGCACCAAAAGGGCCAGGAGCTCTTTTTGAGCAGTCTTCTGTGAGTATATGTTTCTGGGTAGTAGGGATTATTTAGGACACACAGTAGAGCAGTGTGCAATTGATCCCTCATATGGAAGTCCTCACCTCTAAAGCGAATATGTTCTAGGTGGACATGTGAAGGGGCTCCCACAGCAACCAATGGCAAACTAGCTACAACCTTTGCCACACCTCAAGATGTACTGGACTCTTCCACTAGCCATCACATATCCAACACAAGTGGAGGGCATCAGCTCTTGGCTACAGCATGTTACACCAATGTGCTCTACGCAGACATAAGAATTGAGAGGGGCTTTATTGAAGATATACAAAAAGTCACTAGAATTCATGTTCTGCTATAAGAAAGGCCACTTGCCACTGAAAAATAATCTTTACTTTGCTGGAAGTCAGGCAGGGGAAGTTCAAGCAAATATTTTCAAGAATCATAGTGTCATATAATTATAGAGTTGGAAGGGATCACAATACAACTAGTTAATGCTCATTTTCTTGTATTAACATTTATTATTTTATTTATTATAAAGAAATCACAACCCATATTTTACATCAGTGGAGTGCACAACAATGAGCAGGTTATAAAGTAAAGACTTTGTAACAGAAAAAACTACCTGCCAAGGCTCTACATTCTGAGGAAAGAGTCTGTTTCCGTCCATTGTCCTGTTGCAGATGGCTTCAGATGAGTACCTAATATGTAAGGCATGGGCCAAAGCATAGACAGCATTATAGATACTGTAGCTGTGGCCAGTCATGCTCATTTCAAAAACTGGTGCAGGGAGGGTCTCCAGCATCTCCTCTCCGGTACATGTACCCATAATTAGTGCTAATGCAGAGGAGTTTGAAACTGAACAAAGAAATGCTTGTTCCCAGAAATCCTTGATGAAAGCATCTGCATCTTGTCCAGATGGCTTTACACTGTGCAGAAAGTCTGAGAAGTCTTGAATCTCCTTGGAGTGAATTGTAATGGAGATAGCACCTTGGAGCATTTGTATATTAGGGTCAATCAGTTTTCCTACAATATTTGATATGAAATCTATTTGGGCTGCTGTAATCCATACCTTCCCTTCAAGTTCGTTCCTCACAGATTGAGGAAGCATTAGCTGAATCATATTCCATGCAATAAAAACAGACGTAAGCCATATAATAGATGTACTTTCTCCATATATAACAATCGCATTTGCTTTGCTTTTCATTAAAGTTTGTAAGAAAAGCTTTGATTGATCCATTATATTAAATATTTGACCGCTGAATTGCACATAGTATTCCGTTCTTTCTGTGAATGCTGAGCAGATTTCATTCTTCAAGAGCATTGGTTCAATGGTCTTCAAGAATTGTTCTCCAGCTTCATTAGCTGGAGTGATGAGCCCAACCCATTTCCATCTAAAATGCAGAAGTAACTGGATAATTCCCTTGTACTGAAGATCTTCATTGGGGACCATGCGATAAAAGGAAGCGAAATTGATGTGATCATTTATGGCTGGTTCAAATGAACCATATGAAATCTGAAAAAGAAAAAAGCCAGACCTTTCCATGTGGAAACCAGAATTCACAACACACTCATTTATCTAATAGAAATCCTATGCATTCCATATTTTCTAATCTTAGAGAAAGGGCCACCCTCCTATTTACCTAGAAAAACACACAAAACACACAATCTTGCTCATTTATTTATGTAGATATTGATTCCTATTATTGTGGAGTCATCACTGTCGCATACATGTACACATGGATTGTGTCAAAGAGAGGAGAGCATTTATCCCTGCTTGTTTCTACATACTGCTTGGATAAATCAACAAAACTTGATTGTGGAAATGGAGGGAGACAAACCATGGATCATGTTCTTTTGGTCTATAACCTTTACAGCAATTTTAGAGATACTTTCACGGTTTATGTACTAAGAACTCTCATGCGAGTTCTCCTATAGGTTTCTTGAATATAATATGTTTTATTCTTCTGTGATCAACCATAAACCATTACTGTATATATAATGAAAATAAAATACCAGCAAAAATTAAGGCAACTAAAATGAAGTTCAGTAATGTAGCAGAACAACACAAAATTGGTACCACTATTTCTCTTTCCCCAAATGCTAGACAAATAACAAGAAAAGTGCTTTTCATTAGCCTCTGAAAGAGGACAGTGCTGAATAACATCATACTTCCACAAGCTGGGAATTTCATGATTCCTAGGGAGAGGGCCATTCTTGTCTTGAGTTATTTATGCCTGTGCATGCGATTATCAACAGCATGAATTGTGATTGGTACTTTTCAGACAGCTAGGACAATGCTTGCAGAATTGAAATAATGTGAGCCCAATCCTCTACTAAATATATTAAACACACATCTTTGGGAAAATGGCTCTCTCATAAAAGTTGGTTTATGCACATACTAACATGCTCCAATATATTGCAACCATTTTCCTTTTTCACTTGATACTTATGAATCAACAGCTTCCTAGTGGAAGGAGTGTAGATTGAACTACAGTATGAAATATCTATTTTATGTACCTGTGGAATCTTGTAAAGACCTAAGACATCTGCCATGGATGAGGAGGTGTGAGAGGTAAGTCCCCCAATGACTCCTACTATTTTTTTCTGAATTCCACATATGTAGTTGGGGACAAAGTGTTGTGATTTAGAGAGCAGATCCAGAGTGTTTTGGTAGGTCATCCTTGAATTAGAATAGCTATCATAGATGTGGAATCCAAGCGTGGCATTGGGCAAGATCTTGGGATTCCCATTGATCTCATCAACAGCAAATACCAAGGCAAGGATGTGTTGGTAGAACTTTCTTGTCACCCTACAAATAAAGTGTGTTACTATTTTATGGGGAATAAAGCAGTGCACAACATCGAGATGTGAGAGATTCAACTGCCCCTGTTAAATATTCTTGTAAATATCAAATTGTTTTGTCCTTTTAGAGTTAATGTTTGGATATTTCCTCCATCCAAGTCAGATTTTTTTATTTGTCTGAACACATAGGTTGAGAAGCGATCTTCACTTATGAAGCTTCAGGTTTTTTAATCATGTTGCTCCTTTTCACTAGAAACAAGAACTGTGCCACATGGCTATGCTACAGTTATTGAAATCAGTTCGATATCCCTTTGTCAGTACATAGCTGTCCCTAGCAATAGAAATGGTATGATATTAAATAAAGGAATTGGCAGCTGCCATTTTGAATAGGAAGAATGCCCAGTGATGAGCTAGCAGTGATGATGGTAAAAGGGCTCTCCTCCCATTATTACTAAGCGTATTTAAAACGTATCCCTGATTGTTTGCAATGCACTTTAGACATGAGTTCCATTTTGTACCATCCTTCACTAAAGGAGCTCAAGCTGGGCTTCATTGCCCTACTCTCTCCCCTTGCATACTCACAAAAGTGCCTAAGCTGCAGGTGACCCAAAAAATGGAGATTTGAACCCAGAAGGTTGCCATGATGTATTACTTTGGGCAGGAGGATCAATGGCTAGCGAGCAAGTGGTGGTGATCTGAAACTGCATCAGCTCAAACACAGTTGAAGTTTCATATCTTCATCTTTACCAGCACTGCGTCCACAACCAGCTATTTGGAAGAACTTTTCAGTGTTGAATATTCTTTTGTCATCTGGCCAAGAGAGCATTTCTATTATAACATTAGGAGCCTGCTGCTATGTCTTTGGAAGCACTTTAGAGATGGAATCAGTCTCAGACAGAATTGCATAATACTATGGAGCCTGTCAAATGGTATCCAGTGAACTCTCTCTTCTATTTTTGCTGGATCAGTTTTGATTATTGTGGCCAGAGGATGTAGTGAATGCATTTGAAGAAATGAAGTTGTCAAACTGACCCCTTGACCCTTGTCTGTCTTGGCTTTTTAAATGGAGCTTTATAGGATTGACTGGCAGTGGCAGACTTGGGTACTATGACGGCCTTAGCGAGGATGAAAATTTACACCCACGTAGACCTAGAGTCCTAGAGTCCTTCCACCTAGTTCTCAAAGCTGAATAATTGCTAACTAGGCTTTGTGAAGGAGGCAGGAGGACTCCAGGACTTTGTCAGATGCTCATGGCCCTCTCCTCAAGCCCAGTGCCTGGCTTACCCAGCTTTGAGGCAGTGCTCCCATGGCTCTGTCTCTGATGTGTATACACTGCTCGCACAACCCTAATTCTGCCTCTTTGACTGGGGAAATTCAGTGAGTTTTCTATGCTTCACTGGATAATAGAGAGATGCTGTCCAACTTGAATCAGGTTATGGTGTGTCTCCTCTTTACTCTGAACCAAGAATAAAATATTTGTATAATTTTTACGGCTGTTTTATTTTTAAATAAATTAAAAATATTTTTTCATAGCACTTTTTCCAAAGCAAAAGTACTTTCTAGACAGATCTAAATGTATAAAGCATAAAGGAAATAATCTTAAGGTCCATTTACTTACACTGGACTGCCAACAAAGTCGTGAGATGGGTGTCGATGGAAGGAAATGCTGAGGAATACGTAATGGATATAAGACACTATGCCACCAATGATAAGGTCACCTGGTTCATACCACTCATGGGGAATATGCACAGGATTATTTTTGCTGCAAACAACAGTGTGCACTTGGGGCACCATATTGGGAAGCAGTAGGAGAAGCAGCCGCAACAACATCCTGATAACAAATATCCCTCTACACATGGACTCTCTACAATATTGTTACTATCATCAGCCTGACTTGAACAGGATGTATTTGGTGACAATTGACTTTGGCAATTCTGTTCTTAAAGAAGCAGGTTTCCACTTTCTTATTAACTTTATCACTGTTACTAAAAGAATGAATTGAATGTGAATTAATCTAGAGTGATTTGAAACTTGACCTATACAATGAAAGAGGGAAACTGACTGAAATAGCAGAGTCTGGCCTCCTCTCTCCTCCCTTACCATAGCTGTCAATGGAACGCTAAGGAGCTTTTAATCATTTCTGATTTAGTTTTTGAATCTTTATTTTTCATTATGCCTTCTGGTGCTTTGCCAGGTGAATTGATTATAGTAATTTTAATAATTACAGGTCAGATAACCTTTTTTTTTGTTTTTGACTCTATAGTGCATCAGAAATGATTTCCAAAGTAAACATATCTGTCACATCACACAATAATAGATTAGGAAGAGATTTCTAAGGTCATCAAGTATTATCCGCTTGCTAATGCAGGAAATCCATAACTACAAACAAAAACAAAAAGACCCCACCTGTAGGCAGGCATCCATCTTTTTCCTAAAATTTCCTCTATCAAAATGTGTTTAGAGGGGAGCCAACGGCATCCTTTCCCCAGTTGTCTAATTTTCTCCTGCTATTGGCCCTTACTCTCGCTGTCATATGTAACATCGATTACACTTACTGAAACTTGGGAACAATGATGGAAAGGGTCCAAACCATATCAGGATATAGAGACCCTGGAGAACACAGCCGAACTGCTTTTGAAAGAGCACATATATGCAGGTTTGAAGCAGAGTGGCATGCTAAGGAAAAACTGTGCCATCCGTCTTTTACTCTTGTAAGAAGTAGTAATTCTGAAGACTAGGTGGTCTATCACTGTCAGGCTGTGCTAGGCAGTATTTTCCCCTCCAGATGTTTCTGGATTACAGCTTTCATCATCCATGATAATAATAGCCAATTGGAAGCTGATGTGAGCTGTAGCCCAGCAATATCTGGAGGGCCACAGATTGGGTACCCTTGGTGTAAGGAAGGTTTGGGTTGTTGAAAAAATGCCTCATGTTTGGTGTCATGCTGAACTGTCAGGGCTTTGTTTGGATTTGGATTTGATATCCTGCTTTATCACTACCCGAAAGAGTCTTAAAGCAGCTAACATTCTCCTTTCCCTTCCTCCCCCACAACAAACACTCTGTGAGGTGAGTGGGGCTGAGAGACTTCAAAGAGGTGTGACTAGCCCAAGGTCACCCAGCAGCTGCATGTGGAGGAGCGGAGATGCAAACCTGGTTCACCAAATTAAGAGCCTACCGCTCTTAACCACTACACCACACTGGTTCTCTTTCTCAAGAATTTGAGCCCTCTGAGACTGATGCAGTGTCCATGTCAAGGTGAGTCACTTTCTGACTCCCTTTCCAGCCCCATGTCAAGGCAAGTATAAGATTACAGGTCTGGAAACAACAGCAAATACCAACAGTAGAAGAATGGCGACAGAAGGTAATGGAATATGCAGAAATAGCCAAATTAACAGGAAAAAATAGACAACAGGGGAGGAAACATTTCAAAAAGAATGGGAAAATTTATGTTGCATATAGGAAAGATAAGATGAAATAGTGAAACCAGTAGAACTGGAAATAAACCTTATAACTGGAAAGATTAGGAAAAGTGATGGATAATGAAAATAACAAGAAGCAAAATGAATAAGGAGATTAATATAACTAAGAGTAGTTGTAAATAAATAAATACAGACAGACAATAAGAATTGTCTAAAGAGGAGGATTTATTAGGTTTCAGACTACTGTACACACAATTTCCATGGGCTAGTGCCTGCCTCCACTTCTTGTCTGATATTCTTTCCCCACAGCCACAACCCAAACTGCCCAAATTCTTCCATAATTTGGGTGGAGACTTGGTTGAGTCTATCGCATGGCCCTGATAGATTGAGCAATGCTATTGCATAACATAAGGCAGTTTACAATGTTCCCTTTCCCCTTTCCTCTATCTGCAGTTTCCAACACACACCAACATCTGCTCAGGAGTTTCAGAACCTATTGGGAAAGTGGATGCTGGAAAAGTAGAGTAAGGGATTCAAATTGTTGGATATGCTGGATTTGATCCATAGTTTCATTCATACACATAGTTCCAATTCATTTCCAGCTGATATGTAACTGTGCTGGATGCCAAGAACAGAAACGATAAGGCAAGCTCTTCTGTAATTTTGACCCCCACATCTGACACTGGCCAGAAAGTGTCTAGAGCCTAACTCCCCACATAAACTACAATCTCTTCTGCCATTTATACATTGCTCCATATCAGCTGTTCTCTGTTATTCAGTTCAGGCCTTATCACAATAATGTAGCATTTAGGGAAAAAGAGGCATGCCAGCAAGCCAGTACTGGAAACCAAGATGGAGGAAATCTCCACAGCCACCATGTATCTTCCTCTGGTGCTCAGAGGTGCTACGAATATCATCCATAGTTTTTTTTCATACACATAACCCCTGTTCATTTATACCTGATATGCAACTATGCTGCATATCAAGAAAGCCACTTCTGAGCTAGGGAGGAGCTGGGGTTGCGGGCTTCACGGCTGGCTCGGGGGCTTGGCCTCGTCTACATAGGTCTGGCGCGGCCGAGGCTCTTCCTATTTCCCGCCCCACAGCTGACACATAATCCCAGTTCATTTATACCTCATATGCAACTATGCTGCATATCAAGAACATAAATGATAAGACAATCACTTCTGTTGTTTTGATCATTTCAGGTAACTTCCTTTCTTGAAAAACCACAGTGAAATGACCCGGCTAATAAGTCTACAGAATCTAAATACAGAAATGACAAAATATTCTGTTCTTTACATCTTTCTCCGTATCAGCTGCTCTCTGTTATTCAGCTCAGGCCTCACCACAATAATGTAGCATTTAGGGGAAAAGATGCAACCCAGCAGCCCAGCACTGGAAGCCAAGATGGAGAAGATCTCCACAGCCACCATGTATTTTCCTCTAGTGCTCAGGTATGTGGGAATAAAGGAGAACCAAACACTGCAGAAGACCAGCATGCTGAAGGTGATGAACTTGGCTTCATTGAAGCTGTCCGGCAACTTCCTGGCTAAGAAGGCCACAGTGAAGCTGATAATGGCCAGGAAGCCCATGTAGCCTAAAACACCATAGAATATGAGAGCTGACCCCTCATTACATAAGAATATAATTTCTTCAGTTATTGAGTGCATGTCCATATCTGGGAATGGGGGAGAGGTTGCCAACCAGGAGGCACAGATTCCTACTTGAATCACAGAGCAGGAAAGGACAATGGAGTAAGCCAGTTTTTTGCCTACCCACTTCCTGATTGTGGAATCTGGCTTGGTAGCCATGAATGCCAAAACCACTGAAATAGTCTTGGCCAAGATGCTAGAGAGGGCCACAGAGAAGACAATGCCAAAAGCCGTTTGGCGGAGTGGGCAGGTTGCCTTATTAGGCATTCCAATGAACATCAAGGAGCACAGGATACACAAGAGGAGGGAGATGAGGAGAATGTAAGTGAGGCTTCTGTTGTTGGCTTTGACGATGGCAGTGTCCCGGTGCTTAATGAAAATGCCAAGTACCAAAGCTGTGATCAAAGAGAATAAAAGTGCAGAGAAAGTTGAAACCATGGCCAAAGTTTCACCAAAGCCTAGGACATTTGGTTTCTTGGGAATGCAGTCATTCTGCTCTTCATTTGGATATTGATCTGGAGGACATCTGGCACAGGTTTCCAACCCTGAAAAAAGGTTGCATGACAATTGGAAACAATCTGGAATATGCTTAAGAGTGTTTTTTTCAAAAACTCAGGAGACCCTTACTATTGTGTTTCGCCAAGCAAAAGTTTCAAAACTTCTAGTTCAAATGCTTGTGCCCTAGATGCTTTGAAAATAAAGTTATGCATGAAATCATACATTTCATATATGGAGAAACTATTATTTTGGTGGTCCTCCTCCATTTTCTTATAACCACAGATACTTCATGATGAAATCAGAGAAATATTATAGCTGAAATCTTGGAAGCAAGAGGGGTGATTTTTATAGGATTTTAACACAGTCCCCAAAGAGCCTTGGTCTCAGAGAAAAAACCGCCACTTCTATTCCATCCTCCCTTCCCCAAAACTTTAGTGTTGTCTTCCAGGGCAAAATGTATGTACAGTGGTACCTCGGGTTAAGAAAATATTTCTTTCTGGAGGTCCGTTCTTAACCTGAAACTGTTCTTAACCTGAGGCACCACTTTAGCTAATGGGGCCTCCCACTGCCTCCACGCGGCCACCACGCGATTTCTGTTCTCATCCTGAAGCAAAGTTCTTAACCTGAGGTACTATATTTGGGTTAGCAGGGTCTGCAACCTGAAGCGTCTGTAACACAAGGTACCACTGTATGAAATTTGTGTCTTGTTGCATTAAAACGGACTTGAGGTAAAGCTACACTAGTGGTTTATAAAGTTAAAATGCATTATTAAAATGTGACACCTCAGCAGTGAGCCACCAGCAATGGGAAACTGAATTAAACATTATGGAACATTATATTTCATAATGTTTAAAAGATCAATGTAGATACACTGATGGAAAATCTTTACGTTACAGATAACGTCACATTCTGATGGTTTACTCCCTAGAAGGTTAAGATAATTTGTTCATAGTGGCAGCTTTTACTGAGACTGAAGGGAAATCAATATACTATTTTTAATAAACAATATAAATTGAGGCCATACAGAGCAAACCCCATTGCCCAGTTGTTAAGAATTTATTAAAATAACTTGTATATGCTAATATGGCATCTCTCACCCTTCTCATTTGAGAACATCCCATGAGGACACGGATCACAAGCATAACAACAGAATTTCTTCCCCTCCTTCTTTTTCTTCTCATAACCAGGACGGCAGTTGGCATTACATAAGGAAATGGGTGGCACCTATCCAAAGAGACACGAAGAGGTTAATATTAAGAAATTGTTTTAGGGATAACATCAGGTGATCTATCCGTAAATAGGAGGGCCAGAAATGTTAACTGTAGGATCCATATGTGCCCAGGTGCCACATGCCTTGGGAGGAAAAAGGTACAGCTCTTCTTTTTAAAAAATAATAATATATTGACTGTTTTCACATAACAAATTATTCCAACAATTGTATTTTCCCCAATTTTTTCCTCCCCATCTTCCCCACATACCCCTCCCCCCGGCAACATCTCTCACATCCTCTTTCTGATTTAACACATAAATATGTTCTTCACTTTCCTTGGCAGGTCTTTTCTTACAATCCCTAACAAAAATGCTTCTGGCTTTTTTTTGAAAAAACAAATGTTAGTTTAAACATTTTCTTCAAGTCATTATATATCATTTCCCAAAAATTTTAAATTTCTCTACAATCCCACCACATATGATTGAAAGTGCCTTCTTTTTCCTTACATTTCCAACATATGTATGAGCCAGTTTTATGCATTCTTGCTATCTGTACTGGTGCTATGTGCCATCTATGCATCATTTTCATTTAGTTTTCTTTCAATAAAGAATAATCTGTAAATTTAAATTAGTTTTCCACAATCTTTCCCAATCTTCAAACAGTATATTATGACCTGTAACTTGTGCCCATTTGATCATGACTGATTTCACCTCCTCATCTTTTGTCTCACATTGTAGCAGAATACTATATAAAGCAGCTTTACCTTCCCTGCCACAACTTCCTTTTGAAATCTACATATCGTATAACTAAATCCTTCCTTATTGTCTTCCTTGTATATCTCGTGTTGTTGCCAATACTGTAACCAGCTCTGAAAATGGTCTTTTATTTCCTTGCAATCTCTTAATTTCCATTTTCCTTCTTGGTCCTTTAATAAATCAGCATACATGAGCCACTTTCCTTTTTTACTGAGTGGCTTGAGCAATAAAGCTTCATGTGGTGAAAGCCACCAAGGAATCTTCTGTTCTAATAAGTCTTTATATCTCTCCCATACACTCATTAGTGATTTCATAATTATATGGTTATAAAATCTTTTATGTATTTTCTCTTTCCCATACCTTAAATATGCATGCCATCCAAATCTGTTGTCATGTCCTTCCAGATCTAATGCTTCTTGCTTTTCCAACTTTAGCCAGTCCCTGATCCATACCAGGCATGCAGCCTCATAGTATAATTTAAGGTCTGGGAGGGCAAAACAACCTCGTTCTTTTGTATCTGTAACTGCTCCTCCTCAGCCATCAGGGTCTGCTCTGCTCCTCCTCCTGCTTCCTTGGTCTACCTGCCTGTCTACCCCCCTCACTTGTCATACCACCTGCCCACCTTCTATCTCTTGCAACTCCATCCACCAGCCTCTCCTTTCTTCCCTCCAAGCCGTGCTTGGCACTCTGCTCACACTTATGATAATACCAACAGATAACTAGGGATGAAGAACTGCACAGGGGTTCTGATGGCCAATGCCACCAGGGTCATGGTCCAAGAGTTGGCGTCACCTACTGAGCAGCAGGCTAAAGGAGCAGAAAGTGAAGTGACTTCACCTGCTGCTGATCTGCCTTCTTGCTCCTGATGAGAACCAGCAGGCTCCAGCTTTCTTAAGCAGGGTTTCCAGCCTCAGTCAGTTACTGGAAACAACTTTTGTCATTCCTGACCAGACCTTACATCTTCTTGTTTCTTGTGACCTTTGACCCTTGGCTTTCTTGACCCCCAGATTGTCGGACTACATGAACTGAGATACTCGTGACCTTAGGACTGGACTGGACCTTTTATGCGGACTCTGCCTCCCGGCAAGCACCCCCCTGAGACTTAACTGGTTGTCTGGCTTCTCCATCCACTGAGCTCTGCCATGGCTGGCATGATTTTGGGGGAACCTCCTAGGCCTGTGGCAGGAGTCAACCTAACAAACACCTCCATACATTTCTTCAATAATAATAATAATAATAATAATTTTTATTTATACCCCGCCCTCCCCAGCCAAGGCAGGGCTCAGAGCGGCTTACAAGCAATAATAAAAACAAGTTGAATGATTACAACTTAAAAACAAAATTAAAATACAACATTAAAATATTGAAACATTAAAATATTAAAATGTAACCTCATCGCAGGAGAAGGAAAGGAAAAAAGAAAGAGAGGGAGGGAATCAAATTGGCTCCAAGCCACAGGCCAGTCGGAACAATTCTGTCTTACAGGCCCTGCGAAAAGAAATCAGATCCTGCAGGGCCCTGGTCTCATGAGGCAGAGCGTTCCACCAGGCCAGAGCCAGAGTTGAAAAGGCCCTGGCTCTGGTTGAAGCCAATCTAACTTCCTTAGGGCCCGGGACCACTAGGGTGTTGCTATTTATGGACCTTGAGGCTCTCCTCTCCGTGGGGCATACTGGGAGAGGTGGTGCTGTAGGTACGAGGGTCCTAGGCCGTGAAGGGCTTTAAAGGTCAAAAGCAGCAACTTAAATCTGACCCGGTACTCTACCGGGAGCCAGGTCGGGGAGGGAAAGGTAAGGGACCAACTGCTTGATGCGGCGAAGGTGGAAAAATGTCACCTTGGCTGTTGCTGTAACTTGCGTCTCCATGGAAAGGGAGGCGTCAAGGATTACACCCAAACTCTTAACGGAAGGCAATGGCACTAATTGGGCCCCCACAAGAGAAGGGAGTTGGTCCCTCATCCCCATGCCATCCCGACCCAGCCATAGGACCTCTGTCTTCGAAAGATTTAGTTTCAATCGGCTCCCACGAAACCATCCAGCCACAGCTTCCAAGCATCTGGTCAGTGTATTCAGTGCCGAGTCGGTCTGGCCATCCATCAGCAGATAGAGCTGAGTGTCATCAGCATATTGGTGACAGCCCAGCCCAAAGCTTCGGATAATCTGGGCAAGGGGGCGCATAAAGATGTTAAAAAGCATTGGGGAGAGAATTGCGCCCTGCGGCACTCCACACACCAAGGAATGGGGCGACAACATTTCCCTCCCTAGTGTCACCCTCTGTCCCCGACCAGAGATAAAAGAGTACAGCCAGTTACGGGCCACACCCTGTATCCCCACGTCTGCGAGGTGGTGGTACAGAAGATCATGATCGACCATGTCAAAGGCCGCCTCGATCCAGTTGTCTACGGAGATCATCTGTTAGGGCAACCAGAGCTGTCTCGGTCCCAAAACTAGGACCCAAACCGGACTGAAATGGATCTAAAGCCAATGTTTCCTCCAGAAACCTACCAAGCTGTTCAGCAACCGCTCTCTCAATTACCTTACCCAGATATGGAAGATTTGAAACTGGGTGGTAATTGGATAGGTCTAAGGGATCTAATGAAGTTTTTTTTAAGAGAGGTCACACTACTGCTTCCTTCAGTTCCCCTGGGAATGTCCCCGTGTCAAGGGACAAATTGATAATTTCAACCAGGGGGGTCCGCGCAACATCTGTACACTCCCTAATCAGTCAAGAGGGGCACGGATCAAGGAGGCAGGTGGTGGGCCTACCAACTTGGAGGAATCTATCCACATCAGCAGGGAGTATCCGATCGAAATGGTCCAATACTGGACCTGAAGTCAGTCGAGGGGCCTCCAGTTCAGTCACTGTATCTAATTGGCAGGGAGGTCACGGCGGAGCAACAGGATTTTCCCCACAAAAAAGCTTGCGAATGCCTCACAGCTGTGGTCCCTATGATGGCAACCCAACACTAGAGTCTCAAGCGGTAACAGAAAAACTCATGAAGATTACAATGTTCATTCACAAAGATACAGTTAGCGTAGCATTCTATCTAATGCCACTAAATAGAGAGCTGCCTTGGGGATGTCACAAACAAGCATGTAGGATGCCACACTCTAATAACCATTGCTGTTTCTTAGTTTGACATGTTTTCTTTGCACATTGCTCTTTTTGTACCAGTGGTTCATTTTATATTTACTAATACAATTATTATTGGCAGCATTATTAGTAGTGGCAGCAATAGTTGGGCAACACTAGTCAAAGTTAGACAAGCCACTCCTGTGTGCAGTGATTTCCTTACCTGAGTGAAGGCTCTGTGCCATTGAATTCCGTTCCCGTTAATGGTGAGCTCTTTTCCAGGAGGGGCCTGAGGATCCAGCCTTCCGACTTTGACTCTGACATAGGAATTATTTGGGAAAGTGACCAGGTTTGTAATATCAAATCCAGCTGCTAATTCTCCATGTTCATTGAATGTGATTTCATCCCCAGCACTGTTGTTGAATGAGAGCCTCTGCAGGAATGAGTGTAGCTGGGTGGAAAGAGAATCAAAAGTTCTATGTAGTCTTGTAATAGCCTTACTAAGACAATTCAATAGTTTTCATGGAAAAAAATAAGTTCTTTTCCTCTAGGAGTCCACCACTTCAGTTCCCAATGGAGGGGTCCCAAATTTCAGCAGGGAAATCATGAATCAGTGTAAACTCAAGAGTTAGGAGATACGTTTCAGAGCAGCCTTTATTAAGATTCAATATATAAAATGAATTTGAGGTGATGGGCACGAAAAGGGCCAGGAGCTCATTTTGAGAAGTCTTGTGTGAGTATATGTTCCTGGGGAGTAGGGATTATTTAGGACACACAGTAGAGCAGTGTGCAATTGATCCTTCATATGGAAGTCCTCACCTCTAAAGGGAATATGTTCTAGGTGGACATGTGAAGGGGCTCCCACAGCAATCAATGGCAGACTGGCTACAACCTTTTCCACACCTCAAGATGTACTGGACTCTTCCACTAGCCATCACATATCCAACACAAGTGGAGGGCATCAGCTCTTGGCTACAGCATGGCACACCACTGTGCTCTACACAGGACATAAGAAATGAGAGGGGCTTTATTGATAATATACATAATGTCCCTAGAATTCATGTATTGCTACAAGAAAGGCCGCCTGCCACTGAAAAATAATCTTTACTTTGCTGGAAGTCAGGCAGGGGAAGTTCAAGCAAATATTTTCAAGAATCATAGGGTCATATAATTATAGAGTTGGAAGGGATCACAATGCAACTAGTTAATGTTCATTTTCTTGTATTAACATTTATTATTTTATTTATTATAAAGAAATCACAACCCATATTTTACATCAGTGGAGTGCACAACAATGAGCAGGTTATAAAGTAAAGACTTTGTAACAGAAAACACTACCTGCCAAGGCTCTACATTCTGAGGAAAGAGTCTGTTTCCGTCCATTGTCCTGTTGCAGATGGCTTCAGATGAGCACCTAATATGTAAGGCATGGGCCAAAGCATAGACAGCATTATAGATACTGTAGCTGTGGCCAGTCATGCTCATTTCAAAAACTGGTGCAGGGAGGGTCTCCAGCATCTCCTCTCCGGTACATGTACCCATAATGAGCGCTAATGCAGAGGAGTTTGAAACTGAACAAAGAAATGCTTGTTCCCAGAAATCCTTGATGAAAGCATCTGCATCTTGTCCAGAAGGCTTTACACTGTGCAGAAAGTCTGAGAAGTCTTGAATCTCCTTGGAGTGAATTGTAATGGAGATAGCACCTTGGAGCATTTGTATAATAGGGTTAATCAGTTTTCCTACAATATTTGATATGAAATCTATTTGGGCTGCTGTAATCCATACTTTCCCTTCAAGTTCGTTCCTCACAGATTGAGGAAGAATTAGCTGAATCATATTCCATGCAATAAAAACAGACGTAAGCCATATAATAGATGTACTTTCTCCATATATAACAATCGCATTTGCTTTGCTTTTCATGAAAGTTTGTAAGAAAAGCTTTGATTGATCCATTATATCAAATATTTGACCGCTGAATTGCACATAGTATTCCGTTCTTTCTGTGAATGCTGAGCAGATTTCATTCTTCAAGAGCATTGGTTCAATGGTGTTCAAGAATTGTTCTCCAGCTTCATTAGCTGGAGTGATGAGCCCAACCCATTTCCATCTAAAATGCAGAAGTAACTGGATAATTCCCTTGTACTGAAGATCTTCATTGGGGACCATGCGATAAAAGGAAGCGAATTTGAAGTGATCATTTATGGCTGGTTCAAATGAACCATATGAAATCTGAAAAAGAAAAAAGCCAAACTTTTCCATGTGGAAACAAGAATTCACAACACACTCATTTATCTAATAGAAATCCTATGCATTCCATATTTTCTAATCTTAGAGAAAGGGCCACCCTCCTATTTACCTAGAAAAACACACAAAACACACAATCTTGCTCATTTATTTATGTAGATATTGATTCCTATTATTGTGGAGTCATCACTGTTGCATACATGTACACATGGATTGTGTCAAAGAGAGGAGAGCATTTATCCCTGCTCGTTTCTACATACTGCTTGGATAAATCAACAAAACTTGATTGTGGAAATGGAGGGAGACAAACCATGGATCATGTTCTTTTGGTCTATAACCTTTACAGCAGTTGTAGAGAGACTTTGACGGTTTATGTACTAAGAACTCTCATGCGAGTTCTCCTATAGGTTTCTTGAATATAATATGTTTTATTCTTCTGTGATCAACAATAAACCATTACTGTATATATAATGAAAATAAAATACCAGCAAAAATTAAGGCAACTAAAATGAAGTTCAGTAATGAAGCAGAACAACACAAAATTGGTACCACTATTTCTCTTTCCCCAAATGCTAGAAAAATAACAAGAAAAGTGCTTTTCATTAGCCTCTGAAAGAGGGCAGTGCTGAATAACATCATACTTCCACAAGCTGGGAATTTCATGATTCCTAGGGAGAGGGCCATTCTTGTCTTGAGTTATTTATGCCTGTGCATGCGATTATCAACAGCATGAATTGTGATTGGTACTTTTCAGACAGCTAGGACAATGCTTGCAGAATTGAAATAATGTGAGCCCAATCCTCTACTAAATATATTAAACACACATCTTTGGGAAAATGGCTCTCTCATAAAAGTTGGTTTATGCACATACTAACATGCTCCAATATATTGCAACCATTTTCCTTTTTCACTTGATACTTATGAATCAACAGCTTCCTAGTGGAAGGAGTGTAGATTGAACTACAGTATGAAATATCTATTTTATGTACCTGTGGAATCTTGTAAAGACCTAATACGTCTGCCATGGATGAGGAGGTGTGAGAGGTAAGTCCCCCAATGACTCCTACTATTTTTTTCTGAATTCCACATATGTAGTTGGGGACAAAGTGATGTGATTTAGAGAGCAGATCCAGAGTGTTTTGGTAGGTCATCCTTGAATTAGAATAGCTATCATAGATGTGGAATCCAAGCGTGGCATTGGGCAAGATCTTGGGATTCCCATCGATCTCATCAACAGCAAATACCAAGGCAAGGATGTGTTGGTAGAACTTTCTTGTCACC
This sequence comes from Podarcis vaucheri, assembly GCF_965113315.1. Taxonomy (NCBI): domain Eukaryota; kingdom Metazoa; phylum Chordata; class Lepidosauria; order Squamata; family Lacertidae; genus Podarcis; species Podarcis vaucheri. The sequence goes on from NC_138751.1 coordinate 11,880,695, forward strand.
CTACAAATAAAGTGTGTTACTATTTTATGGGGAATAAAGCAGTGCACAACATCGAGATGTGAGAGATTCAACTGCCCCTGTTAAATATTCTTGTAAATATTAAATTGTTTTGTCCTTTTAGAGTTAATGTTTGGATATTTCCTCCATCCAAGTCAGATTTTTTTATTTGTCTGAACACATAGGTTGAGAAGTGATCTTCACTTATGAAGCTTCAGGTTTTTTAATCATGTTGCTCCTTTTCACTAGAAACAATAACTGTGCCACATGGCTATGCTACAGTTATTGAAATCAGTTCGATATCCCTTTGTCAGTACATAGCTGTCCCTAGCAATAGAAATAGTATGATATTAAATAAAGGAATTGGCAGCTGCCATTTTGAATAGGAAGAATGCCCAGTGATGAGCTAGCAGTGATGATGGTAAAAGGGCTCTCCTCCCATTATTACTAAGCGTATTTAAAACGTATCCCTGATTGTTTGCAATGTACTTTAGACATGAGTTCCATTTTGTACCATCCTTCACTAAAGGAGCTCAAGCCGGGCTTCATAGCTCTCCTCTCTCCCCTTGCATACTCACAAAAGTGCCTAAGCTGCAGGTGACCCAAAAATGGAGATTTGAACCCAGAAGGTTGCCATGATGTATTACTGTGGGCAGGAGGATCAATGGCTAGAGAGCAAGTGGTGGTGATCTGAAACTGCATCAGCTCAAACACAGTTGAAGTTTCATATCTTCATATTTACCAGGACTGTGTCCACAACCAGCTATTTGGAAGAACTTTTCAGTGTTGAATATTCTTTTGTCATCTGGCCAAGAGAGCATTTCTATTATAACATTAGCAGCCTGCTGCTACGTCTTTGGAAGCACTTTAGAGATGGAATTGTAGCACCCTGCTTGTGGTTAACGCTTAGCTGGAATGAAATATTCAACGCAGCAATAGAGAAATTAAAATAATTATTTATTTGTCAGACAAATAAATGAGAGGCACAGTGGTATATGGTTACCAAGCTCTGGCCTGGCCTCCTGCCATTATGGCCAGCACTTATATTCCCTCAATCCAGCCCCCTTTGCTCCTCCTGTGGCTACCTCTGTCCAATCAGCCTGGTTGAATTTCCTATTGGCTGATTGCTAGAACCAATCCTAGAAGATACACCCATATCCTCCTGTCCTTATATGGAACACAAAGAGCTATATATTGTTACATCTATAAATGACAAATAAGTAGTAATATATCTTACATGTGTCTCAACAAGGCATCTTAATTACCAGCTCACCTCTTGCCCTCCTTGCCCTATTGCCTTCTAAAACAAATGGTTAATCTTAAATTTTTATCTTAAACATATGTCAAGGATCTTGAGTTTCACATCAACATTGAAAGATCTCCTTCATTTGAAGGTTTCTAAACAAATGTCTGACAACTAATATATCAGGACTGCTCAGGACGGCGTCTCTTGTCTAGCAAGGGGGGCAAGACTGGTGGCTGACTTAATTTCAAAATACAACTCTTAGAACTATATGAAATCTAGCATTTCTTAAATCCTTTGCATAATTACATTTAAGACAATATATTTAATACATAACATAGGTAGCCTTTTAAAAGGAATAAGGCCTTTGTAAAGTAAAAAGGAACTCAGTAAAAAGCAGCTTCAAAAGAAGCCTCTCCAGTTTACAACCCCTCCTTCAGCCAGCTGCTTTTCCCATTAGAAAAAAAGACTTGCCAGCTAGATGCTTCCCCATTTGGTCTTGGCCTTTTAACCTTAGAAAGAAGATCTGGCTCATTTTACTGGGAGGCACATTGGCATTATTTTACTATTTACTCATTCCTAATTATATTTATTTCTGCCTTTTTTATCTTCTGTAACATGTAGAGTCAGTGTCCTCACTCAGTCTGTAATTTCAGCTTTTACGACTTTGAGAATTGTTTTCTGCTATCAATCAAAGGGGCCCTTGTCTAGGAGGATAAACATTACCAAGGTTGTAAACTGCTGGTCTTCTGCCTGGCTTGAAACTTTTGAAAATCTGAGCTCTCTCTTTAATATACAAGTCCTGATCAAACATTAATAAAATGCAGTCTTATGCCTGATGCCTCAGAATCAGTCTCAGACAGAACTGCATGATACAATTGGAGCCTGTCAAATGGTATGCAGTGCACTCTCTGTTCCATTTGTGCTGGAACAGTTTTGATCATTGTGGCCAGAGGATGTAGTGAATGTTCTTGAAGAAATGAAGTTGTCAAACTGACCTCTTGACCCTTGGCTGTCTTGGCTTTTTAAATGGAGCTTTATAGGATTGACTGGCAGTGGCAGACTTGGGTACTATGACGCATATTGCAAGGCTGAAAATTTGCACCCACGTGGACCTTGCATTGCCATCCCTTAGGAAGGAGCCACAAGGCTCTGGCAGGGTCCTAGAATCCTTCCATCTAATTCTCAAAGCTGAAAAATTGCTAACTAGGCTTTGTGAAGGAGGCAGAAGGACTCCAGGACCTTGTCAGCTTCTCATGGCCCTCTCCTCAAGCCCAGTGCCTGGCTTACCCGGCTTTGAGGCAGTGCTCCCATGGCTCTGTCTCCGATGTGTGTACACTGCTCACACAACCCTAATTTAGCCTCTTTGACTGGGGAAGTTCAGTGAGTTATCTATGCTTCACTGGATAATAGAGAGATACTGTCCAACTTGAAGCAGGTTATGGTGCGTCTCCTCTTTACTCTGAACCAAGAATAAAATATTCTTATAAATTCTTACGACTGTTTTTTTAAATAAATTAAAAATATTTTTTCATAGCCTTCTTTCCAAAGCAAAAGTACTTTCTAGGTGGATATAAATGTCTAAGGAATAAAAGAAATAATCTTAAGGTCCATTTACTTACACTGGATTGTCAATAAAGTTGTGAGATGGGTGTTGATGGAAGGAAATGCTGGGGAATACGTAATGGATATAAGACACTATGCCACCAATGATAAGGTCCCCTGGTTCATACCACTCATGTGGAATATGCACAGGATTATTTCTGCTGCAAACAACAGTGTGCACTTGGGGCACCATATTGGGAAGCAGTAGGAGAAGAAGCAGCAACAACATCCTCATCACAAATATCCTTCTACACATGGACTCTCTACAATATTGGTACTATCATCAGCCTGACTTGAACAGGATGTATTTGGTGACAGCCGACTTTGGCACTTATGTCCTTAAAGAGGCAGGTAGCCACTTTCTTTTTAACTTTATCACTGTTACTTAAAAAATTAATTGAATGTGAATTAATCTAGAGTGATTTGAAACCTGACCTATACCATGAAAGAGGGAAACTGACTGAAATAGCAGAGCCTGGCCTCCTCTCCCCGCCCTTACCATAGCTGTGAATGGAACACTGGGGTGCTTTTCATCATTTCTGATTTAGTTTTTGAATCTTTATTTTTCATTATGCCTTCTGGTGCTTTGCCAGGTGAATTGATTATAGTAATTTTAATAATTACAGGTCAGATAACCTTTTTTTGTTTTTGACTCTATAGTGCATCAAGAAAGGGAAGATTTCCAAAGTAAACATATCTGTCACATCATACAGTCCTAGATTAGGAAGAGATTTCTACGGTCATCAAGTATTATCCGCTTGCTAATGCAGGACATCCTTAACTACAAACAAAAACAAAAACATCCCACCTGTAGACAGGCATCCATCTTTTTCCAAAAAATTCCTCTATCAAAATGTGTTTAGAGGGGAGCCAACTGCATCCTTTCCCCAGTTGTCTAATTTCCTCCTGCTATTGGCCCTTACTCTCGCTGTCATATGTAACATTGATTACATTTACTGAAACTTAGGAACAATGATGGAAAGGGTCCAAACCATATCAGGATATAGAGACCCTGGAGAACACAGCTGAACTGCTTTTGAAAGAGCACATATATACAGGTTTGAAGCAGAGTGGCATGCTAAGGAAAAACTGTGCCATCCGTCTTTTACTCTTGTAAGAAGTAGTAATTCTGAAGACTAGGTGGTCTATCACTGTCAGGCAGTGCTAGGCAGTATTTTCCCCTCCAGATGTTTCTGGATTACAGCTTTCATCATCCATGATAATAATAGCCAATTGGAAGCTGATGTGAGCTGTAGTCCAGCAATATCTGGAGGGCCACAGATTGGGTACCCTTGGTGTAAGGAAGGTTTGGGTTGTTGAAAAAATGCCTCATGTTTGGTGTCATGCTGAACTGTCAGGGCTTTGTTTGGATTTGGATTTGATATCCTGCTTTATCACTACCCGAAAGAGTCTTAAAGCAGCTAACATTCCCCTTTCCCTTCCTCCCCCACAACAAACACTCTGTGAGGTGAGTGGGGCTGAGAGACTTCAAAGAGGTGTGACTAGCCCAAGGTCACCCAGCAGCTGCATGTGGAGGAGCGGAGATGCGAACCTGGTTCACCAAATTAAGAGCCTACCGCTCTTAACCACTACACCACACTGGTTCTCTTTCTCAAGAATTTGAGCCCTCTGAGACTGATGCAGTGTCCATGTGAAGGTGAGTCACTTTCTGACTCCCTTTCCAGCCCCATGTCAAGGCAAGTATAAGATTACAGGTCTGGAAACAACAGCAAATACCAACAGTAGAAGAATGGCCACAGAAGGTAATGGAATATGCAGAAATAGCCAAATTAACAGGAAAAAATAGACAACAGGGGAGGAAACATTAGTTCCAATTCATTTCCAGCTGATATGTAACTGTGCTGGATGCCAAGAACAGAAACGATAAGGCAAGCTCTTCTGTAATTTTGACCCCCACATCTGACACTGGCCAGAAAGTTTCTAGAGCCTAACTCCCCACATAAACTACAATCTCTTCTGCCATTTATACATTGCTCCATATCAGCTGTTCTCTGTTATTCAGTTCAGGCCTTATCACAATAATGTAGCATTTAGGGAAAAAGAGGCATGCCAGCAAGCCAGTACTGGAAACCAAGATGGAAGAAATCTCCACAGCCACCATGTATCTTCCTCTGGTGCTCAGAGGTGCTACGGATATCATCCATAGTTTTTTTCATACACATAACCCCTGTTCATTTATACCTGATATGCAACTATGCTGCATATCAAGAAAGCCACTTCTGAGCTAGGGAGGAGGTGGGGTTGCAGGCTTCACGGCTGGCTCGGGGGCTTGGCCTCGCCTACTTAGGTCTGGCGCGGCCGAGGCTCTTCCTATTTCCCGCGCCACAGCTGACACATAATCCTAGTTCATTTATACCTGATATGCAACTATGCTGCATATCAAGAACATAAATGATAAGACAATCTCTTCTGTTGTTTTGATCATTTCAGGTAACTTCCTTTCTTGAAAAACCACAGTGAAATGACCCGGCTAATAAGTCTACAGAATCTAAATACAGAAATGACAAAATATTCTGTTCTTTACATCTTTCTCCGTATCAGCTGCTCTCTGTTATTCAGCTCAGGCCTCACCACAATAATGTAGCATTTAGGGGAAAAGATGCAACCCAGCAGCCCAGCACTGGAAGCCAAGATGGAGAAGATCTCCACAGCCACCATGTATTTTCCTCTGGTGCTCAGGTATGTGGGAATAAAGGAGAACCAAACACTGCAGAAGACCAGCATGCTGAAGGTGATGAACTTGGCTTCATTGAAGCTGTCCGGCAACTTCCTGGCTAAGAAGGCCACAGTGAAGCTGATAATGGCCAGGAAGCCCATATAGCCTAAAACACAATAGAACATGAGAACTGACCCCTCATTACATAAGAATATAATTTCTTCAGTCATTGAGTGCATGTCCACTTCTGGGAATGGGGGAGAGGTTGCCAGCTAGAAGGCACAGATTCCTACTTGAATCACAGAGCAGGAAAGGACAATGGAGTAAGCCAGTTTTTTGCCTACCCACTTCCTGATTGTGGAATCTGGCTTGGTAGCCATGAATGCCAAAACCACTGAAATAGTCTTGGCCAAGATGCTAGAGAGGGCCACAGAGAAGACAATGCCAAAAGCCGTTTGTCGGAGTGGGCAGGTTGCCTTATTAGGCATTCCAATGAACATCAAGGAGCACAGGAAACACAAGAGGAGGGAGATGAGGAGAATGTAAGTGAGGCTTCTGTTGTTGGCTTTGACGATGGCAGTGTCCCGGTGCTTAATGAAAATGCCAAGTACCAAAGCTGTGATCAAAGAGAATAAAAGAGCAGAGAAACTTGAAATCATGGCCAAAGTTTCACCAAAGCCTAGGACATTTGGTTTCTTGGGAATGCACTCATTCTGCTCTTCATTTGGATATTGATCCGGAGGACATCTGGCACAGGTTTCCAACCCTGAAAAAAGGTTGCATGACAATTGGAAACAATCTGGAATATGCTTAAGAGTGTTTTTTTCAAAAACTCAGGAGACCCTTACTATTGTGTTTCCCCAAGCAAAAGTTTCAAAACTTCTAGTTCAAATGCTTGTGCCCTAGATGCTTTGAAAATAAAGTTATGCATGAAATCTTACATTTCATATATCGAGAAACTATTATTTTGGTGGTCCTCCTCCATTTTCTTAGAACCACAGATACTTCATGATGAAATCAGAGAAATATTATAGCTGAAATCTTGGAAGCAAGAGGGGTGATTTTTATAGGATTTTAACACTGTCCCCAAAGAGCCTTGGTCTCAGAGAAAAAACCGCCACTTCTATTCCATCCTCCCTTCCCCAAAACTTTAGTGTTGTCTTCCAGGGCAAAATGTATGTACAGTGGTACCTCAGGTTAAGAAAATATTTCTTTCTGGAGGTCCGTTCTTAACCTGAAACTGTTCTTAACCTGAGGCACCACTTTAGCTAATGGGGCCTCCCACTGCCTCCACGCGGCCACCACGCGATTTCTGTTCTCATCCTGAAGCATAGTTCTTAACCTGAGGTACTATTTTTGGGTTAGCAGGGTCTGCAACCTGAAGCGTCTGTAACACAAGGTACCACTGTATGAAATTTGTGTCTTGTTGCATCAAAACGGACTTGAGGTAAAGCTACACTAGTGGTTTATAAAGTTAAAATGCATTATTAAAATGTGACACTTCAGCAGTGAGCCACCAGCAATGGGAAACTGAATTAAACATTATGGAACATTATATTTCATAATGTTTAAAAGATCAATGTAGATACACTGATGGAAAATCTTTACGTTACAGATAACGTCACATTCTGATGGTTTACTCCCTAGAAGGTTAAGATAATTTGTTCATAGTGGCAGCTTTTACTGAGACTGAAGGGAAATCAATATACTATTTTTAATAAACAATATAAATTGAGGCCATACAGAGCAAACCCCATTGCCCAGTTGTTAAGAATTTATTAAAATAACTTGTATATGCTAATATGGCATCTCTCACCCTTCTCATTTGAGAACATCCCATGAGGACACGGATCACAAGCATAACAACAGAATTTCTTCCCCTCCTTCTTTTTCTTCTCATAACCAGGACGGCAGTTGGCATTACATAAGGAAATGGGTGGCACCTATCCAAAGAGACATGAAGAGGTTAATATTAAGAAATTGTTTTAGGGATAACATCAGGTGATCTATCCGTAAATAGGAGGGCCAGAAATGTTAACTGTAGGATCCATATGTGCCCAGGTGCCACATGCCTTGGGAGGAAAAAGGTACAGCTCTTCTTTTTAAAAAATAATAATATATTGACTGTTTTCACATAACAAATTATTCCAACAATTGTTTTTTCACCAATTTTTTCCTCCCCATCTTCCCCACATACCCCTCCCCCCCGCAACATCTCTCACATCCTCTTTCTGATTTAACACATAAATATGTTCTTCACTTTCCTTGGCAGGTCTTTTCTTACAATCCCTAACAAAAATGCTTCTGGCTTTCCCCCCCCTTTTTTAAACAAATGTTAGTTTAAACATTTTCTTCAAGTCATTATATATCATTTCCCGAAATTTTTAAATTTCTCTACAATCCCACCACATATGATTGAAAGTGCCTTCTTTTTCCTTACATTTCCAACATATGTATGAGCCAGTTTTATACATTCTTGCTATCTGTACTGGTGCTATGTACCATCTATGCATCATTTTCATTTAGTTTTCTTTCAATAAAGAATAATCTGTAAATTTAAATTGGTTTTCCACAATCTTTCCCAATCTTCAAACAATATATTATGACCTGTAACTTGTGCCCATTTGATCATGACTGATTTCACCTCCTCATCTTTTGTCTCCCATTCTAGCAGAATACTATATAAAGCAGCTTTACCTTCCCTGCCACAACTTCCTTTTGAAATCTACATATCGTATAACTAAATCCTTCCTTATTGTCTTCCTTGTATATCTCGTGTTGTTGCCAATACTGTAACCAGCTCTGAAAATGGTCTTTTATTTCCTTGTAATCTCTTAATTTCCATTTTCCTTCTTGGTCCTTTAATAAATCAGCATACATGAGCCACTTTCCTTTTTTACTGAGTGGCTTGAGCAATAAAGCTTCATGTGGTGAAAGCCACCAAGGAATCTTCTGTTCTAATAAGTCTTTATATCTCTCCCATACACTCATTAGTGATTTCATAATTATATGGTTATAAAAACTTTTATGTATTTTCCCTTTCCCATACCTTAAATATGCATGCCATCCAAATCTGTTGTCATGTCCTTCCAGATCTAATGCTTCTTGCTTTTCCAACTTTATCCAGTCCCTGATCCATACCAGGCATGCAGCCTCATATTATAATTTAAGGTCTGGGAGGGCAAAACAACCTCGTTCTTTTGTATCTGTAACTGCTCCTCCTCAGCCATCAGGGTCTGCTCTGCTCCTCCTCCTGCTTCCTTGGTCTACCTGCCTGTCTACCCCCCTCACTTGTCATACCACCTGCCCACCTTCTATCTCTTGCAATTCCATCCACCATCCTCTCCTTTCTTCCCTCCGAGCCGTGCTTGGCACTCTGCTCACACTTATAATAATGCCAACAGCTAACTAGGGATGAAGAACTGCACAGGGGCTCTGATGGCCAATGCCACCAGTGTCATGGTCCAAGAGTTGGCTTCACCTACTGAGCAGCAGGCTAAAGGAGCAGAAAGTGAAGTGACTCCACCTGCTGCTGATCTGCCTTCTTACTCCTGATGAGAACCAGCAGGCTCCAGCTTTCTTAAGCAGGGTTTCTAGCCTTAGTCAGTTACTGGAAACAACATTTGTCATTCCTGACCAGACCTTGCTGCTTCTTGTTTCTCGTGACTTTTGACCCTTGGCTTTCTTGACCCCCAGATTGTCTGACTACATGAACTGAGATACTTGTGACCTTAGGACTGGACTGGACCTTTTATGCGGACTCTGCCTCCAGGCAAGCACCCCCCTGAGACTTAACTGGTTGTCTGGCTTCTCCATCCACTGAGCTCTGCCATGGCTGGCAGCACAGGACAATGACAAGCAGCTGGATTCCTGTACTGAGGCATTGAAAGGAGCCTGAATCCTTTGTCCAGCAACCCATGGAGTACATGGATGGACAGCTGGGCTCCAGGGCACTCCGAGCAAGGCATGATTTTGGGGGAACCTCCTAGGCCTGTGGCAGGAGTCAACCTAACAAACACCTCCATACATTTCTTTAATAATAATAATAATAATAATAATAATAATAATAATGATTTTTATTTATACCACGCCCTCCCCAGCCAAGGCCGGGCTCAGAGCGGCTTACAAGCAATAATAAAAACAAGTTGAATGATTACAACTTAAAAACAAAATTAAAATACAACATTAAAATATTGAAACATTAAAATATTAAAATGTAACCTCATCGCAGGAGGAGAAGGAAAGGAAAAAAGAAAGAGAGGGAGGGAATCAAATTGGCTCCAAGCCACAGGCCAGGCGGAACAATTCTGTCTTACAGGCCCTGCGAAAAGAAATCAGATCCTGCAGGGCCCTGGTCTCATGAGGCAGAGCGTTCCACCAGGCCGGAGTCAGAGTTGAAAAGGCCCTGGCTCTGGTTGAAGCCAATCTAACTTCCTTAGGGCCCTGGACCACTAGGGTGTTGCTATTTATGGACCTTGAGCCTCTCCGTGGGGCATACTGGGAGAGGTGGTCCTGTAGGTACGAGGGTCCTAGGCCGTGAAGGGCTTTAAAGGTCAAAAGCAGCACCTTAAATCTGACCCTGTACTCTACCGGGAGCCAGTGCAGTTTGAAAAGCACTGGGTGAATATGCTCCCATGGCAGAGACCCCGTGAGGAGCCTCGCTGCAGCATTCTGCACCCGCTGGAGTTTCTGGGACAGCTTCAAGGGCAGCCCCGCGTAGAGCGAATTACAGTGGTCAATCCTGGAAATGCCCATCACATGGATCACTGTGGCCAGGTCTGGGCGGGAAAGGTAAGGGACCAACTGCTTGATGCGGCGAAGATGGAAAAATGTCGCATTGGCTGTTGCTGTAACTTGTGTCTCCATGGAAAGGGAGGCGTCCAGGATTACACCCAAACACTTAACGGAAGGCAATGGCACTAATTGGGCCCCCGCAAAAGAAGGGAGTTGGTCCCTCATCCCCATGCCATCCCGACCCAGCCATAGGACCTCTGTCTTCGAAGGATTTAGTTTCAATCGGCTCCCACGAAACCATCCAGCCACAGCTTCCAAGCATCTGGTCAGTGTATTCGGTGCCGAGTCGGTGTGGCCATCCATCAGCAGATAGAGCTGAGTGTCATCAGCATATTGGTGACAGCCCAGCCCAAAGCTCCAGATAATCTCGGCAAGGGGGTGCATAAAGATGTTAAAATGCATTGGGGAGAGAATTGCGCCCTGCGGCACTCCACACACCAAGGACTGGGGCGATGACATTTCCCTCCCTAGTGCCACCCTCTGTTCCCGACCAGAGATAAAAGAGCACAGCCAGTTACGGGCCACGCCCTGTATCCCCGCGTCTGCGAGGCGGTGGTGCAGAAGATCATGATTGACCATGTCAAAGGCTGCTGACAAATCTAAAAGGATCTGCAGTCCTGAACCGCCTCGATCCAGTTGTCTACGGAGATCATCGGTTAGGGCAACCAGAGCCGTCTCGGACTGAAATGGATCTAAAGCCGGTTTCCTCCAGAAACCTATCAAGCTGTTCAGCAACCACTCTCTCAGTTACCTTACCCAGATATGGAAGATTTGAAACTGGGCAGTAATTGGATAGGTCTAAGGGATCTAATGAAGTTTTCTTTAAGAATGGACACACTACTGCTTCCTTCAGTTCCCCTGGGAATGTCCCCGTGTCAAGGGACAAACTGATAATTTCAACCAGGGGGGTCCGCGGAACATCTGGACACTCCCAAATCAGCCAAGATGGGCACGGATCAAGGAGGCAGGTGGTGGGCCTACCAACTTGGAGGAATCTATCCACATCAGCAGGGAGTATCCGATCAAAATGGTCCAACATTGGACCTGAAATCAGTCGAGGGGCCTCCAGTTCAGTCACTGTATCAAAATTGGTAGGGAGGTCATGGTGGAGCAACAGGACTTTCTCCGCAAAAAAGCTTGCGAATGCCTCACAGCTGTGGTCCCTATGATGGCAACCCAACACTAGAGTCTCAAGCGGTAACAGAAAAACTCATGAAGATTACAATGTTCATTCACAAAGATACAGTTAACGTAGCATTCTATCTAATGCCACTAAATAGAGAGCTGCCTTGGGGATGTCACAAACAAGCATGTAGGACAACACTCTCTAATAACCATTGCTGTTTCTTAGTTTGACATGTTTTCTTTGCACATTGCTCTTTTTGTACCAATTATTATTGGCAGCATTATTAGTAGTGGCAGCAATAGCTGGGCAACACTAGTCAAAGCTAGACAAGCCACTCCTGTGTGCAGTGATTTTCTTACCTGAGTGAAGGCTCTGTGCCATTGAATTCCGTTCCCGTTAATGGTGAGTTCTTTTCCAGGAGGGGCCTGAGGATCCAGCCTTCCGACTTTGACTCTGACATAGGAATAATTTGGGAAAGTGACCAGGTTTGTAATATCAAATCCAGCTGCTAATTCTCCATGTTCATTGAATGTAATTTCATCCCCAGCACTGTTGTTGAATGAGAGCCTCTGCAGGAATGAGTGTAGCTGGGTGGAAAGAGAATCAAAAGTTCTATGTAGTCTTGTAATAGCCTTACTAAGACAATTCAATAGTTTTCATGGAAAAAATTAAGTTCTTTTCCTCCAGGAGTTCACCACTTCAGTTCCCAATGGAGGGAGCCCAAATTTCAGCAGGGAAATCATGAATAAGTGTAAACTCAATAGTCAGGAGATACATTTCAGAGCAGCCTTTGTTAAGATTCAATATATAAAAGGAATTTGAGATGATGGGCACCAAAAGGGCCAGGAGCTCTTTTTGAGCAGTCTTGTGTGAGTATATGTTCCTGGGGAGTAGGGATTATTTAGTACACACAGTAGAGCAGAGTGCAATTGATCCCTCATATGGAAGTCCTCACCTCTAAAGCGAATATGTTCTAGGTGGACATGTGAAGGGGCTCCCACAGCAACCAATGGCAAACTAGCTACAACCTTTGCCACACCTCAAGATGTACTGGGCTCTTCCACTAGCCATCACATATCCAACACAAGTGGAGGGCATCAGCTCTTGGCTACAGCATGTTACACCAATGTGCTCTACACAGACATAAGAATTGAGAGGGGCTTTATTGAAGATATACAAAAAGTCCCTAGAATTCATGTTCTGCTATAAGAAAGGCCGCCTGCCACTGAAAAATAATCTTTACTTTGCTGGAAGTCAGGCAGGGGAAGTTCAAGCAAATATTTTCAAGAATCATAGGGTCATATAATTATAGAGTTGGAAGGGATCACAATAAAACTAGTTAATGTTCATTTTCTTGTATTAACATTTATTATTTTATTTATTATAAAGAAATCACAACCCATATTTTACATCAGTGGAGTGCACAACAATGAGCAGGTTATAAAGTAAAGACTTTGTAACAGGAAACACTACCTGCCAAGGCTCTACATTCAGAGGAAAGAGTCTGTTTCCGTCCATTGTCCTTTTGCAGATGGCTTCAGATGAGCACCTAATATGTAAGGCATGGGCCAGAGCATAGACAGCATTATAGATACTGTAGCTGTGGCCAGTCATGCTCATTTCAAAAACTGGCGCAGGGAGGGTCTCCAGCATCTCCTCTCCGGTACATGTACCCATAAGGAGTGCTAATGCAGAGGAGTTTGAAACTGAACAAATAAATGATTGTTCCCAGAAATCCTTGATGAAACCATCTGCATCTTGTCCAGAAGGCTTTACACTGTGCAGAAAGTCTGAGAAGTCTTGAATCTCCTTGGAGTGAATTGTAATGGAGATAGCACCTTGGAGCATTTGTATATTAGGGTCAATCAGTTTTCCTACAATATTTGATATGAAATCTATTTGGGCTGCTGTAATCCATACCTTCCCTCCAGGTTTGTTCCTTACAGATTGAGGAAGCATTAGCGGAATCATATTCCTTGCAATAAAAACAGACGTAAGCCATATAATAGATGTACTTTCTCCATATATAACAATCACATTTGCTTTGCTTTTCATGAAAGTTTGTAAGAAAAGCTTTGATTGATCCATTATATCAAATATTTGACCGCTGAATTGCACATAGTATTCCGTTCTTTCTGTGAATGCTGAGCAGATTTCATTCTTCAAGAGCATTGGTTCAATGGTCTTCAAGAATTGTTCTCCAGCTTCATTAGCTGGAGTGATGAGCCCAACCCATTTCCATCTAAAATGCAGAAGTAACTGGATAATTCCCTTGTACTGAAGATCTTCATTGGGGACCATGCGATAAAAGGAAGCGAATTTGAAGTGATCATTTATGGCTGGTTCAAATGAACCATATGAAATCTGAAAAAGAAAAAAGCCAAACTTTTCCATGTGGAAACAAGAATTCACAACACACTCATTTATCTAATAGAAATCCTATGCATTCCATATTTTCTAATCTTAGAGAAAGGGCCACCCTCCTATTTACCTAGAAAAACACACAAAACACACAATCTTGCTCATTTATTTATGTAGATATTGATTCCTATTATTGTGGAGTCATCACTGTCGCATACATGTACACATGGATTGTGTCAAAGAGAGGAGAGCATTTATCCCTGCTCGTTTCTACATACTGCTTGGATAAATCAACAAAACTTGATTGTGGAAATGGAGGGAGACAAACCATGGATCATGTTCTTTTGGTCTATAACCTTTACAGCAGTTGTAGAGAGACTTTGACGGTTTATGTACTAAGAACTCTCATGCGAGTTCTCCTATAGGTTTCTTGAATATAATATGTTTTATTCTTCTGTGATCAACAATAAACCATTACTGTATATATAATGAAAATAAAATATCAGCAAAAATTAAGGCAACTAAAATGAAGTTCAGTAATGTAGCAGAACAACACAAAATTGGTACCACTATTTCTCTTTCCCCAAATGCTAGAAAAATAACAAGAAAAGTGCTTTTCATTAGCCTCTGAAAGAGGACAGTGCTGAATAACATCATACTTCCACAAGCTGGGAATTTCATGATTCCTAGGGAGAGGGCCATTCTTGTCTTGAGTTATTTATGCCTGTGCATGCGATTATCAACAGCATGAATTGTGATTGGTACTTTTCAGACAGCTAGGACAATGCTTGCAGAATTGAAATAATGTGAGCCCAATCCTCTACTAAATATATTAAACACACATCTTTGGGAAAATGGCTCTCTCATAAAAGTTGGTTTATGCACATACTAACATGCTCCAATATATTGCAACCATTTTCCTTTTTCACTTGATACTTATGAATCAACAGCTTCCTAGTGGAAGGAGTGTAGATGGAACTACAGTATGAAATATCTATTTTATGTACCTGTGGAATCTTGTGAAGACCTAAGACATCTGCCATGGATGAGGAGGTGTGAGAGGTAAGTCCCCCAATGACTCCTACTATTTTTTTCTGAATTCCACATATGTAGTTGGGGACAAAGTGATGTGATTTAGAGAGCAGATCCAGAGTGTTTTGGTAGGTCATCCTTGAATTAGAATAGCTATCATAGATGTGGAATCCAAGCGTGGCATTGGGCAAGATCTTGGGATTCCCATTGATCTCATCAACAGCAAATACCAAGGCAAGGATGTGTTGGTAGAACTTTCTTGTCACCCTACAAATAAAGTGTGTTACTATTTTATGGGGAATAAAGCAGTGCACAACATCGAGATGTGAGAGATTCAACTGCCCCTGTTAAATATTCTTGTAAATATCAAATTGTTTTATCCTTTTAGAGTTAATGTTTGGATATTTCCTCCATCCAAGTCAGATTTTTTTATTTGTCTGAACACATAGGTTGAGAAGCGATCTTCACTTATGAAGCTTCAGGTTTTTTAATCATGTTGCTCCTTTTCACTAGAAACAATAACTGTGCCACATGGCTATGCTACAGTTATTGAAATCAGTTCGATATCCCTTTGTCAGTACATAGCTGTCCCTAGCAATAGAAATGGTATGATATTAAATAAAGGAATCGGCAGCTGCCATTTTGAATAGGAAGAATGCCCAGTGATGAGCTAGCAGTGATGATGGTAAAAGGGCTCTCCTCCCATTATTACTAAGCGTATTTAAAACGTATCCCTGATTGTTTGCAATGTACTTTAGACATGAGTTCCATTTTGTACCATCCTTCACTAAAGGAGCTCAAGCTGGGCTTCATTGCCCTACTCTCTCCCCTTGCATACTCACAAAAGTGCCTAAGCTGCAGGTGACCCAAAAAAATGGAGATTTGAACCCAGAAGGTTGCCATGATGTATTACTGTGGGCAGGAGGATCAATGGCTAGAGAGCAAGTGGTGGTGATCTGAAACTGCATCAGCTCAAACACAGTTGAAGTTTCATATCTTCATCTTTACCAGCACTGCGTCCACAACCAGCTATCAGGAAGAGCTTTTCAGTGTTGAATATTCTTTTGTCATCTGGCCAAGAGAGCATTTCTATTATAACATTAGGATCCTGCTGCTATGTCTTTGGAAGCACTTTAGAGATGGAATCAGTCTCAGACAGAACTGCCTTATACAATTGGAGCCTGTCAAATGGTATCCAGTGAACTCTCTCTTCTATTTTTGCTGGATCAGTTTTGATTATTGTGGCCAGAGGATGTAGTGAATGCATTTGAAGAAATGAAGTTGTCAAACTGACCCCTTGACCCTTGTCTGTCTTGGCTTTTTAAATGGAGCTTTAAAGGATTGACTGGCAGTGGCAGACTTGGGTACTATGACGCCCCTGGCGAGGATGAAAATTTACACCCACGTAGACCTAGAGTCCTAGAGTCCTTCCACCTAGTTCTCAAAGCTGAAAAATTGCTAGCTAGGTTTTGTGAAGGAGGCAGGAGGACTCCAGGACCTTGTCAGCTTCTCATGGCCCTCTCCTCAAGCCCAGTGCCTGGCTTACCCAGCTTTGAGGCAGTGCTCCCATGGCTCTGTCTCTGATGTGTATACACTGCTCGCACAACCTTAATTCTGCCTCTTTGACTGGGGAAGTTCAGTGAGTTTTCTATGCTTCACTGGATAATAGAGAGATGCTGTCCAACTTGAATCAGGTTATGGTGTGTCTCCTCTTTCCTCTGAACCAAGAATAAAATATTTGTATAATTTTTTACGGCTGTTTTATTTTTAAATAAATTAGAAACATTTTTTCATAGCACTTTTTCCAAAGCAAAAGTACTTTCTAGACAGATCTAAATGTATTAAGCAAAAAAGAAATAATCTTAAGGTCCATTTACTTACACTAGACTGCCAACAAAGTCGTGAGATGGGTGTTGATGGAAGGAAATGCTGGGGAATACGTAATGGATATAAGACACTATGCCACCAATGATAAGGTCCCCTGGTTCATACCACTGATGGGGAATATGCACAGGATTATTTCTGCTGCAAACAACAGTATGCACTTGGGGCACCATATTGGGAAGCAGTAGGAGATGCAGCAGCAACAACATCCTCATCACAAATATCCTTCTACACCTGGACTCTCTACAATATTGTTACTATCATCAGCCTGACTTGAACAGGATGTATTTGGTGACAGCTGACTTTGGCAATTCTGTCCTTAAAGGGGCAGGTAGCCACTTTCTTTTTAACTTTATCACTGTTACTAAAAGAATGAATTGAATGTGAAATAATCTAGAGTGATTTGAAACCTGACCTAAACAATGAAAGAGGGAAACTGACTGAAATAGCAGAGCCTGGCCTCCTCTCCCCGCCCTTACCATAGCTGTCAGTGGGACGCTAAGGAGCTTTTAATCATTTCTGATTTAGTTTTTGAATCTTTATTTTTCATTATGCCTTCTGGTGCTTTGCCAGGTGAATTGATTATAGTAATTTTAATAATTACAGGTCGGATAACCTTTTTTTGTTTTTGACTCTATAGTGCATCAGAAATGATTTCCAAAGTAAACATACCTGTCACATCATACAATAATAGATTAGGAAGAGATTTCTACGGCCATCAAGTATTATCCGCTTGCTAATGCAGGACATCCTTAACTACAAACAAAAACAAAAACACCCCACCTGTAGACAGGCATCCATCTTTTTCCAAAAAAATTCCTCTATCAAAATGTGTTTAGAGGGGAGCCAACTGCATCCTTTCCCCAATTGTCTAATTTCCTGCTGCTATTGGCCCTTACTCTCACTGTCATATGTAACATCGATTACACTTACTGAAACTTGGGAACAATTATGGAAAGGGTCCAAACCATATCAGGATATAGAGACCCTGGAGAACACAGCCGAACTGCTTTTGAAAGAGTACATATATACAGGTTTGAAGCAGAGTGGCATGCTAAGGAAAAACTGTGCCATCCGTCTTTTACTCTTGTAGGAAGTAGTAATTCTGAAGACTAGGTGGTCTATCACTGTCAGGCAGTGCTAGGCAGTATTTTCCCCTCCAGATGTTTCTGGATTACAGCTTTCATCATCCATGATAATAATAGCCAATTGGAAGCTGATGTGAGCTGTAGCCCAGCAATATCTGGAGGGCCACAGATTGGGTACCCTTGGTGTAAGGAAGGTTTGGGTTGTTGAAAAAATGCCTCATGTTTGGTGTCATGCTGAACTGTCAGGGCTTTGTCTGGATTTGGATTTGATATCCTGCTTTATCACTACCCGGAAGAGTCTTAAAGCAGCTAACATTCCCCTTTCCCTTCCTCCCCCACAACAAACACTCTGTGAGCTGAGTGGGGCTGAGAGACTTCAAAGAAGTGTGACTAGCCCAAGGTCACCCAGCAGCTGCATGTGGAGGAGCGGAGACGCGAACCCGGTTCCCCAGATTACGAGTCTACCACTCTTAACCACTACACCACACTGGTTCTCTTTCTCAAGAATTTGAGCCCTCTGAGACTGATGCAGTCTCCATGTGAAGGTGAGTCACTTTCTGACCCCCTTTCCAGCCCCATGTCAAGGCAAGTATAAGATTACAGGTCTGGAAACAACAGCAAATACCAACAGTAGAATAATGGCGACAGAAGGTAATGGAATATGCAGAAATAGCCAAATCAACAGGAAAAAATAGACAACAGGGGAGGAAACATTTCAAAAAGAATGGGAAAATTTATGTTGTATATAGGAAAGATAAGATGAAATAGTGAAACCAGTAGAACTGGAAATAAACCTTATAACTGGAAAGATTAGGAAAAGTGATGGATAATGAAAATAACAAGAAGCAAAATGAATAAGGAGATTAATATAACTAAGAGTAGTTGTAAATAAATAAATACAGACAATAATGTAGCATTTAGGGAAAAAGAGGCGTGCCAGCAAGCCAGTACTGGAAACCAAGATGGAGGAAATCTCCACAGCCACCATATATCTTCCTCTGGTGCTCAGAGGTGCTACGGATATCATCCATAGTTTTTTCATACACATAACCCCTGTTCATTTATACCTGATATGCAACTATGCTGCATATCAAGAAAGCCACTTCTGAGCTATTTTCCGTGCCACAGCTGACACATAATCCTAGTTCATTTATACCTCATATGCAACTATGCTGCATATCAAGAACATAAATGATAAGACAATCTCTTCTGTTGTTTTGATCATTTCAGGTAACTTCCTTTCTTGAAAAACCACAGGGAAATGACCCGGCTAATAAGTCTACAGAATCTAAATGCAGAAATGACAAAATATTCTGTTATTTACATCTTTCTCCGTATCAGCTGCTCTCTGTTATTCAGCTCAGGCCTCACCACAATAATGTAGCATTTAGGGGAAAAGATGCAACCCAGCAGCCCAGCACTGGAAGCCAAGATGGAGAAGATCTCCACAGTCACCATGTATTTTCCTCTGGTGCTCAAGTATGTGGGAATAAAGGAGAACCAGACACTGCAGAAGACCAGCATGCTGAAGGTGATGAACTTGGCTTCGTTGAAGCTGTCCGGCAACTTCCTGGCTAAGAAGGCCACAGTGAAGCTGATAATGGCCAGGAAGCCCATGTAGCCCAAAACACCATAGAACATGAGAACTGACCCCTCGTTACATAAGAATATAATTTCTTCAGTCATTGAGTGCATGTCCACATCTGGGAATGGGGCAGAGGTTGCCAACCAGGAGGCACAGATTCCTACTTGAATCACAGAGCAGGAAAGGACAATGGAGTAAGCCAGTTTTTTGCCTACCCACTTCCTGATTGTGGAATCTGGCTTGGTAGCCATGAATGCCAAAACCACTGAAATAGTCTTGGCCAAGATGCTAGAGAGGGCCACAGAGAAGACAATGCCAAAAGCCGTTTGTCGGAGTGGGCAGGTTGCCTTATTAGGCATTCCAATGAACATCAAGGAGCACAGGAAACACAAGAGGAGGGAGATGAGGAGAATGTAAGTGAGGCTTCTGTTATTGGCTTTGACGATGGCAGTGTTCCGGTGCTTAATGAAAATGCCAAGTACCATAGCTGTGATCAAAGAGAATAAAAGAGCAGAGAAAGTTGAAATCATGGCCAAAGTTTCACCAAAGCCAAGGACATTTGGTTTCTTGGGAATGCACTCATTCTGCTCTTCATTTGGATATTGATCCGGAGGACATCTGGCACAGGTTTCCAACCCTGAAAAAAGGTTGCATGACAATTGGAAACAATCTGGAATATGCTGAAGAGTGTTTTTTTAAAAAACTCAGGAGACCCTTACTATTGTGTTTCCCCAAGCAAATGTTTCAAAACTTCTAGTTCAAATGCTTGTGCCCTAGATGCTTTGAAAATAAAGTTATGCATGAAATCTTACATTTCATATATCGAGAAACTATTATTTTGGTGGTCCTCCTCCATTTTCTTATAACCACAGATACTTCATGATGAAATCAGAGATATATTATAGCTGAAATCTTGGAAGCAAGAGGGGTGATTTTTATAGGATTTTAACACTGTCCCCAAAGAGCCTTGGTCTCAGAGAAAAAAACCGCCACTTCCATTCCATCCTCCCTTCCCCAAAACTTTAGTGTTGTCTTCCAGGACAAAATCTTACATTTCATATATCAAGAAACTATTATTTTGGTGGTCCTCCTCCATTTTCTTATAACCACAGATACTTCATGATGAAATCAGAGATATATTATAGCTGAAATCTTGGAAGCAAGAGGGGTGATTTTTATAGGATTTTAACACTGTCCCCAAAGAGCCTTAGTCTCAGAGAAAAAAACCGCCACTTCCATTCCATCCTCCCTTCCCCAAAACTTTAGTGTTGTCTTCCAGGACAAAATGTATGTACAGTGGAACCTCGGGTTAAGAACTTATTTCTTTCTTGAGGTCCGTTCTTAACCCGAAACTGTTCTTAACCTGAGGCACCACTTTAGCTAATGGGGCCTCCCACTGCCTCCACGCGGCCACCACGCGATTTCTATTCTCATCCTGAAGCAAAGTTCTTAACCTGAGGAACTATTTTTGGGTTAGCAGGGTCTGTAACCTGAAGCGTCTGTAACACAAGGTATCACTGTATGAAATTTGTGTCTTGTTGCATCAAAACGGACTTGAGGTGAAGCTACACTAGTGGTTTATAAAGTTTAAATGCATTATTAAAATGTGACACTTCAGCAGTGAGCCACCAGCAATGGGAAACTGCATTAAACATTATGGAACATCATATTTAATAATGTTTAAAAGATCAATGTAGATACAGTGATGGAAAATCTTTACGTTACAGATAACGTCACATTATGATGGTTTACTCCCTAGAAGGTTAAGATAATTTGTTCATAGTGGCAGCTTTTACTGAGACTGAAGGAAAATCAATATACTATTTTTAATAAACAATTTAAATTGAGGCCATACAGAGCAAACCCCATTGCCAATTTGTTCAGAATTTACTAAAATAACTTGTATATGCTAGAATGGCATCTCTCACCCTTCTCATTTGAGAACATCCCATGAGGACACGGATCACAAGCATAACAACAGAACTTCTTGCCCTCCTTTATTTTCTTCTCAGAACCAGGACGGCAGTTGGCATTACATAAGGAAACGGGTGGCACCTATCCAAAGATATAGGAAGAGGTTAATATTAAGAAAATGTTTCAGGGATTCATCTAACATCAGAAGATCTATGATTAAATAGGAGGGCCAGAAATGTTAAATGTAGGATCCATACTCTCAATACAGTGGTACCCCGCAAGACGAATGCCTCGCAAGACGGAAAACCCCAAGACGAAAGGGTTTTCTGTTTTGGAGGTGCTTCACAAGACGAATTTCCCTATGGGCTTGCATCGCAAGACGAAAGCCCATAGGGAAATGCTGGCGGCCGGTAGCAAAGACTTTCGCCCACAGCCGGCCTTCAGAAGAGGACCTCTTCTGAAGGCCGGCGGGGGGCAAATGTCTTTGCTCCCCCCGCCTGCCTTCCCCCCGCCTGCCCTGGGCGATCTTAAAATGCTGGTGGGCGGGAGCGAAGCATTCGCTGCCGACCCCCAGCATTTTAAAATCTCCCCCTGTCCCGGGGAGATTTTAAAATGCTGGGGGTCGGGAGCGAAGCGCTGCCGACCCCAGCATTTTAAAATCTGCCCCTGTCCCGGGGAGATTTTAAAATGCTGGGGGTCGTTCGCTGCCGACCCCCAGCATTTTAAAATCTCCCCATGTCCCGGGGAGATTTTAAAATGCTGGGGGTCGGGAGCGTTCGCTGCCCACCCCAGCATTTTAAAATCTCCCCCTGTCCCGGGGAGATTTTAAAATGCTGGGGGTCAGGAGCGAAGCGTTCGCTGCCCACCCCAGCATTTTAAAATCTCCCCCTATCCCGGGGAGATTTTAAAATGCTGGGGGTTGGAGCGTTCGCTGCCGACCCCAGCATTTTAAAATCTCCCCGTGTCCCGGGGAGATTTTAAAATGCTGGGGGTCGGGAGCGCTGCCGACCCCAGCATTTTAAAATCTCCCCCTATCCCGGGGAGATTTTAAAATGCTGGGGGTCGGGAGCGTTCGCTGCCGACCCCAGCATTTTAAAATCTCCCAGGGATAGGGGGAGATTTTAAAATGCTGGGGGTTGGGAGCGAAGCGCTGCCGACCCCCAGCATTTTAAAATCTCCCCGTGTCCCGGGGAGATTTTAAAATGCTGGGGGTCGGGAGCGAAGCGTTCGCTGCGGACCCCCAGCATTTTAAAACGCTGTTCCGAAGCGGGGGGGGGGGCGGGAACACCTGCCCCAGCCGCCCCACTTCGGAACGCTGTTCCGAAGCGGGGCGGGGGGCGGGAACACCTTCTGAAGGCGGGCGGGGGGCGAAAGTCTTTGTCCCCCCTGCCTGCCTTCCCAGGGGCTTTTAAATCGCCCCGGACAGCGGAGAAGTCCTCCGCTGTCTGGGGCGATTTTAAAATGCCACCCGCCAGCATTTTAAGATCGCCCGGACAGCGGAGAAGTCCTCCGCTGTCCTGGGTTTTTTAAAATGCTGGGGGTGGGAAGAAAAGCCCTTGTCCCCCCCCCAGCCTTCAGAAGAGGTCCGGGGACAGACTGGTCTGAAGGCGGTTTCCCTAGGAACGCATTAATTATTTTTCAATGCATTCCTATGGGAAACCGTGCATTGCAAGACGAAAAACTCGCAAGACGAAGAGACTTGCGGAACGAATTAATTTCGTCTTGCGAGGCACCACTGTATATGCAAAAGAATCTCTTCATCCTTCATATAAAGGAAATGGGAATGGACGTGGGCATTAAGACATTCCAAAAATGTTTATTAGTGTGAACCTGAAAGATATATTGCCTGCCTGCTCGCCTTCTATCTCTTGCAACTCCATCCATCAGCCTCTCTTTTCTTCCCTCCAAGCTAAGCTTTGCACTCTACAACACTTACAACAGTGCCAGCAGCTAACTAGTGATGTGGAACTGCACCACTGCTCTGATGGCCAACGCAAGTGGAGTCATGGGCCAGGAGTCAGCTTCACCTACTGAGCAGCAGCCTGAAGGAGTGGAAAGCGAAGTGACTCCACCTGCTGCTGATCAGCCTTTTTGCTCCTGAAGAGAACCTGCTGGCTCCAGCTTTCTTAAGCAGGGTTTCCAGCCTCAGTCAGTTGCTGGAAACAACTTTTGTCATTCCTGACCAGACCTTGCTGCTCATGGTCTTCTCGTGACCTTGGTTCTCGTGACCTTGGCCCCTTGACACTCTTGATCCCCAGATTGTCTGACTATGTGAACTGTAATACTCCTGAGGTTAGGACTGGACTGAACCGTGTACAGTAATACCTCCCTTAACATCCACCCCATTGAGTGTCCATTCCACTGAACGTCTGCAGCAAATCCAGAAGTACGGGAACGGGTTACTTCTGGGTTTGCCGCTTGAGAATGCGTGTGTGTGCAGAACAGCCCTTTGTCATGCATCCCTGTCACTGAGCATCTGGGACTCTGCCTCCAGTCCAGTACCCCCCTGAGATGTGGCTGGTTGGCTGGCTGCTCCCTCCTCTGAAGGGAGCACAGGACCAAGACAAGCAGCTGAATTCCTTCCCTAGGCATGCCTTGCCCTGCAGCCCATGGAATACTTGGATGGGCAGCCGGATTTCAAGCCACTCTGAGCAAGGCATGATTTGGGGGGCTCCTCCTGGGTCTGTGGCAGGGGCCAACCTGACAAACACCTCCCTACACTCCTGCTTCTGTCATTCCAATTCAATACTAGGGTCTCAAGTGGCATCAGAAAAACTCATGAAGATTGCAATGTTCATTCACAAAGATGCAGTTAGCTTAGCATTCTATCTAATGCCACTACGTAGAGAGCTGCCTTGAACAAACAAACATATTGGACAACATTCTTTGCTAGCCATTGGTCCTTCTTAGTTTGGCATGTCGTCCTTGCATGTTGCTCTTATCAAAGGAATGGTTCATTTCATATTTACTAATACAGTGGTACCTCAGTTCTTGAACTTAATCTGTTCCAGAAGTCCGTTCAACTCCCAAAGCTGTTAAAAAAACCCAAGGCGTGACTTCTGATTGGGTGCAGGAGCTTCCTGTACTCAAGCGGAAGCCACATCAGACGTTCAACTTCCTGAAAACATTCGCAAACCAGAACTCTTACTTCAAGGTTTGTGGAATTCGGGCGTCGATTTGTTCAGGAGCCAAGCCATTCAAGAACCAAGGTACCACTGTAGAATTATTAGTAGCAGCTGAGTCGTCAACAGGCTCATCTCAGCTATCTGCCAATCTCCGATTCCCACCACCCTTCTGAGTAATACCCCTCCCCACCTTCTCACTATATAGAAGGATCTGGCAACTTCTGTTTCAGTGTATCTGAAGAAGTGTGCATGCACACGAAAGCTTATACCAAGAACTAACTTAGTTGGTCTTTAAGGTGCTACAGGAAGGAATTTTTTTATTTTGACTATGGCAGACCAACATGGCTACCTATTTGTTTAGTAGCAGTGTTATTAGTAGTGGGCAGCACTTCCCTTTTCTCCTCAAGTGGCAAAACTAGACATGCCACCCCATATGCATTGATTCCCTTACCTGAGTGAAGACTCTGTGCCATTGAATTCCGCTCCCGTTAATGGTGAGCTCTTTTCCAGGAGGGGCCTGAGGATCCAGCTTTCCGATTTTGACCCTGACATAGGAATTATTTGGGAAAGTGACCAGGTTTGTAATATCAAATCCACCTGCTAATTCTCCATGTTCATTTAATGTGATTTCATCCCCAGCACTGTTGTTGAATGAGAGCCTCTGCAGGAATGAGTGCAGCTAGGTGGAAAGAGAATCAAAAGCTCTATGTAGTCTTATAATAGCCTTACTAAGACAATTCAATAGTTTTCATGGAAAAAAAATAAGTTCTTTTCCTCCAGGGGTCCCCCCACTTCAGTTTCCAATGGAGAGGACCCAGATTTCAACAGCAGATCAAATAGAGAGGGAAATCATAAATCAGTGTAAACTCAACAGTCATGAGATATAATAAATAGCAAGATGAAAGATTTTTTATTATTATTAAAAGATGATCCAAAAAGAGATTCCTGAAGAGAATCAAGTCTTTTTGTCTTAAGGCAGTCTTTAAAAGAATCTCTTTTCCCAATTTTTTAAAAATAATTCCAGTAGCACCTTAAAGACCAATAAATATTTTTTGGGAAGTATTCTTTTAAAGACTGTCTTAAGAAAAAAAGACTTGATTCTCTTAAGGGAGTTCTTTTTGGATCATCTTTTAATATTTTTTAAAAAAATCTTTCATCTTGTTATTTATTATGACTATGAGAGACCGACACGGCTACCTACCTGAATCTATAGTCATGAAATATGTATATAAAGGATGTAGACCTGTTTCCTTAAGAGCAGCCTTTGATAAGATTCAAGATATAGAATGGATTTGAGATGATGGGCAGGAAAAGAGTCAGGTGCTCGTGTTCTCAAGACATTATATTACTGCAACATGGAAACGTGTAGCTATAGCCCTCATGTTAGGAGCTGGAGTTTCTTAGTTCAGGGCATCCATGATTTCTGTATGTGTGTAGCTGTATGCTGCTCTGTATTAGTTACTGTGCCTTTAGTCAATGTATGCCCTCTTCTGATAACCAAGAAGCCTCTTTTTGAGCAGTCTTGTGTTAGTATATGTTCCTTGGTAATAGGGACTAATTAGGACACACAGTAAAGCAGTGTGCAATTGTTTCCCCATATGAAAGTCCTCACCTCTAAAGGGAATATGTTCTAGGTGGACATGTGAAGGGGCTCCCACAGCAATCAATGGGAGACTAGCTGCAACTTTTGCCATGCCTCTAGATGTACTGGACTCTTCCACTAGCCATCACATATCCAACACAAGTGGAGGGCATCAGCTCTTGGCTACAGCATGTCACATGCTTCGTTCTACACAGGACATAAATGAGAGGGGTTGTGTTGAAGATATACAAAATGTCCCTAGAATTCATGCTCTGCTATAAGAAAGCAGCCCGCCACTGACAACGAATCTTTGCTGACCATGCTTAAAGCTTGGAAGGAAGAAGTAGGTAAACTGACCCTAACCCCATCCCTACTAATAACCCTGGCACACCACCCACTATTCCACCGAGCAGAACAAAATCTCCAGATAAAAACATGGCAGGCCAAAGGCTTATACCGCCTAGCAGGCTTCTACAAAAACAGCAAACCCTTATCAACACAAGAAATACAAGACAAACTAGGGGCTACCCAGATGTCCTGGCTATCCCATCACCAAGTACATGCCCTCCTAAACAACCCAGTAGTAATATCTGCAGAAACCAGGCCCTTGACAACCTTCCAAAACCTCCTCCTAACATCAAACTGACACAGCAAAGGGATGGTATCCACGATATATGAAATACTGCTCCAAAATCCCACATCCCCCTTGACATAATAAAAAAAATATGGGAGGACAACATAGGCCATGAGATTAACCCCACCCAATGAACCAAAATGTGGTCTAAACCTCCCTTTAAATCCATATCAGCAAAAAGAAAAGAACTCACTCTGAAACTCACTTACAGATGGTACCTAACACCATGGAAACTAGCACTAATACACCCAGGAACCTCACCAAGATGCTCAAGAGGATGCACCTCTACAGGCACATACCTCCATATATGGTGGGAGTGTCCCCAAATCCAGCCCTTCTGGACAGCAATGATACAAGAAATATGCAAAATAACTAAGCAGGTATTAGTAGTCACCACAGAACTGACCCTACTAAACATATTCCAAGATAATAATGACCACTCACATGGTAAAGAGCTGATAACCCACCTACTCTCAGCAGCCAGAAACATCATAGCCAGGCTCTGGAAAGACCAGTGGTATAAAATAGTATGGGAAACAGCCTTATTAGAAAAATGAACCAATAAACTGAAACTGACATGGGGACAAATAGAAGAAGACACCTTCACCCCGTTATGGTTCCCCTTGATCACATAAGTAGCCCGACAACACAATAACAAGAATCTGCCAACAGCATACAAATCAATCTGGCTAACCTGATTCAAAAATACCCCCCCACACACCTCACTACAGCTAACCAAAGACAAACAACCACACCCTCAGCCACCCCCAACCTCTCTCAACAACAAGCAAATATAACAAGTGTATAGTCAGAGAACCCATACAAGTAACGCTGACCCAAAACCCCACACATACACTAAGTAGAAGAATAGAAGAATAACCACCCGACCCATTCCCCCATCCCCTCTTTCCCCCTCTTTTCTTCCTAACAACCCCCCTCTATTCTATCCCCTTTGTTTCTCCTTTGATTAAACCAATTCATGAACCAAGAACTTATACATTGACTAATGAAACATATGTTGCAGATATTACTCCACATTTATTATGCTATTTTTGTGATATACAAAAGACATGAGAAAATTGGTATACTTATTTGTACAACATTATTCTTGTTTATAAAACCCAATAAAAAGTTATTTTTTAAAAAAATCTTTGCTTTTATGGAAGTCAGACAAGGCATGTTCAAGCAAATTTTTTCTAGGATCATAGGATCGTATAATTATAGAGTTGGAGGGGATCACAATAAAATTAGTTATTGTTCATTTTGATGTATTAAGATTTATTATTTTATTTATTATAAATAAATCACAACCCATATATTGTACATCAATGGATTGCAAAACACTGAGCATGTTATAAAGTAAAGACTTTGTAACAGGAAACACTACCTGCCAAGGCTCTACATTCTGAAGAAAGAGTCTGTTTCCACCCTTTAACCTTTTGCAGATGGCTTCAGATGAGCACCTAATATGTAATGCATGTGCCAGAGCATAGACAGCATTATAGATACTGTAGCTGTGGCCAGTCATGCTCATTTCAAAAAATGGTGCAGGGAGGCTCTCCAGCAACTCCTCTCCAGTACATGTACCGAAAATAGCTGCCATTGCAGTGGCGTTTGAAAGTGTACAACCAAATGCTTGTTCCCAGAAATCCTTGATAAAACCATATGTATCTTGTCCAGAAGGCTTTACACTCTGCAGAAAGTCTGAGAAGTCTTGAATCTCCTTGGAGTGAATTGTAATGGAAATAGCACCTTGGAGCATTTGTATATTAGGGTCAATACCTTTGCTTGCAACATTTGATATGAAATCTATCTGGGCTGCTGTAATCCATACTTTCCCTTCAGGTTCTTTCCTCACAGATTGATGAAAAATTAGCTGAATCATATTCCATGCAATAAAAACAGACGTAAGCCATATAATAGATGTACTTTCTCCATATATAACAATCGCATTTGCTTTGCTTTTCATGAAAGTTTGTAAGAAAAGCTTTGATTGATCCATTATAGCAAATATTTGACCGCTGAATTGCACATAGTATTCCGTTCTTTCTGTGAATGCTGAGCAGATTTCATTCTTCAAGAGCATTGGTTCAATGGTCTTCAAGAATTGTTCTCCAGCTTCATTAGATGGAGTGATGAGCCCAACCCATTTCCATCTAAAATGCAGAAGTAACTGGATAATTCCCTTGTACTGAAGATCTTCATTGGGGACCATGCGATAAAAGGAAGCGAATTTGATGTGATCATTTATGGCTGGTTCAAATGAACCATATGAAATCTGAAAAAGAAAAAAGCCAAACTTTTCCATGTGGAAACAAGAATTCACAACACACTCATTTATCTTATGTAAATTATATGCATTCCATATTTTCTAATCTTAGAGAAAGGGCCACCCTCCTATTTACCTAGAAAAACACACAAAACACACAATCTTGCTCATTTATTTATGTAGATATTGATTCCTATTATTGTGGAGTCATCACTGTCGCATACATGTACACATGGATTGTGTCAAAGAGAGGAGAGCATTTATCCCTGCTCGTTTCTACATACTGCTTGGATAAATCAACAAAACTTGATTGTGGAAATGGAGGGAGACAAAGCATGGATCATGTTCTTTCGGTCTATAACCTTTACAGCAGTTGTAGAGAGACTTTGACGGTTTATGTACTAAGAACTCTCATGCGAGTTCTCCTATAGGTTTCTTGAATATAATATGTTTTATTCTTCTGTGATCAACCATAAACCATTACTGTATATATAATGAAAATAAAATACCAGCAAAAATTAAGGCAACTAAAATGAAGTTCAGTAATGTAGCAGAACAACACAAAATTGGTACCACTATTTCTCTTTCCCCAAATGCTAGAAAAATAACAAGAAAAGTGCTTTTCATTAGCCTCTGAAAGAGGACAGTGCTGAATAACATCATACTTCCACAAGCTGGGAATTTCATGATTCCTAGGGAGAGGGCCATTCTTGTCTTGAGTTATTTATGCCTGTGCATGCGATTATCAACAGCATGAATTGTGATTGGTACTTTTCAGACACCTAGGACAATGCTTGCAGAGTTGAAATAATGTGAGCCCAATCCTCTACTAAATATATTAAACACACATCTTTGAGAAAATGGCTCTCTCATAAAAGTTGGTTTATGCACATACTAACATGCTCCAATATATTGCAACCATTTTCCTTTTTCACTTGATACTTATGAATCAACAGCTTCCTAGTGGAAGGAGTGTAGATGGAACTACAGTATGAAATATCTATTTTATGTACCTGTGGAATCTTGTAAAGACCTAAGACATCTGCCATGGATGAGGAGGTGTGAGAGGTAAGTCCCCCAATGACTCCTACTATTTTTTTCTGATTTCCACATATGTAGTTGGGGACAAAGTGATGTGATTTAGAGAGCAGATCCAGAGTATTTTGGTAGGTCATCCTTGAATTAGAATAGCTATCATAGATGTGGAATCCAAGCGTGGCATTGGGCAAGATCTTGGGATTCCCATTGATCTCATCAACAGCAAATACCAAGGCAAGGATGTGTTGGTAGAACTTTCTTGTCACCCTACAAATAAAGTGTGTTACTATTTTGTGGGGAATAAAGCAGTGCACAACATCGAGATGTGAGAGATTCAACTGCCCCTGTTAAATATTCTTGTAAATATCAAATTGTTTTATCTTTTTAGAGTTAATGTTTGGATATTTCCTCCACCCAAGTCAGATTTTTTTATTTGTCTGAACACATAGGTTGAGAAGCGATCTTCACTTATGAAGCTTCAGGTTTTTTAACCATGTTGCTCCTTTTCACTAGAAACAATAACTGTGCCACATGGCTATGCTACAGTTATTGAAATCAGTTCGATATCCCTTTGTCAGTACATAGCTGTCCCTAGCAATAGAAATGGTATGATATTAAATAAAGGAATCGGCAGCTGCCATTTTGAATAGGAAGAATGCCCAGTGATGAGCTAGCAGTGATGATGGTAAAAGGGCTCTCCTCCCATTATTACTAAGCGTATTTAAAATGTATCCCGGATTGTTTGCAATGTACTTTAGACATGCCTTCCATTTTCTACCATCCTTCACTAAAGCAGCTCAAGCTGGGCTTCATAGCTCTCCTCTCTCCCCTTGGATACTCACAAAAGTGCCTAAGTTGCAGGTGACCCAGAAAATGGAGATTTGAACCCAGAAGGTTGCCATGATGTATTACTGTGGGCAGGAGGATCAATGGCTAGAGAGCAAGTGATGGTGATCTGAAAGTGCATCAGCTCAAACACAGTTGAAGTTTCATATCTTCATCTTTACCAGCACTGCGCCCACAACCAGCTATTTGGAAGAACTTTTCAGTGTTGAATATTCTTTTGTCATCTGGCCAAGAGAGCATTTCTCTTATAACGTTAGCAGCCTGCTGCTACGTCTTTGGAAGCACTTTAGAGATGGAATCAGTCTCAGACAGAATTGCATAATACTATGGAGCCTGTCAAATGGTATGCAGTGCACTCTCTCTTCTATTTTTGCTGGATCAGTTTTGATTATTGTGGCCAGAGGATGTAGTGAATGCATTTGAAGAAATGAAGTTGTCAAACTGACCCCTTGGCCCTTGCCTGTCTTGGCTTTTTAAATGGAGCTTTATAGGATTGACTGGCAGTGGCAGACTTGGGTACTATGGCGCCCTTAGCGAGGATGAAAATTTACACCCACGTAGACCTAGAGTCCTAGAGTCCTTCCACCTAGTTCTCAAAGCTGAAAAATTGCTAGCTAGGCTTTGTGAAGGAGGCAGGAGGACTCCAGGACCTTGTCAGATGCTCATGGCCCTCTCCTCAAGCCCAGTGCCTGGCTTACCCAGCTTTGAGGCAGTGCTCCCATGGCTCTGTCTCTGATGTGTATACACTGCTCGCACAACCCTAATTCAGCCTCTCTGACTGGGGAAATTCAGTGAGTTTTCTATGCTTCTCTGGATAATAGAGAGATGCTGTCCAACTTGAATCAGGTTATGGTGTGTCTCCTCTTTACTCTGAACCAAGAATAAAATATTTGTATATTTTTTTACGGCTGTTTTATTTTTAAATAAATTAAAAATATTTTTTCATAGCACTTTTTCCAAAGCAAAAGTACTTTCTAGACAGATCTAAATGTATAAAGCATAAAGGAAATAATCTTAAGGTCCATTTACTTACACTAGACTGCCAACAAAGTCGTGAGATGGGTGTTGATGGAAGGAAATGCTGGGGAATACGTAATGGATATAGGACACTATGCCACCAATGATAAGGTCCCCTGGTTCATACCACTCATGGGGAATATGCACAGGATTATTTCTGCTGCAAACAACAGTGTGCACTTGGGGCACCATATTGGGAAGCAGTAGGAGAAGCAGCAGCAACAACATCCTCATCACAAATATCCTTCTACACATGGACTCTCTACAATATTGGTACTATCATCAGCCTGACTTGAACAGGATGTATTTGGTGACAGCTGACTTTGGCACTTATGTCCTTAAAGGGGCAGGTAGCCACTTTCTTTTTAACTTTATCACTGTTACTAAAAAAATTAATTGAATGTGAATTAATCTAGAGTGATTTGAAACCTGACCTATACATTGAAAGAGGGAAACTGACTGAAATAACAGAGCCTGGCCTCCTCTCTCCTCCCTTACCATAGCTGTCAATGGAACGCTAAGGTGCTTTTAATCATTTCTGATTCAGTTTTTGAATCTTTATTTTTCATTATGCCTTCTGGTGCTTTGCCAGGTGAATTGATTATAGTAATTTTAATAATTACAGGTCAGATAACCTTTTTTTGTTTTTGACTCTATAGTGCATCAGAAATGATTTCCAAAGTAAACATATCTGTCACATCATACAGTCCTAGATTAGGAAGAGATTTCTACGGTCATCAAGTATTACCCGCTTGCTAATGCAGGACATCCTTAACTACAAACAAAAACAAAAACACCCCACCTGTAGACAGGCATCCATCTTTTTCCAAAAAATTCCTCTATCAAAATGTGTTTAGAGGGGAGCCAACTGCATCCTTTTTGTCTAAACTGCATCCCAGTTGTCTAATTTCCTTCTGCTATTGACCCTTACTCTCGCTGTCATATGTAACATCGATTACACTTACTGAAACTTGGGAACAATGATGGAAAGGGTCCAAACCATATCAGGATATAGAGACCCTGGAGAACACAGCTGAACTGCTTTTGAAAGAGCACATATATACAGGTTTGAAGCAGAGTGGCATGCTAAGGAAAAACTGTGCCATCCGTCTTTTACTCTTGTAAGAAGTAGTAATTCTGAAGACAAGGTGGTCTATCACTGTCAGGCAGTGCTAGGCAGTATTTCCCCCTCCAGATGTTTCTGGATTACAGCTTTCATCATCCATGATAATAATAGCCAATTGTAAGCTGATGTGAGCTGTAGTCCAGCAATATCTGGAGGGCAACAGATTGGGTACCCTTGGTGTAAGGAAGGTTTGGGTTGTTGAAAAAATGCCTCATGTTTGGTGTCATACTGAACTGTCAGGGCTTTGTTTGGATTTGGATTTGATATCCTGCTTTATCACTACCCGAAAGAGTCTTAAAGCAGCTAACATTCTCCTTTCCCTTCCTCCCCCACAACAAACACTCTGTGAGGTGAGTGGGGCTGAGAGACTTCAAAGAAGTGTGACTAGCCCAAGGTCACCCAGCAGCTGCATGTGGAGGAGCGGAGATGCGAACCTGGTTCACCAAATTAAGAGCCTACCGCTCTTAACCACTACACCACACTGGTTCTCTTTCTCAAGAATTTGAGCCCTCTGAGACTGATGCAGTGTCCATGTGAAGGTGAGTCACTTTCTGACTCCCTTTCCAGCCCCATGTCAAGGCAAGTATAAGATTACAGGTCTGGAAACAACAGCAAATACCAACAGTAGAATAATGTCGACAGAAGGTAATGGAATATGCAGAAATAGCCAAATTAACAGGAAAAAATAGACAACAGGGGAGGAAACATTTCAAAAAGAATGGGAAATTTATGTTGTATATAGGAAAGATAAGATGAAATAGTGAAAGCAGTAGAAATAAACCTTATAACTGGAAAGATTAGGAAAAGTGATGGATAATGAAAATAACAAGAAGCAAAATGAATAAAGAGATTAATATAACTAAGAGGTTGTAAATAAATAAATACAGACAGACAATAAGAATTGTCTAAAGAGGAGGATTTATTAGGTTTCAGACTACTGTACACACAATTTCCCTGGTCTAGTGCCTGCCTCCACTTCTTGCCTGATATTCTTTCCCCACAGCCACAACCCAAACTGCCCAAATTCTTCCATAATTTGGGTGGAGACTTGGTTGAGTCTATCGCATGGCCCTGATAGATTGAGCAATGCTACTGCATAACATAAAGCAGTTTACAATGTTCCCTTTCCCCTTTCCTCTATCTGCAGTTTCCAACACACACCAACATCTGCTCAGGAGTTTCAGAACCTATTGGGAAAGTGGATGCTGGAAAAGTAGAGTAAGGGATTCAAATTGTTGGATATGTTGGATTTGATCCATAGTTTCATTCATACACATAGTTCCAATTCATTTCCAGCTGATATGTAACTGTGCTGGATGCCAAGAACAGAAACGATAAGGCAAGCTCTTCTGTAATTTTGACCCCCACATCTGACACTGGCCAGAAAGTTTCTAGAGCCTAACTCCCAACATAAACTACAAAGCGTGTTCTCACTAGCAGAGAGCACGTGTTGCGGTTGGGGAGCAGGCCACCATCATGACTAGGCAAATTCGGGGAACCCAAGCCGGTAAAGGGTTAATTGGGTTGCTGGGGATTTTTGTATGTTGCTAATTTGGAGGAGGGGTCAGAGTCTATAAATTGAGGAGTTAGACTAGGGGACGTCCTCTTGGCCATTTTGCATCGGATCACATGGAGGACTTGGACAATCTTCTCATTGTCTGGTTACATTTCTTTATTTCCCCTTTCCTTTTAATCCTCTCTAGTCCCTTAAATAATTTAATCCCCCCCTTTTCCTGTTCGATTTCCCACCCCACCCCTTACCCTGCCCTGTGGGAAGATTCTCCCTGTATCTGTGGCTTGCCTTTCCCAATAGGGAGAGAGCCCCCATTAGGGGCTTTCTTTCACAAAAAGGTTTCCTCCATTTTGCTTGTTGAAATGGTGGGGCTAGTCAGGGCTGTTCCCAGCTTAGCTGGAATCACTTTCATTTATAGTATCCCTGAAGGTTGGCTTTATTTTGAGTGTGTGCAGCGCTGTTGGCCAAATTTTAAGCTAGCCTTGGGTGGGAGCACTAATTGGGTTCTTTTAATATTGCTATGAGACTAAGATTCTCAAGAGCTGAAGCAGGGAGGCCTATTTGGCCTGCACATAACTTCCAAGCCTAAGTCTGCTACAGGTAGCAGTTAATGGTTAAGTCTCTGACACGTGATTCATTCTCTCTATGTATCTGCTTCCAGGCCCAGTTGCTGCTAATGTATATCTGAGGCAGACAGAGGGCCCCAGAGGCTCCCTGTGCCCCCAAGGACTATGAGCACTTTGTATATGCTCTTGAACTATGCTGTTTCTGAACAAGTTTATTTTCTTTAAGTTTGTTTTGCTCTGATAGTGGCGACTGCCATTGTGGCTTAGTGGCTAAAGTGCAGGACTAGGACCTGGGAGACAGGGTTCATATACCCCTCTTAGCCATTGTTATAACAAAACAAAACAAACTGCTCCTTTTGAGCTATTCTGTTGCTGGGTAGTTCGGCCCATTTGTGATAAAATAACTTTGGTTTTCTTGAAGGGGTGCTTCCCTCTAAAAGGGAAAGCAGGGGTACCCGGACAAGCTGTGGGCTACCTCAACTTTGCTATTTCACTGGAAACATTTATGCCTGGCCTAGAAGGTGATCTTAGGGCTTTGCCCTAGAATTCGATGGCCTGGAAGCGTTTCCGGCCTGAATAGTGTCCCCATGTGGTCCATGAAGCATTGGTTTCACTGGGTCAGCGCATAGTGCCGGTAATGCCTAGGTTGCAGGATTGGTCCCTGTATGGAACAGCTGCATGCTCCCCCATTGCTCTACCTGGACACTTAGGTCCTTTTGGTGGTTACCTCACTGCGAGGGATGTAACGGGTGCCACATTTGCAATTGCAACTGGGAGAAAGCACCTTTGCATGCCCGCATTGCAGTTTGCTCTGTGCGTTGCAGAGCACGGCGCTGCACGGGCTGCAATTGCATTGCATTGCTAGGAGATTTGCAGTTGCATTGCACGGAGGGTGTGTAGTTGCATTGCACGGAGTGTGAAGTTGCATTGCACGGAGTGTGTTGTTGCATTGCACGGAGTGTGGTTGCATTGCACGGAGTGCGTGTGCATTGCACGGAGTGTGTAGTTGCATTGCACAGAGTGTGTGTACATTGCATGGAGGGTGTAGTGCATTGCACAGAGTGTGTTTTTTGCATTGCATGGGGTGTGTGTGCATTGCATTGGAGTATGTAGTTGCTTTGAACGGAGGGTGTGTGCAGGGCATGGCAGTGTGTAGTTGCATTGCATGGAGTGTAGTTGCATTGCATGAAGGGTGTGTGCATTGCAGGGAGTGTGTTTTGCATTGAACGGAGTGTGTAGTTGCATTGCACGGAGGGTTTGTGTGTGCATTGCACAGAGTGTGTAGTTGCATTGCACGGAGGGTTTGTGTGTGCATTGCACGGAGTGTGTAGTTGCACTCCACAGAGCGTGTTTTTTGCATTGCACGGAGTATGTAGTTGCATTGCATGGAGAGTGTGTGCACTGCACGGAGTGTGTTTTTGCATTGCACAGAGTGTGTGTCTGAAAAGGAAGCTGGCTCGGCGGCAGATTGGTTGGGACTCCTTCAGGGGTTCTGGCCAGCATCGGCCCTGTAAATTCACATATCATGATGGCAGCACAAGATGCCCCCTGCCCAAGCGGGGGCTGGAAGCTGGCAAGCAATAGCTCAATATCTTTTGCCCATATTCCCATTTTATTTAGGGATCCAGTTGGATATCGTTGCTAAAACATGCCACTTGCCTATGGGGAAGCTGTCTGCCTTGAAGGAAGTTATTTTGTAATACTTCCTCTGTAGCAAGTGATGCTTCATCAGATCCGATCTTGCTGGGTCACTTAATTAATCTTCCCACTAGGCCAGGCTGCCTGCGGCCTGAGGTCCCCTTACCTTTGTGTATGCCTACCAAGCGTGGTGAAGGCAGATATCAGGTGATGGTAGCAATTCCTGACCTGAATGTATGCAATAGTAGTTCGCCATGGCAGGATACCTTGAACCTGCACAGGGATTTTCAGGTTCAGGCTGGTGCTGCTGGATCTTTGCCCTTTGGTTTTTATTTCAAGGGCTGCTGGTGAGCAAAGCTATGGCCTCAAGCCCGGTGTGGTGAGGCAATCATGTGACATAACTTTTCTTGAGTTTTCCCCATTGTAGTAGCAGTTCAAGTGGCCCGAGGAGTTCAGTGACCATCGGATCTGCTTTTGGTCTGATAACCAGGTAGTGGTGAGCGTCTTGGCAAAACAGTCCTCACGCTCTAGCACAGTCTCCGCCCCTCCGCTCATGCTTTCGAGCTGCGCCACTTAAGGTTTAATATTGTGCTTTCTACTCTCCAAATTACGCTGACACACTATCCGATTTTCAGATGAAGCGCTTCAGATCATGGGCTCCAGACTCAGCTATTGCCAGACTTTTCCAGACCACCTGTGGCATTTTGACAACAATTAATAATTACAGAGAGCAGCAGCTTCCATTTCCCCTTCTGCTTTTACCTATTAGGGGAAGGCCTGGATGGATTTCTTAGCCTTAAGCTGGCAGTTCTCAGCCATTCAGAAGAATTGGCCCCCATCCTCTGAGCAGATCCTGCAGTATTTGGTCCGCCTGCTGCAGATTCGGCATGCGGTTATAACTATCAGAATTCAGTCCGCTGCAATGTCTGTTACATTGAAGCTTTATTTTTCAGAAACCCTTGTATAAAGTTTGCAGTGTGCAGGGCGTTGGAAGGTTGGAATAGGCTCCAACCTCATAGGACAGTGGGCAGGAAGTCGGTCAGTTTTTACCTATGCAGTATCTGCAACAAGTTAAAACTTGTTTGCTGGTTAAAGATCAAGGCGAGACTCCTTTCAGTAGTCCATTGCATTTTCGCACTGAGGGTTGGGAAAATGGTTGTTGGAGCCAGCACGGGGCTGAGAGTCCAGAGGTTTATTGCTTCAGGACTTTTCCTTACCCTTTGGAGCTTGTCATTAGAGTTGGGAACGCTAAAACAGACTTAGTGGGCAGGAGTGCCACAATCAGGCTTCCCGCCACAGGTGAGGAGGGCCCTTGCCCGGTTACAGAAGAGAATATTTGGCTTTTATTCCCTGGGGACTGGCCCGCTCCTAGTCCATGAAAATGGGTTCCCGTTAGCCAGACATCAATGTGCTTACGTCATGCACCAGTTATTACGGCCTGCGGCTTGCTTATCGCTGAACACGCCTCATTCCTTACGATTAGGTGCTGCTGCAAAGGCTGCACACTGGGGGCCTGTCAGTAGACAGGATTGTGAATACGGGTCATTAGAAGTCTGACGCTGACAAGGGTTATATCAGGAAGTGTCACAATGATGTCTGTGCTGATGCTTGTCTGTTATTTCCTTTTCCTCCCCCCCTTCTTCTTTTTCTTTTCTTTTCTTTTTTCATAGGAGCAGCTGTGCACATTTGGGCCACAGCATTGTACACTAGGCTGGCAAGCATGTTGACAAGTCTGGACTGGGGCGCCATCTCAGTCTTCCTGCCCATGTGGACATATACTGGATGTCCAGATGGGGAATGCTTTGGGAGGAGATCCTTCCTTTGGTGCGGTCGAGTGTGACCTGTGCAGGTCCTCCCGCAGTGCTGGTGGTACAGCTGGGCGAGAATGTTTGCTGTCTCCTCCAGCATAAGTTTGCATTCCTGCATGCAAGAGGGCTTGGATTGAGTTGGTGGCAGCTCTCCCTGGACTCAAAATAATTTAAGGCATTGGTTCAAGGTGGTCTGGAGGGGGGGTTGGAGCACCTGTCCCCTCCAATGCGCAAAGATATTCCATTAAGGGAATCCAAGGATTCGCCATGCTTTTGTCGACCCCTTTCGAGGGGTAGGGCCATGCCAGAGTCCCTGGGAGCATTTGGGGTGAGCTTGAGTCTGATCCTGGTTCATTGCTCCCCCATGCTGTTTACTGGAACTGACGATATGGTGGGGCCCAGTCGTCAGTGCTGCCCTGCTGAGGTCAGGTGCAGCTAGTCTGGAACCAATGCCTAGACAAACTACCACCGAGCAGGCCAGGAATCATGTTAATAAGGCGGTGGATAATAGAATAAAATAAATAAAGTAAATAAAATAACAAATAAAATAAATAGGTCCTTGCTTTAGGTGGTTCTGTAATATTGCACCCTGCTAATTTTCTTCAAGGCTGTTGCCCTCTTTAGGGCAGATGGGGTGCATCTTTCCCCTATGGGGAACGACACCTGGCGGGATGTGATTGCTTTGGGATTCATTGCTCCCCCACAATGTTTGCTGGTACTGACGATATGGTGGGGCCTAGTCATCAGTGCTGCCCTGCTGAGGTCAGGTGCAGCTAGTCGGGAACCTATGCCTAGACAAACTACCACCGTGAAGGCCGGAAAGCGTGTTAATAAGGCAGTGGAAATAAAATACAGGTTGTTGGAAATCGAATGCATTCAAAGGTTATGTTCGTTAACATTATTGGTGTCTTACAAATTTTGCTTGTTTTATCTTAGGTTTAGCAGCTGTCCGCATCTGGATGGTGGGGCACAGCATCATCCACTGGGCTGGTGTAGCAGCACGACAGTCGGAAAAGGGTCCAGGTCTTGGCCTTCCTCCACATATTCAGTTGTCTTGGCTGTCCAGACGGGGAATGTGCTGGCCGGAGCTCCTGCCTAGGATCCGGAGGCAGTTGCTAAGGGAAGGACCCCCATCGGCCATTGTGGTGCAGCTGGGTGAGAACAACCTGGTTTCTACGGACTGTTTTTCCCTGCGTGCTGCAATTTTGTCAGACTTGGAGGCGCTGCGGGCAATGGTGCCAACAGCGAAAATATTTTGGTCAAGGCTGCTACAAAGGCGTGCTTGGAGGGGCAGTCGTTGCCCAGCCGCCACTGAGAGAGCCAGAAAACGCATCAACTCCGCAATGTCAAAAAAGATCTTGGAGCTGGGCGGAGATGTGATTTTTCATCCTGAGATTTCCTCTCAGAGGCCATCCTTCTTTCGAGATGATGGCGTGCACCTTTCGGCTTCGGGTAATGAGGCTTGGATAGGTGCGGTGGTGGCCAAGCTGAGGTCTTGGCTGGGGCTGTGAGTGGTTTGGCGGTGAGCTGTGGGCTCCATGGCGGTTAGGCATTGGTTAAATTGGTGCTTGGAGGGGTAAGGTGCCTATCCCTCCAAATGATGCGAATGGGAATTCCGTTAAAGGAATCCAGGGGCTTGCCATTCTTTCGTCCTTGTCCGTGGTGCCAGGCTTGGGCCGTGCAAGCCCCACCGGAACATGAGGGTGAGAGGTGTTGGACTGAATTCCCAGCCTCATTTCTCCCCAATACTTGTTTCCCACGCTGGCTTCCGGTGGTGCCCGGAAGTTTCAGCCCTGTCCTCGGGGGCAAGGACAGATAGTCATAACCAATGCCTAAGCAACCACTCACATTTTCTGTATTTGAATAAAGTTGTGGCCAAAATTTATGCCAAAAACCTTAAACAAAAATTAACGTGTGCTGTGTGAATTTTTGGGGGGTGGCACTGCAGAACTCAACACGCAAAGCGTGTTCTCACTAGCAGAGAGCACGTGTTGCGGTTGGGGAGCAGGCCACCATCATGACTAGGCAAATTCGGGGAACCCAAGCCGGTAAAGGGTTAATTGGGTTGCTGGGGATTTTTGTATGTTGCTAATTTGGAGGAGGGGTCAGAGTCTATAAATTGAGGAGTTAGACTAGGGGACGTCCTCTTGGCCATTTTGCATCGGATCACCCGCCCCCCTCCCTTTTTATAGGGTGGTTCTTGGGTTCATTTGACCTTGCTATGCCTGTCATGGGGTCGTTCGCCTTTGAGCGGGGGCCTGGTAGGAATTTTGCCATTTGGCTGATTGGCTGTTGCCATTTGGTTTTTGTCTACTGCGTAGCAAATCGTCACAACTTGTAAGGTTGGTGGTTAGGCATTGGTTAAATTGGTGCTTGGAGGGGTAAGGTGCCTATCCCTCCAAATGATGCGAATGGGAATTCCGTTAAAGGAATCCAGGGGCTTGCCATTCTTTCGTCCTTGTCCGTGGTGCCGGGCTTGGGCCGTGCAAGCCCCACCGGAACATGAGGGTGAGAGGTGTTGGACTGAATTCCCAGCCTCATTTCTCCCCAATACTTGTTTCCCACGCTGGCTTCCGGTGGTGCCCGGAAGTTTCAGCCCTGTCCTCGGGGGCAAGGACAGATAGTCATAACCAATGCCTAAGCAACCACTCACATTTTCTGTATTTGAATAAAGTTGTGGCCAAAATTTATGCCAAAAACCTTAAACAAAAATTAACGTGTGCTGTGTGAATTTTTGGGGGGTGGCACTGCGGAACTCAACACGCAATCTCTTCTGCCATTTATACATTGCTCCATATCAGCTGTTCTCTGTTATTCAGTTCAGGCCTTATCACAATAATGTAGCATGTAGGGAAAAAGAGGCATGCCAGCAAGCCAGTACTGGAAACCAAGATGGAGGAAATCTCCACAGCCACCATGTATCTTCCTCTGGTGCTCAGAGGAGCTACGGATATCACCCATAGTTTTTTCATACACATAACCCCTGTTCATTTATACCTGATATGCAACTATGCTGCATATCAAGAAAGCCACTTTTGAGCTAGGGAGGAGGTGGGGTTGCGGGCTTCACGGCTGGCTCGGGGGCTTGGCCGAGGCTCTTCCTATTTCCCGCGCCACAGCTGACATATAATCCCAGTTCATTTATACCTCATATGCAACTATGCTGCATATCAAGAACATAAATGATAAGACAATCTCTTCTGTTGTTTTGATCATTTCAGGTAACTTCCTTTCTTGAAAAACCACAGTGAAATGACCCGGCTAATAAGTCTACAGAATCTAAATACAGAAATGACAAAATATTCTGTTCTTTACATCTTTCTCCGTATCAGCTGCTCTCTGTTATTCAGCTCAGGCCTCACCACAATAATGTAGCATTTAGGGGAAAAGATGCAACCCAGCAGCCCAGCACTGGAAGCCAAGATGGAGAAGATCTCCACAGCCACCATGTATTTTCCTCTGGTGCTCAAGTATGTGGGAATAAAGGAGAACCAAACACTGCAGAAGACCAGCATGCTGAAGGTGATGAACTTGGCTTCATTGAAGCTGTCCGGCAACTTCCGGGCTAAGAAGGCCACAGTGAAGCTGATAATGGCCAGGAAGCCCATGTAGCCCAAAACACAATAGAACATGAGAACTGACCCCTCATTACATAAGAATATAATTTCTTCAGTCATTGAGTGCATGTCCACATCTGCGAATGGGGGAGAGGTTGCCAACCAGGAGGCACAGATTCCTACTTGAATCACAGAGCAGGAAAGGACAATGGAGTAAGCCAGTTTTTTGCCTACCCACTTCCTGATTGTGGAATCTGGCTTGGTAGCCATGAATGCCAAAACCACTGAAATAGTCTTGGCCAAGATGCTAGAGAGGGCCACAGAGAAGACGATGCCAAAAGCCGTTTGTCGGAGTGGGCAGGTTGCCTTATTAGGCATTCCAATGAACATCAAGGAGCAGAGGAAACACAAGAGGAGGGAGATGAGGAGAATGTAAGTGAGGCTTCTGTTGTTGGCTTTGACGATGGCAGTGTCCTGGTGCTTAATGAAAATGCCAAGTACCATAGCTGTGATCAAAGAGAACAAAAGTGCAGAGAAAGTTGAAACCATGGCCAAAGTTTCACCAAAGCCTAGGACATTTGGTTTCTTGGGAATGCACTCATTCTGCTCTTCATTTGGATATTGATCCGGAGGACATCTGGCACAGGTTTCCAACCCTGAAAAAAGGTTGCATGACAATTGGAAACAATCTGGAATATGCTTAAGAGTGTTTTTTTTCAAAAACTCAGGAGACCCTTACCATTTTGTTTCCCCAAGCAAAAGTTTCAAAACTTCTAGTTCAAATGCTTGTGCCCTAGATGCTTTGAAAATAAAGTTATGCATGAAATCTTACATTTCATATATGGAGAAACTATTATTTTGGTGGTCCTCCTCCATTTTCTTATAACCACAGATACTTCATGATGAAATTAGAGAAATATTATAGCTGAAATCTTGGAAGCAAGAGGGGTGATTTTTATAGGATTTTAACACTGTCCCCAAACAGCCTTGGTCTCAGAGAAAAAAACGCCACTTCTATTCCATCCTCCCTTCCCCAAAACTTTAGTGTTGTCTTCCAGGGCAAAATGTATGTACAGTGGTACCTCGGGTTAAGAAAATATTTCATTCTCTAGGTCCATTCTTAAAATGAAACTGTTCTTAACCTGAGGCACCTCTTTAGCTAATGGGGCAGCTTTTACAGAGACTGAAGGAAAATCAATATACTATTTTTAATAAACAATATAAATTGTTTATAAACCCCAGCGCCAATTTGTTCAGAATTTACTAAAATAACTTGTATATGCTAATATGGCATCTCTCACCGTCCTCATTTGAAAACATCCCATGAGGACATGGATCACAATCATAACAACAGAACTTCTTGCCCTCCTTCATTTTCTTCTCATAACCAGGACGGCAGTTGGCATTACATAATGAAACGGGTGGTACCTATCCAAAGATATAGGAAGAGGTTAATCTTAAGAAAATGTTTCAGGGATTCATTTAACACCAGAAGATCTATCATTAAATAGGAGGGCCAGAAATGTTAAATGTAGGATCCATACTCTCAATATATGCAAAAGAATCTCTTCATCCTTCATATAAAGGAAATGGGAATGGGATTTAGCAAATATGGGGTTAACTAACCTGAAAGCAAAATGGACGTGGGCATTAAGACATTCCAAAAATGTTTATTAGTGTGAACCTGAAAGATATATTGCCTGCCTGCTCGCCCTCTATCTCTTGCAACTCCATCCACCAGCCTCTCTTTTCTTCCCTCCAAGCTAAGCT
Source organism: Podarcis vaucheri (assembly GCF_965113315.1). Lineage (NCBI taxonomy): Eukaryota > Metazoa > Chordata > Lepidosauria > Squamata > Lacertidae > Podarcis > Podarcis vaucheri. The sequence continues at coordinate 11,924,490 of NC_138751.1, forward strand.
TTGCACTCTACAACACTTACAACAGTGCCAGCAGCTAACTAGTGATGTGGAACTGCACCGCTGCTCTGATGGCCAACGCAAGTGGAGTCATGGGCCAGGAGTCGGCTTCACCTACTGAGCAGCAGCCTGAAGGAGTGGAAAGCGAAGTGACTCCACTTGCTGCTGATCAGCCTTTTTGCTCCTGAAGAGAGCCTGCTGGCTCCAGCTTTCTTAAGCAGGGTTTCCAGCCTCAGTCAGTTGCTGGAAACAACTTTTGTCATTCCTGACCAGACCTTGCTGCTCATGGTCTTCTCGTGACCTTGGTTCTCGTGACCTTGGCCCCTTGACACTCTTGATCCCCAGATTGTCTGACTATGTGAACTGTAATACTCCTGAGGTTAGGACTGGACTGAACCGTGTACAGTAATACCTCCCTTAACATCCACCCCATTGAGCGTCCATTCCACTGAACGTCTGCAGCAAATCCAGAAGTACGGGAACGGGTTACTTCTGGGTTTGCCGCTTGAGAATGCGTGTGTGTGCAGAACAGCCCTTTGTCATGCATCCCTGTCACTGAGCATCTGGGACTCTGCCTCCAGTCCAGTACCCCCCTGAGATGTGGCTGGTTGGCTGGCTGCTCCCTCCTCTGAAGGGAGCACAGGACCAAGACAAGCAGCTGAATTCCTTCCCTAGGCATGCCTTGCCCTGCAGCCCATGGAATACTTGGATGGGCAGCCGGATTTCAAGCCACTCTGAGCAAGGCATGATTTGGGGGGCTCCTCCTGGGTCTGTGGCAGGGGCCAACCTGACAAACACCTCCCTACACTCCTGCTTCTGTCATTCCAATTCAATACTAGGGTCTCAAGTGGCATCAGAAAAACTCATGAAGATTGCAATGTTCATTCACAAAGATGCAGTTAGCTTAGCATTCTATCTAATGCCACTACGTAGAGAGCTGCCTTGAACAAACAAACATATTGGACAACATTCTTTGCTAGCCATTGGTCCTTCTTAGTTTGGCATGTCGTCCTTGCATGTTGCTCTTCTCAAAGGAATGGTTCATTTCATATTTACTAATACAGTGGTACCTCAGTTCTTGAACTTAATCTGTTCCAGAAGTCCGTTCAACTCCCAAAGCTGTTAAAAAAACCCAAGGCGTGACTTCTGATTGGGTGCAGGAGCTTCCTGTACTCAAGCGGAAGCCACATCAGACGTTCAACTTCCTGAAAACATTCGCAAACCAGAACTCTTACTTCAAGGTTTGTGGAATTCGGGCGTCGATTTGTTCAGGAGCCAAGCCATTCAAGAACCAAGGTACCACTGTAGAATTATTAGTAGCAGTTGAGTCGTCAACAGGCTCATCTCAGCTATCTGCCAATCTCCGATTCCCACCACCCTTCTGAGTAATACCCCTCCCCACCTTCTCACTATATAGAAGGATCTGGCAACTTCTGTTTCAGTGTATCTGAAGAAGTGTGCATGCACACGAAAGCTTATACCAAGAACTAACTTAGTTGGTCTTTAAGGTGCTACAGGAAGGAATTTTTTTATTTTGACTATGGCAGACCAACATGGCTACCTATTTGTTTAGTAGCAGTGTTATTAGTAGTGGGCAGCACTTCCCTTTTCTCCTCAAGTGGCAAAACTAGACATGCCACCCCATATGCATTGATTCCCTTACCTGAGTGAAGACTCTGTGCCATTGAATTCCGCTCCCGTTAATGGTGAGCTCTTTTCCAGGAGGGGCCTGAGGATCCAGCTTTCCGATTTTGACCCTGACATAGGAATTATTTGGGAAAGTGACCAGGTTTGTAATATCAAATCCACCTGCTAATTCTCCATGTTCATTTAATGTGATTTCATCCCCAGCACTGTTGTTGAATGAGAGCCTCTGCAGGAATGAGTGCAGCTAGGTGGAAAGAGAATCAAAAGCTCTATGTAGTCTTATAATAGCCTTACTAAGACAATTCAATAGTTTTCATGGAAAAAAAATAAGTTCTTTTCCTCCAGGGGTCCCCCCACTTCAGTTTCCAATGGAGAGGACCCAGATTTCAACAGCAGATCAAATAGAGAGGGAAATCATAAATCAGTGTAAACTCAACAGTCATGAGATATAATAAATAGCAAGATGAAAGATTTTTTATTATTATTAAAAGATGATCCAAAAAGAGCTTCCTGAAGAGAATCAAGTCTTTTTGTCTTAAGGCAGTCTTTAAAAGAATCTCTTTTCCCAATTTTTTAAAAATAATTCCAGTAGCACCTTAAAGACCAATAAATATTTTTTGGGAAGTATTCTTTTAAAGACTGTCTTAAGAAAAAAAGACTTGATTCTCTTAAGGGAGTTCTTTTTGGATCATCTTTTAATATTTTTTAAAAAAATCTTTCATCTTGTTATTTATTATGACTATGAGAGACCGACACGGCTACCTACCTGAATCTATAGTCATGAAATATGTATATAAAGGATGTAGACCTGTTTCCTTAAGAGCAGCCTTTGATAAGATTCAAGATATAGAATGGATTTGAGATGATGGGCAGGAAAAGAGTCAGGTGCTCGTGTTCTCAAGACATTATATTACTGCAACATGGAAACGTGTAGCTATAGCCCTCATGTTAGGAGCTGGAGTTTCTTAGTTCAGGGCATCCATGATTTCTGTATGTGTGTAGCTGTATGCTGCTCTGTATTAGTTACTGTGCCTTTAGTCAATGTATGCCCTCTTCTGATAACCAAGAAGCCTCTTTTTGAGCAGTCTTGTGTTAGTATATGTTCCTTGGTAATAGGGACTAATTAGGACACACAGTAAAGCAGTGTGCAATTGTTTCCCCATATGAAAGTCCTCACCTCTAAAGGGAATATGTTCTAGGTGGACATGTGAAGGGGCTCCCACAGCAATCAATGGGAGACTAGCTGCAACTTTTGCCATGCCTCTAGATGTACTGGACTCTTCCACTAGCCATCACATATCCAACACAAGTGGAGGGCATCAGCTCTTGGCTACAGCATGTCACATGCTTCGTTCTACACAGGACATAAATGAGAGGGGTTGTGTTGAAGATATACAAAATGTCCCTAGAATTCATGCTCTGCTATAAGAAAGCAGCCCGCCACTGACAACGAATCTTTGCTGACCATGCTTAAAGCTTGGAAGGAAGAAGTAGGTAAACTGACCCTAACCCCATCCCTACTAATAACCCTGGCACACCACCCACTATTCCACCGAGCAGAACAAAATCTCCAGATAAAAACATGGCAGGCCAAAGGCTTATACCGCCTAGCAGGCTTCTACAAAAACAGCAAACCCTTATCAACACAAGAAATACAAGACAAACTAGGGGCTACCCAGATGTCCTGGCTATCCCATCACATGCCCTCCTAAACAACGCAGTAGTAAAATATTCAGCAACTAGGCCCTTGAAAACTTTCGAAAACCTCCTCCGAACATCAAAGGGACACAGCAAAGGGATGGTATCCACAATATACAAAATACTGCTCCAAAATCTCATATCCCCCTTGACATAATAAAAAAAAATGGGTGCACGCCATAGGACATTAGATTAACACCACCCAATGGACTAAAATGTGGTCTAAACCACCCTTTAAATCGATATCAGCAAAAAGGAAAGAACTCACTCTGAAACTCACTTACAGATGGTACCTAACGCCATGGAAACTAGCGCTAATACACCCGGGAACCTCACCAAGATGCTCAAGAGGATGCACCTCTACAGGCACATACCTCCATATATGGTGGGAGTGTCCCCAAATCCAACCCTTCTGGACAGCAATGATACAAGAAATATGCAAAATAACTAAGCAGGTATTAGTAGTCACCACAGAACTGACCCTACTAAACATATTCCAAGATAATAATGCCCACTCACATGGTAAAGAGCTGATAACCCACCTACTCTCAGCAGCCAGAAACATCATAGCCAGGCTCTGGAAAGACCAGTGGTATAAAATAGTATGGGAAACAGCCTTATTAGAAAAATGAACCAATAAACTGAAACTGACAAGGGGACAAATAGAATAAGACGCCTTTATCCCCTTTATCACATACGTAGCCCGACAACACAATAACAAGAATCTGCCAACAGCATACAAATCAATCTGGCTAACCTGATTCAAAAATACCCCCCCCCCACCTCACTACAGCTAACCAAAGACAAACAACCACACCCTCAGCCACCCCCAACCTCTCTCAACACCAAGCAAATATAACAAGTGTATAGTCAGAGAGCCCATACAAGTAACGCTGACCCAAAACCCCACACATACACTAAGTAGAAGAATAGAAGAATAACCACCCGACCCATTCTCCCATCCCCTCTTTCCCCCTCTTTTCTTCCTAACAACCCCCTCTGTTCTATCCCCTTTGTTTCTCCTTTGTTTAAACCAATTCATGAACCAAGAACTCATACATTGACTAATGAAACATATGTTGCAGATATTACTCCACATTTATTATGCTATTTTTGTGATATACAAAAGACATGAGAAAATTGGTATACTTATTTGTATAACATTATTCTTGTTTATAAAACCCAATAAAAAGTTATTTTTTAAAAAAATCTTTGCTTTTATGGAAGTCAGACAAAGCATGTTCAAGCAAATATTTTCTAGAATCATAGGATCGTATAATTATAGAGTTGGAGGGGATCACAATAAAATTAGTTATTGTTCATTTTGATGTATTAAGATTTATTATTTAATTTATTATAAATAAATCACAACCCATATATTGTACATCAATGGATTGCAAAACACTGAGCATGTTATAAAGTAAAGACTTTGTAACAGGAAACACTACCTGCCAAGGCTCTACATTCTGAAGAAAGAGTCTGTTTCCACCCTTTAATCTTTTGCAGATGGCTTCAGATGAGCACCTAATATGTAATGCATGTGCCAGAGCATAGACAGCATTATAGATACTGTAGCTGTGGCCAGTCATGCTCATTTCAAAAAATGGTGCAGGGAGGCTCTCCAGCAACTCCTCTCCAGTACATGTACCGAAAATAGCTGCCATTGCAGTGGTGTTTGAAAGTGAACAACCAAATGCTTGTTCCCAGAAATCCTTGATAAAACCATATGTATCTTGTCCAGAAGGCTTTACACTGTGCAGAAAGTCTGAGAAGTCTTGAATCTCCTTGGAGTGAATTGTAATGGAAATAGCACCTTGGAGCACTTGTATATTAGGGTCAATACCTTTTCTTGCAACATTTGATATGAAATCTATCTGGGCTGCTGTAATCCATACTTTCCCTTCAGGTTCTTTCCTCACAGATTGATGAAGAATTAGCTGAATCATATTCCTTGCAGTAAACACAGCTGTAAGCCATATAATCGATGTACTTTCTCCATATATAACAACTGCATTTGCTTTGCTTTTTATGAAAGCTTGTGAGAAAAGCTTTGATTGATCCAACATCTCAAATATTTTACCGCTGAATTGCAGATAGTATTCTGTTCTTTCTGTGAATGCTGAACAGATTCCATTCTTGAAAAGCATTGGTTCAATGGTCTTCAAGAATTGTTCTCCAGCTTCATTAGCTGGAGTGATGAGCCCAACCCATTTCCATCTGAAATGCAGAAGTAACTGGATAATTCCCTTGTACTGAAGATCTTCATTGGGGACCATGCGATAAAAGGAAGTGAATTTGATGTGATCATTTATGGCTGGTTCAAATGAACCATATGAAATCTGAAGAAGAAAAAAGCCAAACATTTCCATGTGGAAACGAGAATTCACAACACACTCATTTATCTTATGTAAATTATATGCATTCCATCTTTCAAATCCACCCTCCCATTTACATAGAAAAACACACAAAACAAACAATCTTGCTCATTTATTTATGTTGATATTAATTCCTATTATTGTGGAGTCATCACATGGATTGTGTCAAAGTCAGGAGAGCATTTATCCCTGCTCATTTCAACATACTACCTGGATAAATCAACAAAACTTGATTGTGGAAATGGAGGGAGACAAACCACTGTTCATGTTCTTTTGGTCTACAACCTTTAAAGCACTTGAAAAGACTTGGCTGGTTTTTATACTAAGAACTCTCATGGGAGTTCTCCTATAGGTTTCCTGAATATAATACATTTTATTCTTCTGTGATCAACAATAAATCATATCCTATAAAATGTAAGTAAAATACCAGCAGAAATTAAGGCAATTAAAATGAAGTTCAGTAGTGTAGTAGAACAACACAAAATTGGTACCACTATTTCTCTATCTCCAAAAGCCAGAAAAATAACAAGAAAATTTCTTTTCATTAGCCTCTGAAAGTGGACAGAGCTGAATAACATCACACTTCCACAAGGTGGGAATTTCATGATTCCTAGGGAAGAAGAAGAAGAAGAGTTTGGGTTTGATATTCCGCTTTATCACTACCCGAAGGAGTCTCAAAGCTGGTAATGTTCTCCTTTCCCTTCCTCCCCCACAACAAACACTCTGTGAGGTGAGTGGGGTTGAGAGACTCCAGAGAAGTGTAACTGGTCCAAGGTCACCCAGCAGCTGCATGTGGAGGAGCCGAGATGCGAACCCGGTTCTCCAGATTACAAATCTACTCTTAACCACTATACCACCCTGGCTGGGAGAGATCCATTCTTGTCCTGAGTTATTTATGCCTGTGCAAGCGATTATCAACAGCATGAATTGGGATTGGTGCTTTTCAGACATCTAGGACAATGCTTGCAGGATTGAAATAATGTGAGCCCAATCCTTTACTAAATATATTAAACACACATGTTTCGAAACATGACTCTCTCATAAAAGTTGGTTTATGCACATACTAACCCCCACAAATATATCAATATATTGCAACCATTTTCCTTTCTCGACTTGATACTTTTGAATCATCAGCTTCCTAATGGAAGTGTAGAGTGAACTACGGTATGAAATATCTATTTTTTGTACCTGTGGAATCTTGTAAAGACCTAAGACATCTGCCATGGATGAGGAGGTGTCAGAGCTAAGTCCCCCAATGACTCCTACTACTTTTTTCTGAATTCCACATATGTAGTTGGGGACAAAGTGATGTGATTTAAAGAGCAGATCCAGTGTGTTTTTGTAGGTCATCCTTGAATCAGAATAGGAATCATAGATGTGGAATCCAAGCGTGACATTGGGCAAGATCTTGGGATTCCCATTGATCTCATCAACAGCAAACACCAAGGCGAGGATGTGTTGGTAGAACTTTCTTATCACCCTACAAATAAAGTGTGTTACTATTTTATGGGGAATAAAACAGTGCACAACATTGAGATGTGAGAGATTAAACTGCCTCTGTTAAATATTCTTGTAAATATTGAAATTGCTTTGTTCTTTTAGAGTTAATTTTTGGATGTCTCCTCCATCCAAGTCAGATTTTTTATTTGTCTGAACACAAAGGTTTAGAAGAGATCTTCACTTACTAAGCTTCAGGTTTTTTAACCATGTTGCTTTTTATTACTAGAAACATGCACAATTATTGAAATCATTTCTATACTTCTTTGTCAGTTCTTGTCCCTAGGAAGATAAACTGGTATTAAATGAAAAGAAAGGAATTGGCAGCTGCCATTTTGAATACGAAGAATGCCAAGTGACGATCTGGCAGTGAAGATTGTAAAATGGTTCTCATCCTATTATTACTAAGTGCATTTATGGCTTATCCCTGATTGCTTTCAATTTTATACAACTTCAATTTTATACCACCCTTCACTGAAGCATCTCAAGCTGGGTTTTACAGTTCTCCTTTCTCCCCTTGCATACTCAGGAAAGCTCCTAGGTTGTAGTTGGCCAAGCAAATGGAGATTTGAACCCAGATGTCCCCAATGCAAGTCTGCCATGCTACATTACTGCGGGCAGGAGAATCAGTGGCTAGAAAGCAAGTGGTAGTGATCTGAAACTGAATCAGCTCAAACATGGCTGAGGTTTCATTTCTGCACCTGGTACGTGCAAGGGAAGGGGCAGTGGTGATGACAGCTTACTTCTTCACTACAATTGTGTCCACAACTAGGTGTCTGGGGGCCACATGACTTGGAAAAAATGTCTGAGGAAGTGGACAAATGCTGGCTCCCTTGGCAAGGAAAGCGACATGAGCAACCCCAGAGTCGTTCGTGATTGGACTTAACTGTCAGGGGTCCCTTTACCTTTACCATGATTAAAGCCGGTCAAATGGTGTTCAGTGCACCCTCTGTTCCATCTTTGCTAGATCACTCTAAATTATTGTGGCCGGAGGATGTAGTGAACGCACTTGAAGAAATGAAGCTGCCAAATTGATCCCTTGCCCAGCTTATGGAAGGAAAAGCAAGGTTCAGGTAGGGTCCTAGAGCTTCCCACCTGGTTCCCAAAGCTGGAAAAGTGCTAACTAGGCTTTGGGAAGGAGGGAGGAAGACTCTAGCACCTTATCAGAGCCCATGCCTCTTTCTCAAAGCCCAGCGCCTTGCTTACCGGGTTTTGAGACAGCACTTCCATGGCTTGTACCCAATGCGTGGCCACTTCTCACAGAACCCTAATGCTGCCCCTGCAACTGGGGAGGTCTAGCGAGTGATCAATACTTCATTGGAGGATGGAGAGATCCCATGTATCTTGGAGCAAGTTATGGCGTAGCCCCTCTTTCAAAGTACTGCTCTAAACTAAGAGAAGAATAGTCTTATAAAATCTTACTATTGGGTTTAATCTTACTTTGGCTTTCAAAGTGAACCAAGTGCTTTATAGTCAGATATAAATGTAGAAAGAATAAAGGAAATTACTTAAGAGCCATTTACTTACCTTGGGTTGTCAATAAATAACTGAGATGGGTGTTTATGGAAGGAAATGCTGGGGAACATGCAATGGAAATGGGACACTATCGCACCAATGGTAAGGTCACCTTGTTCATACCATTCAGGTAGAATATGCACAGGATTATTTCTGCTGCAAACAACAGTACGCACTTGGGGCACCATATTGGGAAACAGTAGGAGCAGCAGCAGCAACAACATCCTCATCACAAATATCTTTCTGCACATGGACTCTCCTTTACCTATCTACAATATTGTTACTATCATCAGTCTGACTTGAACAGGATGTATTTGTTGACAACTGATTCTGCCAATTCTGTACTTAAAGAAGCAGGCATCAACCTTCTCATTAACTTCAGCAGTGTCACAAAGAATTCATTGAATGCTATCATTTGAAATCTAACCAATACAATGAAGAGCAAAAGCTGGCCTCTCCTCTCCTCCCTTAACTTAGCTGTCTATGCAACACCACGGTACTTTTAATCATTTTAGAATTAATTTTTGATTATTTTTCATTATACCTTCTGTTGCTTTGCCAGGTGAATTGATTATAGTAATTTTAATAATTACAGGTCAGATAACTTTTTGTGCAATGTTTTTTGACTCTTTGGTGCGTCATCAGTAGAACTGCCAAAGTAAACATATTGTCACATCGCAGAATCAAAGATTAGGAAGGGATTTCCAAGGTGATTCTGTGCAATTGCTTGCTAATGTAGGACATCCAGAACTACAACCAAACCAAGAAAAATAAAAACACCCCACCTGTAGGCACGCATCCATATTCTCCCTAAAAACGCCACTACAAAATGTATTTAGAGGTGAGCCAACTGCATCCTTTCCCCATTTGTCTAATTTCCTACTGCTATTGGCCCTGACACTCTCTGACATATGTAACATTGATTCCATTTGCTAGATCTTGCAAACAATGATGGCAATAGTCCAAACCATATCAGGATACAGAGCCACTGGATAATACAGTCCAGCTACTTTTGAAAGAACATGTATATACCGTTTGAAGCAGAGTGACATGCTTGGGAACATCTAAGAAAGTGTCAGGGCCTGGCTGGACGAGGAAGAGTAGTGGCAGCCAGTGGCACCTGAGGGGTAAGGAGACTTTGAACCAGGTTCTGTTGTGTTTGCAAAGTAAAGGAAGGATTGAACTCTGATTAATAAGAATACACGCAGAGGCTTGAACCAGCAAGACTCTGGGAAGGGTGCGTATAATCGTGTCTCTCTGTGCTTGTCCGATTCCAGCAGCCCCTGGCCCAGGCCATTTTATTCACAAAAGAACTTTTTACAGAGTGTTTGTAAGAACCAATCAGATTTCTTCTGAGCATTTCCACAAACCCACATGGGGAGAAAGTTAAACTACTAAAACTAATTAAGCACAGGGTAAACAAAGAACAGAACTACGAAGAAGAGCATTTGGCAACCCCGGAGGTCATAAACAATCAGTACACATGATAAGAAGGATGGCCAGGAGGACAGTGACCATTATCACCTTAATGTGAGATCTGTTTCCTGGCCCTAAGATTAACATCCTAAGATTAATATACATCAAGGAAACTTGCCCACTATCTTTATGGCCCAGGATGCCTGCCTGGCAAAGCAACTGCTGGGTACGTGACTTATGAAGAGAGAGAAATGGGCAGCAGAGGCAAAAGGACATGAAAAGGGCACGAATGTAGAATCTTATGGGATTTAATCAGAAACTATCGTCAATATATCAAACCCAGTCAACACAATGTCTTCATCGTGGACACGATGGCCTGATGTATATTTTATAATTCCTCATGGTAATCCCATCTGACACCTACAAGGTTCAGAGTGGTGGGACATAGAAGAATCATCAGCAGAGAGTGAAGATGAAAGAGAGAGGCTTGAGGTAGCCACGGAGGTGATAGAGAAGGAGTAGGAGTTGTGTCTTCTGCTCTGCTATACAGAATTGATTCGTCTCCTTCCCATTCCCCTTCCCCATTCTCAGCTCAGGAACAAAGAGTCGAGAAAAGGCTGGAACACTTAAGAATGGAGGTATTAATAGGGAATGAGAGGGAAAGGAATTTAACTTCTACAACTGACCTGCTTATCTGATGGAAGTGCAGTGTGATATCTCCTTGCTTACTGAGCAATAAACTTGATTACTGTCAAGCCGTGCCTATTTCTGATTACAGCGTTGAGACACAGATGGAAGGGCTTTTCATGAAAGCCTGACAAACAGAGGTTTTCAACCTTTTTGAGTCCACGGCTCCCTTGACCAACTACATTCTTTCTGCAGCACCCCTGTGGGGCTCAGGAGCCCAGTTATGTCACTTCTTGCCATGCAGAGCTGGCAGCCTCCCACACTTTTTCACACACCCTCCCTCATACCATGTTCCCTCAGCCTCCTCTCCTCTCATGTCTCCTTGGGAGACCTCCGGGCAGCTGCTGCTGCCATTCCTGGTCCGAGCTGCCCCCTTATCTCCTTCCCCCCCTAACACTGTTCCACAGGGAAGCACCCCATGGCCAGCGCCTGAGGAACCATTCACTTGGGGAGCTTAAAGCCAAAGCTGTACAAGCCTAAGGGAGGCCGAGTCACAAGAGGGCATCAGAGGACGGAGTGAAGGAAAGAGGGACAGAGGCCAGTGTTGTCCGCTGCACCCCTGTCCATCATTCAAGGCACCCCAGGATGCCACAGCACACTGGTTGAAAACCACAGGTTCAAGACATTTCTCTCTTACTCTGGTAAGAAGTGTTACTTCAGAAGACTGTCAGGGTGGCCCATCAGTGTAAGGTAGTAATAGGCACTGTTATGCCATCCAGATGTTTCAGGACTCCAGCTTCCATCATCCTTGATAATAATGGTTTGTTGTGAGCTGGTGGAAGCTGCCATTTAGCAACATCTGGAGGGCCACAAATTGACTACCCCTGGTGCAAATAAGAGTGGGGAGTAGAAAAAGGCTCCATCTCTAGGGTGATATTGATCTGCCAGGGGTATTTTAAGTATTAGAGACCTCCGAGTCTAGAGCAGTTTCTATGTATGGCAAGGTGAATCACTTCCTGTCTCCCTTCAAAGCCCTGTGTCAACTGAGGTATGAGATTCCAGAAGTGTAGAAATCCAAGTTTATCCTGGGAGTTCTGAAATTGGTGTCTTTTTGCGCCTAGAATTGCTAGTGGAGTGCCCTTGTGATTTCTGGTTTGGAGTACTTTTAAATGTTCTGCTTCATCATATTATGAACAACACAAATGAATACATACATAAATGTAAGGGCTTAAAAATGAATCACAGAAAACATGACCCATGATTTAAGACAACCACTGTCTCCATGAAATTGTCACTTTCCATTCATTTCTTAAAATAATCAGTACATGTAGGGGGATGGTTGGGTAGGTAATTAGCACAGTGGCATTTCTTGATTGGCTTCCTTGAGGTGTGATGACACAAGCTGTCCAAAATATATATAGTCTAAATACAGAAATGACAAACTCTACTGTTATTTACATCTTTCTCCGTATCAGCTGCTCTTTGTTATTCAGCTCAGGCCTCACCACAATAATGTAGCATTTAGGGGAAAAGATGCAACCCAGCAGCCCAGCACTGGAAGCCAAGATGGAGAAGATCTCCACAGCCACCATGTATTTTCCTCTGGTGCTCAAGTATGTGGGAATAAAGGAGAACCAAACACTGCAGAAGACCAGCATGCTGAAGGTGATGAACTTGGCTTCATTGAAGCTGTCCGGCAACTTCCTGGCTAAGAAGGCCACAGTGAAGCTGATAATGGCCAGGAAGCCCATATAGCCCAGAACACCATAGAACATGAGAACTGACCCCAAAGAGCAACATGCAAAGAAGACATATCAAACCAAGAAGGACCAATGACTATCAGAGAGTGTCGTACAAAATGCTTGTTTGTTAAAGGCAGCTCTCTACATAGTGGCATTAGATAGAATGCCAATCTAACCATATCATTATGCATAAACACTGGAATCTTTCAGGTTCACACTGATGCCGCTTAAGATTCTAGTGTTGAATTGGAACGATAGAAGCAGGGGTGTATGGAGTTGTTTGTCAGGTTGGCCCCTGCCACAGACCTAGGAGGAGCCCCCAAATCATGCCTTGTTCAGAGTGCCTTTGAGCCTGGCTGCCCATCCATGTACTCCATGGGTTGTTGGCAAAGGATTCAGGCTCCTCTCAGTACCTCAGTGGAGGAATCCAGGTGCTTGTCATAGTCGTGTGTTGCCAGCCATGGCTGAGCTCCAGGAGGGAGAAGCCAGTCAACCAGCCAAATCTCAGGGGGTTACTTGCTTGGAGGTAGAGTCCATATACATGCTCCAATCCAGTCGTAAGGTCTGGAGTATCTCAGTTCATATAGTCAGAACAAAATCTCTGGATAAAAACATGGCAAGCCAAAGGCTTATACCGCCTAGCAGATTTCTACAAAAACAGGAAACCCTTATCAACACAAGAAATACAAGACAAACTAGGGGCTACCCAGATGTCCTGGCTATCCCATCACATGCCCTCCTAAACAAAGCAGTAGTAAAATATTCAGCAACTAGGCCCTTGAAAACTTTCGAAAACCTCCTCCGAACATCAAAGGGACACAGCAAAGGGATGGTATCCACAATATACAAAATACTGCTCCAAAATCTCATATCCCCTTTGACATAATAAAAAAAATTGGCCGCACGCCATAGGACATTAGATTAACACCACCCAATGGACTAAAATGTGGTCTAAACCACCCTTTAAATCGATATCAGCAAAAAGGAAAGAACTCACTCTGAAACTCACTTACAGACGGTACCTAACACCATGGAAACTAGCACTAATACACCCAGGAACCTCACCAAGATGCTCAAGAGGATGCACCTCCACAGGCACATACCTCCATATATGGTGGGAGTGTCCCCAAATCCAACCCTTCTGGACAGCAATCATATAAGAAATATGCAAAATAACTAAGCAAGTATTAGAAGTCACCCCAGAACTGACCTCACTAAACATATTCCAAGATAATAATGCCCACTCACATGATAAAGAAATATCATAGCCAGACACTGGAGAGACCTGTCAGGAGTAAGCCTGGACCAATGGTATCAAATAGTATGGGAAGCAGCCTTATTAGAAAAACGAACCAATAAACTGAAACTGACAAGGGGACAAATAGAAGAAGACGCCTTCACCCTGTTATGGTTCCCCGTTATCACATATACAGCTCAACAACACAATAACAAGAATCTGCCGACAGCATACAAATCAATCTGGCTAACCTGATTCAAAAATACCCCCCCACACCTCACTACAGCTAACCAAAGACAAACAACCACACCCTCAGCCACCCCCCCAACCTCTCTCAACACCAAGCAAATATAACAAGTGAATAGTCAGAGAACCCATACAAGTAACACTGACCCCAAACCCCACACATACACTAAGTAGAAGAATAGAAGAATAGCCACCTGCCCTATTCCCCCATCCCCTCTTTCCCCCTCTATTCCTCCTAACAACTCCCCTCTGTTCTATCCCCTTTGTTTCCCCTTTGTTTATACCAATTCATGAACCAAGAACTTATACATTGACCACTAATAATTAAACATACCGGTATGTTGCAGATATTACTCCACATTTATTATTTTTGTGATATACAAAAGACATGAGAAAACTTGGCATACCTATTTGTATATCTTTACCCTTGTTTATAACCCTCCAAAAGTTATTTTATTTTTTTAAAAAATTGCTTTGATGTCATGTCAGACAGGGAAAGTTCAAGCAAATATTTTCTAGAATCATAGGATCGTATAATTAGAGTTGGAGGGGATCACAATAAAATTAGTTAATGTTAATTTTGATGTATTAAGATTTATTATTTTATTTAATGTAAATAATTGACAACCCATATCGTACATCAATGGAGTGCACAACACTGAGCATGTTATATATTAAAGACTTTGTAACAAGAAACGCTACCTGCCAAGGCTCTACATTCTGAGGAAAGAGTCCGTTTCTGTCCTTTGTCCTTTTGCAGATGGCTTCAGATGAGCACCTAATATGTAAGGCATGTGCCAGAGCATAGACAGCATTATAGATACTGTAGCTGTGGCCAGTCATGCTCATTTCAAAATATGGTGTATGGAGGTTCTCCAGCAACTCCTCTCCAGTACATGTACCGAAAATAGCTGCCATTGCAGTGGCGTTTGAAAGTGAACAACCAAACGATTGTTCCCAGAAATGCTTGATAAAACCATCTTCATCTTGTCCAGAAGGCTTTACATCCTGCAGAAAGTTTGAGAAGTCTTGAATCTCCTTGGAGTGAATCGTAATGGAGATAGCACCTTGGAGCATTTGTATATTAATGTCAATAACTTTACTGAAAATTTGATTTGATATGAAATCTATTTGGGCTGTTGTAATCCATACTTTCCAATCAGGTTCTTTCCCCGCAAATTGCTGAAGAATTAGCCGAATCATAATCTTTGGAATTACAATACCTGTAAGCCATATAATCGATGTACTTTCTCCATATATAACAACTGCATTTGCTTTGCTTTTCATGAAATTTTGCGAGAAAAGCTTTGATTGATCCACTATATGAAATATGTTACCACTGAAATGCAAATAGTAATCTGTTCTTTCTGTGAACGCTGAACATATTCCATTCTTGAAAAGCATTGGTTCAATGGTCTGCAAGAACTGATCTCCAGCTTCATTAGCTGGAGTCATGAGCCCAACCCATTTCCATCTGAAATGCAGAAGTAACTGGATAATTCCCTTGTACTGAAGATCTTCATTGGGGACCATGCGATAAAAGGAAGTGAATTTGATGCGATCATTTATGGCCAGTTCAAAAGAACCATATGAAATCTGAGAAAGAAAAAAAGCCAAACTTTTCCATGTGGAAACAAGAATTCACAACACACTCATTTATCTAATAGAAATCCTATGCATTCCATCTTTTCTAATCTTAGAGAAAGGGCTACCCTCCGATTTACATAGAAAAACGCACAAAACAAACAATCTTGCTCATTTATTTATGTAGATATTAATTTCTATTATTGTGGTGTCATCACAGTCGCATACATGTACACATGGATTGTGTCAAAATCAGGAGAGCATTTATCCCTGCTCGTTACCACATACAGCTTGGATACATCAACATAACTTGATTGTGGAAATGGAGGGAGACAAACCATGGATCATGTTCTTTTGGTCTATAACCTTTAAAGCAGCTGTAGAGAGACTTTGATGGTTTATGTACTAAGAACTTTCATGGGAGTTCTCCTGTAGATTTCCTGGACATAATACTTTTTATTCTTTTGTGAACAACAATAAACCATATCCTATATAATGAATCAAAATACTAGCAAAAATTAAGGCAATTAAAATGAAGTTCAGTAATGTAGCAGAGCAACACAAAAATGGTACCACTATTTTTCTCTCCCCAAGTGCCAGAAAAATAACAAGAAAAGTGCTTTTCATTAGCCTCTGAAAGAGGACAGTACTGAATAACATCACACTTCCACAAGGTGGGAATTTCATGATTCCTAGGGAAACACCATTCTTGTCCTGAGTCATTTATGCCTCTGCAAGTGATTATTAGCAGCATGAATTGGGATTGGTACTTTTCAGACAGTTAGGACAATGCTTGCAGGATTGCCCAATCCTCCACTAAATATATTAAACACATCTTTGGGAACACGGCTCTCTCATAAAAGTTGGTTTATGCACATACTAACGTCCTCAAATATATCGATATATGGCAACCATTTTCCTTTTTTGACTTGATACTTATGAATCAACAGCTTCATAGTTGAAGGAGTGCAGAGTGAACTACAGAATGACATATCTATATTATGTACCTGTGGAATTTTATAAAGACCTAAGACATCTGACATGGATGAGGAGGTTTCAGAGCTAAGTCCCCCAATGACTCCTACTATTTTTTTCTGATTTCCACATATGTAGTTGGGGACAAAGTGATGTGATTTAAAGAGCAGATCCAGAGTGTTTTGGTAGGTCATCCTTGAATCAGAACAGCTATCATAGATGTGGAATCCAAGTGTGACATTGGGCAAGATCTTGGGATTCCCATTGATCTCATCAACAGCAAACACCAAGGCGAGGATGTGTTGGTAGAACTTTCTAATCACCCTACAAATAAAGTGTGTTACTATTTTATGGGGAATAAAACAGTGCACAGCATCGAGATGTCAGAGATTCAACTGCCTCTGTTAAATATTCTTGTAAATATCGAAATTGCTTTGTGCTTTTAGAGTTAATGTTGGGATGTCTCCTCCATCCAAGTCAGATTTTTTATTTGTCTGAACACATAGGTTGAGAAGAGATCTTCACTTATGAAGCTTCAGGTTTTTTAACCATGTTGCTCTTTATCGCTAGAAACAAGAACTGTGCCACATGGCTATGCTACAGTTATTGAAATCAGTTCAATATCCCTTTGTCAGTACATAGCTGTCCCTAGCAATAGAAATGGTATGATATTAAATAAAGGAATTGGCAGCTGCCATTTTGAATATGAAGAATGCCCAGTGATGAGCTAGCAGTGATGATGGTAAAAGGGCTCTCCTCCCATTATTACTAAGCGTATTTAAAATGTATCCCGGATTGTTTGCAATGTACTTTAGACATGGCTTCCATTTTGTACCATCCTTCACTAAACCAGCTCAAGCTGGGCTTCATAGCTCTCCTCTCTCCCCTTGCATACTCACAAAAGTGCCTAAGTTGCAGGTGACCCAGAAAATGGAGATTTGAAACCAAAAGGTTGCCATGATATATTACTGTGGGCAGGAGGATCAATGGCTAGAGAGCAAGTGGTGGTGATCTGAAATTGCATCAGCTCAGACACAGTTGAAGTTTCATATCTTCATCTTTACCAGCACTGCGTCCACAACCAGCTATTTGGAAGAGCTTTTCAGTGTTGAATATTCTTTTGTCATCTGGCCAAGAGAGCATATCTATTATAACATTAGGAGCCTGCTGCTACGTCTTTGGAAGCACTTTAGAGATGGAATCAGTCTCAGACAGAACTGCATGATACAATTGGAGCCTGTCAAATGGTATGCAGTGCACTCTCTGTTCCATTTGTGCTGGAACAGTTTTGATTATTGTGACCAGGGGATGTAGTGAATGTTCTTGAAGAAATGAAATTGTCAAACTGACCTCTTCACCCTTGGCTGCCTTGGCTTTTTAAATGGAGCTTTATAGGATTGACTGGCAGTGGCAGACTCGGGTACTATGATGCCTATTGCAAGGCTGAAAATTTGCACCCACGTAGACCTTGCATTGCCTTCCCTTAGGAAGGAGCCACAAGGCTCTGGCAGGGACCTAGAATCCTTCCATCTAATTCTCAAAGCTGAAAAATTGCTAACTAGGCTTTGTGAAGGAGGCAGAAGGACTCCAGGACCTTGTCAGCTCCTCATGGCCCTCTCCTCAAGCCCAGTGCCTGGCTTACCTGGCTTTGAGGCAGTGCTCCCATGGCTCTGTCTCCGATGTGTATACATTGCTCACACAACACTAATTCAGCCTCTTTGACTGGGGAAGTTCAGTGAGTTATCTATGCTTCACTGGATAATAGAGAGATACTGTCCAATTTGAAGCAGGTTATGGTGCGTCTCCTCTTTACTCTGAACCAAGAATAAAATATTCTTATAAATTCTTACGACTGTTTTTTAAAATAAATTAAAAATATTTTTTCATATCCTTCTTTCCAAAGCAAAAGTACTTTCTAGGTGGATATAAATGTCTAAGGAATAAAAGAAATAATCTTAAGGTCCATTTACTTACACTGGATTGTCAATAAAGTTGTGAGATGGGTGTTGATGGAAGGAAATGCTGGGGAGTACGTAATGGATATGAGACACTATCCCACCAATGATAAGGTCACCTGCTTCATACCACTCATGTGGAATATGCACAGGGTTATTTCTGCTGCAAACAACAGTGTGCACTTGGGGCACCATATTGGGAAGCAGTAGGAGAAGCAGCAGCAACAACATCCTCATCACAAATATCCTTCTACTCTCTACAATATTGTTACTATCATCAGCCTGACTTGAACAGGATGTATTTGGTGACAGCCGACTTTGGCAATTCTGTTGCCAATTAAAGGGTCATGAATCCACTTTCACTGTTACCAAAAAAAGGAATTGAATGCTAAATAATCTAGAGTGATTTGAAACTTGACCTATACAATGAAAGAGGGTAACGGAACTGACTGAAATAGCAGAGCCTGGCCTCCGCTCTCCTCCCTTAGCATAGCAGTGAATGGAACACTGGGGTGCTTTTCATCATTTCAGATTTAGTTTTTGATTCTTTATTTTTCATTCAACCTTCTGGAGCTTTTCCAGGTGAATTGATTATAGTAATTTTAATAATTACAGGGCAGATAACCTTTTGTGCTATGTTTTTGGACTCTATGTTGCATCAGGAATGGGAAGATTTCCAAAGTAAACATATCGGTCACATCACAGAATCAGAGATTTGGAAGAGGTGTCTAAGGTCATCAAGTCCAGTCTCCTTGCTAATGCAGGGCATCCATAACTACAAACAAAAATAAAAACGCCCCACCTGTAGGCAGGCATCCATCTTTGTCCTAAAAATTCCTCTATCAAAATGTGTTTAGAGGTGCATCCTTTCTCCATTTGTCTAATTTCCTACTGCTATTGGCCCTTACACTCACAATCATATGTAACATTTATTCCAGTTGCTGGATCTTGGAAACAATGATGGAAAGGGTCCAAACCATATCAGGATATAGAGACCCTGGATATTACTGTCCCAATACTTTTGAAAGAATGCGTATGTACTGTCTGAAGCAGAGTGGCATGCTTGGGAACAATAGTGCCATCCGTCTTTTACTCTTGTAAGGAGTAGTAATTCCAAAGACTAGGTGGTCTATCACTGTCAGGCAGTGATAGGCAGTATTTTCCCCTCCAGATGGATTACAGCTTTCATCATCCATGACAATAATAGCCAAATGTAAGCTGATGTGAGCTGTAGTACAGCTGGAGGGCAACAGATTGGGTACCTTTGGTATAAGGAAGGTTTGGGCTGTTGAAAAAATGCCTCGTGTCTGGTGTCATGCTGAACTGTCAGGGCTTTGTCAACTATTTGAGCCCTCTGAGCCTGAAGCAGTGTTCATGGGAAGGTGAGTCACTTCCTGACTCCCTTTCCAGCCTCATCTCAATGCAGGTATAAGATTACAGAAGCGTAGAAGTCCCAGTTTATCCTTGAAGTTTTAAGATTGTGTGTGTGTGTGTGTAAGGCAGCTATAGAAACATTGACTGTGAAGAGATCTTTTAAGAAAGAACTTTATTTTGAAACAGTTGAATAGTTAGAGCAAAGAACAAACAAATATAGAAAAACCCTTCCCACTTAACAGTGACTAGATTTGTTCTTTAAAGGAAACCAACTCTGCCTCACAGTGCTACTTAGATATACCTTATTTCTCAACTTTTTGGCAAATAGTAGAGTTCTGTTCAGGTTCCCATTAGTTCAAATTATAGCTGACCCTCTTTTGTATTTTTACCCAATGGTAGGAAAAGTTTCAAAGAAATAATAATTATGGAAATATAAAAAAAATGATGAGATGAGCAGAGAAAGGGAGGGTCCTAGCTCTCTATCATATTTAAGTTGTAATCATTCAACTTGTTTTTATTATTGCTTGTAAGCCGCTCTGAGCCCGGCCTTGGCTGGGGAGGGCGGGGTATAAATAAAAATTATTATTATTATATTAGATATCACTAGGCTTTTGCTTTCTCTGGGGAAGACATACCTGAGGAGCAGATAGGTCTCAGACTATACACAATTTCCTCCACTTCTTGCCTGATATTCCTTTCCAACAGCCACAGATCATACAACCCAAACTGCCCAAATTCTTCCATAATTTGGACGGAGACTTGGTTGAGTCTCGTGCGTGGCTCGGATACATTGAGCAATGCTCTCACTCAACATAAGGCAGCTTACAAAGTTCCCTTTCCCCTTTCCTCTATCTGCAGTTTCCGACGCACCCCAGCATCTGCCCAGGAGTTTCAGAACCTATTGGGAAAGTGGATGCCAGAAAATTAGAGTAAGGGATTAGAGTAACCCAATTCATTTCCACATCATATGTAACTATGCCGGATCCCAAGAACGTAAATGATAAGATAAGCTCTTCTGTTATTTTGACCACCACATCTGACACTAGCCAGAAATATTACAGAGCCTAACTCCCAACATAAATTACAATCTCTTCTGTCATTTATACTTTGCTCCGTATCAGCTGTTCTCTGTTATTCAGCTCAGGCCTCATCACAATAATGTAGCATTTAGGGAAAAAGAGGCAAGCCAGCAGCCCAGCACTGGAAGCCAAGATGGAGAAGATCTCCACAGCCACCATGTATTTTCCTCTGGTGCTCAGGTACGTTGGAATGAAGGAGAGCCAAACACTGCAGAAGAACAGCATGCTGAAGGTGATGAACTTGGCTTCATTGAAACTGTCAGGCAACTTCCTGGCTAAGAAGGCCACCGTGAAGCTGACAGTGGCCAGGAAGCCCATGTAGCCCAAAACACAATAGAACATGGGAACTGACCCTTCGTTACATAATATTATAATTTCTTCATTCATTGAGTGCATGTCCAAATCTGGGAAGGGGGGAGAGGTTGCCAGCCATAAGACACAGATTCCTACTTGAACAACGGTGCCAGAGAGGACAATGGTGTAAGCCAGCTTTTTGCCTACCCATCTCCTGATCCTGGACCCTGGCTTGGTAGCAATGAATGCCAAAACCACTGATATGGTTTTGGCCAAGATGCTGGAGAGGGCCACAGAGAAAATGATGCCAAAACTTGTTTGTCGGAGAAGACAGGTCACCCACCTTGGTTTTCCAATGAACATCAAAGTGCAGAGGAAACACAAGAGGAGGCAGAGTAGAAGAGTATAGGTTAGGGTTCTGTTGTTGGCTTTGACTATGGCAGTGTCCCTGCGCTTAATGAAGATGCGAAGCACAAGAATTGTGATCAGAGAGAATAAAAGTGCACAGAAAGTTGAAACGATGGCCAATTTTTCATCAAAGCCCAGGAAGTTTGCTGTCTTTGGAATGCATTGATCCTGGCCTTCATTTGGATACTGACCTGCAGGGCACCTGGCACATATTTCATTCTCTGAAAATACAATGTACAATCATTTCAAAAAACCATGATTATGTAAAAGAATGTTGTTATCTGAAGTACGGGAGATTTTATGCAGCCAAACAACTGTACACTATTGCCAGTAAGTAAGGGAACTACAGAGCTGTAAATTTATTGAAAGGACTTCGTGATATCACTTCTCCAAGAAGTGAGGAAGTATGGTTTGTTTTCTGATTCTCTCTCTCTCTTCTGTTTGAACCATGCAACTGACGACATGCATCACGCTGGAGCTCCTTAGCCCATTTTCAGTGCTTGAAGATATGGATTCTATTTTGTAACAAAGAATACCTTGCCTGTATTTGCTTCTGCTGATTGATGCCTGAGACCTGTGATTACTGCATGTAAAGCATTTAAACTGACTAATGATTGTTGACTATTCACTCCGAGAGGGGAGTGAATTGCATTGTAAGGGCTAAATTCAAACACTATAATCAAATTCTGCTGGGTGCTGTTTTGACTAAAGAGTGAGTCAAGCTCTGCACGTTTTATTGAATTTAGGCAGTTAGTCATGAATGCTTTTGCCCTAGATGCTTACAAAATCAACTCATGTGGCAAATGTGGATAAGCTGTATGCTTTTAGTGATGCTTTTCTGTTTTTCTCAGGACCACAGATACTGCATAGTTAAGAGAAATATTGTTGCTGAAATACTGAAAGGACTTTTACCATCTCCCCCAAAAGCCTTGTTTTTAGAGAAGGGGCCACCACTTTTATTCCACTGTAAATTAGTCAATGTTGGTGGTAAAATCATCACCCACCTTTCTAAAATATATTCTTTAAAAAAAGTGAAGATACAATCTTGAAGAGTGTATTCTAGAAGGATAACATTATATTGATGTTATCTATAAACAATAAGGACAACACATCAAGCCATAATTTAAGACTTCCCTCCTCCAGAAATTAAACACAACAAAATTGTCAAGGAGTGCAGTGCTTACTAAAATAAATTGTATTGTTTTGTATATCTTTGCATGCTATCTCCCACATTTCTCATTTGAGAACGTCTCATATGGGCATGGATCTGCCCAGAATATACTAACATGAATTGTATAGTATATGCTAACATGGCATCTCTCACCCTTGTCATTTGAGAACGTCTCATGTGGACATGGATCACAATCATAACAGCAAAACTTCTCCCCCTCCTTCTTTTTCTTCCCATAACCAGGACGGCAATTGGCATTACATATTGAAAGTGGTGGTTCCTATCCAAAGATATGGGAGGTTAATATTAAGAAAATGTTTAAATTAATATAACATAAGGTGATCTATCAGTAAATAGGAGGGCCAATATTGTGGAATAGATAATCCATATGTACACTGGTGACTCATGAAGTGGAGTCTGATGGAACCCTCTGTCACAAGATACTAGGGCCCTGCGGGAGTTGACATCTTTCCACAGGGCCTGCAAAACAGAGGTGTTCCATCAGGCCTTCTGTAACCCTCATAGAACTCTAGCCCAATGGTTGCCTTTAATTCGACTCTGAATTAATTTTAGAATGAATTGGTTTTAGAATGTATTTCAATTAATTGATTATGATTTTATGTAAACTGTGTTATTTTTACTGTTGTTAGCCACCCTGAGCCTGGCTTCGGCTGGGGAGAGCGGGATATAAATAATTTATTGTTGTTGTTGTTGTTGTTGTTGTTGTTGTTGTTGTTGTTGTTGTTAATTAAAAAGTCCACTTACTATATTCATCTGATAGCAGTGGTTGTGGCCTGGCACGGCTGCAGAAAATCTGGGGCGGTGGATATCCCTCACCTATGTGGTCAGCTGACGGCAGCAATATGGCCATGTGGGAGGTTGTGAAAAGACCACAAAATTTGAATTTGTTTTGCCCAATAGCAAGCATGTTTAGCAGGTGTGACTATGGGATTACTGCCATTTGATTCATGAATTTCACTAGGTGCTATTTTGATGTGACTCTAGATGGTGGGATTTGCATTAAAAAAAACAAAACACCTTTCTACATAGAATACAATAAAAAAGCAATCTACATAAATAAAAGGGGGGGGGAGAAAAAGAAAAGAGAAAGAGAAAGAGGAGGGGGAATGTAAAGCCCTCTCCCAAAGATAGATCTTAACCCTTGTCTCTCATAAAAGGGGGTGGACCTTTCCAGCTGTAACCTAGGAGCTTCCCTTTTTTCTCCCAGGCTCCCACCTTGGCAGATCTTCCATCCCCTGCCTCTCATTTCACCTGCCATCCATCTCCTTCCTGAGTGTACCAGAGTAGAGAACATCCAAAACAAAAATAAACAAAACAAAACAAAAAACACAACCCACAAGCAAATGCAAAGTATAGTGGTACCTCAGGTTACATACGCTTCAATTTACAGGCGCTTCAGGTTACAGACTCCGCTAACCCAGAAATAGTACCTCGGGTTAAGAACTTTGCTTCAGGATGTGCTCCGGCAGCGCGGCAGCAGTGGGAGGCCCCATTAGCTAAAGTAGTGCTTCAGGTTAAGGACAGTTTCAGGTTAAGAACGGACCTCCGGAAAGAATTAAGTTCTTAACCCGAGGTACCACTGTAGATAAGCAAAAAAGGAAAAGAGAAAAGGCTGAAAGGGGAAAAAATGTTTTTTAAAAAATAGAAAAGAAAAGAGAGAAATAGAAATTAAATAAATATGACCTCCAATTCTCTGTCTGTCAATTATATATTAAAAAGTTATTTAAAATATTCAAAGTGTTCACTCCAGGATGGTATATAGCTGTATTCCAGGGTAATATCTAGCTGTTCCTTGTTCTACTAGGTGATGTTTCCCCAGTCCTCAATCCCATGAGCCTCAAGTTCATTCATTTTTTTCCATACCAAAAGTCTAAAAGTCCAGTTGCTATTATTGCTAAGTGTCCAGTCCAGTATGTCAACTTTATCTCCTAAATAATAATAATAATAATCCAACATCCCTTATTAGGATAATAATCCATAGTTATTAACTTGTATTTTCATTAATTCACACCCAGTTCCATATCTTCCAACTCCATTTCCTGTTTGCCATGATTTTCCATCCTAGTTTAAAAAGAGAGAAAAGAGACTCCTTCCATTTCGATTTCATCCATTTGTTTTTCAACTGCATCACAAGAATTTTGATAGATTCTTTCCTCCTAATCCATAATACTACTAATAAAAAATTTAATATTTGTACCCTGCCTATTTGACGGGGTTGCCCCAGCCACTCTGGGCAGCTTCCAACAGATATCGAAACACAAGAAATCATCAAACATAAAAAAAAAAATCCCCAGATTTTACACAGGATCCTTTCTCTCTCAGCTCTGTCTCTGCCCTCTCAAGATATATTTTTTATGTCTTTGTCAAGGGTTTCATTCCACTTCTCAAGCATCACAACTCCATTGTTTGTCTGTTTTGCTGCTCCAGGTACCTGTGTGGATGTCCTCTCCATTTCATAATCTGCTACCGCCATTTTCCCATTCCACTCTCATGTTTTGGCAGATCTTGATAGCATTTTCACCATAATGGTTTCTGTTAGTTTCCACCTTAACAGTCTCTGCCTTGAAGAAACGTGTCATGTCTCTTTAACAAAGAAGTACATTCCTTCCCACATTTAAGGAATTTAGCTTCACTTTTGCAGCCAGCACTCCACAAAAAGGACAGAGAGTTATAATATAAAATGAATATTCTTAGGAACCAGAGCACTCTTATCTGTTGAAAATCTTCCTCAGTCACAAACAATTGTTTTGATTTTAGCCCAATTAATATTTCTTCTTACACCAGCAGTTAGTTCGCTTTCCAGGTGAAAGTTTGATTGGCAGACAGATCACCTCATTTGTAATTCATCATCACACTCTCAAAAGCAGTAAAAAAGGGGGGGAGGTTTTGCTGACCTGGTGCCCACAATTGTGGTTCCTCACTCCAAGTCACTCCCCCTGTCAAAATACTTTGCGTCTCTGGAGTGAAGAGAAGCTTTCCTCAGAGCATTAGAGATTAATCCCCTTGATCCCTCTATCTTCAATGAGAGAGTATGATAACCAAGAATTACGATTTGGCTATCTTTAATCACCACACAATTATCTCTGTTGATGGAGTGTTCAGCAGTAGCCATCTTTCCTCCTAGAAGTCCTCAAGATGTTGGGAATTGGAGGTAATGTAGCATAGCAGTTCGTTTCCTACCTGAAGGGTCATTATGAGAGAGTAGTTCTAGGAGATATTTGTTTGGCTTCATAGTCTTTAGGATGTGGTGTCCCATGAAGGTCCAGTTTATCTCCTATGTTATTTAGCATCTATGTGAAACTGTTGGCAGGTGTCATGGAGCATGATATCATCAGTATGCTGATGACACACTCTCTAATCCATTGAAATAAAGAAAGGTATCTGGAAGTATCTGGAGGGTATAATGAACTGGATGGGGTTGGTAGCTCCTGGAAATGGTGCCTAAAGGTGTACAATGAAAGGGCCAGTCAAATCTACCTGGAGAGAACATTTCACAAACGGAGAGCCACTGCCCAAAAGGCCCACTCCCATGTCTCCTCCCTCTAGACTTCTTGTGGAAGAGACAGATGAAATGGTTCAGGGTCTGGGTAGGTTCACATAGAGAGATGCGGTCCTTCAGGTATAGCGGTCCTGAGCTGTTTAAGGCTTTATAGGTCCAAAACCACGCTTTGAATTGGGGCCAGAAAACAAGTAAACTTACTCTTTCAAATAACAGGTAGGTAGCCGTGTTGGTCTGCTGTAGTCAAAACAAGATATAAAAAATCCTTCCAGTAGCACCTTAGAGACAAACCTTAGATTGAAGATGTGTGCATGCACACAAAGGCTCATACCAATAACAAACTTAGTTTGTCTCTAAGGTGCTACTGGAAGGAATTTTTTGTTTTGTTTCGACTCTTTCAAATAGACATTCTCTCCACTAAAACACTGTCCATCTATTTATGAATTTTCAACATAGATAAGATTTTCATTTTATTTTTGAAAACTTTCTTTTCTCCTCCAGTGTATAACAAACTTAATTATACATTAAGTGAAGAACTGCTTTCTTCCCTCCCTTACACCCCATCTTTATGGAAAACTATGAACGTTGCCATCTGAGAGCCTGTGCAGTTATTTTCTCACCTGAGTGAAGCCACTGTGCCATTTGATTCTGTCTGCATTGATGGTGAGCTCTTTCCCTGGAGGGGCCTGAGGATCCAAACTTCCCACTTTGACCCTGACATATGATCCATTTCGGAAA
This sequence comes from Podarcis vaucheri, assembly GCF_965113315.1. Taxonomy (NCBI): domain Eukaryota; kingdom Metazoa; phylum Chordata; class Lepidosauria; order Squamata; family Lacertidae; genus Podarcis; species Podarcis vaucheri. The sequence goes on from NC_138751.1 coordinate 11,951,585, forward strand.
GTCACCAAGTTTGTAATATCAAAGCCAGCTGCTAACTCTCCATATTCATTTAATGTGATTTCATCACCAGCGCTGTTGTTGAATGAGATTCTCTGTAGGAATGATTGGACCTATGTGAAAAGAGAACCACAAGGTCTACAAAGTCAGGGAATGGGCAGGTGTGGGGGACTCTCTGGTCCTGAATGGAGTAACTGTGCCTCTAAAGGACCAGGTGTGCAGTCTGGGGGTCATTTTGGACACAGCTATCCATGGAGCCACAGGTTATCTCATGCTTAGACTACTGCAATAAACTCTATGTGGTGCTACCTTTGAAGGTGACTCGGAAACTACAACTAATCCAGAATGTGGCAGCTAGACTGGTGACTGGGAGTGGCTGCTGGGACCATATAACACTGGTCCTAAAGGATCTTTATTGGCTCCCAGTGCATTTCTGAGCACAATTCAAAGTGTTGGTGCTGACCTTTAAAGCCCTAAATGGCCACGGCCCAGTATACCTGAAGTAGCATCTCCACCCCCATTGTTCCTCCTTCAAGGGTCTCCTGCTGGTTCCCTCACTGCGAGAAGTTACAGGGAACTAGGTAGAGGGACTTCTCGATAGTGGTGCCCTCCCTGTGGAACACCCTGCCTTCAGATATCAAGGAAATAAACAGCTAGCTGACTTTTAGAAGACACCTGAAGGCAGGCCTGTATTGGAAAATTATTAATGTTTTATGTTTTAGTATGTTTTGATATATGCTGCGAGCCACCCAGAGTGGTTAGGGAAACCCAGCCAGATGTTGTTTTTGTTGTTGTTAATTGGAGGGTGTGCGTGGCTTTCGTTTCCTTCATTTCTGGAATCCCTGAATTTTGCTACCTCTCTGTATCATGTGTGCTGGAATTACCAAGGAAACCAGAAATTTTCATGGACACTCCACCAGATTTTGAGAAACGTCAGAAAGCTACAAGGGTCATTTCAGGCAGTTTGATTTGCACTCCACTTGGCTAATTTGTGCTGTTAACCGTAGGTAAGAGGAATGCCTATGTAATCTAAAGTCTTTTTATTATTATAAGAACTTTTCTAATTCCAATCTCTGATATAACAAAATTATTTTTAGTTATCAAGGTTTCTTTCTTTACTTATAGTGCATTGCCGATTCATATAATATATCAAGGCAGTGCATAACACAGAATATTATGTAAACTGTACACTTTGTAACAGGAAACCTTACCTGCCAAGGTTTCAAATTCTGATGAGAGAGTCTTTCTCTACTCTCTGTTCCTTTGTGGTTGGCTCCAGCCAGAAACATGATCTGTAAGGCATGTGCCAAAGCATGGACAGCATTGTAGATGCTGTAGCTGTGGCCGGTCATGCTCATTTCAAAAAATGATGCAGGAAGGCTCTCCAGCATCTCCTCTCCAGTACATGTGACATAAAAGTATTTTGACGCAGTGGAGTTTGAAAGTGAACAACCAAATGCTTGTTCCCATAAATCTTTGATAAAGCCATCTCCATCTTCCCAATAAGGATTTACATGCTGAAGAAAGTCTTGGAAGCTGTGAGTCTCCTTGGAGTGGATAGCAAAGGAGAGAGCACCATGGAACATTTGTATGTTAATACCAGTATTTTTTTGAACTGTATGTAATGGGAAATCTATTTGAGCTGTTGTAATCCACACTTTTCCTTCAGGTAACTTAATATGTGGATGATATATTAACAGAGTTACCATTGTCTTTGCAGCATTTAACAGCCATGCAATAGATTGACTTTCTCCATATATAACAACAGCATTGGCTTTGCTCATTATGAAAGCTCGTGTGAAGAGCTTTGATCCACGTACCACATCATCTACCGTATCAAACATGTTACCAGTGACATGCAGATGGTACCAAATCTTTTCTGTGAATGCTGAACAGATCCGATTCTTGTAAAGCATTGGTTCAATTGCCCGCAAGAAATGTTCTCCAGCTTCATTATCTGGAGTGAGGAATCCAACCCATTTCCATCCAAAATACAAAAGTAACTGGATAATTCCTTGATACTGAAGTCCTTCATTGGGGACCATGCGGTAAAAGGAAGCGAATTTGATTTGTTCATTCATGACTGATTCAAATGAACCATATGAAATCTGAAAAAAGAAAAACCAAACTGTCCAAGTGGAAACAGGAACTCACAACACTTTTATCTGAATATAAGTGTTGTAAGTGTTGTAAACATTCCAATTACCTCCAGATAAGTATCTGTTTATTGGGAAGATTGTCAGAATGTGCTTTAGCTACTATTCCCCACTATTTGAGGCAAGCTATTAACAGTCATTCCTTGCTAGATATTTCACCCGCCACTCTCTCTATATAGTGGTTTTTATGTTGATCTTTTCTGTGAACTGCCCTGAGAGCTCCGGGTATAAGGCAGTATATAAATTTTAGTAGTAGTAGTAGTAGTAGTAGTAGTAGTAGTAGTAGTAGTAATAAATCCTATATACTAAAATGTACTCTTTTTAGGGACATAGAAAAATGCAGACAAATAATTGTGCTCAGTAATTTCTGAAGCTATTCATTCTTAATATTATTGAGTCATCACATTTGTACACATTGATTGTCTCCAGGTATTTGGAGTATTTATCATTGCTCACTGCGCTGTACTGCTTTTGGCACCGCTAAGCGTATGATTCAACAAAACTTTCGTGTGGAGCTGGAGCAATAGAAACCACTGATCCTCTTCTTCTGTTCTGTAACCCTTATAGTGATTGTAGAGAGAAGTTGATACTCCATCTACTATGAACTCTCCTGGGAAGATCTTCCGGGAACTCTGGAAGATCTCTGGAAGAGTATGTATGGTTTTGGTCTTTTACCACAATAAACCATATAAAATATCAGTAAGATACAGTGGTACATTTGGTTGCAAACTTAATTCATTCCTGAGGTCCATTTTTAACTTGAGGTACCACTTTAGCTAATGGGGCCTGCCGATTTCCGTTCTCATCCTGAGGTAAAGTTCTTAACCCGAGGTACTACTTCCGGGTTAGCGGAGTCTGTAACCCAAAGTGTTTGTAACCCAAGGTGTTTGTAATCCAAGGTACTACTGTACAAAAAAAGCATCACCATCATTCTCTGCAAAAATTAAAAGCAACAAAGATGAATTCACATAATGCAGCAGAATGGCACAAAATACTGTTTTCCATTAACCTCCGAAAGTCAACAATTCTGAATAATGTCATACTTGCCCCAGGGAGGGAATTTCATAATTCTCCGGGAGAGACATTCTTGGTTTTTTATTATTTATTAAATTTGTCAGTTGATTTTTCTTGCCTGGGGCAACCCTAAGCGACTCACAACCAAACAAGTAGACAATAAACCACACATACATATCATGCATGGAGGAGTTAATGTCACAGAGTAAGCTGTCCTTTCCATTTCATGGAAGTTCATGAAGAAAAATTTGGAAGGGATGGGAGTGGGACAGGGGTTTGACAATGGTATAGAGGCAATCTATTCAGAACAAAAAGCTAAATTGATAGTTAACAATGTGGTGACAGAAGAGTTTAAGATTGAGAAAGGAACACGACAAGGTTGCCCTATCTCCCCTTTGTTATTTATTTCAGTCCTGGAGGTGCTCTTGAATATGATTAGAGGGGACCAGTTGGTTGAGGGGATTCAGGTCGGAGCCAAACAGTACAAACTTAAAGCTTTTGCAGATGACCTGGTTTTGACACTACAGGAGCCAGAATCTAGTACGAAAAGAGTTTTAGAATTTATTCATGAGTTTGGTCGGGTGTCAGGATTTAAATTAAACAAGCAAAAAACTAAGGTTTTGGAAAAAAATTGGCACATGAACCTCACCTTCAGAGGGTTTATAAGTAAACCATTTTTAATTTAACAAACGTGAGGTCTTTTTCTATGCAGGGGGAAAAGGGGAATATTCTGAAACTCACAATGACATATTTTAAAGGTCTACATGCTTATATTTCTGTGCTTTACTGTGCAGCAAGTTTTGTAGTTTTAAATCTCTCCTGGGATTCTCTCATCAAAGAGTACTTGCCCCAAACCTGGATTTTGCTTCCAATGAAGTCTCTTTTCTATATTTCATCTTTCTATTGCTACCAATGCTTGGAAATTTTCAAGCAATCTTACATTATATGCATTAAACACACATTCTTTGGAACACTGCCCTTCTCACCCACGTTATACCTCTCTAATTTAGTTATATACTGCAGTCTCTTTTACTCTTCCTTTTTAACCTGTCCATATTCATGAGTCAGCAGGTTTCTAGTGGAAGGAGATGGGGATAGTTTATTATTGTGTGAAATTTCATCATTATTATTTTAATTCCCATATTCTACCTGTGGAATCTTGTAAAGACCTAAGATGTCTGTCATGCACAAAGAAGTCTCAGAGCCAAATCCCCCAATGACTCCTACTACATTTTTCTGGATGCTACATATGTAGTTGGGGAGAAAGTAACGCGATTTAAAGAGCAGATCCAGAGTGGTTCGGTAGGTCATCTTTGAATCATAATAGCTATCATAGATGTGGAACCCAAGAGTGACATTGGGCAACATCCTGGGATTCTGGTTGATCTCATCAACAGCAAACACCAAGGCCAGGATGTGTTGGTACAACTTTGTCATCACCCTGCAAATGAAGTGAGTTACTGTTTTATGGGAGAATTAAACAGAGCATAAAATCTAGAACTGAAAGGAGAGGGTACAGCCCACCAGCTTAGTCATGTATTATTATTATTATTATTATTATTATTATTATTATTATTAATCACCTTTCATGTGAAGATCATATGGCAGTTTACAATAAAAAAAAGAAATATATAGCATAGTATGAGTTGAAAACAGTGCCCCAGTTTAAAACGGCATAGATTGTTCAATTAGCCAAAGGCCTGGGAGAAGAGAATGTTTTTGCCTGGTGCTTAAAGATATGTAACAAAGGTGGCAGCTGAGCCCGCCTGGGGAGAAAATTCCATAAGTGGGGAGCAAAAAGCCCCATTGTTGTGTTGCCACCCTCCAGACCTCTCATGGAGGAGGCACACGAAGAAGGGCCTCAGGTGAGCTTTTTCCAGCTCTTCACCATCCCTTCTTAGGTGAATTGACTAGAACTGTACATAGTGTACCAAGTGTAGGTCACGCCATAGATTAGTTTAACTGCATTATGATACTGGCAGTTCCTTAAGTGATGTTTGCTAGAATGGAATTCTAGCACAGCTGCACCCTGTGTCCACATTTTCACTGTGTTATCTGCTATGACCCAAGGTCTCATTCCTGGTCATTCACCACTAGTTCAGATGCCATAGGTATATAAGTAAAATTAATATATATATATTTAGCCTGGAATAAGCCTCACTTTACACTTGCTTAAACTGAATTGTGTTTGCCATTTTACTACTCATGCAACCAGTATGCCGAGATTATTTTGGAGTGCTTTGCAATCTGTGTTATTTTTTAATAACTAAACATTTTAGAATCATCAGCAAACATGACTGGCTAACTGCATGGCTGTATGTTGGAGAGCAGTTCTTATATTATCTTACTCACTTTCCCTTTCTCCTACTCTCCTTTCTCTTTCTTTTTCCAGAATTGGTGAAGGTGAATGTTTTCTGATGTCTAATTAATAGTTTAGGCATAACCTACAGTATGTGCATGGATATTTCTTATATTTCTTATAGAAAATGTCCATTTGTTTTTGTGTTTTTTAAATGTAAAACTTTTTCGCAAAGCAACCAAAGTACTTTTCTGTCAGATATCCAGATATCCATGTATAAATAACAAATAAAATAATGTTAAAGACATTTTACTTACACTGGGAGATCAATAAAGACATGAGAAGGGTGTATATTGAAGGAAAGCTTGGGGTACATGTAAAAGATATGAGATGCTATCCCACCAATGATAAGGTCCCCTTGTTCATACCACTCATGTGGAATATGCACAGGATTATTTCTGCTGCAACCAACAGTGTGCACTTTGGGCACCATATTGGGAAGGAGCAGGAGAAGCAGCAGCAACAACATCCTGATCCCAAATATCCTTCTACACATGGACTCTCCTTTGCCTCTCTACAATATTGTTACTATCATCAGTCTGACTTGAACAGGATGGATTTGATGGCAGCCAACTCTGGCAATTTAGTACTTAAGCAGACCTGTATCAACCTTTTCATTAACTTCAATAATGTCAAAAAAATTGATCGAATGCTATATAAAATATCATGATTTGAGCTCTAATTGATACAATGAAACGTAAAACTCTCTGAAATAACAGATCCTGGCCTCACCTCTCCTCCCTTACCATAGCTGTCTTTGGAACACCGGGGTGCTTTAAATCATTTCAGATTTACATTTTCATTTTTTATTTCCCATTCTGCCTTCTGGAGCTTTGCCAGGTGAATTGATTATAATAATTTTAATAATTACAGGGGAGATAATCACTTTCACAATGTTGTTGGACTCTATGTTGCATCACCAGGAGGAGAACTGCTGAAGTAAACATATCTGCCACATCACAGAATCAAAGCTTAGGAAAGGATCTCTAAGGCCATCTTGCCCAATCTGCTTTCTAATGCAGGACACCCATAACTAAAAAAAAACAAAACCCCACACCCAAACAAAACACCACCTCTTCCTAGAATACTTTGCTGGGGCCTCCTACACTCTCTCAACTAGGTGACACTGATCAGACATTGCTATCCACCCCACTAACTGGATCTTTGGTACAATGCAGGAGAGAATCCTAACCATATCCAAATGTACGGGCCCTGACTAATGCAGTCTAGACACTTTAGTAACAACACATATGTACTGTTTGAAGCAATGTGGCATGCATGGGAATCTCTCTGGCATCATCCAAAAACTGCTAGGCTAGCTCAGTTGGTAGAGCATACTCTCAGAGTCACAAGTTCAAGTCCCATATTGGGAAAATAATTTTTAGAGATAAGCCAATCTCATCCTTTCCCCACTTGTCTAATTTCCTATGGCTAGGGGTTCCTACACTCTGTAATACTTACTGGATCTTGGGAACAATGATGGAAAGGGTGCAAACCATCTAGGGACCCTGGATAATACAGTCTAGCTAATTTTGAAAGAGCACATATATATTGTTTGAAGCAGAGTGGCATGCTTGGGGATGTCTGTGCCATCCCTCTCTTACTCTGGTAAGAAGTGGTAATTCTGAAGGCTGTCAGGGTGGCCCATCAGTGTAAGGCAGTGATAGCAATGTTGCACCATCTAGATGTTTCTGGACTATGGCTTCTACCATCCTTGATAATAATGGTCAATTGTAAGCTGATGGAAGCTGTGGTCCTGAAACATCTGGAGATGCACAGATTGTAAACCCTTGGTGTAAGGAAGGTTTGAGCTATAGAAAAATGCCTCGTGTCTGGTGTGATCTTTAACTGTCAAGGCTTTGTCAAGTATTAGAGCCCTCTTGAGACTCTTGAGAGTCCCATGGACTGCAAGAAGATCAAACCTCTCCATTCTTCAGGAAATCAGCCCTGAGTGCTCACTGGAAAAACAGATCCTGAAGCTGAGACTCCAATACTTTGGCCACCTCATGAGAAGAGAAGACTCCCTGGAAAAGACCCTGATGTTGGGAAAGATGGAGGGCACAAGGAGAAGGGGACGACAGAGAATGAGATGGTTGGATAGTGTTCTCGAAGCTACCAGCATGAGTTTGACCAAACTGCGGGAGGCAGTGGAAGACAGAAGTGCCTGCCGTGCTCTGGTCCACGGGGTCAAGAAGAGTCGGACACGACTAAACGACTAAACAACAACAGCCGTGTTGGTCTGCTGTAGTTGAAACAAAACATAAAAAATCCTTCCAGTAGCATCTTAGAGACAAACCTTAGACGAGATGGTTGGATAGTGGAAGACAGGAGTGCCTGGCGTGCTCTGGCCCATGGGGTCACGAAGAGTCAGACACAACTAAACGACTAAACAACAACAAGAGCCCTCTAAACCTGGAGCAGTATCTATGGCAAGGTGAGTCATTTCCTTTCTCCCTTCCCAGTCCCCTGTCAATCCAAGTATGAGATTCTAGAAAGGTTGATGTCCCAGTTTTAAAATGAGTTAGAGGTGTGCTTTTGCACCTAGAATTTATCATGGAGTGACCATGTGATTTCCAGTTTGGAGCACTTTTAAATGCTTTGCTTCAATTGGCTATTGAGGTGCCGCGGGGGTTGGTGATCATCAAGATCTTATGAATAATATAAATGAATAAGTAGAGAGGCTTCAAAATGCACCACACAAAACATGACCCATGATTTAATAGAACTACTGTCCCCATGAAATTGTCATTCATTTCTTAAAATAATTTGTTTATGTAGGGGGCATGGTAAGCTTGGTAATTAACACAGTGTCATTTGCCCAAGAAAACTCGAGAGAAGAAACACTGGTAACATGTTATATTTATTGACATATAACAATGATAGAATCTGCAATCAGAATAATTCAAACAAATTATCCAATACCAATGCAGTCTGGCTGGTGAAGAGGATTGATGGGAGCATTTCAACTCTCCCATCTCCTGAGCCAGTTGCCAGCCACACACAGTGATCACTCAGCAAGGCCTGAGGAAACTCCTCTGGCACTATCTCAGATCCAGTCCTGATTTAGTTCAAGAACTGACCTAATGCTTAATTTGTGGGAAAAAGCTTTAATTAAACATATGGCTGGGAGGGAAATGGGGGGGGAGTTTGCATCTCTTTCCTATTCAGGATTGAGAGCTGGGGTGGTGGTGTTTCAATTCTGAAGGGTGCTCTTTTGGAAACAACTTATTTGTGGGGAAGCTGTTTTTGATTAAGCACCATACAGGACCTCTGTCTCTACTTAATAGCTGTTTAATGAAGGCAGGGATGTTGTGGGGTGGGGCATCAGGTGGGAAGCAGAACCAAGCAGTCAGTCTCCTACATTTACCTGGGAAGACACATTCAGTTAGGGCTAGACCACATCAGAATTTTCCAGCCTGATGCCTATGTTCACTTCCTGTCTGATTCACTGCAAGACAGCCACAGATAATTCTGGAGCATCTAAGTTGACCAGGAGTGATCCATAGCTGTTCCAGTTTGTCTTGACTGATGCCAAACTCCTTCCAAATAGACCCAACTTGGCTCAGGACTGCCAAATCCAATGCACAATCCTTCTAGATAGACAACTGCTCTCAGTATTAGGCAATATTCCTGTGTTTCTCTCCCTCTCCTCTCTCTGCAACTACCTATGTTCTCCCCAGACTTGCCCAGGAAAGAAAGAGCCCTTTGACCAAAATGTGAGACACTTATGGAGATGCAGGAGAAGGTAGGGAGGGGAAGAAATTTTTCTGGTAATTTCCTGCAATGAAAAATACAGGGAAAATGATACCCACAAGCAAATCCACATAGCCTAAGACCCCAAAAAACCCACAAAATATTCTGTCATTTATACTTTTTGTGTGTCAGCTGCTGTCTGCTGTTCAGGTCAGGTCTCACCACAATAATGTAGCATTTTGGGAAAAAGAGGCAAGCCAGCAAGCCAGTACTGGAAGCCAAGATGGAGAAGATCTCCACAGCCACCATGTATTTTCCTCTGGTGCTCAGGTATGTGGGAATAAAGGAGAACCAAACACTGCAGAAGACCAGCATGCTGAAGGTGATGAACTTGGCCTCATTGAAAGTGTCCGGCAACTTCCTGGCTAAGAAGGCCACCGTGAAGCTGACAGTGGCCAGGAAGCCCAGGTAGCCCAAAACACAATAGAACATCAGGATTGACCCTTCATTACATAACACTACAATTTCTTCATTCATTGAGTTTGTATCCAAATCTGGGAAAGGGGGAGAGGCTCCAAGCCAGAAGGCACAGATTCCTACTTGAACCATAGAGGAGGAAAGGACAATGGAATAAGTCAGTTCTTTTCCTACCCATTTCCTGATACTGGATCCTGGTTTGGTAGCCATGAATGCCAAAACCACTAGTATGGTTTTGGCTAAGATACTAGAGAGGGCCACAGAGAAGACAATGCCAAAAGTGTTTTGTCGGAGAAGGCAGGTCACCTTATTAGGTTTTCCAATGAACAACAAAGAGCAGAGGAAACACAGGAAGAGAGAGATGAGGAGAATATAGGTGAGGCTTCTGTTGTTGGCTTTGACGATGGTTGTATCCCGATGCTTAATGAAGATGCTGAGCACCAGAATTGTGATCAGAGAGAATAGAAGTGCCGAGGTAGCTGAAACAATAGCCAACGTTTCATGAAAAGCTAAGAAGTTTGGAATCTTAGAAATGCATAGATCCTGGTCTTTGTTTGGATATTGATCTGCTGGGCAACTGGCACATGTTTCCATGTCTGAAAACAAATAAACAATGCATGACAATTTGAAGCAACCAATACTATTCTTAAGAATTTCCTCACCATTAGTCCATCTAGCATTATGTTTTCCATTTCAAAATGTTTCAAAACTTTCAGCCCCAATGCTTTTACCCTGAATCAGTGGTTCCTAATTAGCTAAGTACTGTGGACCCCCTGTTTTTCAAAAGTCAAACATGGACCCCCTACTTTTGAATTTTTTGCTATATTTCTAGTAGTTTTTATTGTGCATATGGTGCCACAGACACCCTGTGTTGGCAATGCGGACCCCATGGGGTTCACAGACCACCCATTGGGAACTACTATCTTAGATTAAGAAAAAATAAAGGTCATGTATTAAATCTGGAATTTTTTTCCATGAAGGACATCTGCTTTTATAACCCTTCCCTTCTTTTTCCTAAAATCATATACTACATTTAAAAATGAGTACATTAAAGCTGAAATCTTTGGGGCCCATAAAGGTGACTTTAATGAGACTTTCACCTTCTCATCAAACAACCTTGTTCTTAGAGGAGAAACCACCACTTATATTCCCCCAAAACTTTATAGAAGTTGGAGGTAAAATATATTAACTCCCATTTTAACATATTTTTTTCAAGATGTTTTAAAGATAAAATTATATTGATGTTATCTATAAACAATGAGAACAACACGTCAAGCCATATTTTAAGCCTTCCCTCCTCCGGTAGATTAATGACAACAAAATTGCTGAAGAACGCAGAGTTTACTAAAATAAATTGCATCGTTTGGTATTGTCTTAAGATGACATTGTCCACCTTTCTCATTTGAGATCATTCCTTCTGGACATTGATCACAATCATAGCAGCAAAACTTCTTCCCCTCCTTCTTTTTCTTCCCGTAACCAGGATGGCAGATGTCATTACATATAGAAGGGGGTGGCACCTATCCAAAGAGGTAGGAAGAGATAAATGTTTTGGGGGAATCAATGTAATATCTAATATCAGGTGATTTAACAGTAAATATGAGGACTAATAGTGTGAAATATATGATCCATATGTGCACAGGTGTCACATACAGTGTGGTAAATATCTGCTCCTCTAATCATTATACAAACTCAACAAGACTGCAATATTCATACCTAGATCATCCACCCTTACAGCTGTGCCATAATTCAGTCTAATCTCACCTCACAACCTAACTGCATTTTCTTTAAGGATTTTATATATGTTCTTTGTTGTGACTCACGGTGATGGCAATTAAACATACCCCATTACAGTGGTTCTGTCCCTACCTGCATAGTCAATCTGAGAAACTAGTACTAGGGAACCATGTCATGGTTTTTGGGCTTTGGTGTCCCTTTAGGACCCATTCTGTGTTTTGTTGTCATTTATCATCTGTATGAAACTCTTCAGAATCATGTCCTAGGATCTGGAACACAGTGTCATCTGTATGGTGATGATCTGCACCTCTATCTCTTCACTAGATTGGAAAGAGAGGAGGTGGTGAAGGTACTGGCCAGGTGTCTGGAGGGAGTGATGGACTGGGTGGGGGTTGAATCCTTATAAGAGAGAAGTACTTTGGGTGGGTGTTTTCCATGCTTGGGAACATAGGTGTCAACTCTAGGTTGGCCATAGCATCCACAAAATCCCCCTTGAAGGGGCTGGGCACCCACAAATTTTGGTGCCAGGGCTATTCACGCTGCATGACACCCACAGCCCTGGGCACCCATGGTTCTGGAGCCAAGCTTGGAACTCCTGCTTGGGAATTATGTGCAAAACCTGTCATGGGAGGGGTTGCACTCCTTCTGAAGCAGGAGTTTCTACATTTCTTTTTGGTGGCTAGGGGTGCTTATGCCCACCTTAGGCTTATTCACCAGCTACAACTGTCTCAAGATGTATGCATCCCAAACTTAGAATCATACAAACCCAAGAAGATTATAATGTTCATTCTCAGCCCAAACAATGCTACAGCTAGCGTAGCCTTTGCTTCAGTAATTTCACAAACAAGATTCTCTGGTAGTCATTGGTCCTCCTTTGTGTGAGATGTTTTCTGTGCATGTTACTCTTTTTGGTATTGTGGGTCATCTGTTCATGTACAGTGGTACCTTGGGTTAAGAACTTAATTCGTTCCGGAGGTCCATTCTTAACCTGAAACTGTTCTTAACCTGAGGTACCACTTTAGCTAATGGGGCCTCCCACTGCCCCCACGCCACCGACGCATAATTTCTGTTCTCATCCTGAAGCAAAGTTCTTAACCTGAGGTACTATTTCTGGGTTAGCGGAGTCTGTAACCTGAAGTGTCTGTAACCTGAAGTGTCTGTAACTCGAGGTACCACTGTACTGGTAGACCTTACAGCATTTCTTAAAGGGCAATGTTTTCTTGATGGCTTATAATGTCAGTATCACATGCAATATAATATCATGTACAAGAAAAGTGCCACCAACAAAACAGCAGACCAAGAAAGAGGGCCTCAGAAGCTGAAAGCGCTAACATACAGGAAAAGTCATTCAAATAGAGTATCTCACCATTAAACTCTCTCACACACATTGGTCTCTACAGCCACACCTGGTGCTGTAGCCTTCAAAAAGTTTGACCTCACCCACAAAGGTGCACTTCTCCATTGTCTCCTGTGACAGACAGATGCCAATCATGCAACCATCCATCCAACCAACCAACCAACCAACCAAGTAAGTACTATCCATCTAGATATGGAATCCTCTTTTTTTAAGCCTATATTTTAATAGTGAATATCAAAGTTAACAATGTGTGAAGTGCTTTTGTTGCAACCCATTTTGTGGGTAACCACATATTATGGCATTTCAGCCACTGTGCATTTATTTCCATACCTTAGTGAAGCGCCTGTGCCATTTGATTCTGTCTTCATTAATGGTGAGCTGTTTGCCAGGAGGGGCCTGAGGATCCAGCCTTCCCACTTTGACTCTGACGTAGGAATGATTTGGGAAAGCGACCAAGTTGGTAATATCAAATCCAGCTGCTAACTCTCCATATTCATTTAATGTGATTTCATCCCCAGCACTGTTGTTGAATGAGATTCTCTGCAGGAATGAGTGGAGCTAAGTGGAAAGAGAATTGAAAGGTCTATAATGCATTTCCATGAACACTTCGACAGGCACTGACAAACTACAGAATGTCGCAAGGTTATAATTTGACACAGTTTGACAAGCACGTCACTTGGCCAATTCATGCTGTTAAGAGATACCAAGAGGGGAAATAGGTAGGCAAGTTCCCATACACATTTCTTCAAAAAATTCTACCCCCACCCCCACTAAAATATGATTAGGATTGCTGATAGCACCCTGCACACACACGCACACACACACACACACACCATTGTTGTTGTTTTTTAAAAAAGGTCTAATTTATGCCAGTTGAATTTTTGGAACAGTCGTAGGTAGCTCTAACTCTTTTGAAAGCTGCTGTTACTTACCTGTACTTTAAGAGTTAATACCTGTTAACTCCCGCTTACACTTATTTAACATACACACTTGCAGCTTCATGCATCTGGTGTGAAAAATATTTGTTTTAAAATGGTGTGCACACGGGGGGGGGGGATAAGAAAATGGAGTGAAAATGGAATGAAGGGGGGGGGAGTGAGTGAGTGAGTGAGTGAGAGAGCAGGAAAAAATGGCCAGCAGTCCTTAGCAGCTTTCATGAGGGTGTTTGAGTGCAGAAGAGGTGGTTGGAGAGAGTGATCGGAGGAGTTCAGAGAGACTTGCGTAGGGCAGGGGTCAGCAAACTTTTTCAGTAGGGGGCCAGTCCACTGTCCCTCAGACCTTGTGGGGGGCCAGACTATTTTTTTGGGGGGGGAATGAACGAATTCCTATGCCCCACAAATAACCCAGAGATGCATTTTAAATAAAAGCACACAGTCTACTCATGTAAAAACATGCTGATTCCTGGACCATCCGTGGGCCAGATTTAGAAGGCGATTGCCTACCCATGGCGTAGGGGTTTGGAGACAATTGGGGAGGTTGGAGTGCTGAAGATGCAATTCAAGAGGGTGATATGTAGAGGCTAGAAAGACTCGTGTGTGTGTGTGTGTGTGTGTGTGTGTGTGTGTGTGGAGTGACAACAGAGGAGTATAGAGTGCGGCAGAAGGAGTTGGTGAGGGTTGGAGAGACAACTGAGGGGTTTGTAATGTGGAGAAGGTGGTTGGCAGAGCTTCAGACTGCAGAATAGTCCCCAAACACAAGGCATCATTGTCATCACCATTAGCTGCTGAGAGAACAAAGTAGTGGAAGGTGGTTCTTGCATTGGAAGAGAAGTTAGCTGTACTTGACTGCTTGAGGGATGGCATGCCTGTGTGTGCTGGGGGTATGCAAAATTGGCCACAACAAATCCAGTATCCATGCCATCAAGGTGCATGAGAAGGAGATCCATGGGTCTTTGGCAGCAAGTCCAGCACTGACTGCAAAGGTGGCAGCCAGGTGCAGGACAAGGCTTTGGTGAAGGCAGAGAAGGAGTTGAACTTGTGGCTGAAAGACATGAACTGGAAATGCATTTATTTGGATGGTAGCATCTTGCGCCAATATGCTCCGAGCTTCTATGACCACTTCAAATCATCCACCAGCCTGCCAAAGTCATTTAAGCCCAGGTTGGCTTAACAGCTTGAAGAGCCATTAAACTGCCCTGGTGCTTATATCATATGAAGTGAGGGAGATGAGGAGAAACACTAAGAGCTACATTTGTCCCTCAGCAGTAAGTGCAGCAATTTATTATTGATGTTTCACAACTTTCATAACCTGTTGCAGGATCTTAGCCAGACCCAGTTGAATATAGCAGAGCATACGCAGAATTCCAGAAGCAATCAGTTGCAGGCAGGTAGGATGAAGAAGGAACAAGACGCTGCTACCGGTCACTTGGTTACTTATAGGTGTTTATTATTTACAGCAGACTCACAAGTAACTATATACAGGATACAGACACAAATCTTAACTCTCTCACTGAACAAACTCCAAACGACTCTCAGAACACACACTGACCAACCAACTAACCAACAAGGAAGGTCATGAGTCATCATGCCTATGTAGAGACCTTAACCAATAGCAGAGTTGTATCCAAGGTCCCATGTCTCTAGGCAGAATAACTCCCTCTGCTCAGTCTTCTTGGCCTTCGGCCAACTCCTTAATTGCTTCTGTGGGAAGCTGCATCAGATTGCACGTAGTCAAAAATCCCAACACTTATAAGATGGCTTTTTAATAGTTTTCTAGAGGTTGTTCTAGCCTTATGTGATTTTGCTTATACGTGGAATGGCGAGGATTGTAAACCCCATGTAAAATGTGAGTTAGCTGTAGTTGTTGTTAATCTGTCACTTATAAAAACCTGTGTCATCTAAAGTCTTGGAAGGGAGCACAAGGGTCATCTAGTCCAACCCCTGCAACACAGGAAGCTCAAATAAAGCATCAATGACAGATGGCTATTTAACCTCTGCTTAAAAACCTCCAAGGAAGGAGAATCCATAACCACCTAAGGGAGTCCATTCCACTGTTGAACAGCTCTGTCAGAAAGTTCTTCCTGATATTTAGTCAGAATTTCCTTTCTTGTATCGAGTCCTACCTCCAGAGCAGAAGAAACAAGTTTGCTCCATCTTCCATCTTGACAGCCTTTAAGATACTAGAAGATGGCTAACACATCTCCTCTCACTCTCCTCTTTTCCAGACTAAACGTATCCAGATCCTTCAACTCTTCTTCATAAGGCTGGGTTTCAAGACCCTTGATCATCTTGGTTTCCCTCTTCTGCAAACATTCCAGCTTGTCAATAGCCCTCTTAAATTGTGGTGTTCAGAACTGGATACAGTATTCCAGGTGTGGTCTGACCAAGGCAGAACAGAGTGGTACCATTTTTCCCCCTTGACACTATACATCTGCTGATGTAGCCTAGAATAGCATCAGGGCCCCATCCCCCCACTACACCACACTGTTCATTCATGTTATCCTTGTGGTCCACTAATGTTCCTAGATCCTTTTCACATGTACTGCTAGTAAGCCAGGTGTCCCCCATCTTATATTTGTGCAGCTGGTTCTTCATGCCTAAGTGCAGAACCTTACATTTGCCCCTGTTGAAACTCATTTTGTTAGTTTGGGCCCAGTTCTCCAATCTGTTAAGAACACATTGAATCTTGATTCTGTCTTCTGTGGCATTAGCTACCCCTCCCAGATAGGAGCCATCTGCAAATTTGATGAGCATCCCCTTAATTCCTTTGTCCAAGTCATTTATAAAGACGTTGAACAACAACAGTATCCTGTGGCATCCCACTTGTCAATTTTTCCATTCAGTATATGTATTTTAAAAAAATATCCTAATTCCCACATTTGTGACAAACTTCCTAATTTTATTCTTTTATTTCTTTACCTATAATTAAATGCTAGCTCACATGACAAATCTACACTTGATCTTAGCCAAAAGGCCGAGAAGCGATAGCTCACATGACAAATCAGCACAGTGCACAACACTAAACAATTTGCAAAATGAATACTTTGTAAGAGGAAACCCTACCTGCCATGGTTCTACATATCGCAGGGCAAGTCTTCCCCCAGCACCTCTCCCTTTGCGGATGGCTCCAGCCAAGTGCATGCTATTCAAGGCATGTGCCAAAGCATAGACAGCATTATAGATACTGTAGCTGTGACCAGTCATGCTCATTTCAAAAACTGGTGCAGGGAGGCTCTCCAGCATTTCCTCTCCAGTACATGCGGCACGAATTACTTTTAAGAGACTGGAGTTTGAAACTAAGCAACTGAATGCATGTTCCCAGAAATCTTTGATAAAACCATTTCTCCCCATCCAATCAGGATATATGTCCTGAAGAAAGTCTTGAAAGTTGTGAATCTCCTTGGAGTGAACCGCAAAGGAGATAGCACCATGGAACATTTGTGTATTAAAATAAGCAAATTTTTGAAGGACATATAATATGAAATCAATTTGGGCTGTTGTAATCCATACTTTTCCTGCCCATAACTTCTTAGGAGAAAATAGTAGCTCAGCTACCTCCATTGTCTTTATAGCACTTGATAACCATATAATAGATAGGCTTTCTCCATATATAAGAACTGTGTTGGCTTTGCTCGTCATGAAATTTGGTAACAAAACCCTTTTTTCACCCAGCGTTTCTAGCATGTTACCGGAATAATGCATATTTGGTTCGACTCGTTCTGTGAATTCTGAACAGATTCCATTCTTGAAAAGCATTGGTTCAATTGTCTCTAAGAAGCGCTCTCCGGCATCATTAGCTGGAGTGACGAGCCCAACCCATTTCCACCTGAAATGCAGAAGTAACTGGATAATTCCCTGATACTGAAGGCCTTCATTGGGGACCATGCGGTAAAAAGAAGGAAACTTGGTTTGATCATTTATGGCTGGTTCAAATGAGCCATATGAAATCTGAAAAAGAGAAAAGCCAACACTTTCCAAATGGAAACAAGAACTCATGCTATTCCAGTTTCTTTGAATAGAAATAGAAATCCTATATATCCAAAATGTGCTGAGTTTAGGGAGAGCAGCAACCTCAATTTATATATAAAAACACAGAGAACCTTGCTCAATTGTTTCTGCAGATATTTAGTACTGTTATTGTTATTATGACATCATCACAGCTATGCTTGTACACATTGATAGAGAGCAGCATTTATCATTGTTCTATTAAATGTCTGCTAAGTGGATAGAGAGAAACTCCAAGGTGGAGGTGGGGCAACAGAAACTATTGATCATGTTCTTTTGCTCTGTATCCTTTATAGTGACTGTAGAGAGAGGTTGATGCTCCATCTACAAGAACTCATCCAGGAAGATCTACAATATTCAGAAATCCTGAAGATCATCATAAGATTATATATATTATTGTTCTTTGGCCACAATAAACCACATCATGTAAAATATCACAAAAATACAAAAATACAATACCAATCATTTTCAGCAAAACTCAAAAAAACTGTAATGAAATCCAACAATGCAGCAAGACAGCATAATACTGGCACCTCTGTATCTCTCTCTGAAATGCCAAATGCAAGAACAATAACAAGAAAACAGTGTTTGTAATTAGCCTCTGAAAGTGAACAGTGCTGAATAACATCATACTTCCGCAGGAAGGGAATTTCATAGGAACATTCTTAGTTAATGCGTCCTGAGTTATTTATGCCTTTGTACACCAGTATCAATGTCATAAATCGAGATTGGTAGCTCACAGGCAGCCAGTGCAGTCCTTTCAGGATTGAAGTAATATGGACCAATCTAGGTGCCTCATTTACGAACCTGGCACCTTTGCAACAATCTTCCATTACACCCACTAAACACACATCACCCTTCTTACACACATTGTTGGA
Source organism: Podarcis vaucheri (assembly GCF_965113315.1). Classification (NCBI taxonomy): domain Eukaryota; kingdom Metazoa; phylum Chordata; class Lepidosauria; order Squamata; family Lacertidae; genus Podarcis; species Podarcis vaucheri. Next base: position 11,970,196 of record NC_138751.1, read on the forward strand.
TATGCATACTACGCCCCCATCCCAAATATATCCACATATTACATCCCTTTTTCCTTCTTCCAATTTAACACTCCATATTACGAATTAGTAGACTCCTACTACAAGGAAACGATAACAGTGAATTATGGTACAAAATCTCCATTTTCCAAAACCCATATTCTACCTGTGGAATCTTGTAAAGGCCTAACACATTTGCCATGCACCAGGTGGTATCAAAGCCAAGTCCCCCAATGACTCCTATTACATTTTTCTGCATAACACAGTTGTAGTTGGGAAGAAAGTGATGTGATTTAAAGAGCAGGTCCAAAGTGGTTCGGTATGTCATTCTTGAATTAAAATAGCTATCATAGCTGTGGAACCCAAGAGAGACATTGGGCAATATCCTGGGATTCTCATTGATTTCATAAACAGCAAATACGAAGGCCAGCATGTGCTGGTAAAACTTTGTCATCACCCTGCAAATGAAGTGAGTTACCATTTCACGGGAAAAATTAAACAGTGCACATAACCTATATATAAGAGTTTAATCTGCCTGCCAACAAAGGGGCAGCACAGCTGGCAAGGATTATTTGGGGTTTTTAAAGACACTATTCAGACACTCCTGTTTCTTAAAAAATATATCAAAGTGTTCTCTACAGCTGCTGCACACTTCGTTGACATCTTCATGAAACTATCTATTGATGATTTCTTACAACCACTTGAGACCCCATGAGCATAGAAGTGAGATTACTATCTTAGGTCCATCACTTAACACTTGCTTACAGTGAATTAGGTTTGCCATTTCAATGCCCATGCACCCAGTTTGAAGAGATCATTTTGGAGCTCTTTACAATCCTTGTTTGTTTTCTCTATCCTGAACATTTTGGTATCATAAGCAAAACTGAGTACCTCACTTCTTGGCTGTATGTAGAAGGGCTCTTTTAAAAAATTCTATCCCCTTTCTCTTTATCCTACTCCCTTTTCACTCTGTCTTTACAGCATTGGATTAAAAAAGCACTTAATGTTAACTGACAGTATGTGCATAGCATATGTTCATGGAGATTTCTAATAATCCCCCCCCCAATTCATTTAAAAACTAAACTTCTAATGCTATTTCCCTGCCAAATCAATCAAAGTTTTCTTCAGTCAGATATAATGTATGAACAATAAATAAAATAACCTTAAGTACCGGTTACTTACATTGGGATGCCAATGAAGCCTTGAAAAGGGTGTTTCTTGAAGGAAAATTTGGGGACTATGTAATAGATATGAGATGCTATTGCACCAATGACCAGGTCACCTGGCTCATGCCACTCGTGTGGAACAGGAATAGGGTGATTTGTTGTGCATTTAACACTCTGGACTTGGGGCACCATATTGGGGAGCAGCAGAAGCAGCAGGAGAAACATACTTCTATGCGTAGACTCCTCTATTTCCCTCTACAATTATTACTGTCATCCACCTGCTTCAAATAAGATAGATTTGGGGGCAGTTGACACTGTCAATTTGGTACTTAGACATGTGCCCAACTTATTGTTAACTCAAACTCTGTCACAATATAATGGCATGGGTGACAAATAAGATACATGCCTCAAATACATAATTTGATTCAAGACTTATAGATTAAAAGAGGGAAACTGATAACTGACAAGTAACAGAGCCCAGCCTGTCTCCCCACCCCCTTACTACAGCTGTATATGGAGCACTGAAGAATTTATAATCATGTCAGGCTTGCTCGGTGATTCTTTTTTCCACCCTGGAGTTTCGGCCAGGAGAATTGATTATGGTAATTTTAATAATTACAGGGGAGAAAATCACTTGTGCGGTGCTTTTGGAGTCTATGGCACATCAGCAGTAGGGGATGACAATCGTATTTGTCACATCACAGAATCAAAGATTAGGATTGGACTTGCCAGGTCATCTAGTCCACTCCATGCCAATCCTTGACATCCACAAGTAAGAACAATAATAAAACCCACTGATGGGCAGGCATCAATCCGCTTCCTAAAAATCCCTTCCTAAGAAGAAGAAGAAGAAGAAGAAGAAGAGTTTGGATTTGATATCCCGCCTTTCACTCCCCTTCAGGAGTCTCAAAGCGGCTAACATTCTCCTTTCCCTTCCTCCCCCACAACAAACACTCTGTGAGGTGAGTGGGGCTGAGAGACTTCACAGAATATTTTTAAGAATATTTTTAAAGTTGAACCCACCCCATCCTTTCTCCACTTGCCTAATTTGTTACAACTGGGGGCTGCTACACTATTCCACCTTTGTAAGATGTATTGGACATTGTTTGCTATCATACTAACGGCATACTGGAAACAATTCTGGAGAGAGTACTAATGTTATCAGGAGGTAGGGACACTGGTTAATAGTGTCTAACCACTTTAGAAACAACACATCTGATCTGAGGCAATCTGACATGGTTGAGAAGCTCCCTGCCACCAGTCTTTCACTCAGATAAGAAATGTAATTCAGTAGACTGAAAGGCTTGCCCTACTAGTGTAAATCAGTAACATCTAATATGGTTCCCTCTGGATATTGTTGCACTATGGATACCCTCATCCTTGATAATAATGGTCAGTGGTATGCTGATAGGAGTTCTAGTCCAACAATTTCTGGAGAGTATTAGATTGGCTATTCCTGGTGTAAAGAAAGTTGTGGTATGTAGAGAAAGGTCTCATGCTTTGTGTGATTTTTTTCTTTCAGAGATACTTCAGATCTTAGAGCCTTCTGTGCCTGGAGCACTCCCTAAAGCCAAACCAGTCATTTAATTCATCCTGTGTCTACTCAGGTGTGAGATTCAAGAAGTGTAGAGGTACTCGTTCACCCTATGTGTAGATTATTTTGAAGCGCTCCACAATTTTTCCTGTGCCTAGACAGATCTGCTTCAAATGTCTAATTGAAAGTGATGTTGGATCGTATCCACAGTTTCAATCCTTCACATAGTCCCAATTCAAATGAAAAACATATGTTCCTATGTGGAATAACAAGAACATACATGATAATATGATTCCTTCTATTATTTACATTTTTTTTTCAACTTCCTGACTAGGAAAGGTGCAATGAGACTGTTAATTGTCAGCAAGGCCAGGTAGCCTAAGACCCCCAAAAAACTTCTGCCATTTATATCTTTCTCCGTATCAATTGCTCTCTGTTGTTTAACTCAGGCCTCATCACAATAATGTAGCATTTAGGGGAAAAGATGCAAGCCAGTAATCCAGCACTAGAAGCCAAGATGGAGAAGATCTCCACAGCCACCATGTATTTTCCTCTGGTGCTCAGGTAAGTTGGAATGAAAGAGAGCCAAACACTGCAAAAGACCAGCATGCTGAAGGTGATGAACTTGGCTTCATTGAAACTGTCAGGTAACTTTCTGGCTAAGAAGGCCACTGTGAAGCTGACAATGGCCAGGAAACCCATATAACCCAAGACACAGTAGAACATGAGGACTGACCCTTCATTACATAGAAATATAATTCCTTCCCTCATTGAGTGCATGTCCAAATCTGGGAATGGAGGAGAGATTGTCAGCCAGAGTGCACATATCACTACTTGAGTTTTAGAGCAGGAAAGGACTATGGAGTAAGCCAATCTTTTCCCCACCCATTTCCTGATAGAGGATCCTGGCTTAGTAGCCATGAATGCCAAAACCACTGATATAGTTTTGGCCAAGATGCTAGAGAGGGCCACAGAGAAGATGATGCCAAAAGCCGTTTGTCGGAGAAGGCAGGTCACCTTATTAGGTTTTCCAATGAACAACAAAGAACAGAGGAAACACAAGAGGAGGGAGATGAGGAGAATGTAGGTGAGGCTTCTGTTGTTGGCTTTGACTATGGCAGTGTCCCGATGCTTAATGAAGATGCCCAGCACCAGAGCTGTGATCAGGGACAATAAAAGTGCAGTGGAAGTTGAAACAATGGTCAGCACTTCATCAACAGCTAAGAAGTTTGGTATCTTAGGAATGCATAGATCCTGGCCTTTGTTTGGGTATAGATCCTTTGCACAACTTGCACAATTTTCTACATCTGAAAAGAAGTTAACAAAATATTGAACCAGAATAGTTCGGAATATTAAAATCTGTATCAGAAGCAGTCCACCAAACATTATATTTCACCATGCAAAATTTGATACCTTTCTGCCCAAGATTCCGACAAATCCTGCACATAGTCTGGAATTTTCAACAGAAGCAGCATGTTTGTCCTAGATGTACAAGCATTCCCTCATAGCCTGCTTTTAAATACCATAGGTTGTTTATTCGATATATTAATCAGCAATTACAGGTTGTAGAATGAGTGCCATCCCACCAAATCATACTCAAAGTAGTCCCACTGAAATAAATAGACTTAAGTAATATGAAATAAATACATAGATTGATTTCAGTGGGTCGATTCTGAGTATTACTATTGCCCAATACATTTTAATACTAGAAAATCCCGATCCCTTATTTTTTAATTCTGAATAATAACAGCATTTTTACTGGCCCTCTTGTTAATGCCATAAAATCTTTATGAGATGCTCATAGTGATTCTTATGTAATTACTGGTTTGTGTTTGAAATATTAATCCCTACATGTTGTTCTAGTTTGGCTGATCCGTGCTGCATAAGTTTATTTTTTTATATAGATTCCTACTTTATCTCTACTTAGACTTTCATAACTTCTCATTCTTGTTCTAAGGCAGATCACAAGCTGAAAGGAAGGACACAGCCAGCAACATGGTCCACCATAGCTTCTGCCTGGGTGCTCATCCATGGTCAATATGTATTGAGTCTTGCCCATGTTTTCCATAACACTGTGTCCCATGTGATTCTTCTCTCACATGCTTGGTCTGAATGATTTCAAAATAACAATTCATTATCCTCCAAGCATAAGTCCACTTTCTAGTGTATTGAAATGTGCCAAAAATATACAAGTATTCCCATGGTACTTGATATTTTGTCTTGGGCAAGCCTCCTTTTATCACCCTGAACTACTTTTGCAAAACTTGAACTTCCTCTGCTTTATGTCGTCTTTACCCGAGTTCCTCCTCAGTTGCTGGAAATTCCTTAAGTCTCATAATTGCTTCTCAAGGTCTCCTTCCTCTTTGACATTTGATCCTAGTAAGAATGTCTGTACTGCATGCATTTCTTTCTCTGGATCGTAAGTGTTTTTCAGGATACTTTCTCATACACAAAGCAATTGATTTTTGCAATGTGTCTGATACTTCAGCTAGAAGCTTTTCCATTATGGGTTGGATTGAGATTCATGGTTTATCCAAACTTCCTCTTCTCTCTCAATACCAGAAATTAAATATACCATCAATAGAAGCTCCTTTTATGGATTCTAAATCACAGGTTCAGCCATTATTACACTATGCTGTGAATTTGTTTGTGTTAAAATGTATTATATGTGCAATATTTTCCTGAAGATGACTACAGTGGTACTTTGGGTTACATACGCTTCAGGTTACAGACTCCGCTTACCCAGAAATAGTACCTCGGGTTAAGAACTTTGCTTCAGGATGAGAACAGAAATCAGGCTCCGGCGGCAGCAGGAGGCCCCATTAGCTAAAGTGGTGCTTCAGGTTAAGAACAGATTCAGGTTAAGAACAGACCTCCAGAATGAATTAAGTACTTAACCCAAGGTACCACTGTAACAGAAAATATGAAGAAACTGTACCTAAATGAACACTGAGAACAATGTACAACATAATTTTAAAAAATGTGCCAAGTTAATTATAACAAACTTGCAAAACAGTCTCTCATATTTTACTTCAGTAACTTGAGCAATCTGGTCTACCATGAAATAGCATGTCCTACCCTTCTCGTTTGAGACCATCCCATCTGGACATGGAGCACAATCATAGCAGCAAAATTTCTCTCCTTCTCTCTTTTTCATCCCATAACCAGGTTGGCAGATGCCATTACATTCTGAAAGGGGTGGCACCTATCCAAAGATATTGGAAATTTAGCACTGAATAAAGTTAAGGGAAGAGTTTAGTATTAAATAGTTTGTAGAATTCTTCGCCCATCTGATATCTATCATGCTTTAAGCAATATTACACAGGGGGCACATTTCTTCTGTATTCAAACTCAGAAAGATTCAAAGTTCTATACTCAGTCTTATAAACTAGATTTGCATTTCATTGAATGTTACAAACTGAAGGCTTGACTCATAAATCTCACATAAAGTAATGACAGGAAACATCTGTTTTCTGTAATACATGTTAGGCCCTGCCAACATTTTGTTGTCATTCCTTATTTCTTTATACCTTTTTATACTGCTCTATCAGGCAATGTCCTCTCTTGGTGGCTTAAAAACATACACCATATGCAAATACAATTTCAATAAAACAATATTAAATAAAACACAACCTACAACCTATAAATCAGATTATACCAGCAGCCAGGTGGAACGGAAGCGTTTTCATCCTATTTCTGAAGGACAACAGTGACAAAGCCAAATGAACACCTCAAGGGAAGTATTTCCATAGACCAAGAGCCACCACAAAAAAGTCCTGTCCCTAGTAGCTGTGTATGTACATAACTCATTTAAAGAGTAGCCTAAAAAGCAGAACCACCAATATGAATCTTAAGGAGTTGGGTGTGCTCATGTGCATAAAGAGAGTTCTTCAAATGATACCTTGCCACCAATGAAATATTCACCTTTCATATAAAAGCCATGTCTACAATATGCCCATAAAATATGGTATTACACTGGTATTCAATTTTAATCATGCATTATGTTAAGAAATGCTTTTTTAAAATTACAAGCGACTCTCCAAATTGGGGGGCTACGTTTTGGGCTCCCACATACATAAGTGAAATGCATGTAAGTGGGGAGCATCCTGCAGAGTTGCCATGACTCATGAGGCTCATGAGGCGATCCTCCCCAGAGCCCATCAGGTGGGGAGGCTGAGAAGCCTCAACAAAGTCCCACTGTACCTCTGGCTTTCAAGGAGACCGTTTCCAGAGCCTTAAGAGCAGTGCTTTCCCCCACAAGAGGGTACGCAAGGGTATGAACCAGCACCTCTTTATGTGTTGTTAAGAAGTGTGGCACTTACTGTAACAACTTCGTGATGAGTACTGGCACCTATTTTTCCAGGAAAAAAACACTGCCTAAGAGGATGTTCTTTTGGGCTACGGGGAGAGTCTCCTCGTGAGCCATGAGGACTTTCCAGCTCTTTCCTGACACTTCTGGGTTACCCGTACTGCACAAGTATGCAGACATATGCAAATAAATTGTGCATAAGTGGGGAGTTGTTTATACTTCATATCATTTTCTGGATGACAGTGAATACCTGAATTCGAGAAGTTGCGTCTCCACCCCCATCATTCTGCCCAGACACTGAGGTCCAGCTTCGAAGGCCTTCTGGCAGTTCCCTCAGTGCAAGAAGTCAGGTTACAGGGGACCAGGCAGAGGGCCTTCTCAGTAGTGGTACCTGCACTGTGGAATGCCCTCCCATCAGATGTCAAGGAAATAAGCAACTAATTTGACTTTTAGAAGACATCTGAATGCAGCCCTATTTAGGAAAGCTTTTAATGCTTAACTTTTTTTTGTTTTTAATAACCTGTTGGAAAGCGCCCAGAGTGGTAAATAATAATAATAATAATAATAATAATAATAATAATAATAATAGTAATAATAATAATAATTGCATTATTATCCACCTGAGTCAAACTTCTGTGCCATTCAATTCTGGCCTCATCAATGGTGAATTCTTTCCCAGGAGGAGCCTGAGGGTCCAGCCTTCCCACTTTGACTCTGATGTAGGATTTATTTGGGAATGTGATCAAATTTGTAATATCAAATCCAGCGTCCAATTCTCCATGTTCATTCAATGTAATTTCATCTCCAGCACTGTTGTTGAATGACATTCCTTGAAGAAATGAATGGAGCTAGGTGGAAAGTGAAAGAGAATTCACAATTCAAAGTTTCTGACTTTCAGTAGCTGACGAAGGAAGATAGTGTAAAATCATGAATCAATTTAAATTCAGTTCAAGTTGCTGTTGAGAGAACTTTCAAAAAGAATAATGGAGGATAAACTAGAGTATAAACATTATCATTGGAAAGGATCACCTATTGGCAAGAAGGGAGGAATTTAAAAGCATGACAAGAGCTGGGTGTTCATTTTCTCTAGAAATTGGTTTGGTAATGGAATACTGGTATCACAGAACTGTCAGTACAGAAGCATTACCTTCCAGGGTTCCACTTTCTGATAAAATAGCTTGTCTCCACCCTCCATTTTTCTGAAGTTGGTTTTAGTTGAGGAAGTCATATGTAAGGCTTGTGCCAAAGCATAAACTGCATTATAGATACTGTAGCTGTGGCCGGTCATGCTCATTTCAAAAAATGGTGCAGGAAGGCTCTCCAGCATCTCCTCTCCAGTACATGTGTCTGCTGGCCCAGTGGATTTTGAAAGTGAACAACTAAATGCTTGTTCCCAGAAATCGTTGATAAAACCATCTGCCTCTGCCCATGAAAGATTTACATTCTTAAGAAATTCTTGGAAATCCCGAAGCTCCTTTGCATGAATTGAGAAGCAGATAGAACCATGGAACATTTGTCTATCAACCTCTGTAATCTTTTGAAAAGTGTACAAGGTAAAATCAATTTGGGCTGTTGTAATCCAAACCTTTTCTGGAGATAACATCTTTTTATACTGAGGACTGATTTGTTGAAGTATCTTGACTACTCCTATAACACCTCCCAACCATCGAACAGTTCCACTGTCTCCATATATAATAACTGCTTTGGCTGTGCTCAGCATGAAAGTTGGCAAATTATTCAGTAGGTCATCAAGCATTTCAAGTCCATTACCTGAGAAATATAAATGTTTCTGAACTCTTTCTGTGAATGCTGAACATATTCCATGCTTGGAAAGTATTGGCTCTATGGTCTGCAAGAATGTTTCTCCACCTTTATCGTTTATAGCAATGAGCCCGACCCATTTCCATCTGAAATGCAGAAGTAACTGGATAATTCCCTGATACTGAAGGCCTTCGTTGGGAACCATGCGGTAAAAGGAAGGGAACTTTATCTGATCAATGGCTGCTGGTTCAAATGAACCATATGAAATCTAAAACAACAACCAGACATTTTAGAGTGGAATCAGCGGTCCATAATCCTTACATTTATTATTTTCCCCCTGTACACTGCAATCCTATAAATTTCCAACAATTTAAGCAAAACTCTGCATTATTTTATAGAGACAGACAGACACACCCACCCACCCACTTTTGCTCACTCATATCACTGGTGCAACAATTCCCCTTACATACAATAAAGTTAATTTAATAGAATTCAGAAAGCCATCTTGCCCTTATCATTCACATCTCTGATTATCCATGTTATACCCCCTCCCCAATCAGTTCCAATAATTCAACTTTTACTTTTCCCCATTCAAGTTCCTACTGGAAAGAAAGAAAGAGAGTGAATTATACTGGAAGATTAAAGGAAACCCCTCTTATCCCCAGACTCAAATCCTACCTGTGGAATCTTGTAAAGACCTAAGATATCTGCCAAGTGTGAAGAAATATCAGACTCAAGTCCTCCGATTACTCCTATTACGTTATTCTGAATGCCACATTTGTAGTTTGGAACAAAGTGATGTGATTTAAAGAGCAGGTCCAGAGTGGAACGATAGGTCATCCTTGAATCAGTATAGCTGTCATAGATGTGGAACCCAAGAGTGACATTGGGCAGGATCCTGGGATTATCATTGATCTCATCAACAGCAAACACCAAGGCCAGGATGTGCTGGTAGAACTTGGTCACCACGCTGCAAAGAAAGTGGCTGGCTATTTCATGGGACTTTTGAACAGTACACAAAGTGGTTTTATCTCAGTAGTGGTCTACTCTAATCAGAATGATTAAGCTGTCAGAGTATACATATAGGGTACAACCAGCATAATTAGTCATTCATGAAGCTCTGTAACAAAGGAGGAAAATGCACTCTGACTCCATTTTACTGGATTGTGCTTCCATAAGGATAGGCCCGTTTTGAGCAGTGTGTAGCTCAAATCAGATTTTTAATCTCTCAGCACATATAGACTGTGGAGATGTCAATAGAGAATGGATAGATTGTCTTGAATTTCACTTCATGAGTGCTGTCCATTTTGTTCTTTATCACCATTGAGCTTCAGCTACAAATGCCTACTGAAGTGTGCTATAGTTTTTGGAACTATTACCACATTTGGAGTGTTCCTGAACCTGTAAAAACTTCCTCCAGTACTGGACCTCTGTGTGTATTTTTAGAATCCAGCTTTTTATAGGTTGAAACCCAGAAGTGTACATAAAAGGAATGTGATAAGCTGCTTCATATTCAGCACACCAATGTCAGTATTTTCTTTACAGGCTGCCAGCTATTCTCCAGTGTTTCAGAGAAGGATATTTCCTAATCATATTTTTAAAAAACCAGGGAATGAACCTGGAACTTTTGGCATGCACAGCCTGTGCAGTACTGCTGAGCTGTGTTCTGCTCTGTAAAGGAAAAGTGTTATATTTTTGCTCTCATTCCCAGTTTTCCCTTAGCAAGTTGTTTCATTACACAAATGTATGTTCCCTTCTAGGATGCTTTAAGCCTCTCATTCTGTTCTACAGCACATCCCCTTTGCTGGTAACCACATTCTATTGGAGATTTAAAATGAAAAGATAGTATGAAATTTCCTCACTATATCTTACTCTTCATAGGTTGAAAGCCTAATGAAAACCTGTAGGTTGAAGTTCATTTAGGAAATGGGCATTTTAAGCCAGGTTTGTCTGTGTGCATATATTTCAATGACTTATCAATGATTAACCATCAACCTCACACCCTGATTTTTGCTGGAAGTCACTGATTATTAGGATATAATATTAGTATGACTCAAAGAAAATGGACAATTAATTAATAATAATAATTAAATCCACTGCCCAATGTTTAGTATGAATAACTCAAACTAGCTAACAGAAACGTTATTTTATTATTTTCAAAACCTAAACAGGATTATTATTTCAATTCAGTACAACTAAGAAAATTCACAACAGCCAAAACTAGTTGAATATATACATTTCCGCAGGAAAAGATTGACAGCAAACATCCCAGGCAGAGAAAGTACCAAAGACCCATTTAACCTCAAGGTCCTTTTTGAAGAGGCAGAGAACACACTATTAATAATTACAGGTTATGTGTGATAAGCCAGATGAACAATTTTGTAGCCCTATTACAGTTTATTCAAGAACCCATTGCACCATTTCAGTACATTTAAAAAGATCCACAGCACATCTTAGCTGAAAATAAAATTGCACATACTATAATGCATGAAAAAGATGAGGCAATTTAGAGTCACTAAGTGTTGGGGACAGGTGGACATTCTACAGATTTGATGCATTTACTGTAAAGCGTTATCTAAAAATGGTACACCAGAAATTCCCCCAGAGTCAAAACATGAAAATTATCAGGGATTTCAGGAGTACAAAATACAGAATCATTTGCGGGGTTTGAGCGGCAAAACTAAACTTGGAGAGGAAAATGTATGAAATTAAACCCACAAGAGGATAATAAAACATTCAACTTTTAAAGGACACAACAAGTTCGGTCTTGTCAAACCAGAATGCACCTTAGATTGCAATTTTAGATAGAGCAGCCAGCACATTTGACCTCATTTGTTCTGATATCATCTGAAATACCTGTGGGGTCTGCATGTCGGTCGTTTTATGTGCCATCCACAGTTTTTTTCTCATCTCGACACAATATAATTTTAAAAGCTGTTTCTCCCCCCTTTCATTCCTTGCACCTCCTAACAAATAAAGCAGGCATGTTGGGAGTCACAAGCTGGTGAGTGAGGAAAAAACTAATGGCAAGAGTCAATAGTTGTTAGGCCTACACCTTTCTCTCTGTCTCCCTGTGATTTATTTCCCATCTCCTGCTTTTCCCCATTCCCCTCTCCCTCTCCCTCTCAGCTGTCTCACTTCCCCACATGCTTTCTCCTCCATGCCACCCATATGCTATTAAGCTGAGGGCCACGTGAGGCCCATGGGGTAAAAGTTATCCACTCCTGAAATAAAGAACTATAAAGCTTGAACATGTCTGAAAATTTGGGTGAAATACAAAAGCTGCCCCATACTCCCCTTACATAATGGAAGCTCTCAGACGCTATGTATTATAACAAAACCATAGAGCAATTGGATCATGAAAGGCTAATGTTTCCAAATCTTCAACTGATAGTATAGGTATAGTCTAAATACACAGGCATTTGAGTTTTTCATTTTCTTAACGTCCAGCCAGCCAGCCATGCAGAAGCAGGTCTATTTCTGGTTTTAAACAGTAATCAAAGTATTTGCAGACAGCCACACTAATAGAAAGAATTAGTCAAATGAAATCAAGGGAAATTTCCTTACGATGGGGTCTTATAGGAGACTTGAGAAGGGTGCCTGTTGAATAAGATTTTGGGGAAAATGTAAAGCATATGAGACACCATCCCACCAATGAGGAGATCACCTGGCTCATACCACTCATGTGGAATATCTACAGGATTATTATTAGTGAGCTTAACTGTATGCACTTTGCACAGCAAATCTGGGAGCAGCAAAAGTAGCAGCAGCAACATCCTGTACTGTAACTTCCCTTGGAACACAGGAATTCCTGTTTACAATATTAACTGGTTGATCGCTGTATGAACAGAATGCTGGACTAGAAGGGCCTTTGACCTGATGTGGCAGAGCTGCTATAATGTCAGGATCTTATTACTACAAATGGGCTGGATTTGAAGATCAGTTGGATGGCATCTGGCTTTGCCAAGGAGCTTCTCAAAGGGACATCTTCCAATCTTATCCTTAACCTCAACAGCATGCCATATGCATGCCTTGAATGCTAATTAGGAAACACTGATTTGAAGCTTGACCTAAACTATGCAAGAAGGAAACTAACTAAAATGACAGTGCCCTGCCTCTCTTTTCTCCCTAATAGTAGGTGTCCCTGGAACACGTATGTACTTATAATGATTTCAGTAGTGCTTGTTTAACTGTTTTCCACTGTATTCTGGAAAGCACTAGCCAGATGAGTTGATTATGGTGATTTTTGTAATTACTACTGAATTATTTTTTGTTTACTCCGTTGTGAGCCATCAGTTACAGAACTCCAGAAGTAAATATGTTCAGCAGATTGTAGGTATTACATTTAAGCTCCCATGGTGCATGGACTGTGGCTAGCAATGCTTCAACCTATGGTGTCCATGCTCTGTGCAATTCAGCATCCTTTGGGCCAAATGGCTTTGTTTGGTTGAAGTCTTATCCTCCTTCTCTGAACTCTTTTTCAAAAAAAATTATATATCTTTATTAATTTCAAATAAATACATTTATGAAAAACAGATGTACATACAAGTAAACAAACATACAATCAAACAAATAACAGAAAAATCAAACTAACCACCACACTATAAGACATAAGAAGATTAATATAATTATCATCATATATACTCTTGGTATTGAACACAATTATTAAATTGATAGAAAAGAAATTTAAAACTGACTTGCAATTAATCTCACTGTACTTTGTCTATTCATTACTTTATACGGCACAGTTACACATTTCTTATATAATTTCTTTTTACCTCCCTATAAACTTATATTTGCTAGCTGCAGATATTCTACCATTAGGATTTGCCAATCTTCTGTGTTGGGTATTGTTGTGTTTTTCTAATTTCTTGCTACTAAAATTCTGGCCACTGTTATTCCGTATATGAACAATGTTCTTTTCGATTTCCCTATTTCTTTTGGTAAAATGCTTTAAAAAAGATTTTCTGGCCTCTTTTTGAATGTTAATTTAAATATTTTTTTAAGTTCTTCATATATATTATTCCAAAAACCACAAATATCTGTACATTTCCACCACATATGCAAATAAGACCCAATTTCTTTATTACATCTCCAACATATAGATGATCTGTTCTTATACATTTTAGCAAGTTTTTCTGGAGTTTTGTGCCATCTATACATCATCTTCATTGTGTTTTCCCTGAGATTGTAGCAGGCTGAGAATTTTATGTCTTCTCTTCCCGCCATAATTTTCCCCATTGTTCCATGTAAATATTATAGCCCAAATCTATTGTGTGGGCAGGTAATTCCTCCCCTACCTGGCCTGGTCTCCTTGGCAACGCTTCCCCCAGGTGGGATTGGACAACTGACTGAGGTAGGAGGAGACCTCCAGGTATCCCACCTGAGGGAAGGCAAAGCCAAGCCTATGCTGTTGGAGCCGCTCCAGATCTAGGGGCTGCACGCATCCATGCAAAGGGCACCCCCCATTTTAAGCTGGGAGCGGTCATTACAGCTTTCACTTGTTCTTCCTTTACCTCCCATTCCAATAGGAGGTTGTATACCCGTGAGATATATTTTCCTTTACTTTGTATCAATTCTTTTTCAAATGTTGATGTTTCTTTTGCAAGTCCTGCTTTTTTATCAATGGTTAATCTTTGATGTATTTAAAAATATTGCAGCCAGTCTGTTAGATACCCTTTATTTTCTTCATATTTTTTCAATATAGGTTTATCCTGTTGTCCTTCTAATAATAATCGGTATGTGGCCCATTCCCCATCCATATTCTTTTTCTTAACTGCCTGTGCTTCTGTAGGTGAGCTCCACGGGGGAATCCTGGGTTCTAGTATTCCTTTATATTTTGACCAGATCTTATATAATGATTTCCTTATTAAATGGTTCAAGAAGCCCCTGTGGACCTTCTCATATATTAAATAGGCATGCCACCCATACCAATTATCATGTCCCTCCAAATCTAATACATCAAAATCCCTTAATGTTATCCAATCTTTAATCCATAATAATGCTGCAGCTGCATGGTATAGCTCTAGATCAGGGAGCGCGAAGCCTCCTCTCTCTATTTTATCTGTTAACAGTTGGAATTTTATTCTCGGCTTTTTTCTCATTCTCTGAACTTTGACCCCCTACTAATATTAATTGAGAACCAAAGCTAGCTTCAGTTTTTGCTGTCATGAATCTATCATGGAAGGCAGGTTGTGTGAGTGTTCAAGGCGATGAAAAGTAGATTAAAATAAAAAATATATACACACTCAGGCATATTGGGGATGAAGGGAGAATTCCTGTCACCTGGTTCTTCAAAGTCACAAGAGTTCAGAGAAGGAGGATAAGACTTCAACCAAACAGAGCCATTTGGCCCAGAGGATGCTGAAGTGTAAAGATCATAGTCATCATAGGTCGAAGCATTGCTAGCCACAGTCCCTGCACCATGGGAGCTTACCCAGATAAGACAGAGGAAGGACAAATAAGCACTATGTAAGTTTGCAAGCAAACTCACATTGGAGTGATTTTCTTTGTACGATGAGGTTTAAACTGTTGCAGGACCCCACATCAATTAATACAGTTGTTATTGAAACCAGGAAAAAAATGAATATCCAACTAGCACAACAGGGCTTTCTCTCCTCTCCAGCCTCTGTATGCTCCCCACACCTTCCACAAGACACACACACACACACACACACACACACAAACTGTGCACAAGAGGACAAAAGGTTATTTCTTCCCCAATTTGGCATGCAGCAATGCTTGTGGAACTATCTCCCCAATGCTACATTAAATTCTCCCCTCACTCTGGGTAGAAAAACTTTCTCTACCTTCATTGTCCCAATTCCCAAGAAATAGAATTAACGGATCTGAATGTTCCTCTTGTATCTTTGAGAGTAGCAATTATTTCATCACAAGGATTTTAGATCTTGATGCTAAAATGTAATACCTACAATCTGCTGAACATATTTACTTCTGGAGTTCTGTAATTGACGGCTCACAATGGAGTAAAGAAATAATAATTCAGTTGTCATTATCTCCCCAGTAATTATAAAAACCACCATAATCAACTCATCTGGCTAGTGCTTTCCAGAATACAGTGGAAAACAGTTAAACAAGCACTACTGAAATCATTATAAGTACATAAGTGTTCCAGGGGCACCTAATATCAGGGAGAAGAGAGAGGCAGGGCACTGTCATTTTAGTTAGTTTCCTTCTTGCATTGTTTAGGTCAAGCTTCAAATCAGTGTTTCCTAATTAGCATTCAAGGCATGCATATGGCATGCTGTTGAGGTTAAGGATAAGATTGGAAGATGTCCCTTTGAGAAGCTCCTTGGCAAAGCCAGATGCCATCCAACTGATCTTCAAATCCAGCCCATTTGTAGTAATAAGATCCTGACATTATAGCAGCTCTGCCACATCAGGTCAAAGGCCCTTCTAGTCCAGCATTCTGTTCGTACAGTGATCAACCAGTTAATATTGTAAACAGGAATTCCTGTGTTCCAAGGGAAGTTACAGTGCAGGATGTTGCTGCTGCTACTTTTGCTGCTCCCAGATTTGCTGTGCAAAGTGCATACAGTTAAGCTCACCAATAATAATCCTGTAGATATTCCACATGAGTGGTATGAGCCAGGTGATCTCCTCATTGGCGGGATGGTGTCTCATATGCGTTATGTTTTCTCCAAAAGCTTATTCAACAGACACCCTTCTCAAGTCTCCTATAAGACCCCATCGTAAGGAAATGTCCCTTGATTTCATTTGACCAATTCTTTCTATTAGTGTGGCTGTCTGCAAATAGCTTTGATTACTGTTTAAAACCAGAAATAGACCTGCCTCTTGATGGCTGGCTGGCTGGCTGGCTGGACGTTAAGAAAATGAAAAACTTAAATGCCTCTATATTTAGACTATACCTATACTATATCTGTAGAATGTCCACCTGTCCCCAACACTTAGTAACTCTAAATTGCCTCATCTTTTTCATGCATTATAGTATGTGCAATTTTATTTTCAACTGAGATGTGCTGTGGACCTTTTTAAATGTACTGAAATGGTGCAATGGGTTCTTGCATAAAATGTAATAAGACTACAAAATTGTTCATCTGGCTTATCACACATAACGTGTAATTATTTATTGTTATTAATAGTGTGTTCTCTGCCTCTTCAAAAAGGACCTTGGGGTTAAATGATTCTTTGGTACTTTCTCTGCCTGAGATATTTGCTGTCAATCTTTTCCTGCGGAAATGTATATATTCATCTAGTTTTGGCTGTTGTGAATTTTCTTAGTTGTACAGAATTGAAATAATAATCCTGTTTAGGTTTTGAAAATAATAAAATAATGTTTTTGTTAGCTAGTTTGAGTTATTCATACTAAACATTGGGCAGTGGATTTAATAATAATTATGAATTAATTGTCCATATCCTCTGGGTAAGACTAATATTATCTCCTAATAATCAGTGACTTCCAGCAAAAATCAGGGTGTGAGGTTGATGGTTAATCATTGATGAGTCATTGAAATATATGCACATAGAGAAACTTGGCTTAAAATGCCCATCTCCTAAATTTTCAACCTACAGGTTATCATTAGGCTTTCAACCTATGAAGAGTAAGATGTAGTGAGGAAATACACATATATTATTTCATACTATCTTTTCATTTTAAATCTCCAATAGAATATGGTTACCAGAAAAAGGGATGCACTGTAGAACAGAATGAGAGGCTTAAAGCATCCTAGAAGAGAACACGCATTTGTGTAATGAAACGACTTGCTAAGGGAAAACTGGGAATGATAGCAAAAATATAACACTTCATTTACAGAACAGAGCAGAGCTCAGCAGTACAGCTCAGGTTGTGCATGCCAAAGGTCCCAGTTTCAGTCCCTGGTTTTTTAAATATGGGATTAGAAAATGCCCTTCTCTGAAATACTGGAGAATACAGTAGCTGGCAACCTGTAAAGAAAATACTGACTTTGGTGTGCTGAATATGAAGCAGCTTATCACATTCCTTTTATGTTCACTTAACCCTGGGTTTCAACCTATAAAAAGCTGGATTCTACACACAGAGGTCCAGTACTGGAGGATGTTTTTGCAGGCTCAGGAACTCTCTAAATGTGGTAATAGTTCCAAAAACTGTAGCATGCTTCAGTAGGCATTTGTAGCTGAAGCACAATGGTGATAAAGAACAAAATGGACAGCACTCGTGAAGTGAAATTCAAGACAATCTATCCATTCTCTATAGACATCTCCACAGTCTATATGTGCTGAGAGATTAAAAATCCGATTTGAGCTACAGACTGCTCAAAACGGGCCTATCCTTATGGAAGCACAATTCTGCCTTTCTTATAGCGCTTCTTTAATGGCTAATTATGCTGGTTGTATCCTATATGTATACTCTGACAGTTTAATCTTTCAGATTAGAGTAGACCACTACTGAGACAAAACTACTTTGTGTACTGTTCAAAAGTCCCATGAAATAGCCAGCCACTTTATTTGCAGCGTGGTGACCAAGTTTTACCAGCACATCCTGGCCTTAGTGTTTGCTGTTGATGAGATCAATGAGAATCCCAGGATCCTGCCAAATGTCACTCTTGGGTTCCACATCTACGACAGCTATTCTGATTCAAGGATGACCTATCGTTCCACTCTGGACCTGCTCTTTAAATCACATCACTTTGTTCCAAACTACAAATGTGACATTCAGAATAAAGTATTAGGAGTAATTGGGGGACTTGATTCTGATATTTCTTCACGCTTGGCAGACATCTTAGGTCTTTACAGGATTCCACAGGTAGGATTTGAGCCTGGGGATAAGAGGGATTTCCTTTAATCTTCTACTATAATTCACTCTCTTTCCAGTAGGAACTTGAATGGGGAAAAGTAAAATCTGAATTATGTGGAACTGATTGGGGGGTATAACATGGATAATCAGAGATGTGAATGATAAGGGCAAGATGGCTTTCTGAATTCTATTAAATTTATTGTATGTAAGGGGAATCGTTGCACAAAGTGATATGAGTGAGCAAAAGTGAGTGGGTGTGTCTGTCTGTCCCTATAAAATAATGCAGAGTTTTGCTTAAATTGATGGAAATTTATAACATTGCAGTGTAAAGGGAAAAAAATAATAAATGTAAGGATTGTGGACCACTGATTCCACTCTAAAATGTGTGATTGTTGTTTTAGATTTCATATGGTTCATTTGAACCAGCAGCCATTGATCAGCTAAAGTTCCCTTCCTTTTACCGCATGGTTCCCAATGAAGGCCTTCAGTATCAGGGAATTATCCAGTTACTTCTGCATTTCAGATGGAAATGGGTCGGGCTCATTGCTATAAACGACAAAGGTGGAGAAACATTCTTGCAGACCATAGAGCCAATACTTTCCAAGCATGGAATATGTTCAGCATTCACAGAAAGAGTTCAAAAACATATATATTTCTCAGGTAATGGACTTGAAATGGTTGATGACCTACTGAATAATTTGCCAACTTTCATGAAAAGCAAAGCAAATGCAGTTATTATATATGGAGACAGTGCAACTGTTCGATGGTTGGGAGGTGTTATAGGAGTAGTCAAGATACTTCAACAAATCAACCCACAGTATAAAAAGATGTTATCTCCAGAAAAGGTTTGGATTACGACAGCCCAAATTGATTTTACATTGTATACCTTTCAAAAGATTACAGAGGTTGATAGACAAATGTTCCATGGTTCTATCTGCTTCTCAATTCAAGCAAAGGAGCTTCGGGATTTCCAAGAATTTCTTAAGAATATAAATCTTTCATGGGCAGATGCAGATGGTTTTATCAACGATTTCTGGGAACAAGCATTCAGTTGTTCACTTTCAAATTCCACTGGGCCAGCAGACAGATGTACTGGGGAGGAGATGCTGGAGAGTCTTCCTGCACCATTTTTTGAAATGAGCATGACTGGCCATAGCTACAGTATCTATAATGCGGTCTATGCTCTGGCACAAGCCTTACATATGACTTCCTCAACTAAAACCAACTTCAGAAAAATGGAGGGTGGAGACAAGCTATTTTATCAGAAAGTGGAACCCTGGAAGGTAATGTTTCTGTACTGACAGTTCTGTGATACCAGTATTCCATTAACAAAGCAATTTCTACAGAACATGAGCACCCAGCTCTTGTCATGCTTTTAAGATTCTTCCCTTCACTTCAGATGATAATGTGTATGCCCTAACTTATCCTCTATAATTATTTTTGAAAGTTCTTTTGACAGCAACTTCAACTGAATTTAAAGTGATTCATGATTTTCCACTCTTTTCCTTTGTCGGCTACTGAAAGTCAGAAACTTTGCATTGTGAATTGTAAAGGTTCTCTGAAAGAGAAAAATAAGTAAAATCCATCTAGGAAAGCTATTTCAATAACCAATTCCTATTTTTGTTAGTCCATTTGATTCTCTTTCACTTTCCACCTAGCTCCATTCATTTCTTCAAGGAATGTCATTCAACAACAGTGCTGGAGATGAAATTACATTGAATGAACATGGAGAATTGGACGCTGGATTTGATATTACAAATTTGATCACATTCCCAAATAAATCCTATGTCAGAATCAAAGTGGGAAGGCTGGACCCTCAGGCTCCTCCTGGGAAAGAATTCACCATTGATGAGGCCAGAATTGAATGGCACAGAAGTTTGACTCAGGTGGATAATAATGCAATATTATTATTATTATTATTATTATTATTATTATTATTATTATTATTATTATTATTACTACTACTACTACTATTTATTATACCTCGCTTTTATATGAAAAGTGAATATTTCATTGGTAGCAAGCTATCATTTGAAGAAGTCTCTTTACGCACGTGAGCACACCCAACTCCTTAAGATCATTATTGGTGGTTCTGCTTTTTAGGCTACTCTTTAAATGAGTTCTGTACATACACAGCTACTAGGGACAGGACGTTTTCTGTGGTGGCCCCTGGTCTGTGGAAATACTTCCCTTGAGATGTTCATTTGGCTTTGTCACTATTGTCCTTCAGAAATAGGATGAAAATGCTTCCGTTCCACCTGGCTGCTGATATAAGCTGATTTAGAGGTTGTAGGTTGTGTTTTATATAATATTGTTTTATTGAGATTGTATTTGCATATGGTGTATGTTTTTAAGCCACCAAGAGAGGACATTGCCTGATAGAGCAGTATAAAAAGGTATAAAGAAATAAGGAATGACAACAAAATGTTGGCAGGGCCTTACATGTATTATAGAAAATAGATGTTTGCTGTCATTACTTTATGTGAGATTTATGAGTCAAGCCTTCAGTTTGTAACATCCAATGAAATGCAAATCTAGTTTTAATCCATTTGTAAGACTGAGTATAGAACTTTGAATCTTACTGAGTTTGAATACGAAGAAATGTGCCCCCTGTGTAATATTGCTTAAAGCATGAGAGCTATCAGATAGACGAAGAATTCTACAAACTATTTAATACTAAACTCTTCCCTTAACTTTATTCAGTGCTAAATTTCCAATATCTTTGGATAGGTGCCACCCCTTTCAGAATGTAATGGCATCTGCCAACCTGGTTATGGGAAGAAAAAGAGAGAAGGGGAGAAATTTTGCTGCTATGATTGTGCTCCATGTCCTGATGGGATGGTCTCAAACGAGAAGGGTAGGACATGCTATTTCATGGTAGACCAGATTGCCCAAGTTACTGAAGTAAAATATGAGAGACTGGTTTGCAAGTTTGTTATAATTAACTTGGCACATTTTTTAAAATTATGTTGTTGTACATTGTTCTCAGTGTTCATTTAGGTACAGTTTCTTCATATAGGAAAATATGGTGCATATAATACATTTTAACCCAAAGAAATTCACAGTTAGCATAGTGTAATAATGGCTGAACCTGTGATTTAGAATCCATAAAAGGAGCTTCCATTGATGGTATATTTAATTTCTGGTATTGAGAGAGAAGAGGAAGTTTGGATAAACCATGAATCTCAATCCAACCCATAATGGAAAAGCTTCTAGCTGAAGTATCAGAGCATCACTATGAGCATCTCATAAAGATTTTATGGCATTAACAAGAGGGCCAGTAAAAATGCTGTTATTATTCAGAATTAAAAAATAAGGGAATCAGGATTTTCTAGTATTAAAATATATTGGGCAATAGTAATACTCAGAATCGACCCACTGAAATCAATCTATGTATTTATTTCATATTACTTAAGTCTATTTATTTCAGTGGGACTACTTTGAGGATGATTTGGTGGGATGGCACTCATTATACAAACTGTAATTGCTGATTCATATATGGAATAAAGAACCTATGGTATTTAACAGCAGGCTATGAGGGAATGCTTGTACATCTAGGACAAACATGCTGCTTCTGTTGAAAATTCCAATTATGTGTAGGATTTGTCGGAATCTTGGGCAGAATGGTATCAAATTTTGCATGGTGAAATATAATGCTTGGTGGACTGCTGCTGATACAGATTTTAATATTCGGAACTATTCTGGTTCAATATTTTGTTAACTTCTTTTCAGATGTAGAAAATTGTGCAAGTTGCGCAAAGGATCTCTATCCAAACAAAGGCCAGGATCTATGCATTCCTAAGATACCAAACTTCTTAGCTGTTGATGAAGTGCTGACGATTGTTTCGACTTCCACTGCACTTTTATTGTCCCTGATCACAGCTCTGGTGCTGGGCATCTTCATTAAGCATCGGGACACTGCCATAGTCAAAGCCAACAACAGAAGCCTCACCTACATTCTCCTCATCTCCCTCCTCTTGTGTTTCCTATGTTCTTTGTTGTTCATTGGAAAACCTAATAAGATGACCTGCCTTCTCCGACAAACGGCTTTTGGCATCATCTTCTCTGTGGCCCTCTCTAGCATCTTGGCCAAAACTATATCAGTGGTTTTGGCATTCATGGCTACTAAGCCAGGTTCCTCTATCAGGAAATGGGTGGGGAAAAGACTGGCTTATTCTATAGTCCTTTCCTCCTCTAAAACTCAAGTAGTGATATGTGCACTCTGGCTGACAATCTCTCCTCCATTCCCCGATGTGGACATGCACTCAATGAGGGAAGGAATTATATTTCTATGTAATGAAGGGTCAGTCGTCATGTTTTACTGTGTCTTGGGCTATATGGGTTTCCTGGCCATTGTCAGCTTCACTGTGGCCTTCTTAGCCAGAAAGTTGCCTGACAGTTTCAATGAAGCCAAGTTCATCACCTTCAGCATGTTGGTCTTCTGCAGCGTTTGGCTCTCCTTCATTCCAACTTACCTGAGCACCAGAGGAAAATACATGGTGGCTGTGGAGATCTTCTCCATCTTGGCTTCCAGTGCTGGCCTGCTGGGTTGCATCTTTTCCCCTAAATGCTACATTATTGTGGTGAGGCCTGAGTTAAACAACAGAGAACAGTTGATACGGAGAAAGATATAAATGACAGAAGTTTTTGTTGGGTCTTAGGCTACCTGGCCTTGCTGACAATTAACAGTCTCATTGCACCTTTCCTAGTCAGGAAGTTGAAAAAAATATAAATAATAGAAGGATTCAGCATATCATTTATGTTCTTGTTATTCCATATAGGAACATGTGTCTTTTATATGAATTGGGACTGTGTGAAGGAATGAAACTGTGGATAAGATCCAACATCACTTTCAATAAGACATTTTTAGCAGATCAGCCTAGGCAATGGAAAAATTCTGGAGAGCTTCAAAATCATCTACACATAGGGTGAACTAGTACACCCTAATTGCATTTCTTATCTGAGTAAAAGACTGGTGACAGGGAGCTTCTTAACCACGTCAGATTGCCTCAGATCAGATGTGTTGTTTCTAAAGTGGTAAGGCAATATTATCCAGTGTCCCTACCTCCTAATAACATTAGAACTCTCTCCAGAATTGTTTCCAGTAAGCAGTTAGTATGATAGCAAACAATGTCCTCGCTTCGGCTCGCTTCGGCAGCACATATACTAAAATTGATAGCAAACAATGTCCAATACATCTTACGTTGGTGGAATAGTGTAACAGCCCCCAGTTGTAGCAAATTAGGGGAAAGGTTGGGGTGGGTTCAACTCTAAAAATATTCTTAGGAATATCTCTTTCTAGCTATTTTTTCATTGTTAGCTCAGTACCTTCCTATCCAGGACCCAGTGTGGGCTGGAGATGGCTGGAGAACTTTGCCCCCCTACTAATATTAATTGAGAACCAAAGCTAGCTTCAGTTTTTGCTGTCATAAATCAATGAGCTAGCAATGAAAAAATAGCTAGAAAGAGATTGTGCTGATTAGCCACTCCATCCATCACCCTCCTGTCTTGCATAACCCTCAGTTGGTCCTTCTTTTCACCCACTTCACATAGACTGAGCACAAAATAGTTCTGAGGCCTGTTGCAATATGATGGGTAAGCAGGGATATTCTTTATTACACAGATATGCAGAATTTTCACAGCTTTGCTTTCAAGATGCAACTTTAAAGGGCACAATTTTAATATATCATCTTCCTGGGCTGTCGGTGGAGCTGGGTGGACATAGATCACTGGATATTGTTTTTAAATTCTCATACAGTGTATATTTTTCCAGAAATTTGTATGAGCTGTCCAGAAGATAACCATCCAAACAAGAGCTATGATCACTGTGTTCAAAGATACCAGTTTTCCTAGCTTTTGATTACACGTTGGCCATCATTTCATTTTTTTTCTGCATTTCTCCAGGCTCTGGTCACAGCTCTGGTGTTGGGCATCTTCTTTAAGCACTGCCATAGTCAAAGCGAACAACCGAAGCCTCACCTACATTCTCCTCACCTCCCTCCTCTTGTGTTTCCTCTGTTCTTTGCTGTTCATTGGAATGCCTAATGAGGCAACTTGCCTTCTCTGACAAACAAGTTCTGGCACCATATTCTCTGTGGCTAATAATAATAATAATAATAATAATAATATAATTTATTTTACTTTATTTATATCCCGCCCTCCCTAGCCAAAGCCGGGCTCAGAGTAGCTAACAACAGTAAAAATAGCACAGTTTACATAAAATCACAACCAGTTAATTGAAATACATTCTAAAATCAATTCAGAATCAAATTAATGGCAATCATTGGGTTAGAGTTCTATGAGGATTACAGAAGGGGAGAGGGGGTCAGACTGTGCCAAAGGCCTGGTGGAACAGCTCTGTCTTGCAGAGACAGAAAGATGTCAAGTTCCGCAGGGCCCTAGTCTCTTGTGACAGATCAGGGCCATGGCCGAAAAATCCCTGGCTCTAGTTGAGGCCAGCCTAACTTCCCTGTGGCCCAGGATCTCCAAGATGTTTTTATTTGAAGACCATAAGGTCCTCCGTGGGACTTACCAGGAGAGGCGGTCCCGTAGGTATGAGGGTCCTAGGCCATATAGGGCTTTAAGGTTAAAACCAGCACCTTAAACCTGATCCTGTACTCCACCAGGAGCCAGTGCAGCTGGTATAGCACCAGGTGAATGTGATCCTATGGCAAGGACCTCGTAAGGACTCTCGCCGCGGCATTCTGCACCCGCTGGAGTTTCTGGGTCAGTCTCAAGGGCAGCCCCATGTAGAGTGAGTTACAATAATCAAGCCTGGAGGTGACCGTTGTGTGGATCACAGTGGCTAGGTCAGGGCGAGAGAGGTAAGGAGCCAACTGCTTAGCTTGGCGGAGATGAAAAAATGCATCATGGCATTCATGGCTACTGTTATGTACTGAAGTTCTCACCCTGGGCCAGCAGGGGGATATTGTAGATAGTTATGCAAATGAAGGATCGAAAGTGACGTTCAGTGATTGGATAGTTTTAGAAAATGGCAACAGTTACATTGTTCTGAAGCTCTATATAAGCATGTTATTAGAGTTTTATTTCCCAGACTTCCTGTGTGTTGACATTGTTTGGATCTTTTCTATCACTGTTCTAAAGATCCAGAGAAAAACAGGAGTAGTTAATATTACATGGGTCAGATGGTGCGACACTTTCAATGGTTGCCTAGTAGACTAGCCCCCCCCAAAAAAGAGAGAAAAGCTTTATGTTGTTTTGAACTGTTTTAAATTTTCTTTAATATTGTGTTTTAATATTAATGTTGTGTTTTATTTGTTGCGTGTGTAGGTCCCCAGGCCACCCCTCAAATAACTTCACACATAACACGTAATTTTAGTTTTGGTTTTTGGGCACTATTTTGGCCACAACTTTATTAAAATACAAAATCAGTGAGTGGTTGTTTAGACATTGGTTATGACTATCTGTCCCCCCGCCTGGGACAGAACTGACATCCCGAGGTCCGATCGGTAGCCAGTAGAAGAGAAAGTCAAACTTGGGGGTCATTTGAGCTAAGCGTTGGACCCACGCCGCTCACCCCAGCAGCTCCCCGAAAGCTTGCCTGCCCGGTCCTATAACAAGGATTCCCATAACAGGGATTGGATGAAATCATGGCAAGCCCCAGAATTCCTTTAACGGAATTCCCTTCAGCGCAATAGGAGGGGCAGGCCCAGCCTGACCCCTCCACCACCAGCATATTATAACCAATGCCTAACCACAACCTTACAAGTTGTGACGAATTGCTGAGTAGTAGGCAAAAACCAAATGGCACAGCCAATCACCAAATGACAAAATTCCTACTAGGCCCCTGCTCCAAAGCAGACGACCCCATGACAGGCAAAGCAAGGTCACCCTCTGCAAAGAGAAAGAGAAACCAGAGTGCACCAATATTTAAAGACTATGGTCCCACCCACCCAATTTGTAACATACAATTTGCCCCAGCAACCCGGTTACCCAATCATGATGCCAGGCAACAACTATTAACCTGCCTGGCAACAAGAGGCCTGGCCTGGTGGCCCACACCGCAACACGTGCTCTCATTTATTGGAGAACACGCTTTGTAACTTGCCCTGGGACCTTAGGGTGAAGCACAGGTAATAGACAACAACAACAACAACAACAACAACAACAACAACAACAACAACATTTCATTCTTTAAAAAAATAAATATTGAGGTTCTTTCACAGAGTGAGTTTTGTTTGTTCACCAGCAAGATTTTTGCAGAAGAATTTCAAACCAGATAACCAACATTCAATAATTTTGCAGCTGTCGATTTCCCACTTTGACAGGGGAGGTTTGAGACCTGTTCCTACTCCATCGCAGAAGTGAATGTCTTCCCCTCAATTATCTAAATCACTATACTCGATAGGCATGGCCTTATCTCCAGTGATTTGCAAGAAGGCAGATAGGAAAACAAAATTCAACACCTGAGTACGAAGTGATTATAAGTACTCCAGCAATCCATAGACTGCTAAGATTAGGTATAAGAGAGAGGCGGGGCTTTGTCATTTTGATCAATTTTCCTCTTTCTTTGTATAGAAAATCAGGTTGCTGTTTTTTAATTGGCGTTCAAGCCATGCCATTGTAAGCCTTACTTCCATAATGCGGTTGAGGTTTATGGTAAGGTGTATCCACCTCCCTTTGAGTATTGCACTAGCAGAGTTTGTTGCCAGCCAAGGCATCTTGTTTAAATCAGGCTGATGAGAGTATTAATGCTAACATGAATGTTGCAGACTGAAAGATTCAAGAGAGTCCATGTTCAGGGGGAGTTGTGCTCTCAGAATGGTGCTTCTTCTGCTGCTGCTGCTGCTTTCAGACATGGTGTGCAAAGTTCAAAATGTGACTTGCTTGAGAAATAATGCTGTATATATTCCACATGAATGGCATGAGCGAGGTGATCTCATCATTGGTGGAATGGCATCCCATATCCATTACATTTTCCCCCAACTTTTGTTCAACCAACACCCTGCTCAGTCCTCTCTTAAAACTCCATTGTAAGTAAATGTTCTTTAATTTTATCTTACTGATTCTTTTATATTCATAAAATTGACTGTGAATTATTTTTTTTAAAGAATAGAAGAGTTTTTTAATGGATGGAAGGACACAATTGTTAATAGGAATATGAAATGATCAAAAAGTGAACATAGACTATGACAGATATTTTAAAACATGATATTTTTGTGATCCAATTGCTCATTGTTCTGGTTATAATGCATAGCTGCTTAGCCGCTAGTAGACTGCGTATCACATGTTGACCTCAGCCTAATTCAGTGTGAATGGAGGAGAGAGGAAAAAATGAGGGAAAGAGAATAGTCTGGGTGACAGAAAGAGAGGAAATGGAAGTGGGAGACCTACCAAACAAATCACTCTGGGGAAATAAGTCATTCTATGATTAGATGCCCCAAATATCTGCACCACACACTTCAGATATGTCTTGACCAATTTGTACACTTTAAAAATGGCAGTCTATTTTTTTATAAGATATTTATGAACGTTTCCAGTTTTATACAAACAAAAAAGAAAAAAACAAACATAAAAATATGAAAAACACATAAATTTCATAGCCTATTTTCTTATAGCTTATTTCCCCGACCTCCTCGTACCTCCCCTTCTTGTATCCCCAGATTAAGTTGTTTATACAGCAAATCCTTATCTCAACGTCTTAAATTATTATAACTTCAAATTCTTACTTAAAGAAAAAGAAAACCATTTTATCATAGTTACAGCTTGAAACCACTTAATTCCAATCCAACATCATTCAGCATTCCTTAATTTTGCAATATTTTTGTAAATAGTCCTTAAATTTTTTCCAGTCTTCTTCGGCCTTTTGGCTAAGATCAAGTGTAGTATCTGTTCTTATCAGTTTAAAAATGGCAGTCTAGGGTGCATCCAGGTTTTTCAAAATTATATTTGCTGAGGCCTTCATTATACAAATAAATGTAAAAATCAACAAATATTATTTATCTTCTTGTAGTTGTTGTTTCATAGCCTTTTCATCGGCCACCCTGACTTCTTCAATGGCTTACTCATTTGTTTTCAACAGATCCGCAATCAACTTCATGATTTTATACTCTGGGATTTTTCCCTCCAATATTTTTAGATAAACCTTTTCAAGTAGGGACACCAAATCTCTGGAATGCCTGCCCTATGAAGGCCCACCTGCTCCTAACACCTTGTTGCCTTTAGGTGCCAGACAAAAATTGTTATTTATAAAGATCCTTTGTGCTACTTGCACAATTTTCTACATCTGAAAAGACATTATCAAAATATTGAACCATAATTATTCTGAATATTAAATCATCCACCAAGTATTATATTTGCAAATTTTGAATACTTTCTTCTCAATTTTCTTCTAAATCCTTCACATAGTCTGGAATTTTCAACAGAAACGGCATGTTTTTACTTGTCTCTGAACTCCTCCTTAGACATTTATATTTTCTTAATTACTGATTGCCATAAATTATTACTGTCCCACATAAATATATATATACTAGCATTTCCCCATAGCCTGTTTTTGAATACCGTAGGTTCTTTATCTCATATATGTTCTTTATTCCATATATTAATCAGGAGTTACAATAATAATGAATGCAAGCTAGTCATGAAGTATTGGTTTCAAAGACACTTAATAATTAATACTGAAAATGAAATCTCTGTGCAATCTATGTGAGATATTAACAATCTGATTTGGCTTGAATATAGTTCTTATTCCTAATATATATAATTATATGAAGCAAAAGTCTAAACGTACAATTCAGGCAATAGTAACCAGAATAGATTTTTCCGTTTTCCAATAAGAAAATCACCAAGTCATTATTAATTTGTTTGTTTGTGCCTTATCCTCATAGTCAGGCAGTTGAAACGATCATATTTAGAGTGGGTGAATATTGTGCTAAAATGATTTTGTGTACTAGTGACAAATGATTTGCAGTGTGGTGACAAAGTTTTACCAGCACATCCTGTCCCTGGTGTTTGCCGTTGATGAGGTCAATGAGAATCCCAAGATCTTACCCAATGTCACTCTTGGATTCCACATCTATGACAGTCACTCCAATCCAAAAATGGCCTACCGTAGTACTCTGGACCTGCTCTTCAAATCACATCAATTTGTCCCCAACTACAAATGTGACACTCAGGAAAATGCAATAGGAGTCATTGGGGGATTGAGCTCTGATATCTCCTCATGCATGGCAGACATCTTAGGTCTTTACAAGATTCCACAGGTAGGATCTGAGCATGAGCTCCATGGCAATGTCTTTTTATCCCTGCCATAAATCTCTTCCCATTAGGAATTTGGTATAAAATGGACTTGACTGCATGAGATATAATTCGGGTATTCAAAAGGTGTTTTTTTTTGGGGGGGGGGGATTCTAAAAATCATGTAATGATGAGAATTTATGTAAGTTAATGGGGCAAATATGGAAAGGAAAGTTATACCAAGACAGAGTATGTGTGGATAATAATAATAATAATAATAATAATAATAATAATAATAATAATGTCACTCTTCAAGGATCTCAGGGCAGTTCATAGGATAAAAATACAGGATAAAAGTACAAAATAAAATAAAAACAAAGCAGTAACATTAACCCCCTTCCAACAAACTCATTTAAAATTCCATAGAATATTAATCAGCTTTTCCTTTTTTCCTTTTCAGATTTCATATGGTTCATTTGAACCAGAAGTGAATTATCAACTCAAGCTCCCTTCTTTTTATCGCATGGTCCCCAATGAAGCCCTTCAGTATCAAGGAATTGTCCAGTTATTGCTACATTTCAGATGGAAATGGGTTGGGCTCATCACTCCAGATAATGAAAGTGGAGAACGATTCTTGAAGGCCATGGAGCTAATGTTTTCCAAGAATGAGATATGTTCAGCATATGCTGAAAGAGTTCAATACAATCTGCACTCCTCTGGCAGCGTCATTGATATGGCATCTGAAACAAGGGTTGTATTACCCCCTTTCCTGAAGAGCAAAGCCAATGCAGTTGTTATATATGGAGAAAGAGCAGCTATTATGTGGTTAGGAGTAGCTCTGAGGATAGCTAGGATGGTTCAGATGATATTTCCTCAATACAAAGAGGTCTCCACAGCAAAAGTATGGATTACGGCAGCCCAAATTGATTTCACATTAAACATATTTCAAAAACGATTTCGCACTGATATACAAATTTTCCATGGTGCTATCTCTTTTGCTATTCATTCTAAAGAGCTGCAGAAGTTCCAAGAATTTCTTTCGGCCGTAAATCCTTCCTGGGAAGATGGAGATGGTTTTCTCAAAGATTTCTGGGAGCAGGCATTCAGTTGTACGCTTTCAAACAGCAGTGTGTCACCAGGCATTGATGAAATGTGTGATGGAGAGGAGGCTCTCGAGAACATTCCATCACCTTATTTTGAAATGAGCATGACCGGCCACAGCTACAGTATCTATAATGCTGTCTACGCTCTAGCACACGCTTTACATAGCATGTACTCAGCTAGCGTCAACCACAGGACAATGGAGTACAAGAGCAGGCTGTCTCCTCAGAATGTGGAAGCCTGGCAGGTATTTTTTCCTGCTTCCTTGTAATCCTGCAGTGTCGCACGTAACCATAGGCAAGTTCTGAAATTTAGCCCCTTTAGAACAATAATAAAATTTAAGTAATTCTATTTATCGGAAAGGGGAGTATTTTGTAACAAGGCATTAAATCAACATTAATGGTCACAGATATTAATATAATAATAATAATAATAATAATAATAATAATAATAATAATAATAATAATAATTTATACCCCACCCATCTGGCTGGGTTTCCCCAGCCACTCTGGGAGGCTTCCAACAAAATATTAAAAATACATTAAAACATCAGTCATTAAGAACTTCCCTAAACAGGGCTGCCTTCAGATGTCTTCTAAAAGTCAGATAGTTGTTTATTTCCTTGACATCTGATAGGAGGGCGTTCCACAGGGTGGGTGCCGCAACCGAGAAGGCCCTCTGCCTGGTTCCCTGTAACTTCTCTTACACTAGCAGCAGGCATTTAAACGGTTAAAACTAACGAGGCAGCCTTCAGTTGTTGAATTTACGCTGTGCCATAATTTGCCATTCTCATCTTCCATCTGCTTCCAAAAGTTGCACGCCTTCCATTAGTCTTATTGGGAATAAGTCTATATAGAACTTTTTATTTTCCCGTTTTCCTTCTAGCTCCATGCATTTCTTCAGAGGATCTCATTCAACAACAGTGCCGGAGATGAAATTACATTAAATGAACATGGAGAACTGGCATCTGGTTTTGATATTAGAAACTTGGTCACGTTCCCAAATCAATCCTACGCTAGGGTCAAAGTGGGAAGTCTGGATCCACAGGCTCCTTCTGGAAAAGAGCTCACCATCAAGGAGGACAGAATCAAATGGATTAAAGACCTGGCTCAGGTGGGAAATAGCTGTGCAGTCTTCCAAATGCCAACATTATTAGTCATTCAATGAAACAGAAGGGCAAGAGGTGTAAAGAAAACAAAAAGAACATTCCTTCGCATAATACATTATTTAATTTGAAATTCACTGGAATACCATTCCATTCAAATGTATGGCCATAGCTGTGACTGTCTTAGGCCTGCCATTAAATTCAGAGTAAACAGAGGTGGTTTCAAGCACATGGATCTCCTGTCTGTGTCAATACCAGCCTTTAAGAAGGTTATATATATCCATCTGTTTCCACTGATATTTTATTAAGATTATTTTATTGCAATTTGTTCTGTTTTTAAGATATCATTTTTAGGCTGCAGGTTATTGGTTGTGTGAGCCCCCCCTCCCCCATTACAGTGGTACCTCGGGTTACATACGCTTCAGGTTACACACTCCGCTAACCCAGAAATAGTGCTTCAGGTTAAGAACTTTGCTTCAGGATAAGAACAGAAATCGGCATCTGGCGGCACGGCAACAGCAGAAGGCCCCATTAGCTAAAGTGGTGCTTCAGGTTAAGAACAGTTTCAGGTTAAGAACAGACCTCCAGAACGAATTAAGTACTTAACCCGAGGTACAACTGAATATAAATTTGTACTTATTGTACAAATTAGAGTTGGCTGTTCACTATTGTGTTGGCTGAGCTTTCATTGTACATGATATTGAAACTGATCCCCCCATTAAATTTCTGTAAATCATCTTGAGAGCATGGTCCTTTCAGGCATACCCAAAGTTATAGAAATAAAAAAGCTATGACAACAAAAATAAGGCATTTTTGCTTATCAGAAGTATATAAATAAATAATGGAAGAACAATAAAAACTGTACCATCCAGAGAAGGCATCTCAGACTAAGATGGAGCAGTGGTTGTCAGAAAACAGATGATGTTGCTTGCCATAGCTTTCTTCAGAAACCTCTGGGGCAAGTCTCTAGTTTAGTGGCATTTGTTTGAAATCCTAAGCTAGTTCTGCCTTTGGATGGACTAAATATGGACCTTCTAACCTTTTTGAGTTTCTGTGATGCTCAGTACAGAAATTATTCCTCTTACAGGATGTGCCACTTCTTCACTTATGAACGATATATCAGCCTTCCTCAACCTTGGCCCTCCAGATGTTTTGAGACTACAATTCCCATCATCCCTGATCACTGGTCCTGCTAGCTAGGGATCATGGGAGTTATAGGCCAAAAACATCTGGAGGGACGAGGCTGAGGAAGCCTGTCTTATATTATGTATCACTAGCCTTCTAATTTACTAGGGTGCTATAGGATGAAATCCCTACATATTTTTCAATACTATTACAAACGTGCGCGCGCGCGCACACACACACACACACACACACAGTAATGCTAGAAGCCTCTAAGGCAAGATGAGTAAGCTGTATTACTTTGTCTTAGATGAGAGCATGGGTATAATGTGCATACTTTAAACCTGGTGGAATAGAGAGAAACTGGATAAAAACTTTTCATGAGGGACTAAGGGCATTCCAGAGGTGATGTCACTTTGTATGTCAAAGAGGACAAAGTTTCCAGGAGCAAATCCCCAAAGTAGCAGTGTACTTATAGAATTGTTGTGGGTGATAATACTAAACACCCTAAAGATCCCAGGCCTCAGAGAGGTTAGGCTGGCCTCAACTAGAGCCAGGGCTTTCTCGGCCACGGCTCCAATCTGGTGGAACGCTCTGTCACAAGAGACTAGGGCCCTGCAGGACCTGACATCCTTCCGCAGGGCCTGCAAGACAGAGCTGTTCCACCAGGCCTTTTGTCAGGGCGCAGCCTGACCCCCTCCTCTGGCAATCTGCACAAAATTTTGCTTGATGGTTGCCATTAATTTGATTTTGATTTGATTTAATTAATTTTATAAAGAATGTTTTAGAATGTTGAACTATTTTGATTGTTGTTAGCCGCCCTGAGCCCAGCTTCGGCTGGGGAGGGCGGGATATAAATAAAATTTATTATTATTATTATTATTATTATTATTATTATTATTATTATTAAGACCTAAGAGTGATTTAATACTAGTATCTCCTATCTTCCCCCTGAGCAAAATGCCTATGGTGAACTTGAGATGGAGAACAAAATCCAGAACGCATAAAAAAGGAAACTGTGGTAATGGGTGACTTCCATTATTCTCACATAGATTGTAACATTCATGTACCCAGCCATGACAAGGAAGTAAAATGTCTAGATAACCTGAATGACTGTGTCCCAGTTAGTCATAGAATTCACAAGTTCAGAGAGTGTGCAGTCAGTTTCGTTTTACAGGCTTCCTATTTCCATCTGGTTGGTCAATGTGAGGACAGCATGCTGCACGAGCTGGGCCTCTGGTCCGATCCTGCAGGGCTTTTATGCTCTTATGCTTCTCTCATATCTTTGCAAAGGTGCCACCCCTTTCGGTGTGTAATGCTTACTGTCCTCCTGGTCATATGAAGAAAAAGAAGGAGGGGAAGAAATTTTGCTGCTATGATTGTGCTCCATGTCCAGATGGGATGTTCTCAAATGAGAAGGGTAGGACAAGCCATGCTAAGATATTCCAAATGACACACTTTATCACAGTAAACTCCAAGTAGCTCTTTCCCAAGTCAGTAATTGTGTGTGTATGTGATGTGTGTTAAAACTAAGAATTATTTCACATTTATATATAACATGAATGAGGAGCCTATCTTTAGAAATATGGGCAACACATTTTAGCATCGAGATCTAAGATCATTCCAATGAAAGAATGGATGTTTTCAATAAGAAGAGCGGGACGTGTTCTGTTAAAATATTTTAAAGCATAACATTTCACATGTGCATATATCATCCATCATCTTCAGATACATCTTTAGAAAGAATGGCCATGCACAATGGCAGAGCACAATTCAAAGTGTTGGTGCTGACCTTTAAAGCCCTAAACGGCCTCGGTCCTGTATACCTGAAGGAGCGTCTCCATCCCCATCGCCCAGCCCGGACACTGAGGTCCAACGCCAGGGGCCTTCGGGCAGTTCCCTCACTACCAGAAGTGAGGTTACAGCAAACCAGGATTAGGGCCT
This sequence comes from Podarcis vaucheri, assembly GCF_965113315.1. Lineage (NCBI taxonomy): Eukaryota > Metazoa > Chordata > Lepidosauria > Squamata > Lacertidae > Podarcis > Podarcis vaucheri. The sequence goes on from NC_138751.1 coordinate 12,005,185, forward strand.
TCTTGGTAGTGGTGCCTGCCCTGTGGAACGCCCTCCCAGCAGATGTCAAGGCAATAAACAACTATTTTACTTTTAAAAGGCAACTGAAGGTGGCCCTCTTTAGGGAAGTTTTTAATGTCTGATGCTGTATTGTTTTTAATATTCAGTTGGAAGCTGCTCAGAGTGGCTGGGGAAACCCAGCCAGATGGGAGGGGTATAAATAAATTATTATTATTATTATTATTATTATTATTATTATTATTATTATTATACCATTCCAATGAATGAAACTTCTTTCATTCATTGGAATGGTATAATAATAATAATTTAAAGGAACTTGCAGTAGCAATCCTTGGCTCCCAGTTGGTACGAATCAGGTAGGAAAAAACTCTCAAGCTCTCAAGCAAATATTGGGGTGATACAACTTACCCTCTCAATAAAAAGTCATCAGACCAGCTCATACTGTGGCCTGGGTAGGCAGGTACTGAGCTAACAATGAAATAATTTGTATGCATCATATTTCTGGTATGTTTGTAGGACTGGGTGAAAATGAATCATTAGAATAAACCTTGGTTTTAAATTGTCATACATTGCAACCTTTTTCAGAAACTTGCATCCATTGCCCAGAAGATAAGCATTCAAACAAGGACCACAATCACTGCATCCCTAAGATCTCAAATTTCCTAGCCTTTGATGACACTTTGGCTATTGTTTCAACTTCCTCTGCACTTCTATTGTCTCTGGTCACAGCTCTGGTGCTGGGCATCTTCATTAAGCACCGGAACACTGCCATAGTCAAAGCCAACAACAGAAGTCTAACCTACATTCTCCTCACCTCCCTCCTCCTGTGTTTCCTCTGCTCTTTGCTGTTCATTGGAATGCCTAATGAGGCAACTTGCCTTCTCCGACAAACAAGTTTTGGCACCATCTTTTGTGTGGCCCTCTCTAGCATCTTGGCCAAAACCATTTCTGTCGTTTTGGCATTTATGGCTACCAAACCAGGATCCAGGATGAGGAATTGGATGGGGAAGAGACTGACTTATTCCATTGTCCTTTCCTGCTCCATTGTTCAAGTAGGGAACTGCATTCTCTGGCTGGCAACCTCTCCCCCATTCCCAGATTTGGACATGCACTCAATGACTGAACAAATTATACTGTTATGTAATGAAGGATCCATCACCATGTTCTATTCTGTGCTGGGCTACATGGGCTTCCTGGCCATTGTCAGCTTCATTGTGGCCTTCCTAGCCAGAAAATTGCCTGACAGTTTCAATGAAGCTAAGTTTATCACCTTCAGCATGCTGGTCTTTTGCAGTGTTTGGCTCTCCTTTGTTCCAACTTACCTAAGCACCAGAGGAAAATACATGGTGGCAGTGGAGATTTTCTCCATCTTGGCTTCCAGTTCTGGTTTACTGGGCTGCATCTTTTCCCCAAAATGTTACATAATTTTGGTGAAGCCTGAGCTCAACAACAGGGAACAGCTAATACGAAGAAAGTAGTAAATAAATTGATGAGCTTGTATTTTCAACAATATTTTTATTATCTATATAGGATCATAAAAGAAGTATATATGAATTGGGAGTATTAAACTATTTCAGTTATGTTGTTGCTTTGGAGGCTTAGGGTTGATTTATAGTCTGTAGAGCCTATGAGAAAAAAAGTTCACATGAGTAAAGTTCAACAAAGGATATTTAAATTTAAGGAAGAAATAGGAACCTAATAACTCTACTACCCTTCTAAATGAGTGAGACGCTGATTGATGGAGTAGACCTAAAGCATTTAAGTAAAGGTGGCAGATGGAGTTTTTCAGATAGTTAATGTTGATGTTACAGTGGATGCTCGGGCATCATTTCTTATGCATGGAATAAAGATTTGACCATTGATTTCTTCTTATTCTATAGGGCTGACATGGGTGTGGGATTTTTACAGAAATATTTGAAGGCAATAAAAAAACCAACTCAAAGCAACCCTTCCCATCCATTTTAGAGGGTAGGATTATTTGTGTATTTTATTTACACAATATCTATGCCACTTAACTGTATGGTCTCTCAGTGATTTATAGAAAAGTTGAAGAGGACACAATAAAGATAAAAACAGTTAATACTAATGAGAAAAGTTGCCTTAAATGCTTATTGAAATTAAAAGGTTTATCACTGGGCTCTGCTTTTTCAAGGGGAGTGGGGCTGTCTGATCTCAGCTAGGAAAAGGTTCTATATAATTGTCCCACATTATCGAATGCATGTCTCCTGCATGATATCAGCTCCTTATCTTGGCCATGGATGATCACTGACTGTGGGTTCCCCAAATATCTCAGTTATGTGGCAACTATATAAGTAAGTGGAGGGTCCTTAGGTTCAATCAATCAATCAATCAATCAAACTTTTAATGTGCCAACCAATGGCCGTGTCATCATCCAAAACATTAACAGACACTAGATGTACAAAAACTACAACCTAATATAATAGAAATCTTTGTTACAAGGACAGATAAAATAGAGGATAGTCACATATGGATTGTGTAAGTTAGATCTCTGAGTCCCCTTTACAATTAACAGTTAATTTATCTAAATGATTCACCCTCATCTTCCTCAGGAAAGAGCTAAGAGTAGAACTTGCCTCAGCAAAAGAACACATAGACAAGTTATTTGTATGTTTTACAATCTAAGAATTGGTTGGTGTGTATTTTGCTTACTTAAAAAAAATAACACCTGACTTTAAAACGTTTCTGTTATTTTCTGTAAACCTAACACAATAAAAATGTTAAGTATTTTCATCCTACACCCTTACTATCATGCACATGATTATTCCCCTTATTCCCCCCCCCAGGTTGAATGACTAGTGCAGAACACTGGATTGATTTTAATTCAGACAGAGGAATAGGGGTGTTTGAAGATGTAACAGACTGCCCCTAATACTGCCTTTCTTAGACATTTTAAAACAGACGTTGGTTGCCCACTAATCTGGTATATTTTAGCAGCGGATATACCATAAAGGATTGATCTAGATTTCAGAAGTATTCTGAAATACCTATGGACTCTGGGGATCTATGCTTGGACAAGAATATTTGCTTCACTAGTTCAGTAACTGATGATTTGTCGTGAATACACTGCAGAAGCGATTGTCCCTCTTGTAATTATCAAAATCACCATAATCAATTCATCTGGGCAAAGCTCCAATGGATTCCGAGAAGGCCACAGAAAAACAACAAGCCCTTCTGAAATCATTACAAGTACCTGTGCTTCATGGTGAGATAAGATTAGGGACAAGAGAGAGGTAGAGCTCTGCCATCTTGATCTGTTTCCATCTTTCCACAAGATAGGTCAAACTTCAAATCAGTATTTCCAAGTTAACATTCAGGGCTTCCTTATGAAATGCCGTTATGGATAAGATGGAAGGATGGCCCTTTGAGAATGTGTTGGCAGAGTCAGATGCCACCCAAGTCATCTTATTCAAATCAGGCTGATGTTAATAATATGTTCATGATGTAAGAACAGCCCTGATGGACCAGGTCAAAAGCCCAGCATCTACTCCAGCATTCTGTTCTAGAAATGGCCGACTAGTTGATGTTGTAAACTGAGAAATAGAGGATTGCCATGTGTGGAAGGGAAGTGGCAATCAGGATGTTTGTGTTGTTTCTGTTTTTGCTGCTCTTAAACATGTTGCATGAAGCGCACACTGTTAAGTGCAACATAAATAATCCTGTACATATTCCACATGAGTGGTATCAGCCAGGCGATCTCCTTATCGGTGGGATGGTATCTCATATCCGTTATGTTTTCACCAAAGTTTTGTTCAACAAGCATCCTTCTCAGGACTTCATTAACATTCCATAGTAAGGAAATGGAACCTACATTTACATTTAGTGATTATTTCTCTTTGTAAAATTGTCTGAAAATTGCTTTGAGGAAATTTAAACAGAATTTTTAAGGAAATATGAAGGAACAGATAGGTGGGTGGGTGGACATTAACTATTGGTAATAAAATCAAATACTCAAACATCTGTAAACTTAGAAAGTAACTAAACTGGCAACTGGGCATGTGGAAAGAGTAAGCTTTTGTGTTCCATTATTATTATTATTATTATTATTATTATTATTATTATTATTATTATTATACACAGAGTCTTTCCTGTGCATGGTGTAGCTTTGTATTGCATCTACATATGCTCACATTCAGATATACATTTGCATGCCGAGAGTTGCCACTAGTCAGATAATACTGAGCTTGATGGACATAGTATATTTTTTTCTCTTGTTCCTTTTATGTTCATTTATCCCTAGGTTTCAAAATGCTAGATGCTAAAGATTCACAGAGATTTTATGGAGCATGAAGAATAGATGATGTTGAAAGTGTTGGAATATAAATCAACCTGCACTGAAGGTTGATATGTCTGCATGGGAAAGAGTAGATACAGAGAGGAATCTAGAAGCTTCCTAGACTGTCCTGTAACCTGTGCTGAATTTCCTTTGGGCGCTAGACTGATATGCTTAGGGTTGCTGATGTTCTTCTTCTTCATGCTTGGCTTGACATCTTCCATGTGTCTCCTCCTGAGATGCAAGAGAAAGCCTGGCTAGTTGCTTTCTCCACCTTAGTTCCTCAGAATGAGGATCTTTCCTACCTAAACTCTGTGTCAGTGTGATTATATCCAACATTGCTTCAGTATTAAGTTCAAATTCCACTGATGCATTTGAATGCCATCTTTCACCAGATGAAGTCTTTCCAGGTTCAGGAACACTTAGAAAGAGGCTAAGTTCAAAAATCTGTAGCACACTCCTATAATACAGATTGTGTTTTGGTTAAAACTGTAGAGTGATAAAGAACAAAATGGAGAAAATATTGGGGATGAAGAAAGTCAAAATCAACAAACCCCGTCCCACCCACACAAATCCTTTATGGATGTCAATTCTGTCTATACATTTCAAGGGAGTATAGCTCTGATTTGGACTGCAAACTAATGCAAACATGCCTATGCTTGTGATGTACAAAAAAACATATTTCAGCAAAAGGTCTTTCTATCCAAGACACGTCTTTCTATCCAACAGACTAAGCTAAAGATGAGTTTTGTATCTTGTACCCAGTCCCTATAGTCAAGCAGTTGAATTGCTTAGTTCTTGAGTAGATGAAAACTGTGATAGAATATTTTTGTACACTCCTGAAATAGCACATCACTTTATTTGCAGTGTGGTGACCAAGTTCTACCAGCACATCCTGGCCTTGGTGTTTGCTGTTGATGAGATCAACGAAAATCCCAAGATGTTGCCAAATATCACTCTTGGGTTCCACATCTATGACAGCTACTCTGATTCAAGGATGACTTATCGGACTACCCTGGACCTGCTCTTTAAATCATATCACTTTATACCAAACTACAGATGTGGCATTCAGAAAAATGTGATAGGAATCATTGGAGGCCTGAGTTCTGATACTTCCACATCCATGGCAGACATCTTAGGTCTTTACAAGATTCCACAGGTAGGATTGTAGATTGTGGGCAGTGGGGATTTCCCCTAAAGTGCTCCATTGCCTAATTCACTCGCTTCCTCTTTCCAGCAGAGCTTTGATGATTCATAAGAATGATGTGGTTCCATAGGGGTAAATGAAAAGCATCTGAAACATGTGGAATTGCTTGGGGGGGGGGTATAATGTGGTATCCAAAGATGTGAATGAGTGGCATGGTTGCAAAGACTAATCTGGTTCTTTGGCAGTATCACCAAAAGACATGTGAGGAATGTTCTTAAATATACTCATTTCCTATGGGTGCGTGTTGTCATCCTCTCCCATCACAGTTATCCCTTTTAGTTTCACATTGTCAGTAAAAGGAATATTAAACAAAATATCTTCATCATCATCACTATCTACAAACTTCTGGCAGTCCCCAGAGTCTTCTCAGGTGCAGAAGACGAGAGCCCTGCTGCCTTCCCTCTGCACCATGGTTGCAAAGACTTGTATTTAGTACTTGTAATGGAGAATTGCTCCAAATGTGAAAAGAGTAAATATCTAAAGTACAACTTGACCAAGACTGTGAGTGTGTGTGTGTTTTTCAAAGGATGGTGATTCTTCTAAAAATGGCATGTTGGGAATTTATAGGATTGCACTATAAGAAAAGGGCAACAAATAAATAGAATGATTCTGAACTCCTCTTTCCACTCTAAAATGTCTGGATTTCTCTCCATCCACCCAGATTTCCTATGGGTCACTTGAACCACATGTGAATAATAAAAAAACGTTCCCTTCCTTTTACCATATGGTTCCCAATGAAGCCCTTCAGTATGAGGGAATTATCAAGTTACTACTGCACTTCAAATGGAAATGGGTTGGGCTTATTGTAGAAGATGATGAAGGTGGAGAATATTTCTTGCAGACACTGGAGTCAATGCTTTCCAAAAATGGAATCTGTTCAGCATTCACAGAAAGAGTTCAAAAATATGAGCAGGTTTCCAGTAACATACTTGAAATGATAAAAAACAAACATAATACATTGCCAATGTTTATGCAGAGCAATGCCAATGCAGTTGTTATATATGGAGAAAGCGCATCTATTAAATGGCTTGGAAAGTTTATATTGGCAGGCAAGCTAATTCATATGATGTTTCCTCAATATAAGAAGAGGTTCTTCACAGTAAAAGTATGGATAACAACAGCCCAAATTGATTTCACACTATATTCTATTCAAAAGATTATTGACAATGATATACAAATGTTTCATGGTGCTATCTCCTTCACAATTCACTCAAAAGAGATTCAAGACTTCCAAGAATTTATTAAGATTGTAAATCCTACTTGGGCAACAGAAGATGGTTTCATTAAGGATTTATGGGAAAATATATTTAGTTGTTCGATTTCAACCTCCACTAAGTCTACATTTTTTGATAAGACATGTACCGGAGAGGAGACGTTAGCTAATCTTCCTGCACCTCTTTTTGAAATGAGCATGACTGGCCACAGCTACAATATCTATAATGCTGTCTATGCTTTGACACATGCCTTACTTACCATGTACTCAGCTAGAGCCAGCCACAGAAGAATGGAGGATGGAGGTAGATGGTTTTCTCAGACCATGGAACCATGGCAGGTAATGCTTCCTCAATGACAAAATTCAATTATCATATCATAAAGAACAAGGGTGAGGAATGCCTTATCTCTTATGTGATTGACCACCAAATCTTTAGAGATCACAAGCACCTAGTTCTTTTCTTGCTCATCATCTCAAATTTCTCTCTTCCTTGCCAGAGGCTGATCTCATACAACCATAATGATTATAACCTTATTCCTCCCATAGAGGACAATTTTGAAGTTCTTTGCAGCACTTTCAATTGTTGAATTTTCACTGATTCACAAGTTCCCATGGAATCTCTGCCTCTGAAGGCCAGATACCTGCATTGTGAATTGCAAATGTTCTTTGACTGAAGAAAAGAAGTAAAATCTATCTCATAAAGCCATTACAACCATTTTAATGAGAGCATGACAACATATTTTAGACTTCTTTCTCTTTCCTGCTAGCTGTACTCATTCCTCCAGGGGATAGCATTCAATAACAGCGTTGGGGATGAAATTAAATTTAGTGAACATGGAGAATTAGCTGCTGGATTTGATATTACAAACTTGGTGACTTTCCCAAATAGATCATATTTTAGGATGAAAGTGGGGAGCTTGAATCCTCAGGATCCTCTTGGCAAAGAATTCACTATCAAAGAGGACAAAATTGAATGGCACAAAGACTTGACTCAGGTGGGAAAATAACCCCACTGTCTCCCATATGTTCCACATTCATGGTCATTCTACAAAATGGGTGGGCAATAGAAATAATCAAAATAATTCCTTAGTATAATGCACATTTGTGTTTGAATTTATTTTGAATATCATATTGTGTGGGCAGCTTACAGAAATTGCTTTTTAAAGGTTTACTATGTGGAGGGTGAACATTTGATTTGAGACAAGCCACCATTTGAAGAACTGGTTTCACCAGTGGGTCCTGTAGACCCTTAAAATTGGTTACATCCATATATCTACTAAGGAAATTATATTTTTTTAGTGGTGACTCCTAAATTATGGAACTCTCTCCCTTGAGACATCCACTTGAACTTTCACTGCTGGCCTGCATAATGGTTTGGAGACCCCTGTGTTACAGCTGGCTGTTAATTAAAATAAATTCAAAGACGGTGCTAGTATTTCAACAACAATGGCAATGATAATATTGTAATTGTGATTCACTGGTTGCACTTTGTGTTTTGTATGGTATTATGTTATTTAATTTTTTTTAATTTGTTATATGTTTGTAAGCCATCAAAAGACAGCATTTCCTGATAGCATAGCAGCCAACTCCTAGCCAACCCCAAAGTCGAAGGGCATTCCCAATCAAATAGTGTGCGTGGACTGCATCATGTGATTGATTATGCAAGGCAGTGCTTACCAGGGCCCCCACAATATTTTATTCAAGTTGGCACACCTACCTGATAGGGTGCTCTTATGACCAAAAAGCTGCCCCTTCCAAAAAAAAACCCACCCTTTTTTTCAACATTGTAACAGAAAGTTAACAGGAGTTATCTGTTACCAGTGCTAACAGATAATTTGTTTTTTGTGTGATTATTTTTTTTACTAAATACTAAATATTAACATTCAATTATTCCTGTGTCTTTGAATAGGTGCCACCCCTTTCAGTTTGTAATGATATCTGCCATCCTGGTTACAGGAAGAAAAAGAAGGAAGGGAAGAAGTTTTGCTGCTATGATTGTGCTCCGTGTCCAGATGGGATGGTATCAGATGTGAAGGGTAGCATAAGCTATGTTATGATATACCAAACTATTACTGAAGTAAAATCTGAGAAGTGCTTTTGCAAATTGGTTATAATCAGCTTTGTGGGGTTTCTTAAATTGTGGCGTTATGCATTATTCTCAATTTTCACATAGCAATACTTTTAATAGATAGTTTCTATTAATCAGTTCGAAAGCACGCCAGTGCAAGTAGATAAATAGGTACCGCTCCGGCAGGGAGGTAAACAGCATTTCTGTGCACTGCTCTAGTTTCACCAGAAGTGGCTTAGTCATGCTGGCCACATGACCCAGAAAAACTGTCTGTGGACAAATGCTGGCTCCCTCGGCCAGGAAAGCGAGATGAGCGCCGCAACCCCAGAGTCATTTGCAACTGGACTTCAAGGTCAGGGGTCCTTTACCTTTACCTTTTTAGTGAATATATTAGTTTGGGTGCAAATGTAATAAGGCAACAATTAGGAACAATATTGGTTGATTTCAAATTCTCATTCATTATTTGCCTTTTCAGAGATGGAAACTTGTGCCAGTTGCCTGGAAGATCAATATCCAAACAAAGGGAAGGATGAATGTACTCCTAAGACTCCAAACTCCCTAGCTTTTGAAGACACTTTGGGCATAGTTTTAATTGCATCTGCACTTTTCTTCTCTCTGGTCACAGCTCTGGTGCTGGGCATCTTCATTAAACACCGGGACACTGCCATAGTCAAAGCCAACAACAGAAGCCTCACCTACATTCTCCTCATCGCCCTCCTTTTGTGTTTCCTCTGTTCTTTGTTGTTCATTGGAAAACCTAATAAGGTGACCTGCCTTCTTCGACAAACCGCTTTTGGCATCATCTTCACTGTGGCCCTCTCTAGCATCTTGGCCAAAACCATCTCAGTTGTTTTAGCATTCATGGCAACTAAACCAGGATCCAGGATGAGGAATTGGATGGGAAAGAGACTGGCTTATTCCATTGTCCTTTCCTGCTCCATTGTTCAAGTATGGATCTGCGTTCTCTGGCTGACAACCTCTCCCCCATTCCCAGATTTGGACATGCACTCAATGACTGAGCAAATTATACTACTATGTAATGAAGGATCAGTCACCATGTTCTACTGTGTCTTGGGCTATTTGGGCTTCCTGGCCGTTATCAGTTTCACTGTTGCCTTCTTAGCCCGGAAGTTACCAGACACTTTTAATGAAGCCAAGTTCATCACCTTCAGCATGTTGGTCTTTTGTAGTGTTTGGCTCTCCTTTATTCCAACTTACCTGAGCACCAGAGGAAAATACATGGTGGCTGTGGAGATCTTCTCCATCTTGGCTTCCAGTGCTGCGATACTGGGCTGTATATTTTCCCCAAAATGCTACATTATCGTGTTGAGGCCCAAGCTGAACACCAGAGAGCATCTAATACAAAGAAAAAATTAATTAACAGGAGAATTTGTGGTTTCAATTATGTTATTGATATTCTACATAGGTACAAAAGATGGAAATGAAATAAACCATTTGAAGGAATGAAATAATTTCAGGCATTTTGGTTTCATATTTTTTGGTGAAATGATTGTATTTTATTTTAGAGTTTTTTCTTAGAGGTGGTGGGAGAAAATTTCTCTATAAAGTATGAATGACATATACATAGGAAATAGGAACCTGCCTGAACAAAATTCCACTGTCCTTCTGATTTAGGAAGAGGCTGAGAGGTTCAGTAGAAATAAAATAAAGGAGCAGGTCAAGTTTTCAGAAACTTCCAGCTGATGTTATAGTGGAGACAGTAGTATAATTCCATATGCTCCAAATAAATATTTAACTATATTATAACTATTGATTTCTGGTTATTCTATTAAATATATTGGTTTTGGATATTTACATGTATGTTTCAAATACACAATTCATCTCATATTTGTCTCCAAGGAGTTCATAGTCCCCCCTCCCCCATTTAATTCCCACAGGAACTCTGTGAGACTGAGAGGCAGTGACTGGTCCAAGGTCAGCCAGTGAATTTCATGGCTAAGTGAAGATTTGAACCATGGGCTCCCAGGCCTTAGTTCAACACTTTAACCACTACATCACATTGGCTTTCCAGTTATCACAAAGGAAGGCTATCTTAATATTCAGGCCTTAGCTACCAATTTTCACTCCAGCCTTGGGGCATTTGCCTCAGACTGCCATCATTAACCAACTTTCCTGAGTGATCTCATTTCTCCTAACTGCTGATTAACTCCCCTTTCTTCATTGACCAGAATCCCAAGACAATCAGAACCTGTCATTCCCCATCAAAATGAATTCACCTGATCCAGTCCTCACATATAAATACTAAAAGCAGTCATGTCTCTGTATCTGGACACTGAGATCAACTTCTGAGGCCCTCCTCCATGTGCTTCCTCCTTGAGAGGTCCAAAGGGTGGCAAGAAAAGAACTGGCTTTCCCTGCAATTGCTCCCCATGTGTGGAATGCTCTCCCCAGGGAAGTCCACCTGGTCATTGTACTCCTTTAGGCACCAGGGGAAAACATTACTTTTTAACCAGGCCTTTGGTTGATCTGATTTACATCCTATGCCCTTTTTAAATGTGGGGTTTTTTTGGGGGGGGGGTTGGGTGCTGTTTTTATTTTTATTATGTATTTTGTGGTTTTATGTTTTGATTTTATCCTGTGAACTGCCCTGAGACCCCTGTGTATAGGGCAGTACATACATTCAATAAATGAATAAAATGAATCAATCAATATCAGAACCCATCACCAATCAGCTGTTGCTAAACAGGGCTGCAGCACAGCACAAGACCTCAGCATTTGATGGTAATAATAATAATAATAATAATAATAATAATAATAATAATAATTTATTATTTATACCCCGCCCATCTGGCTGGGTTTCCCCAGCCACTCTGGGCGGCTTCCAACAAAACACGAAAATACAATAACCTATTAAACATTAAAAGCTTCCCTAAAGAGGGATCAGATGTCTTCTAAAAGTTTGGTAGTTATTTTTCTCTTTGACATCTGGTGGGATGGCGTTCCACAGGGCGGGTGCCACTACCGAGAAGGCCCTCTGCCTGGTTCCCTGTAACTTGGCTTCTCACAGCGAGGGAACCGCCAGAAGGCCCTCAGCGCGGGACCTCAGTGTCTGGGCAGAAAGATGAAGGTGGAGACGCTCTTTCAGGTATACTGGACCGAGGCCGTTTAGGGTTTTAAGGTCAGTTGTAGTTTCCGGGTCACCTTCAAAGGTAGCCCCACTTTCTGAGAGAGAGAGCCCAGGGGTCTGAATACTCACACCCCCCCACTTTCTGAACACGGCCCAGGAGGAAGGAGCGGAACCACTGTATAACAGTGCCCCCAGTTTTGAACAAAGGTCACTCACAGGTGTGCTCCAGCAATTCTGACATTTCAGAAGTTATTATCTCCCCTGTAATTATCTAGATCACTATAATTTATTCACATGCTCAAAGCTCCAGTGATTTCTGAGAAGGCAGATGGGGAAGGAAATTCAAGAACTGAGAATGAAATGGATATAAGTAGTCTAGTAAATCCACAGGCAAGTAAAACTAATAACAACTGAGAGGCAGGCAGGGCTTTGTCATTTTAATCACATTTCTTTATTCCTTATACAGGTGTTCATATTGCTGTTTACTAATTGGAATCCAAGCAATGATTTTTTCTCACAGCTGAAGGTAAAGATAACCTGGACACATGTCTCTTGTAGAAACCGTTGGCAAAGTCAGCTACCACTCAAGCCATTTGGTTTAATTCAAGTTGATAGGAGTGTTGATGATACAGACTAAGAGACCTGAGATAGACCATGGGTCGGGGGAAATTGACTGCCAAGGCTGTGCTTCTTCTTTTTTTGCTGCTGCTGCTGTCGAGCATGGTGTGCAAAGTGCATAATGTTAAGTGCGTGAAAAGTGAGCCTGTATATATTCCACATGAGTGGCATGATCCTGGTGATTTCTTCATCGGTGGGATGGCATCTCATATACATTACATTTCTCCAAAACCCTTGTTCAACAGAAAACCTCATCAGTCCTATATTAATATACCATTGTAAGTCAATGCTCTTATTATTATTTTTATTACTGATTTTTTATTTGAGACTGAGGTCAAAAGTTCTTTGCTTGATTTGAAGAACAGGAATAGAATATTTTGGAAAATCGTGTGCTTGGGGACAGTTCTTTTTTGTTTCCTCTCTCATAAGCCAGATGGTTTAATCTAATGATTATGCATCTGTGTACAGTTGTACCTCAGGTTAAGTACTTAATTTGTTCTGGAGCTCCATTCTTAACCTGAAACTGTTCTTAACCGGAAGCACCACTTTAGCTAATGGGGCCTCCTGCTGCCGCCGCTGCACAATTTCTGTTCTCATCCTGAAGCAAAGTTCTTAACCCCAGGTACCATTTCTAAGTTAGCAGAGTCTGTAACCTGAAGCATCTGTAACCTGAGCTACCACTGTACACAGCCCTTGCATCAAAAATGACTATTGTATATAATGTGTTGTAATACTTTTTCATGTTGTATTATTCTGATTCCCTTTTAGTGACTATTTGTTAAGAACGTGAAATGCTCAACAAGTGAATATAGAAGATGCCTCTGGGAAACGGGCATTTTAAAGCATTAACCTTTTATGATCCAATCATTCTCCACTCTGGTTGCAGCACACAGCTGCTGAGTTTTCAAATTAGAAAAGGGAGCATGTAGTGGGTAGCTTTTTTATTTCACTAAATTTGCACACATCCAGACACATTATGCCTATAGTTCTACATTCCTGGGGTGAGCCACTTGCAGCCTTAAGACTGCTTCATGACCAAAACCTCATTCCACATACATGGGATTTCGAAGAAAAAATAAGAGAGAGATTTAAAAAACTGGGTGGAAGAAAAATAAGAACTTCTTTGCGTGGAAGGCATGTGCATTTTATGTTTGGTTGTTGTTGTTTTTTTTTTAAAAAAATCTTCAAATCCAGATATTACAAGTTCATTTTCTCTTTCATGCAAAAAGTCCATAAGAAGTTTCCAATCTTTAATAAATGTCAATAATGATTCCCCCCCCCCAATTAAGCACATTATCTTTGCCATCTCAGCTAAGTCCAATAATTTTATCAACCATTCCTCTATAGTAGGCATGGCTGTATCTTTCCATCTTTGTGCATATAAGAATCTCACAGATTTAATCATATACTGTAATAATTTCCCATAGTATATGTATCCAATTATGTATCTATCCAGTTATGTATCCAATAACCCTAAAAGAAAAAGTTCTGGCTTCAATTGGATATTAACCTTTAAAATCTGCTGTATCAATGTATGCATTTGTATCTATTATTTTTAAAGCTTTTTTACATGTTCACCAAGCATAATAAAATATCCCGCCATGTTCTTGGCACTTCCAGCAAACGCCTTTGTATATTCTGAATAGTTTCTCTGGAGGTAAGTACCAATGATACATCATTTTATAAAAATTATCTTTCAGATAATAACACAATGTAAACTTTAACCCTTTAGTCCACATATATTCCCACTGTTACATCTTTATATTACAACTTTTTTTTTGCACATTTAATCATACATGGAATGGACAAATAGTGTGCTAAAATGATTTAATTCTTCCATCAAATAACAAGGAACTTTATTTGCAGTGTGGTGACAAAGTTCTACCAACACATCCTTGCCTTGGTGTTTACCATTGATGAGATCAACAAGAATTCAAAGGTTTTGCCCAATGCCACTCTTGGGTTCCACATCTATGACAGCTACTCCAATTCAAGAATGACCTACCGCACCACTCTGGATGTGCTCTTTAAATCGTATCGTTTTGTCCCCAACTACAAATGTGGTATTCAGGAAAATGTCGTAGGAATCATCGGAGGAATGAGCTCTGATACCTCCTTCCGCATGGCAGACATCTTAGATCTTTACAAGATTCCGCAGGTAGAATCTGAGCATGGGGATTTCTCTTAGTTGTCCACATGCCTCTTTCAAATAGGAATGTGATGATTCAAAATGACAAAGTGGTACAATGGAAACAAGTAAAATAAGCTGAAAGTATATTTGAGTTTTATGTGAGAGGAGGGTAATTTGAAAGATTGTGTGTTGTGAAAGGTTTCTCTAAAGGGATGAATATTATATTTAGAGGAAAATCTCACCCTGATTGCTTGTGTGGTGTGCATTTATGAACATAAAAGGTTGTCTGATATTGACATTGATATTGACAATATCAACTGATATTGACCATCTGGCTCAATAGCCCTTCAGACAGTGGGCATTCCCAGCCGTAATTGGATAGATGCTCAGGATGGAATCTCCTGTATGTAAATTAGACATTGCACCACTGAGCTCTGGTCCTTGCAATATTTTATGTGTTTCAGATACCAAGGAATATTGTTGTAATTGCCTGGTGTGTTCTGGTCCATGGGGTCACAAAGAGTTGGACACAACTAAATGACTAAACAACAACAATAACAATTATTGTAAAAAAAGAGTTGGTGATCTTACTGTAAGCAAATAATTAGGTAAATAAGAATATAATGAGCTACATTTAAAACTCTAAGATATCTCACTTTTTGGTGCTTTGTTCCCTTCTTTTTTCAGATTTCATATGGTTCATTTGAACTAAGATTGAATGATAAAATAAAGCATCCTTCCATTTACCATATGGTTCCCAATGAAGGCCTTCAGTATCAGGGAATTGTCCAGTTACTTCTGCATTTCAAATGGAAATGGGTAGGACTTGTAGTTGTGGATGATGAAGGTGGAGAAAATTTCTTGCAGACTATGGAGTCAATGTTTTTGAAGAATGGAATCTGTTCAGCATTCACAGAAAGAGTTATAAAAAACATGAAATTCTCCCCTAAGCTACCTGACATTGTGTATGATGTGAAGAGTATTTTACCAAGTTTCTTGCGGAACAAAGCCAAGGTGATCATTATTTACGGAGAAAATCCAACTATTGCATGGTTGGGATGCATGATAACGGGAGCAATGATGGGTCAAGTAGTATTTCCTCACTACAAAAACCTGTTATCTACAGCAAAAGTGTGGATAACAACAGCCCAAATTGATTTTACATGGCATGCTGTTCAAAAAGTTATTGACAGTGATATACAAATGTTCCATGGTGCTATCTCCTTTGAAATTCACTCAAAGGAGCTGCAGGGCTTCCAAGAATTTCTTCAGATTGTAAATCCTTTGTGGGAAGATGGAGATGGATTTATCAAAGATTTCTGGGAACAAGCATTCAGTTGTTCACTTTCAAACTCCTCTGTGTCTACATTCCTTGTTAATCCATGTACTGGAGAAGAGATGCTGGAGACCCTTCCTGCACCTTTTTTTGAAATGAGCACAATGGGTCACAGCTACAGTATCTATAATGCTGTCTATGCGTTGGCATATGCCTTACATATCACATATTCAGCTAGAACCACACGGGCAAGAACAGAGGCCAGGAGCAGACTATTTCATCAGTCTGTGGAAGCCTGGCAGGTAATATATGGAGAATCCAGTGTCCATGCACATTTTCATTGTCACATGTAATGCTGACAGATTGAGCATGTTCTGGAACTTTGTACCTCAAGGATAATAAATCTTAAGTCATTTTATTTTATCAAAGATGGAATCAATTTGTAAAAAAAAATCTTTTAAAAAAGTAGATGATGCAGAATTTCATAAGCAACACACTAACAACGTGCATTTAAGGAGTGATAACTAAGTATGCAACCTATCAGTTATAAAAATGCAGACTTTAGGGCTAATCATTTTAGGTACAACAATTGTCCTAGCAGATGAAGGGTCATACATCTTTTTCTTTAAAGAGGATACTATTGTTCCTTGCAAGAACTGAATCAGTGTCTGGAGATGAAGATGGAGTAGCAAGAGGGCCGACAAAATGAAGCTGAATTATGACAAGATGGAGGTGATTTTTCTTCCATGGATCTTTTTGGAAGTTCTCTTGTCATCATTTTTAGTGGTGGAATTTGCATTGCACCATTAGGTGCCATACTCTTCCTGTATTGGTTTCCAAAGTGTGGACACTCTCCATTACGTTTAAAGAGACTAATTCTGAATTCTGAAAAGATGGAGGTGATGTTGGCAGGTGGTTCTCCTAGCCAGGAGAACCAGGTATTGTTTTCAGAAGCACAAGTCGCTGTAGTGGCAAGGAGTGTCTTTTTCCAGATGAGGCTAGTTCACCAGAGGTAGCTATTCCTGGACTAAGATTGCTGGGACAGAGTTCTGCATGCTGTAATAACCTCCTGTCTTGAAGGAGTCTTCAGGCCAGTAGCCAATAGACATAACCTCCATGCAGAACAGGTGTTTTGTAGGAACTGTACCTGTAAGCTATAAGTTACCACTGGTGATTGTTGCTCACTGTTGCTCAGAACAGTGCCAACTGCTAATTAATACCTGGTGGTGGAACTTACTCATCTTGGAAATGTGTGTGGCCAATTTATTGATGGCCTTCAGTTGATGCATTAACACCCCCCCCAACAACATTGTCCCAGGCTTCTCAAGGGCTTATTTAAACCTGCTGTGCACTTTTAATTTTAGTAAACTGCTACTGGGTTTGGTTTTGCTTTCATTATCAATTTTACTGTTAGGTTGCTTTATTTTTGTGATAGAAGCCACTTCACAAAAACATTTGGTGAAAAGCAGTTTAGAAATGTTATGAATAAATATTTGTAACCTGATTTCTCTTCCATGGATCTTTTTGGAAGTTCTCTTGGCATCATTTTCAATGGTTGAATGCACGTTGTTCCATTAGGTGCCATACGCTTCCTGTATCGGTTTCCAAAGCGTGGACACTCTACATTGGGTTTAAAGGGACTATTACAACACTTTATAAAAACCATGTTGATCTTCTTATTGTCCCACTTAGCTTCACTCATTCCTTCGGCTGATCTCATTTAACAACACGGCTGGAGATGAAATTACATTAAATGAACATGGAGAGCTGGCATCTGGCTTTGATATTACAAACTTGGTCACATTCCCAAATAAATCTTACATCAGGGTTAAAGTGGGAAGTCTGGGTCCACAGGCTCCTTCTGGCAAAGAGCTTGTCATTGATGCGGGCAGAATCAAATGGAACAGAGATCTTGCACAGGTGGGAAAATAGCAGTACAGTCTCTCAAATACCAAAATTCATAGTCATCAGATGAAATGGCAGGGAAATAGATGTAATGAAAACAAAGGAACCATTGCTTCATACAAATGAATCCAAAATTCACTGGAATGTCACTAGCTGCCTTCTAATACCACTAATCCTGCCTTCACGTGTATGCACATATCCAACTCTTTGTGTTCACTGTTGGCCTGCAATTAAAATGAGAATGGCAAGTAGTAGACAGAGCCCTTTCAGTGTTGGCTCCTGGTAGGGTTGTGCACAAGTCAATCCCTGCCAGGAAAGGCACTTGCAAAGGAACACCCTGCATAATTGAAAATGGAAGGATGTCAAGATACCCTAATTGACTCAAGTGCCAGTGATATTGGACTTAAGCTTAGGTTGTGGCCAGGACCTGATGTGAGGTGTGTTGTTCCTATTATTGGGATCAGTAACCATACGGCTATCAAGAGGCCCTTGCAGAGCTTGACCGAGGTCCAGGGCAATCAAATTCACCATATATGTAACTGCACAATGGCCAAGAAAATGCAATTCGATCCTATTTAACTTGAAAAGAAAAAAAATCTGAATAATGGGGGATTGGCAAACAGGGAGTTGAAAGGGAATATTATTTACACACAGCCATCTGCATCACCTCTCTCTATATGCTTGCTGATATATTGAAAGTACTCTTCCAGAGTTATTCTTGCAGAAGCTCTGCTGGTTCTGCTTCAGGAAGATATGTTCTTCTCCATGCTTAGTATTTCAAGCATTAACAATGTTTTCCCTCGGCTTTCCCAAAACATACATTAAGCAAACCAGACTGTAATTTCAAGGGTATATGATGTGGATAGAGAGAAGTTTCTCTCCCCCCCCTCTATAATGGGAGCTCAAGAATGGCCACCAATTCAGATGCCTTTGAAATCGAAGACAATATTCTCATGGCCTACTAACCTTCATGACTACGTTCTATTTCCACAATCAGAAGCAGTATACTTCTGAGTGCCTGAGCATGTATAGTCAGGTTGTGCTTGCAGGCTTCCCATTGGTTGGTCATTGTGAGGACAGCATTCTAGACTAGATGGGTCTCTGGTCTGATGCTGCAAGGCTCTTCTTACAGTTTTAAACTTTGGATAGGTACCACCCCTTTCGGAGTGTAATTCTCACTGTCCTCCTGGTCATGGGAAGAAAAAGAAGGAGGGAGTGAAATTTTGCTGCTACGATTGTGCTCCATGTCCAGAAGGGATGTACTCAAATGAGAAGGGTAAGAAAAGTCATTAAGATACTCCAAATCATACGATTTATTGCGGTAAACTCTGAGTAGTTCTTTTTCAAGTTTACCATCATTCATTATTCCTATGTGTGTTTGTTTGGGATGTATGTTAAAACATAGTTTTATTATTTCACATTTATATATCACATTCATTATCATGAGGAACGTTTATTTCGAAACATGGGCGTTACATTTTAGCATCAAGCTCTAAGATCATTGTGATGAAAAAATGGATGTTATCAAATAAGGTGATGATGTTAGCATCAATATATCACCACCACCATAAACTTTTATTGCACTAGCCAAAGACCATGACACCATCCAAAAACATCAACATCTACAGTAAAAACTGGTGGAAAAAAGCTCTCCAGCCATTGAGCAAATCTAGGCCATTAATCTGCCCAGACACTGAGGTCCAGCAGAGAGGGCCTTCTGGTGGTTCCCTCACTGCGAGAAGCCAAGTTACAAGGAACCAGGCAGAGGGCCTTCTTGGTAGTGGCATCCATCCTGTGGAACGCCCTCCCACTAAATGTCAAAGAGAAAAACAATTACCAGACTTTTAGAAGACATCTAAAGGCAGCCCTGTTTAGAGAAGCTTTTAATGTTTAATAGACTATTGTATTTTAATATTGTGTTGGAATCCGCCCAGAGTGGCTGGGGAAACCCAGCCAGATGGGTGGGGTATAAATTATTATTATTATTATTATTATTATTATTATTATTATTATTATTATTATTATTATTAATGTAAAACACTTTACACTGCCCTCAATAAGAAACATACACATCAGCTAAAAATGCCTCTCAGCTAACAATGAAAAAAATAGACCATGCCTGCAGCTACTTCATTCATCACCCTGTAATTCCTGCCTTGTACAGCATGTCGGTGGCTTCACATTTCTCCCCTCCATATAGGCTGGGCACCAAGTAGTTCCTCCGCAAGAGATATGATGGGGAAGCAGGGGTATTGTTTATGCAGGTATGCATTAATTTTAAATCCCTTGCTATTGCAATGAAATTGAGAGGACACAGTTTTTATGCATTATATTTCTGGTATGTCTGTAGAGCTGGGTGAGACTGAACTACTGGATATTCCTTGGGTTGTTTTTTTAATTGGCATGCAGTGCATCTTTCCCTCCCCAGAAACTTGCATCCATTGCCCAGAAGATAAGCATTCAAACAAGGACCACAATCACTGCATCCCTAAGATCTCAAATTTCCTAGCCTTTGATGACACTTTGGCTATTGTTTCAACTTCCTCTGCACTTCTATTGTCTCTTGTCACAGTTCTGGTGCTGGGCATCTTCATTAAGCACCAGGACACTGCCATAGTCAAAGCCAACAACAGAAGTCTAACCTACATTCTCCTCACCTCCCTCCTCTTGTGTTTCCTCTGCTCTTTGCTGTTCATTGGAATGCCCAATGAGGCAACTTGCCTTCTCCGACAAACAAGTTTTGGCACCATCTTCTCTGTGGCCCTCTCTAGCATCCTGGCCAAAACCATCTCTGTTGTTTTGGCATTTATGGCTAGCAAACCAGGATCCAGGATGAGGAATTGGATGGGAAAGAGACTGGCTTATTCCATTGTCCTTTCCTGCTCCATTGTTCAAGTATGGATCTGCGTTCTCTGGCTGGCAACCTCTCCCCCATTCCCAGATTTGGACATGCACTCAATGACTGAACAAATTATACTGCTATGTAATGAAGGATCCGTCACCATGTTCTATTCTGTGCTGGGCTACATGGGCTTCCTGGCCACTGCCAGCTTGACTGTGGCCTTCCTAGCCAGAAAATTGCCTGACAGTTTCAATGAAGCCAAGTTTATCGCCTTCAGCATGCTGGTATTTTGCAGTGTTTGGCTGTCCTTTGTTCCAACTTACTTAAGCACCAGAGGAAAATACATGGTGGCAGTGGAGATTTTCTCGATCTTGGCTTCCAGTTCTGGTTTACTGACTTGCATCTTTTCCCCAAAATGTTACATAATTCTGGCAAAGCCTGAGCTCAACAACAGAGAACATCTTATACGAAGAAAGAATTAAATAATAGTTCTATTTGCATTTTTATCAATGTTATTGAAATCCTACATAGAATCATAAAGGAAGTGTAAATGAGTTGGGACCATGTGAAAGAATCAAACTATTTCAGCAATTTTGTCAGTTTTTTTGGATGAGTTATAAAAAAGGGTGCCTTTTATTTTAGGGGCTGATGAGAGAAAAGCTCCCAGGTGGATATAAGGTTCAGTTAAAGAAATATGTTTCAGTAGGAAATAGTAACATAAGAACTCTACTGCCATTCTGATTGGGTGAGAGGCTGAATGGTAGAGCAGACAGAACATTTAAGTGTAGGTATTAGGAACTTTAATGAGTGTTATAATTGTTGTTAGAGTGGATAGACTCGTATAGTTCCTTGTGCATGAAATAAAATTTTAAGTACTGTTATTCTATAGGAAGCATGAGCTATGGATTTTTACATGCATAATTTATAGATAAATCTCTGCACATCAATACTGGAGGGTCGGATTCTTGCTTAATTTTAACTTTGAACAATTTTTACACTGCTTAACACATCCCTTTTTCCAATATATAAAGAATAAGTTTATTGCGCTAGCAAAGACCATGACAAAACCATACAAATGCAGGCAATATATTCATAATATAATGCAAAACACACAGAAACATGTGTTGCAAGTAAGAATATAAATGGGGAGTCTTCATGACTACATACAGTGTATTTCAATTTTGACCTCCGAATCCCCCTTAGAATTTACTATTTTTTACCCCAGTTCCTTCTTCCTAATCTTTCTTGTTACCATCACAAAAAGGGCCACTTTATGAGTCACTAAGGTGTTAGAATCACTCAACAACTACAGAAACCTCTTTGCCAAGGAGAGACTGCTTTCCTGAACAAACAGGGAATTTGGAAAGCATCTCCTAGGCTCTCTGTATAATAGGCAATATAACAAATAATGAATAATGAATGCCCACATGTACAAAGTCTATCTGTTTATGAAACCTTGTTATAATACCCAACTGGCACAGTTGAGGGCATTACTTGGAAACACAACTCAATGAAGGTAGATCTTAATGGAACAGGCAAGAGTTTAGAAAATAACTGGCTCTATAATGCAAGATTTTTAAGAGTGGAAATCATGGAGAACATTTGGAAAATTTAATTGCTTGTAGGTCCCTTCTGGGGACTTTCACTACTATTCCTGAGGTCTTTAAGCAGAGGCTTGACAACCATATGTCAGGAGTGCTCTGATGGTGTTTCCTGCTTGGCAGGGGGTTGGACTCGATGGCCCTTGTTGTCTCTTCCAACTCTATGATTCTATGATTCTATGATTCCTTTCTCTGCCATTATGGAGCAAATGATTGAATCCAGAGAAACCAGGACTCTTTGTTATGACAGATGTTTGCTTCAGCTGTTTTACTACTAAGGATACAGCATAATCGTTGCAGATTATTTGACATGTAATTATCAAAATCACTACAATCAATTCACATGCTCAAAGACCCACTGGCTCTCTTGAAGGCAGCAGGAAAGCCCCAGGTCTAAAATGATTATAAGTACTGCAATATTCCATAGACCTCTAAGATTAGGGTCAGAGAGGGACAGGGCACTGCCATTTTGATCAGCCTATTGTCTTTCTCTATGTTGGTGTTTATATACTGGCATTCATAGCATGCTTTTATAACTGTGCTAAGGTCCAGTATAAAGTGGATAGTTGCCTTTTTAAAAAGCTCAATTGTCAAAGTCAGCTGCCACCCTAGCCATCTTCTTTAAATGAGGCTGATGCTAGCAATAGTGCTGTAGAAAGGAGGCTGGTGAGTCCATTTGTGGAGGGAAATTTGTCATCGGGATGTTTTTTCTGCTTCTCCTGCTGCTTTCAAACATTGAGTGCAAAATGCATGCTTTGAAATGTACCAGAAATGATCCTGTACATATTCCACATGAGTGGTATGAGCCAGGTGATCTCCTCATTGGTGGGGTGATGTCTCTTATCCATTATGTATCCCGCCCAGTCGACTTCACAGAACACCCTTCTCTGGTCTTGACTGAAATCCCACTGTAAGTCTTTAGTTTAATTTAGAGATTCTTAAGTAGGGCACATGACTGAAATGTTCATTGTCCACTTTGTTTCATTATCTTCTTGTGGTATAGAAATCCTCCCACACTTCTTTATTTGTTCCTTCTGTATGTCCCTTGCCTGATATGTGCTCCTCAAATCACTAATAATATTCAGGTCTTCATGAAGATTTGCAGTGTAATCCTTATAGATAATGTTTTTCATTGCTGACACCAACTCTGTCTGCTGTGTGGAGAGCCATCAGTCCCAGACTCTGGAGACTGTTGGGTGCCAGGAGAAAAACTGCCTCTACAGAGAGGTGCTTAGGACTTTTTTATTGATTTTCTGTAGGAGCTATTTTGAGTTGCTTTGGGAATGAACATGTGTGCCTCTCTCTGCTGTTGTGCATTGGTTTGACTTTCATTAGTGTCTTCACTTCTGATTGTGGAGACTTGAGTTCAAATTCCCACATAGTCAGGTCTTTTCCCAGCAGGATCTTGGGGAAACTCAGTTCTGGCACCTCTCATGTGGGTGCCATTTCTATTTTAAGAGAATGAGGGAGGCGTTCATGGTGAATTCTGGCGTCTCTTTTTCTAGAAAAATAGCACTGCATATACTTCATTTGGGGTATTCACCATATTTCTCAGTTTACAATCTGTGAAGACAGAAGGAAGGGGATAAACATGCATACCATCCTTGAACGAAAAGTTCATTGAATGAAAAGTTGTGTTTATAGCATAGGGAATAAATAATCAGATCTAAAGCTCACGCTATGCTGCTCTGGTTCCACCAAAAGCAGCTTAGTCATGCTGGCCACATGACCTGGAAAAACTGTCTGTGGACAAATGTCGGCTCCCTCGGCCAGTAAAGCGAGATAAGCGACACAACCCCAGAGTTGTTCATGACTGGACTTAACTGTCAGGGGTCCTTCACCTTTTTAAAGCTCACGCTAAATAATATTTGTATAGAGGAAGCTGCCTTATGTTGAGTGCGGTCATTGAACCATCTAATTTAGAATTGCCAAGATTGACTATCAGTCGTTCTCCAGCACACCAGAAAGGAGCCTTTCCCAACTAGAGACGCCAGGAATTGAACTTGGCAGCTTCTGCATGCAAAAGCATGCACTCAAAACCACTTTCTAAAGGCAGGTGGCAAAGGCACGTAGTAATAATTGGATGACAGCCCTTTATTTATTGAAAATGACATCTCACAGTTAACAATGTCAGCTAAGAGGGGGAATATGGACAGAAATCCAGCAAATGGAGTTTCTCCATCCTCAACAGCATGCAAATATACTTTGTACTGAAAAAGGCAGGCCTCATCTCCTTTGGTTTCTAATTCTCATTCATATATATATATATATATATATATATATATATATATATATATGCAGGTTTTGGTGTCTTCGGGTGTCTTCCCGTGTAAGAGTCGGGGTGTCTGTGCGACGTTTCGACGAGGTCTCACTCGTCATCTTCAGGCTGGTGCTTTCGGCTTCTTGTTACTGGAACAGAGCAGAATCTGGTGTTTGAGTTCCTATAAATACTGTTGAGGGGTGTGGTGTATAGCCTCCAACGTTCTGGGCAGAGAGGAAGTTCCTAGATTAGTGTGCCTTTTCTTCTTTTGTTCCTTAATTACTTGAGGGATATCTTGAGTGATTTCATGAGTGATATTCTGAATACCACTGGGTGGGTCATTAAGTGTAGATTAGTTGCTAAAGCTTTTGTGTCTTGACCTCTTGAGCTTGTGAAGAGTTTTTCTGAGAAGATGGCTGTGCTGCATTTAGTTGTGCTCTGGCTTGGCTTCGTGTATAGGGGCGAGCTGTGGTTTTGTGCCTTGTGCCAGCCAGATCTGTGTAGGGATTGCAGGGGGGTGCAGCATCCGGAGGTGCCACTATAGTTTGGCTACTGGATGGAGTATGTAATATGTCTGTGGAGAGGGTCTGGGTTTGGGTCTGGTGTGGTTGATTGGTGACGGCGTTCTGTGTGCCTCTGGTTCTGGTGTCGGTTTTTGTGGGGAGGGCTAATTTCCAGATGTCTGGCAGGCGGGACGTGTCTGTTGCCAGACATCTGGAAATTAGCCCTCCCCACAAAAACCGACACCAGAACCAGAGGCACACAGAACGCCGTCACCAATCAACCACACCAGACCCAAACCCAGACCCTCTCCACAGACATATTACATACTCCATCCAGTAGCCAAACTATAGTGGCACCTCCGGATG
The DNA here is from genome assembly GCF_965113315.1 of Podarcis vaucheri. Lineage (NCBI taxonomy): Eukaryota > Metazoa > Chordata > Lepidosauria > Squamata > Lacertidae > Podarcis > Podarcis vaucheri. The sequence goes on from NC_138751.1 coordinate 12,030,554, forward strand.
CTGCACCCCCCTGCAATCCCTACACAGATCTGGCTGGCACAAGGCACAAAACCACAGCTCGCCCCTATACACGAAGCCAAGCCAGAGCACAACTAAATGCAGCACAGCCATCTTCTCAGAAAAACTCTTCACAAGCTCAAGAGGTCAAGACACAAAAGCTTTAGCAAATAATCTACACTTAATGACCCACCCAGTGGTATTCAGAATATCACTCATGAAATCACTCAAGATATCCCTCAAGTAATTAAGGAACAAAAGAAGAAAAGGCACACTAATCTAGGAACTTCCTCTCTGCCCAGAACGTTGGAGGCTATACACCACACCCCTCAACAGTATTTATAGGAACTCAAACACCAGATTCTGCTCTGTTCCAGTAACAAGAAGCCGAAAGCACCAGCCTGAAGATGACGAGTGAGACCTCGTCGAAACGTCGCACAGACACCCCAACTCTTACACGGGAAGACACCCGAAGACACCAAAACCTGCATTCCTGTACCCGTGAAAATCTACGAAAGCATATATATATATATATATATATATATATATATATATATATATATATATATATATATATCACCACAGATGGCCACTGGAAAAGGGATGTAAAATCACCACAGATGGCCACTGGAAAACGTGTGTGTGTGTGTGTGTGTGTGTGTGTGTGTGTGTGGTTAAATCATTCCATGATGGAAATTAATTCAAGGTGAAAGTAGATTTTTAATCATTCTTATCTTGAATAAGTTAATTCTAAAAGAAAACTGCAAACTACAGCAGCACACAATTAAAAAACAATTGTTCTGCTTTTACTTGCCTTTGCACCTTAAGAGGCAACAAAATGCTGTGAAGAAATACACACATTGACTCATTTCACACGGTATGTTTATTGGATATATTCAGCAGTAAGTGCTGACTAGCAAAGAGGTATACTATAGAATAGAAATAGATTCATTAAAGCAGTCTAAAAGGTAATAGATTTTTGGACCATTTGTATCAGGAAACAGCTTGTTAAGCTGAGCTAGGAAAAAGGGCAGCAAAGCATTAGACAAACACTTGCTATCTTTCTTTGTTCTTGCAATTGTTCTACAGACTTTAGCAGAAATTTTGAAAATTAAGAAAGTGGAATTTAGGGAAATGCTTGAGCTAATCAATACAGAAATATACAGCATCTATGTTACGAATATGGTTTGGTTTAAAGCCTAATCCAAACATTCCCTTAGTTATGATGTACAGTGATACCTCGGGTTACATACGCTTCAGGTTACATACGCTTCAGGTTACAGACTCCACTAACCCAGAAATATTAGCTCAGGTTAAGAACTTTGCTTCAGGATAAGAACAGAAATCGTGCAGCGGTGGCACAACAGCAGCAGGAGGCCCCATTAGCTAAAGTGGTGCTTCAGGTTAAGAACAGTTTCAGGTTAAGAACAGTCCTCCAGAACGAATTAAGTTCTTAACCCAAGGTACCACTGTACAAGTATGAAAGCACATTACTGGAAAAGCTAGCCACAATACATTTTACTTTTTTTCTAGTACAGTAGTACCTCGGTTTACGAACTTAATCCGTACTGGAAGTCCATTCTTAAACCAAAACCATTCTTAAACTGAGGCACACATTCCCCAATAAGGCCTCCCACTGCCGGTGCGCTTCCACCATTCGGATTCTGTTCTTAGACTGAGGTAAAGTTTGCAAACCGGGACACTATTTCCGGTTTTGAGGAGTTCTTAAACCGAATCGTTCGTAAATAGGACTGTTCTTAAACCAAGGTACCACTGTATAACTAAGTTATTGCTCATCTTGCTTTTTATCAGCTGAGCCTTTGAGATCTAGAGTAGATAAATAGTGTGTTAAAATGACTTTGTGCCGTGTTTAATGCACCCACGAAATAGCAAGTGACTTTCTTTGCAGTGTTTTAACCAGGTTCTACCAGAACATCTTGGCCCTGGTCTTTGCTGTTGACACAATCAATGACAATCCTAAGATCTTGCCCAATGTTACCCTTGGGTTCCACATCTACGACAGCTACTCTGATTCAAAAATGACCTATCGAACCACTCTGGACCTGCTTTTCAAATCGAATCAGTTTGTTCCTAACTACAAATGTGGCATCCAGGAAAATATAATTGGAGTAATCGGAGGACTTAGTTCCTTTATTTCTTCACGCATGGCAGATATCTTGGGCATTTATAAGATTCCACAGGTAGGATCTGAGTATGAGGGCAAATTTGCCACATTATTCTCCCCTTTCTTTCCAGTGCAATTTAAGTACCAGTTGATGTAGAAATAGAAAAGGAGCTGTAATATTTGGAGTTGCATTGCATTATAAAACGCCTAACTACCTAAGAGACTTTCTCAAAACAGCTTTTGGAGGAATTAACTGTTAAGATACTGCTTATGAAGAAGCACAAGTCAGGAGATGGCAAGGATAAGACATGGTTCAATTGCAAGTACTTCATGCCTTTACAGATGCAATAAAGTTAGAAACCTCTCGCAATATTAACACCCAGGGGAAATTTACTGTATCTTACTGTTACTGAAAAGCTGCCCAAACGTGTTTTGTTTTTTATAAGAACATAAGATCAGAACCTATTTTATGTGTCTGCAATACCTGGATCTATTTGATGTTAAAGGATATTGTTTTTATAGTGTACAGCACTTAAGATACTTTTTAAAAAAATGAATGAATGAATGGTCATGGCGACAGTCTTGGTACATTTTAGCTAATGACTACCTGTTTTGCTTACAACGGTCTGTTAATCAGGAAAGTGTTGACTATTTTGGGATTTATTTATTTTTGAAATGTTCTAGTATAGATGGTCATTGATCACAAGAGATTAAATTGTCTTGTAAATATTCTAAATGAAAAAGTAAAATATCAAAATATTTAAATATATGAGACTAGAATGCAGAAAGGAGCAAATAGATACTCCTTACCCATTCTCAATTGTCTGGCTGTTCCTCTCTTCTTGCAGTTTTCTTATGGCTCATTTCAACCAGCAGTGAATGATCTAATCACCGGTCCCTCCTTTTATCGCATGGTTCCCAATGAAGGCCTTCAGTACCAGGGAATTATCCAATTGCTTCTCCATTTCAACTGGAAATGGATCGGGCTCATTACAAAAAATGATGAAAGTGGGGAACATTTTTTGAAGATATTGGAGCCAATACTCTCCAGGAATGGAATCTGCTCAGCATTCACAGAAAGAGCTGTAGAATATATGCATGTTGCCACAATAAATCAATTTAAGAAGTATGCAGAGAGTATTTGGCCAATCCTTGGTGTAAGCAATATCAGAACTGTTGTCATACATGGAGAAATTTCATCAGTTATGTGGTTGGTTTGCATTATAGGGTCAGCCAGAATAATGCAAGGACTTTTTCTTGAATATAAAAAGAGGCTCTCTGAAGCAAAAGTGTGGATTACCACAGCCCAAATTGACTTCACATTACATCACTTACACAAGTTAATAGATATTGAAATTCAAGTTTTCCATGGTGCTATCTCCTTCTCAATTCATTCAAAGGAGCTACAAGGCTTTCAAGAATTTGTTGACACTATCCACCCTTCTTGGTCAGAGAAAGATGGTTTTATCAAAACTTTCTGGGCACAAGCATTCAGTTGTTCATTTTCAAACTCCACATTCCTCTCTAACGCATGTACTGGAGAAGAGAGGCTGGAGAGCCTTCCTGCACCATTTTTTGAAATGAGCATGACCGGCCACAGCTACAGTGTCTATAATGCTGTCCATGCTGTGGCACATTCCTTACATACCTTGCAGTCCTCTACATCGAGCCACAGATCAATGGAGGCCATGGACACACTGTCTCATTGGAATGTAGAACCGTGGCAGGTAATGTTTCCTCACAACTCAATTGTGTATACCCAACCACAGGACAATCGTTTGGCATGCAGTAGCCAATGCCAATGACCAATTTCTCTTCCATGAATTCTTGTTCAATGTTCTCTTAGCATTACCACCATGGATAAATCTTATTGTTGTTGTTTTAAATCCAACTAGAAGTTGTTCAAGTTTTTCATGGAAAATAAAACAATCAACCATCATGTCTACATTGAGTGCACACTTCTTAATTTTTTGCCACACTGTGATCTATCATAACGGCATAAGTCTGGAATTCATGAATACTTTGTTTCGTACAAAAAACAAATATAAATTCATGAAAGAAAATTACAGTGCTACCTCAGTTTAACAACAGTCCTGTTTATGAACAATTCAGTTTACGAACTCCACAAAACTGGAAGTAGTGTCCCAGTTTGTGAACTTTACCGCAGTCTAGGAACAGAATCCAAATGGTGGAAGGGCACCAGCGGCGTGAGGTCTCATTAGGGAAAGCATGCCTTGGTTTAAGAACAGTTTCGGTTTAAGAACGGACTTCTGGAATGGATTAAGTTTGTAAACCGAGGTACCACTGTATATGTAAAATTCAGGTTGAATATTTCAACACCTGAACAATGCTTTGGTTCTGTCTCTTTCTGCATAGCTGCACTCATTTATTCAGAGGATCTCCTTCAACAACAGTGCTGGAGATGAAATTACATTTAATGAACATGGAGAATTAGTAGCTGGATTTGATATTACAAACCTGGTCACTTTCCGAAATAACTCCTATGTCAGAGAAAAAGTGGGAAGGCTGGAACATCAGGCTCATCCTAGCAAAAAGATAATCATTAAGGAAGATGGAATAAAATGGCACAGAGGATTCACTCAGGTGGGCAATAGCAATTAATAATCATCAGGAAGCCATTTCTACCTTAACATTTGCTTCCACTTTATGTGTGTAAAGGTGGTGTCTCCCCTTTGCATTAACACTCCGGCACAGTCAGCGTCATATTTACAGTCTTTATTACATATGTACAAGATACAGCTACAGTTCAGGATTAAGTGTCCGAACCCATTGAGTCAGATTTGGGGAGCGGCTTCCTTCGATTCCCACGCCAACAAAGTAGGCGTGGGAATCACGTGAGATGTCTTTGACCCTTCCTCTCCCTCCTTTTCTGTGCTAATTTGAAAGCCCCCTCCCTTCCAGAGTCTGAGCTCCCTTCCTGAGCCTCTGGGCAGTTGAAGAGCTCTTCAGCATCCCTGAGCCCTTGCTTCGCCTCTTCTGTCACTTGCTCCTCCAAATTCTCCCTGACAATGTGTCACCTTGTTATCTCACGCTTGGACTACTGCAATGCGCTCTACGTGGGGCTACCTTTGAAGGTGACCCGGAAACTGCAATTAATCCAGAATGCGGCAGCTAGACTGGTGACTGGGAGTGGCCGCCGGGACCACATAACACCGGTTCTGAGAGATCTGCATTGGCTCCCAGTACGTTTCTGAGCACGATTCAAAGTGTTGGTGCTGACCTTTAAAGCGCTAAACGGCCTCGGTCCTGTATACCTGAAGGAGCGTCTCCACCCCCATCGTTCAGCCCGGACACTGAGATCCAGCGCCGAGGGCCTTCTGGCGGTTCCCTCATTGCGAGAAGTGAGGCTACAGAGAACCAGACAGAGGGCCTTCTCGGTAGTGGCGCCCGCCCTGTGGAACGCCCTCCCTTCAGATGTCAAAGAGATAAATAATTACCTGGCATTCAGAAGACATCTTAAGGCAGCCCTGTTCAGGGAAGTTTTTAATATGTAACGCTGTACTGTTTTTAACACTGATTGGGAGCCGCCCAGAGTGGCTGGGGAAACTCAGCCAGATGGGCGGGATATAAATAAATTATTATTATTATTATTATTATTATTATTATTATTATTATTATTATTATTATTATTATTCACCTTTAAATGTAAGGATCTTGTATTCCATTCCATTTGACTTTTGTTTTTAATAGCACACCATCTGGTCTTAAATAAATTCTGCAAACTTTTTCTAAATACTAACTGTTCCTTCGTAGACAGCTGGATCGAGGCGGGTCAAGGCTGCTGATTCTTCTAAATCTGTCAGCAGCTTTCGACATGGTCGATCACAAACTCCTGGACCACTGCCTTGCCGATGTGGGGATTCAGGGCACAGTCCTTCAATGGCTGCACTCATTTCTCTCTGGTCGGGGACAGAGGGTGGCGCTGGGGGGGAATTGTCATCGCGCCACTCCTTGGTGTGTGGAGTACCTCAGAGTGCGATACTCTCCCCGATGCTTTTCAACACCTTTATGTGCCCCCTCGTCCAGCTTGTCCGGAGTTTTGGGCTGGGTTGCCATCAGTATGCTGATGACACCCAACTCTATTTGTTGATGGTTGGCCATTCTGACTCGGCCCCAGACACATTGACCAGATGTTTGGAAGCTGTGGCTGGATGGTTACGTGGGAGCCGGTTGAAGCTAAATCCTTTGAAGACAGAGGTCCTGCGGCTGGGACGGGATGATATGGGATTGGGGGGGCAACTCCCATCTCTTGCGGGGGCCAGCACCGTCCGTTAAGAGTTTGGGTGTAATCTTTGACACCCCCCTTTCCATGGAGGCACAGATTGCAGCTATAACAAAGGTGGCATTTTTCCATCTTTGCCAAGCTAAGCAGTTGGCTCCTTACTTCTCTCACCCTGACCTAGCCACTGTGATCCAAGCGACGGTCACCTCCAGACTGGATTATTGTAACTTGCTCTACGTGGGGCTGCCCTTGAGAATGACCCAGAAACTCCAGCGGGTGCAGAATGCTGCAGCGAGACTCGTTACGGGGTCTTTGCTGCGAGATCACATTCACCCGGTGCTATACCAGCTGCACTGGTTCCCGGTGGAGTACAGGATCAGGTTTAAGGTGCTGGTTTTAACCTTTAAAGCCCTATACGGCCCAGGACCCTCATACCTACGGGGCCGCCTCTCCTGGTATGTCCCACAGAGAAACTTACGGTCTTCAAATAAAAACATCCTGAAGGTCCCAGGCCACAGAGAGATTAGGGTGGCCTCAACCATAGCCAGGGCTTTTCCGGCTGTGGCTCCGATCTGGTGGAACACTCTGTCACAAGAGACTAGGGCCCTGCGGGACTTGACATATTTCTGCAGGGCCTGCAAGACAGAGCTGTTCCACCAGGCCTTTGGCCAGGGCACAGCCTGACTCCCTCCCTCGGCAATCTTCGCGGAGCTCTGGCCCAATGGTTGCCAGTGGCTTGATTTGAATTAATTTTATAATGAATGATTTTAGAGTATTGTGTTGTGTTGTACTGTTGTACTGTTTTATTGTTGTTAGCCGCCCTGAGCCCAGCTTCGGCTGGGGAGGGCGGGATATAAATAAATTATTATTATTTTTTATTATTATTATTATTATTATTATTATTATTATTATTATTATTATATCTTTGGATAGGTGCCACCCCTTTCAGTATGTAATGACATCTGCCATCCTGGTTACAGGAAGAAAAAGAAGGAGGGAAAGAAATTTTGCTGCTATGATTGTGTTCAATGTCCAGAGGGAACGATCTCAAATAAGAAGGGTAGGGCATGTAATCTTAAAATATACTAAATGATCCATTTTATCACAATTAAACGCGAGCAGCTTTTTGAAAGGTTGTTGTCATTAATCTTGTGGGTTTCTTTTTTTAAATGGATTTATGTATTGTTCTCATTGTTTTAATAATTACAATTATACTGAGGAGTTGGGCACAACCATAGTTTAAAGCCGTGTATCCATCCAGTTTCTCACCCAGTTAACATGACTTTTAACCATACTTTCTTCTTACTCACTGCAAAATGTTGCAATATTGACCTTCCCCTCAAAGCACACCATGTGATGTTAGCCAAATATCTATTTTCTGTGTTTAGTACATATGTCAGCTATTTAAGATATTTATGTAACTTTTTTTTGATACAGAAAAATATGGCTCATGTGCCCCTTGGCTGATTTTTCCTATCAAAACCTCCACAAATGCTGCCAAAAAATCAATGCACCCATTGTAATATGAGAGTACAGCAGTAGTGTTTTTCCACATGCAACCTTTATAAAAAATAGTTGGATAAATGATAGCTTCCAGAGATGTATTTTTCATGAGTCTGACCAGACTGCGGGGGGCAGTGGAAGACATGAGTGCCTGGCGTGCTCTAGTCCATGGGGTCACGAAGAGTCGGAGATGACTAAATGACTGAAAATCAACATGAAAGTGGAACTGGAAGTCTGTGAACCATTATACGCCACAGGGAAAATATAACAAGGGATAAAAAAAAAGTCTGAAAGACAAGGGAAGCTCTAGAGTGGGAGGGAACAGAAAAAAATATTTCTTTTTTTTAAAGAAAGAAGTTGTTTGGAGAGATGATGAAGGATATCAACAAATGAACTAGAGTTGCTCCCAAGATTTGGATGACTGCTGTATTGATTCCTGCATTTCAGTGTTTAGGATTGGGAATTATTTTTAAATTGTGATCTTTGTATGAAGGGTGGTATAGAAATTTAATAAATACATGAATAGAAACCTTTATAAAAATCAGGTGGAGGGATCCTAAAACTCCTCCAAAATATAGTGTCATCAATATAGAAATGTCCAGCTCCAACACTTAGCAGTAATTTTAAGGAATTTGGTCAGAAAATTTTTAAGCTTTCCTTTCTTAAAAAATGGTGGTTAGCTCATTTTGTAATAAGATTGTTTGTAACCCTGAAAACGATCTTGATTGTTCATAGTTTATCATAATTAATTTACATTATCAGGTGAAGAAACTTGTGCCAGTTGCCAAGAGGATCGTTACCCAAACAGAGGGCAGAATCAATGCATCCCTAAGATTCCAAACTTCCTTGCTTTTGATGAAACTTTAGCCATTATTTCAACTATCTCTGCACTCTTGTTGTCTCTGGTCACAGTTCTGGTGCTGGTTATCTTCATTAAGCACTGGGATACTGCCATAGTCAAAGCCAACAACAGAAGCCTTACCTATATTCTCCTCACTTCCCTCCTCCTGTGTTTCCTCTGCTCCTTGCTGTTCCTTGGAAAGCCTATTGAGGCAACCTGCCTTCTCCGACAAACTGCTTTTGGTATCATCTTCTCTGTGTCCCTGTCTAGCATCTTGGCCAAAACCATCTCTGTTGTTTTGGCATTCATGGCTACTAAACCAGGATCCAGGATGAGGAACTGGGTGGGGAAAAGACTGGCTTATTCCACTGTCCTCTCTTGCTCAATTATTCAAGTAGCGATCTGTGCTCTGTGGCTGGCAACCTCTCCCCCATTCCCAGATTTGGATATGCACTCATCAGCTGAAGAAATCATATTGTTATGTAATGAAGGGTCTGTCCTCCTGTTCTATTGTGTTTTGGGCTACATGGGCTTCCTGGCCATTGTCAGCTTCATTGTGGCCTTCCTAGCCCGAAAATTACCCAACACTTTTAATGAAGCCAAGTTCATCACTTTCAGCATGCTGTTATTTTGCAGTGTTTGGATCTCCTTTGTTCCTACTTATCTGAGCACACAAGGAAAGTACATGGTAGCTGTGGAGATCTTCTCCATTTTGGCTTCCAGTGCTGGATTACTGGGCTGCATCTTTTCCCCCAAATGCTTTGTAATTCTGGTGAGACCTGAGATGAACACCAGAGAGCAACTAATGCGAAAAAAAATATAAACAGTAGATGAGATTCTGTTTTAATTGATGAAAAAAATAAAACTATTTCCTTCAATTATTGTAGAGACTAATTGTTCCATGACAGAAATGGCTCTTTCCCCCTAAATTCAACCTGATTGTTGCAAAGCCTGAATTGAAGAACAAATTGTACCTTTCAGCATCTGTAGCTTCATTTATGTTATTTTTTATTCTACATAGGCTTATGAAAGAAATGTGAGGTGGGACCCTGTGAAGGAATGAATTCAGATTTTGCATCAGGAGGTTTGCTACTGTGGATTCATAACAGTGACCAAAAACATTGCAGAAATCATTCTCGACCATGAAGTTATCAAAATTACTATATAGTGGTACCTCGGGTTAAGAACTTAATTCATTCTGGGGGTCCGTTCTTAACCTGAAACTGTTCTTAACCTGAGGTACCACTTTAGCTAATGGGGTCTCCCACTGCTGCCGCAAAGTTTCTGTTCTCATCCTGAAGCAAAGTTCTTAACCCGAGGTACTATTTCTTAGGTTAGCAGAGTCTGTAATCTGAAGCATCTGTAACCTGAAGTGTCTGTAACTCAAGGTACTATTGTAATATGCCTAGAGCTCTAGTAGTCTGTTCTGTGTAGGACCACCTACTCCAACACTTGGTACCTTTAGATGCCACCAAGAGCTGTACCTTCCACCTTAAGAATTATACTACATATGATTTTATTTTGCTCTTATGTCACAAGGATTATTTTGAATGACACTAAATGGTCTATATTGGAAAGCTGCCATTTGTTTTTCTATTAACAATGGCATCTAGCTGATTTGTGACTGTTTCAATTAGTCCATTTTTAATTAGAGAGCAAGTGCAATGTATCAGTTAGCATGGAAAGCTGGGACTGGACAAATCTGGAATAGACTTTTCAGGTTGCTGGGAGACTCAAATTATAGTAAAGATGGAAGGAGCATGGGAGAACGATACAACCCAAACTCAGCTACTTTGAAGGTGGGTGGTATAACAATATAGAAATTAAATATTGTCTAAAATGAAGGGGTGGGGTCAAGTGACTGCTGAAGAATCCAGCGAGTCCCCCTCTCTCGCTGTGACAAGCTCCCTTTCCCCTGCTTTTCAAGAATGCACAGAGTAATGAGGAGATCAAAGCAGAGGCTAGAAGTATGCTGACACAGATGTGTGGGAAACAGCCAGGCGAGGAGACAACTTAGAAAATGTGGAAGACAGGGACCATCAGTCCTGGCAACTGCTCCATAGGGGCAAGACCTGCTGCGAAGCGTTGCTAAGTTGTTTACTTGAATAAAAAGTTAACTTCACTGACAACTGACTCTCCTTCTTCCTGCTTACCTGCATCTGACTCCAGCCCTGACAATAATTTATGTAATCAGATCATAATATTGTAGTTTGAGCTCAAGATCCAAATTTGTCCATTCTTATGAAGTACAAATCTAATTCCACTGAGAACCAGTGTGGTATAGTGGTAAGAGTATCAGATTGGACCTAAGAGACCAGGGCTTGAATCCCAACTAGACCATGAAGCTCACTGGATGACCTTTGGCTAGTCACTGCCTCTCAGTCTAACCTAACTCATGGGGTTGTTGTAGGGATTAATGGCAAAGAAGAGAACCATGTACACAACCTTGAGCCCCTGGGGGGGGGAAATGAGATACAAAATGTTGTGGCATAAGATAATGAGACAATATTTTCAAACACATGCTCTTTATTTCTGAAATGGACCTATGTGGAGATATATCTGTTCCAATATCTATAGAATAGTTAGCATGCAGAAAACATGTAGGTCACTTCCTCTCCTCAAATTAACTAGAAAATTACAATAATAATGATATTATAATAATTTATTATTTATACCCCGCCCATCTGGTTGGGTTTCCCCAGCTACTCTGGGTGGCTTCCAACAAAATATGAAAATACAGTAGTCCATCAAACATTAAAAGCTTCCCTAAACAAAAGATGCAAGTAGCTTTTGACAAGTTGCTAAAACAGATTTGCTACGTGAGATTAGCTTATCTGGCAGCTACTTGGCCTGACATGGCAGTCTGGAGTTACATATGTTAGAACATTTTTACACAACCTTTTTTCTTGTGGTTAGATAATGTCAATCGGGGGGAGGGGGGAGATCAAGCAAGCCCATGCAGAAAGCAGGGCTACCAGGTACACTTCCTCTGAGCCTTGTAGGGTTACGCCAACTGGGGGATCCCATCAGCGGCCTGCAAAATTCTTCAAATGGCCACTTGGAAATTTGAATCTGTCAGAAAAAGTCATAATTCATCACACAACTCAAAGAATTGCTTCAAAAAATTTCCTCTTAACAGCCAACACATTTCTGTATGCAAATATATTGAGTTCTCATTTCTTCACATAATTTTGTTAAAATTAAGAATCTTGACAACTTCATCAAGTACCTTTTGAAAAATGACTCTGGCATCTTCTTTGTAGCCAAAGCTTCTCATTGAATGAAACATTGGGTGCATTTCTTTAAAGGTGCTACAATCTCCACACAAGCAACAAGTTCAATGATTTCCCCTGACATAGCAGGAGCACCATTTTCCATATCTCTTTCTTTACATGCACAGCATACAAAGACTAGCATGAGAGCTTTGTTTGTAATAATAGTGGTTTCATAAATTTGCAATGAAAAGATGTTGCAAGTCTGGACCCTTAAAATGAGTCTGTTTTATAACACCAAACATATTGAACCTGTGACTTCCTGCATACAAGGCCGATTCTCAGGCCCTGATCAGTCTTTCATGTTTTTTCCTTATCCCGTGGACAAACTGTGATGATTTCCCCCTGCCTTTTTATTCACGTTATTTTAGGATTTAGATTGGGGAGGGGAGTTAGCCACCTTCCTTCCTTCCTTCCTTCCAAGGCATGTTGGTATTTCTTCTTGGCCAGCTGTGGATGCTGTGATCCTGACAACTTGTTGATGGAGATGCATGATAAAGAATACCACATGAAAATTTCTAAGAAGGATGTGGAGGTATTTAAATATTTATTTGATCTAGCATCATTTATTGTGTAAGTGTACTGATTGTTGTTTCTACTTTGTTTTTAAATGGCATTCTTACATTTTGGATGGTGGCCACACCATTCTAATTAGAACAAACTGGAACACACAATAGGCATGAGAAATGTCCGCCAGACTTGCAGCTGTTTTTAGTAATGTTTCATCTTCAGCTGCTCTTTTTTGTTGAGTTCAGGCCTGAGGACAATGATATAACATTTCGGGGAGAAGATACAAACCAGAATCCCAGCACTAGAGGCCAAGATGGAGAAGATCTCCACAGCCACCATGTATTTCCCTTTGCTGCTTAAGTAGGTTGGAACAAAAGAAAGCCACACACTGCAAAACACCAACATGCTGAAAGTGATAAATTTGGCTTCATTAAAAGTGTCTGGCAGCTTCCGAGCAAAGAAAGCCACAATGAAGCTGACAAGAGCCAGCAATCCCATGTAACCAAGAACATAGTAGAACATGTTGGCTGAGCCTTCATTGCATTCCACTATGATTTCTTCAGTCAGAGAGTGCATGTCCAGATCTGGGAAAGGAGGGTCAGTACCCAGCCATAGTATACAAATAATTGCCTGGATAATTGAGCAGCCTAGAATAAGAGCGGTTGAAAACCTTTTCCCAACCCACTTCCTTATCTTGGATCCTGGTTTGGTGGCCATGAAAGCGAGAACCACAGTGAGGGTTTTTGCCAAGACAGAAGAAACAGCTACGGAGAAGATGATACCAAAAGCAGTTTGTCGTAAATGGCAGGTTAGCAACTGGGGACGCCCAATGAAGAGCAAGGAGGAGAGGAAGCAGAGCAAGAGGGAGATGAGCAGGGTGTAGGTGACATTCCAGTTGTTCGCTTTGACGATGGGTGTGTCCTGATACTTGATGAAGATTCCAAACACCAAAGCAGTAGTTCCAGAAAGAGCCAGAGCCAAAAGTGCCAAGCTGATGCCTAAAGGTTCTTCATAAGAAAGAAAGTTTTCAACTTTTGGAAGGCACTGATTTCGCTCCTTGTTAGGATACTGATCTTCTTGGCAGTGGAAGCAATCATTCATATCTTGAATCGGGGGTATAAATAAGAGTAGCACATTATTCCAGATATGTAGAACTCTGGGTCTGGCTAAAATAAAGTTATTTACTGTGCATGATCATGGTGTTTCAATTTTTTAATACACTTTTTTACTCCATATATTTTCCTATAGTACATAGTATAGATCACACAGGATTATTGTACAGTATAGGAAAGATATTTCCTTCCAAGATTAAGTGTTTACATGTTCAACCATTACATTATAAATATACACACTGTCTCAAGGATAAGCCCCAGAGTTTGCAGTGGGGTTTATTTCTAATTATGTATGCATAGGATTGCAGTTTTGGTCTAAAGGGAAAGTAATTTCTATGCTCATGTGTAAACACTGCCAAGGAATCTGGATGGAGAAGTATTTCTTATCAAAAGCAATGTTTCACAGCTTACTAGCTGAAAGGAAACTGATACATTAACAGCAATAGTGGAATCATTTCCACTATTTCCCTAAATAAAGCTTAGCACCAAGGAAGGACTAAAGTACCAATGCTGTTGATATAATCTACTCAACATACCCATACCATCAAGGAGCTGCACGGTGCTTTCAAATTGACTGAGCTGGTGCTCTGATGAGGAACTAAGCTGGATACAATGAAGTATAAGATCTTCATTTGTAAAAAATGATGGTGCCGTAGTTCAACTCACATTTCTTGTCTGGGACAGCTCAGTTTCAGGCAATGGTGACTGAATGAACCATGAAAAAATGTGCAAGGACTGTATCTTCCTTGAATGAAAGACTATATTTGAATGCATATATTGAGTGCGACAATTAGATGAGCTTGCCCAGTGTTTCCATTCTGATTAAGAGTAGCTTTCCAAGATCTCAGAAAGGTGTATGTCCTGCCACCTGAGATCAGTTTAAATGTGGTTGGCAGGAAATGATCTTGGGATACTCTGCATCTATGTCCAGAAGCTAATGGGTGGATTGTGGTGGGCTTTGTTATTATCTTTTCAATCATAGGCACCGACTCTAGGAAGCCAAGGCTCTGTTGGACACCTCAATCTTTTTTTGAGGGAGCCAGACCACTCCCTATAGTTGAGGCCAAACACTGAGCTGGGCGTGCAGTGACATCAGGACATCACACAGTTTCAGGACGTCTTGCTGGGCCTCCTCAGTGTTACTCAGAATATGGTGCCTCTTTTTTAAACTATGAAATACTTGTTTCTCATACACACACAAAATTATTTGGGATCCTGTACTATCCCCCTCACTCTTGATATAACAAATTCCATCGCAGCATTAAGAACATGTTTTCAATAGCAATTATAGAATAGTGTGTTGTCTCCTACCTGTCTGGTTTGTAATCTTCCCTTCTGGACATGGAGCACAATCATAGCAACAAAATGGTTCCCCCTCTTTCCTTTGTCTGCTGTAACCTGGGCGGCAGTGGTCATTACACAGGGCAAGGGGTACAACCTGTTTTTAAAATAGATGGTAGAAACTGTGTTCTATTGTATTCTCATTTTGTTCTTTGACTTTGGATCAACAGGGTGTTCTATTGAAATGAGATTTTTTTGTCTATGGGATTGATATGACTGTAATACATTCTCAGTGCTGTTTTGATTGAGTTAAATTGTTTGTCCATCCTTATTAGTGGGAATGACCTGATTTGCTTGAATTCCATGGCTGTGGAAGATAAATGTCAATGATCATGGTTCTTTCTGGTTAATATCTTAGGCATATCAAGGCTAGTAAATCTGATAGGGAGGTGTTTAATTGTGAACAAATAATGGGAAATAGAAATTATACAAAATAAGAGTCGAAATGATTTGTGTGACTAATGTTGATTTCAGAGTGTAGTTGTCATTGTGGTGTTAGTATGTTACAGATATGTTGAGCAGTAGCTGCATGTTTAAAGATTTCATGGGGGGAGAGAGAATTTAGGGTTTTTTTATATATCGTACATGGGATGCAGAGGTAAATTCATTTTTGTTGATCAGGGAAACAGCAAACTCAATAGTGATTCTAGACAGTGAAAAAAAAGATTCCTTTGTGTGAAAGGGCAGGATATATATTTAATAACTAAATGAATAAATGAATAAATAAATGATGTATAGTTAACTGTCAACTGAGAGAAATATCAGTTAAGAAAGTCAGCTGATAACTGCCTTCCATTAGCCAACTGCCATTAGTTCTTGGTTCTATGATGGAGTCTTGGAATTTTAGTCAGCTAATCAGGACAGAGCTGCAGAGTAGTAATACTGGGTACCAGAATCAGCACAGTGGCATGTTCACAAACCATTCCTAAGCATAACAAGCCTCAATGAAGCAAACAATAATTTATGCAGCATAGTTTAATGAATTATCAAAATATCTAACTATGGACCTTAGAAGATGCAGTTGGATCCTACCTGGTTAAAACTCTGGTGCCATCTAATGATCTTCTCATTGATGGAGAAATCTCTGCCCAGTGGAGCTTGGGGATCCATTTTCCCGACTTTCACTCTTAAGAAGGACTTATTGCGGAAAGTCAACCAGTTGATAATATCAAATCCACCTTCTAGCTCACGTTTCTCATTAAAAAAGACAGTGTCCCCAACACTGTTGTTAAACAAGATATTCCTCAGGAAAGGTTGAAGCTACAGAGGAAGAAAGAGAATGGTAGATTGGGTAAAAATAGAGAACACACCACAAAGCTTCTGTTTTCTCATACTGCAATAAAATCAGACTATTTCTTGAAACCCCTGGTTTTCTTTCCTTTGAAGGAAAAAGCACATCCAGTAATGTCCAGTAATGACAGCTTCCTGAATCCATACTAGCTATTACCACCATCCCATTCTGTTATCTTCCTTGAATTCTGGGGAAGAAATTGGACAGCAGAAACACCTTCACATTTTTAAAGTTGTTTTTTTTTTGGTAACAGCTTTGCAACAAACTTTAAAAAAGTAAGAAACAGTAAGAAGCATTTGCAGCTTACATGCAGGCGAACATATACAGTGGTACCTCTGGTTGTGAATGGGATCCATTCCGGAGGCCCGTTTGCAACATGAATAGAATGCAACCTGCAGTAGCACGTCTGCACACATGCGGGTTGCAATTTGCTGCTTCTGAGCATGCTCGTGATGTCATTTTGCATGTCTGTGCATGTGCGAGCGGCGAAACCCAGAAGTAACCCTTTCTGGTACTTCCGGGTTGCTGCGGGATGCAACCTGAAAAAACGTATCATGAAGCAAACGTAACATGAGGCATGACTGTATGCACACACCTCAAATTATCTCATGTTTGCAGGTATGCAAGACAAAGAAATGGCTGCAAATTCTACAACCACTTAGAACCCATATAGAAGACGTATATAAGGGTGCATATTGCTGAAGGATAATTTAATAATGTTATCTGGCATGTGTGTGTGTGTGTGTGTGTGTGTGTGTGTACACATAATACAGAGAATCATACAAACTGCTGCTAGAATATTCATCTGTTCTAGCTTGAAGAAAATGAGAACACCATCCCTGGAAAAATGGATTATCAAGAATTCAGACATTGTATATATGGTTATGTCTTTAAAATCTGAAACATGCATTGACAGCATCTGGAAGATCATGTTTGTCAAATATTATTTCATATGTGAAGAGATGCAATTTTTATGAGCAATATATTTTTGCAGCTTATTATAACAGAACTTTGTACTAAGAGCCAATAATAATAAATGCATATAACGTGCAAGTCATTTCAGATACAAAGAGCTTAACGAAAAAGCAACAGCCCCTATGGATGTGGAAGTATGTGTCCGCACTCTCAATGCTGTCATCATACACATAGGCTTTTCATTTATATATATATATATAAAGAATTGCTTTCCATGTTAGACATTACCTGAAAATATTGTGGCTCATGAATTCCCACATAGTGCCCAAGCACCATCCCTCCATTTTTGGCTTTGGATACAAACAGGGCATGCAAAGCATGTGCCACAGCATAGACGGCATTGTAGATGCTGTAGCTTTGGCTGGTCATTTGCATTTCAAAAAGAGCCCCAGGAAGGCTCTCCAGCTTCTCTTCACCAGTGCAGGATTCCTCCTGTGTCTCCACATCTAGAAATTGGCAATCAAATGCCTGTTGCCAGAAGAAGCTGATAAAGCCATCAGCCTCAGAATGGGGATTCAGGTTCAGGAGGAAACGGTGGAACCCCTTAATCTCACTGGAATGAATGGCCAAAGATAAGGCACCATGGAAGTTTTGTATATCTAGATCTCTTTGAAATGTTTCTGATGAGAAATCAAAAAGGGCAGTGAGAACCCAGACCTTGTTTATTGGCCCCACATCAGAAATTGTAGCCGCTATCAGCAACCACTGCAAACACTTCATGGTGGAAGTGTCTGCATTTACAACAAACACATTGACATTGGTTTTGCTCAGGGAAATGGCCATAACCTGATATTTCTGTACCATCTCAAACACATTGAAAAATTTACTGGCATTTGGCATTCTTTCGATGATGGCTGCACAGATTTCATTCAGGAAAAGCAGGGGTGCCAATGTCTTCACAAACATTTCTCCTTTGTTGTCAGCTGTGACAAAGATCCCAACCCATACCCATTGGAAATACAGAAGAAGTCGGACAATCCCATTGTATTGATCTGCTTCATTGGGCGTCATCTGGTATAAGGAAGAAAGATGCTTTTTTTCACCCACTGCTTCAGAAAATAAAGAATAGGTGACCTAAACAGGAAGAATGTAAAAATAATAATAATCACATTGTAGGATATTTATTTGTGCTTAAATATTCAAACACATACTTAATTTCAGCAGGATACACTAGAGAAACAGATGAAAAGGGCGGGGAGAGATCATTTAAGAACTTTATAAATTAAAGAACTAGTGCTAAAGGAAGTTTGAGAAACACTGTCCTGCAGCTTAAGGGACTCCTTCCTTCATACTAACCCCACTTAGTTTTCTGCTAAGAAAATGAATATTTAGGTTTTCTATAGTTAAGGCAGCACTACTGAGATCAGAGTAATGAAAAAGACTTGTATTGCAGATGAATATTCAATGAGCTGAGGCTCAGGACCTGTAGGCTCAACCTAATGGTAATCCTGCTCCTAAGAAGCTCTGTTGAACCTGCCAAAATTCCTTCCTTCGCCCCCACCTGAAGACTGGGAATATACCATGAGAATACCTGATATGCTGCAGTTATGAATTCTCATTCCATTCACAATCTTCTTACCTGTGGAATCTTGTAGAGTGTTAAGATGGTTGCCATGTAGAGAGATGTTTCAGACTCGAGGCCCCCAATGACAGCTATCAGGTTCTTCTGAATGCCACACTTGTAGTTGGGGACAGTTTTCTTATGGCGAGAGATGAGGTTCAATGTATTCTGATAAGTCATCTTTGCACTAAAGTAGCTGTCATATATCTGGAACCCCAAGGTGATGTTGGATAAAATCTTGGGGTTTTCATTTATCTCATTCACAGCAAACACCAAGGTTAAGACATGCTGATAGTTCTTTGGCACTGTGCTAAAGCAATAGAGATTATGTATATGATCAACTTTCTGTCTTCTGCTTGGACTATTTTTTTCAGACTAATTTGCACTAATTTGGAGGTGAGGAGAGAGCCATTCAACACAAAGGGAGGAAACATAGACAAGACTAATCCTGAGGATTAGTCAATGGATTCCCCACTTCTTGTCTTTTGTTGTTACAGAAGCTTATACATGAGAATTTGTCAAAATTTCAGTGTAAATTTATCCTTATATACTTGTGTTTGTATGAATTTTGCATAATAGACACAGTTTTACAGCACTCTTTGTTGTTTTTAATAAAAGATGAATTCATATTGACCCTGCAACATATCATTTACATTTTTGCACACGTTATTTGGCTGGAGACGTGCATTGCAAAATTCAGAAAAGTGTGAATCATTTTTAGCAAGTGTGTATAAGATAGGTCATAACTCCTCCCCCATCCTTGTTTACAGTCAGCTCAGAAAATTGCCCTGCCTGTTATTGACTGTTAGTCTCCCTGCCTTCAGTCCTACCAATCTCTCTGGGCACCTACCACCACTGAATCGATTGCTTTTTCAACACAATGTTGCTTTCTGCTGTCTAGTTTTTTTTCTTAACATGAGACTTTTTTACCCAGAGGAAGAAAAATATCCTTACGCATATTCATCAGGATGTTTTTCCTTTGGCATCTCCTTGAAGTGTAGTTCAGTGAAGGAGGGTGAGAACAGCTGTGAAGTGATACCACCAATGATGAAGTGCCCAGGCTGATAATATTGGTGTTGCACATGGATGGGATTAGTCACACAGTGCAAAGCAGGATGTACCAAAAACAGAGGAAGCACTATGAGTAGCACCAACAAGAGCAACACTAACATCCTGAGCTGAAAATTCATTCCTCTTAACAATTAAGCCCCTGTTTCAGCTTAAACTCATTAGCATCCTCCACTGTCAGCCTACAGTAAAATTTGGCAGCTCTTGGCTGTGGGTATAAACAGCAGATTAGCTCTTGTTGGCACTGGGTGGTCTTTATGTAAATTCTGAAGTTTCACCCTGGCATATGCTTGTGGACATCAAAGTGCCATGTGGATATTGCCAAAGGAAGGCTGAATCACAGTGGTTTCAGATAACTACATGCTTCACAGTAATTATCATAGTCCATAGTCTCTGGAGCATTGAAAACTATTTGGCATCATGTGCAGCATAAACACCTAGCAAATTATGTTTTCCCTGGCTTTTCAGTAGAGTGTGAGACTCGTAATTTCAGCATCATGGGTTTGAAACCCATGTTGGGCAAAATATGTTTCTGTATAGAAAGGCCACAGTACAAGTCACAATAGTGATGAAACCCACATAGTCCAAGATATAATGGAACAGAGTGAATGTCCCTTTATTATAATGAAGTACAATTTCTGGAGTCAGTGAGTGCATGTTGAAATCTGGGAACAGCTAAGAAATTGCCTGCCAGAGAACATAGATCCATTTTAAAATCTTGTAGCAGGAAAGAACAGTGGAATAGATAAATCTTCCCCTTTCCATTTCTTCATCAATTAGATGAAAAGAGGGATGCAGAGAAGAAGATGCCAAAATCAGTTTGACACCCTTAAAGGACTTAAGAAACCATAACTACAATAAGAAAAATGTTATATTTACTCAATTATAACAACATAGGGGATCTGCAACCAAACCAAATTCACATAATTAGTCAAATCAAAAAATAGTCTGGGCAGAGAAATTCTCTAAGTCAGGAGGGATCAATGACATACTAACTGGGCTTTTTGTGATTATTCTGATGGGAGTGAGGACAAGACATAAATGGAATAAACATTACTATTATTTGTGCTAACTTGGATGTGCTACAAGGCAAAGAACCAATATGTTAGTATGGGCACAATCTAGCTCAGATGACAATGTTCCCTGACCTTTCGGCAAAATTAACCAAACCCAAGGCAAGACCCAGTAGAGGCAGTGGCCATGCCTTTCATAGCCTACCTGCCACAAAGGAAAGCCAAGAACCCATGCTGGAGAACAGCTATAGCTCAGTGGAAGAGAAGGTCCAAGGTTCCATCCCCATCAATTTCATACGGTTGGGTAAGAGGGATGTCTGAAACCAAAGCTGTTCCCAGTCAGTGTAGACCAGGCATAGGCAAACTCATCTATTTCATGGGAGAACTAATACGCAAAATCGTTTTAGCACAGTATTTAGTCACTCTAGATCTGAGTGTTACTGCTGGATGACTGAGAATAAAAACCAACCAATCAAGGTAATCATTAGCTAAGACCTTAGCTCAAAGAAGAGATACGGGTGGCGCTGTGGGTAAAACCTCAGCGCCTAGGACTTGCCGATCGTATGGTCGGCGGTTCGAATCCCCGTGGCAGGGTGTGCTCCCGTCGTTCGGTCCCAGCGCCTGCCAACCTAGCAGTTCGAAAGCACCCTCGGGTGCAAGTAGATAAATAGGGACCGCTTACTAGCGGGAAGGTAAACGGCGTTCTGTGTGCTGCGCTGGCTCGCCAGATGCAGCTTGTCACGCTGGCCACGTGACCCAGAAGTGTCTGCGGACAGCGCTGGCTCCCGGCCTATAGAGTGAGATGAGCGCACAACCCTAGAGTCTGGCAAGACTGGCCCGTACGGGCAGGGGTACCTTTACCTTTACCTTTAGCTCAAAGAGAAAAAGAGCAATAAAGAGAACTTATCATCTGAAATCTTAGTCCATAAAGGCACAAAGATGATGATGATGATGATGATGATAACAACAACAACAACAACAACAACAACAACAACATAAACTTAATCAGTCGTGTAGCGTTTGAATTGATTTATATTGGGTTTGTACTCCAGTGCTACTGCTTGAGTCTACTTTGTCACTAGGTGGCTGCAGTAGCTTCCAGTACCAATTTCCAGGAATGGGAAACCTTGACAAGTCCGCATTTGGTGGCATGGTTTAAGAACATATGGAATTTGGCTATTGCTGAAAAAATTACATATAAATTGTATGCATCCAGGGGGAATGGAGGATCAAGATCATTTCTGATGGGATTTTATTTCCTATGCTTTGGACTTTGCTCAATAGTCACCATCCATGCCAGGTTCAGTAATATGGATGTATTGATTTATATTGGTGTGTTTCTTTTCTTATTATTTATTTTTTGTTTCCTGTCTTATGGTTTGATGCAATGCTCTCAGCAGAAAAACATAAAAAAGTAAATGTTCCACAGTGCCAAAGTATAACAAAAAAATAATAATCTGAAATACATGACAGGGTCCCAAGTCACTTAGACCTTTTTCCATAGAAGAATGTAGAATAATAACACAATAAATGAAGCCACAGATATTGATTTTATTAGGTGTTTTGTTGTTCAACTCAGACTTTGCAACAATCATGTTGGATTTAGGGGGAAAGAGCCATTTCTGTCATAAAGTACCGTAATTAGAAACTTAGCATTAGTCTCTACTATAATTTAATTAATTAATTTTTCATAAATGAAAACAGAATCTGTTCTGCTGTTTATATTTTTTTCCGTATTAGATTTTCTCTGTTATTTAACTCAGGTCTCACCAGAATGATGTAGCATTTTGGGGAAAAGATGCAACCCAATAATCCAGCACTGGAAGCCAAGATGGAGAAGATCTCCACAGCTACCATGTACTTTCCTCGTGTGCTCAGATAAGTAGGAACAAAGGAGATCCAAACACTACAAAATAATAGCATGCTGAAGGTGATGAACTTGGCTTCATTAAAAGTGTCAGGTAATTTCCGGGCTAGGAAGGCCACAATGAAGCTGACAATGGCCAGGAAGCCCATGTAGCCCAAAACACAATAGAACAGGAGGACGGATCCTTCATTACATAACAATATGATTTCTTCAGGTGATGAGTGCATATCCAAATCTGGGAATGGGGGAGAGGTTGCCAGCCACAGAGCACAGATCGCTACTTGAACAACAGAGCAAGAGAGGACAGTGGAATAAGCCAGTCTTTTCCCCAACCAGTTCCTCATCCTGGATCCTGGTTTAGTAGCCATGAATGCCAAAACTACAGAGATGGTTTTGGCCAAGATGCTAGACAGGGACACAGAGAAGATGATACCAAAAGCAGTTTGTCGGAGAAGGCAGGTTGCCTCAGTAGGCTTTCCAAGGAACAGCAAGGAGCAGAGGAAACACAGGAGGAGGGAAATGAGGAGAATATAGGTGAGGCTTCTGTTGTTGGCTTTGACTATGGTAGTGTCCCAGTGCTTAATAAAGATGACCAGCACCAGAACTGTGACCAGAGACAACAAGAGTGCAGAGATAGTTGAAATAATGGCTAAAGTTTCATCAAAAGCAAGGAAGTTTGGAATCTTAGGGATGCATTGATTCTGCCCTCTGTTTGGGTAATGATCCTCTTGGCAACTGAGACAAGTTTCTTGTTCTGAAAATATAAATTAATTATGATCAGCTAAGAACAATCAAGACTGTTCTCAGGATTCAGAACTGTCTTATCAGGAAATGATCTATCCTCATTTATTTTAAGCAAGGAAAGTTTTAAAATGTTTTTGGCCAAGAGCCTTAAAATATCTGCCAAGCATTGTATCTGGATATTTCTATATTAATGATATTTTCTTTTGGTGTGCTTTTTGGACCACTTCCACCTAATATAAATTATATATATATATATATATATATATATATATATATATATATATATATACACACAGTGGTACCTCGGGTTACATACATTTCAGGTTACATACGCTTCAGCTTACACACTCCGCTAACCCAGAAATAGTGCTTCAGGTTAAGAACTTTGCTTCAGGATGAGAACAGAAATCGGACTCCGGTGGTGTGGCAGCAGCAGGAGGCCCCATTAACTAAAGTGGTGCTTCAGGTTAAGAACAGTTTCAGGTTAAGAATGGACCTCCGGAACGAATTAAGTACTTAGTCCAAGGTACCACTGTATATATATTCATTCTTTACCGCCCATCATATCATTCAATGTTCACAAGGTGGTTTATAATTTAAAAATAATAACTAGTCCTAAGAACTGAAATGTGGGTACTTCAAAAGTTTGGGAGAAATACTGGTTACCATACTTTTACGTGTATAACACGCCCCCATGTATGACACGCCCCCTATTTCTGGGGACTCAAATTTAAGAAAATGGTGGGGAGATTCCCCAAAGTTGTTGAGCTTTTTGGGTGGAGGATTGCATAGGGTTGTTGAGCTTCTTTTTGTCCCCTGCCCCAATCAACCAATCAACAACAGCCCATGCTGCAGCCACCAATAACAATCACCAACTTGCGGCAGCAACCAATCCCACATCCCCACAATACACTACCCATGTATAAGGCGACCCCTAATTTTGAACATAATTTTTGAATATATACAGAAAAGTGCGGTAATTTGTTGTCAGTCTTCTCTATCTCCCAAAACAACCTCCTTCTTAAGGAAGATAACTCTACTGTTTCCTCCCAATGTAGAACTTTTATTTTGTTCCAGACCCTCTCATCCCATGTTACATTTTCCGTTCATGGAAATACAGCTCTACATTCATTCCACTAATCTGATGTATGAAAATTATTTTGCTTTACCAAAATACATGCTTAATAAAGGATATCAGTATTGCTGTAACCTCACATTACCACAGCTGCTTGTGTTTTGTGGAACACTGATGGACAGATTGAGAGGAAGGAACAGCCAAGGGATGGATGAATGATATTATTCTGTATCTGAGGTGGGGAGGGGAGGTTAAGCAAATCTTTTTAATAAATGGTATATGTACTAAACACATATCCTACCCATCTCATTTGAGATCATTCCTTCTGCACATCGAACACAATCATAGCAGCAAAATTTCTTTCCTTCCTTCTTTTTCTTTCCGTAACCAGGATGGCAGATGTCATTACATAAGGAAAGGGGTGGCACCTATCCAAAGATACAGGAACAGTTTAGCCTTTTTAGAATGCTTGCAGAATTTATCTAATATCAGATGATCTGCTAATAAAAAAAGGAAGTCAAATGGAATGGAATATAAGATCCTCACATTCACTTGTGGCACATAAAGTGGAAGCAAATGCTAAAATAGAAATGGTCTCCTGGCTTATTAGACGACCATCTCCTTTTCTCAGAAAGGCAGTTCTTTGCCGTTCCCTACCTGAGTCAGTCCCCTGTGCCATTTGATTCCCTCTTCATTAAAGATGATCTCTTTGTTAGGAGGAGCCCGAGGTTCCAGTCTTCCCACGTTGATTTTGACATAGGAGTTATTTGGGAAAGTGACCAGGTTTGTAATATCAAATCCACCTACTAATTCTCCATGTTCGTTAAATGTAATTTCATCTCCAGCACTGTTGTTGAAGGAGATCCTCTGAAGAACAGAGTGCAGCTAGGTGGAGAGATAGACAGAACCAAAGTGCTGTTAAGGTACTGAAGCAGGGGTCAGCAAGGTTTATCTTGCCTGGGCCGGGTCGGTCCTGTGGAGATTCCTCCATGGATCGGATTGCAAGTGTGCGTGCCTGCGATTTCCAGCACTGCGGAAGTGTGTCTCCACGCTGCGCTGTGCCAGTTTAGCGCAGCAAGCGAGCAGGCAACTCAGTTTGGGGACCCATGGGCCTCAGGTTGCTGACCCCTGTACAGTGGTACCTCAGGTTAGATACGCTTCAGGTTACAGATGCTTCAGGTTACAGACTCCGCTAACCCAGAAATAGTGCCTCGGGTTAAGAACTTTGCTTCAGGATGAGAACAAAAATCGTGCTCCAGCGGCACTACGGCAGCAGGAGGCCCCATTAGCTAAAGTGGTGCTTCAGGTTAAGAACAATTTCAGGTTAAGAACAGACCTCCAGAACGAATTAAGTACTTAACCCGAGGTACCACTGTATTTCCCCTGCATTTATTCATATAATTTCTTTCACAAATTCAGGTTATTATTTTTCTAGGAGACCAAGTATTTATGAATTCAAGACTTTTACCATTACTAATAGAAAGCATGCTATTTTAGTTACTAGTTATAGGGAAAGTGTGGGAAATCATTAAGAAAAGTGTGCCATGAGTGGACTCGTTATTGTTTAATGCGGCTTTCTATAGAAAGCTTAAATAAATGTTAGTTGGCTTTAAAACAACAACATTCATTCATGGTGCTAATGCTGAGATAACACTAAGCATGAATCCATGGAGGGGAAATTGTTCATTGGCCTTTGGCTACTGCATGACACACCACTGTACTATAGTCAGGTATTGGCAATAGAGTTTGGCCAGTGAAGAAACATTACCTGCCAGGGCTCTACATTCAAAGGAGACAATCTGTCCGTGGCCTCCATTGTTCTGTGGTTGGATATAGCTGATTTCAAGATATGTAAGGCATGTGCCACAACATACACAGCATTATAGACACTGTAGCTGTGGCCAGTCATGCTCATTTCAAACAGAGGCGCAGGGAGGCTTTCCAGCCTCTCCTCTCCAGTACATCTGTTAGAGATGAATGTGGAGTTTGAAAATGAACAACTGAATGCTTGTTTCCAAAAAGTTCTGATAAAACCATCTTCCTCTGACCAAGAAGGGTAGATATTCCTTACAAATTCTTGGAACTCTTGTAGCTGCCTTGAATGAATTGAGACGGAGATAGCACCTTCAAAAATCTGAATATCAATTTCAATTAACTTTTGAAAGTGATGTACTGTGAAGTCTATTTGTGCTGTGGTAATCCACACTTTTGTTTCCGAGAACAGCTTTTTATACTGAAGAAATAGTCCTTTCATTACTCTGGTTATCCCTATAATGTTAGCCAGCCACATGACTGATGCAGTTTCTCCGTATATAACAACAGCACTGATATTCCCTACACTGAGAATTGGCAAAATACTGTGTGTGTCCTTGATAAGTTCATCCAACTTGTCGATACGCAGACGTTCTGGAGCTCTTTCTGTGAATGCTGAACAAATGCCATTCCTTGAGAGTATTGGCTCCATGATATGCAAAAAATTTTCCCCATCCTCATCATCTTTGGCAATGAGCCCAATCCATTTCCAGCTGAAATGGAGAAGTAACTGGACAATTCCCTGGTACTGAAGGCCTTCATTGGGAACCAAACGGTAAAAGGAAGGAACATTGATTGGATCATTCACTGCTGGTTGAAATGAGCCATATGAAAACTGCAAGAAGAGGGGAATTTCAAGAAATTGAAATTGGGAACAGGAGAAACATATTGCCCCCTCGCTCAATCTAGTCTCATTTATTTACTTCTTTTGATTTCTTACTTTAAACCTTGTGATCAATGACCGCAATATATACTAAAACATTTTTAAAATGAATAAAGCACAAGTCATTCAACACTGTTTTGATAAACAGACAGGTGTGAGAGAAACATGTAGTCATTAGCTAATACAAACCAAGTCTACCTCTACATATATTTGTTTGCTTAAACACGTTATTTTAAAAATCTGTAATCTAAAAATACAACCTAAAACTAATAAACCAGTATAAAAATATTAAAAACATATAGATTCAGGTGATTCATACACATAAAACAGTTTCCAATCCTATATGCCTCTTATTTTCCTCTTTTTAATTGCGGAGAGGGGGGATACTTCAAAGGTTTTCAGTAACAGTAAGATAAAATGTGTGTGTCTCACCTGCTTGGAATCCTAGGAAGAAGAAAACAAATTAATGTTTTCCGGTATGACTGTAACATAGCATGCAACAAAACATGTAACATATCTTTCGAGCCACAAAGCAGGCAAAATTTTCAAGTTGGATAGGTTATTGTAACTCCCCTCTGACATGGCAGCTGAACGGACATGTTCAATGAGCCAGAATGAATAAAACCTAAAACTCCTGAGTGTCTAGGACTCTAGAATAATTAGTTTCTGTGTTCCCAGTTGGAAACTGAATAGGTAGAGAAACCTATTTCTCCACCTGAGGCAAAATGGGATCTGTGGTCTCTTGCCCCTTGCCACCCCACCCCGCTACTTCTGCCACCACCACAACCCCCACCACTTCTGCTGAAGCACCCTGGCTCACACAGCAATGACACACAATGGAACAACCCCCTTTCTCTAGGTAGAGGGGGATGTTCTGGCAGTGGTGGAAGCAATGGGGTGGGCAAAGCACAGATTCTTCTGCTTCCGCCACCTAAGGTGGGTGCTACACCCCCACTTCATGGACTCTGGGCAGAGAACAATAGTTTGGCACTAATGTCATTAGACATTGACAATCTATGAAAGGGCTTTCTATGCTCAGTAAAATGGACTCTGTAAACTGAAGAGTAAACAGGAAGCAGAGCACTGAGCACTAGCACTTATGCATTTAAAAATAAAAAAATTCCTTCCAGTAGCACCTTAAAGACCAACTAAGTTAGTTCTTGGTATGAGCTTTCGTGTGCATGCACACTTCTTCAGATACACATCTGTGTGTATCTGAAGAAGTGTGCATGCACACGAAAGCTCATACCAAGAACTAACTTAGTTGGTCTTTAAGGTGCTACTGGAAGGAATTTTTTTATTTTGACTATGGCAGACCAACACGGCTACCTATCTGTAACTGCATTTAAAAATAGTTCAGCAGCCTGGATCAACATGCTGGCAGCAGATTCACCACCCTTGATATTTGTCAGATAGTCTTTTCATTCTTGTCACCTAAAGATAGAAAGTTTAGTAAAGAAATGCTGGAGTGTTTCGTTTGTTTTTTCAATTATTGGACAGATATCAGCCTTGTATTTCTACATGAATCTACACATTTCATTATGTAGCAACTAGAGTCCTGGTGGTCAGTGAAGAATTTTTATCCACCTAGCTAATATCACACACACACACACACACACGCAATCTCTCTCTCTCTCTCTCTCTCTCTCTCTCTCTCTCTCTCTCTCTCTCTCCAAGCTAACATATATTACAGTCCAGTCTCTGGGCAAAATAACACATTAGCCATATGCAATAAAAATACATATACCAACATTAAACAACAGTCAACTTCAACCAGCTGTAGCCAGCAATATGTATTAAGCTGGATATTAGTAGCCAGCAAAGACTTCAGTAAGCACGTAGTTCTGATGTAGGCCTCTCATACCTGTGGAATCTTGAAAAGACCTAAGATGTCTGCCATGCGTGAGGAGGTAACAGAGGCAAGCCCCCCAATGATTCCTATTACATTTTGATGGATGCCACATTTGTAATTGGGGACAAACTGATGTGATTTGAAAAGCAGGTCCAGGGTGGTTCGGTAGGTCATTCTTGAGTCAGAGTAGCTGTCATAGATGTGGAACCCAAGAGTAACATTGGGCAAGATCTTGGGATTGTTGTTGATCTTGTCAACAGCAAAGACCAAGGCCAGGATGTGCTGGTAGAACTTGGTCAAAACACTGCAAAGAAAGTCACATGCTATTTCTTGTGAGTATTAAACAATGCACAAAGTCATTTTAACACATTATTTGTCCACTCTACATCTTGAAGCTTCAGCTTCCTGACATGAAGAGAAAACACAGCTTGCATAACTAAGTTATACTGGTAAGAAAGTAAAATGTATTGTGGCTACCTTTTCCTGTATTCCTTTAGATTCGCACATCATAACTATAGGAATATTTGTATTTGTCTTGAAATCAAATTATAATCTTCATTTCTCCAAACACATAGATTCTGAAGACATCTCCATATTTTGGCAAAGGCATTTCCCTAAATTTCACTTTCATATTCTTCAGAATTTCTATCCATTGTGCTCCTTATCACTATAAAGTATGAAGTCAAAACATCTGCTAATATTTGTAGAGCCGTTGCAAGAACTTAGAAAGACAACAGGTGTTTGATGGTTTGGTACTCTAGTTCCTGGCTCACCTTAGCGGACTGTTTCATACCACAAAGGGTCTAAATGTCTAATGCCTTTTAGGATACTTTAATGAGTCTGTTTCTATTATATAATACATCCCTTTGCCAGTTTCCATATGTTGTTGCATATATCAGAAAAAATATAGAATGAAATTAAGAAAATATGTGCATTTATTCACAGCATTGTGCTGCTTATTGTTGGAAATATATTTATGAGTGAAGGTGTGGAAAATGCAAAACAATTGATTTTTAATGGGTTGCTGCTGTGCCTGCCAGTTTACTTTTAGAATTGACTCTTTCAAGAAAGGAATGATTGAAACTCTTTTCCCCACCTTGAATACTGTTCCCTCCTATAATGATTAAATCACCTCCCTAGTTTTACTATCTTGAATTATTTGAATGCTTAACAGACACAGTAATTATCTTCTGAAATCATCATTTGCTGGAAATAATATTAACAGAATAAAATAAAATGGTAGTTTTGGAAGGCAAATAGATATAAATGTGATACCAACCGCTATAAACACCAGTATCCATCAATGTTAGTGCAGAAATCTCAGAGAGGACATTCTACGATATAGTCCATCTCTCTTTTTTAAAAATTGAAAATACTCTTTGCTTATAAATAACTAAAAGTACATATGTCATCATTCTACTATCAGGGTTAAGCAGACTAATTAAGAGAGGTAAGTATATTCATTCCCACAGCAATTCAAAACAACTATTACAGAAAAGAAACAACGAAGAATCAGGCAGTCCTAAGCTCCTTTCTAAAGAGGCAGTTTTGTCTGGCAGCTAAGCTCTGTGGTGTTAGGACCTTGTGGGTCTCAATACAGCAGGCAGCGTTGGTGCCAGTATTGAAAAGTTTCATCTAAAAATATTACACTAAAAGTCACTATGTTGTGAGGAGCACAAAACTCTAAGCAACTCTGGAAGAGTCTGGCTGGGGAAGGGAAACGGAAAAGGGGGGGAAGAGGTGTGGAAGAATGTCTAAACCACAAGAAGATAACGAAACAAAGAATATTATTATCAGCATACGAAAAGCACATGAGTTAGGTGCAGTCAAATATATATATAAACAACTACATTAAATTAAAGGTCATTCCCTTACAGTGGGATTTCAATCAAGACCTGAGAAGGGTGTTGTTTGAAGAGGACTGGGCGGGAAATATAATGGATATGAGACACCATCCCACCAATGAAGAGATCACCTGGCTCATACCACTCATGTGGAATATGTACAGGATCTTTTCTGGTGCATTTCAGCTCATGCACTTTGCAAACCATGTTTGAAAGCAGCAGGAGATGCAGAAAAAACATCCCAGCAACAAATTTCCCTCTGCATATAGACTCTCCTACCTCCTTTCTACAGCATCATTGCTAACATCAGCCACATTTGAATTAGATGACTTGAAGTGGCAGCTGGTTTTAACAAATCACCTCTTTAAAGAGACAGTCATCCACTTCATTCCTAACCTCAACTGTGTTATATAGGAATGCTTTGAATGCTAGAGAAGAAACACCAGCTTGGAGCTTACTCTATATGAATAAAGAAGAGAAGCTGACAGCACCCTGCCTCTCTTTTAGCCCTAATATTAGATGTCTATGGAATACTGCATAACTTCCCCCACCACTACCAACTTCAGGTCAGCCACTGGAGTTTGAGCAGGTGAATTGATTATAGTCATTTTGATAATTACAGGGAGATAATACTACTTCTGCAATGTTTTTGAAATCTGTGCCACATTCTGAGTTGCAGAAACAAACATATTTATCAGATCGAAAAGTCATGAATTTCTGTTGATTCAATCCACTGCTTCATAATGTCCAAGAAAGAATACTATTGAAATTCAAACTGACTCACGGGGATGAAATGAATGTGAAGGAAGAGTGTGTTTAGAATATTGCCAAGTCACCCCGATCTCCATGAGTTGTGCAAGATTCCAGAGGCTGCATGCACACTTTACTCAGGGCCTATGTTTCTTTTTAGACAATGAAGCACAGCGGAGACTGTGTTGTTTTTATTATACATGGTCTATTTGCACACATATGCAACTTGAGCCTAGGTAGGGGGAATCCCAGCATTAAATGCCAAGAAGGTTGCTTGCTTCTCCCACAGGCACAGCAGGCTTGAGTTTAGAAACAGAAAAATCATCCATGCTCTCTATTTCTTGGTTATGTTTTGTCATGGTCAGTCCACATGGTACTACTGGTCCCACTTCTCCTTCTTTACTCCAAACTGAAGTCCTACATCCTTTTTGTCTCTGCTCACTAAGACACACTGAATGAGAAAGTGATTCACTTCCTAAATACCTCCAGTGGTTCCAGGAAAGCACAACCAGAGAGTTTGTCAGCATTTATTTGAATGGTCCTATGTTATCCCATCCCACAGGGGCATGGGTGGTGCTGTGATCTAAACCACTGAGCCTCTTGGGCTTGCTGATCGATCATAAGGCCAGCAGTTCAAATCTGCATGGTGGGGTGAGCTCCTGTTTCTTTGTGCCAGCTCCTGCAAACCTAGCAGTTGAAAAGCATAGCAGATTGAGTAAATAAATAGGCACCACTGCAGTGGGAAAATAAATGGCCTTTCCATGCACTCTGGCCCTAATCATGGTGTCCTGTGCACTAGAAGCAGTTTAGTCATGCTGGCCACATGACCTGGAAAGCTATCTGCGGAAAGAAGCCAGCACCATCAACCTGAAAGCAGTTTCCAATATTCCTGTGATTCTCTTCCTCTCCTCTGCAACTTCCTATGCTCTCCCCAAATTTGCTCAAGAAAAGCACTTAGAGCTTCTTGAGCAGAAATGTGGGGCATTCATGGGGATGCAGGAGAATATAGGAAGGGGAAGTAATTTTTCTGGTAATTTCTTGGTGAGGAAACTACAGGGAAAGTGATATCTGACCACGTAGTCCACATAGCCTAAGAACCAACAGGACTACAAATTCTTCTGTGATTTATATCTTTCTTTGTGCCAACTGCTCTCTGTTGTTAAGGTCAGGCCTCAACATGATAGTGTAGGAATTCGGGGGGAAATGCATCCTAGTAACCCAGCACCAGAAGCAAAGATGGAGAAGATCTCCACAGCCACCATGTATTTTCCTCTGGTTCTCAGGTAAGTTGGAATAAAGGAGAGCCAAACACTGCAGAAGACCAGCATGCTGAAGGTGATCATCTTGGCTTCATTGAAGATGTCAGGCAAGTTCCTGGCTAAGAAGGCCACAGTGAAGCTGACAGTGACCAGGAAGCCCATGTAACCCAAAACACAGTAGAACTTGGGAACTGACCTTTCATTACAAAGAATTATGATTTATTTGGTCATTGAGTGCATGTCCACATCTGGGAATGAGGGAAAGGTTGCCAGCCAAAGACCACAGAGCCCTACTTGAACAATGGAGCAGGAAAAGACAATGGAATAAGCCAGTTCTTTCCCTACCCATTTCCTCATATTGGTTCCTGGTCTGGTAGCCATGAATGCCCAAACCACCAGTATGGTTTTGGCTAAGATGCTGGAGAGGGCCACAGAGAAGACAATGCCAAAAGCAGTTTGTTGGAGAATGCAGGTCACCTTATTAGCTTGTCCAATGAACAACAAAGGACAGAGGAAACACAAAAGGATGGCTTTGAGGAGGCTATAGGTGAGGCTTCTGTTGTTGACTTTGACAATGGCTGTATCACAATGCTTAATGAAGATGCCAAGCACCAGAATTGTGATTAGAGAGAATAAAAGTGCAGAGGAAGCTGAAATGAGGGCCAAGGTTTCATCAAAGGTTAGGAAATTTGGAGTCTTGGGAATACATAGATCTTGGCCTTTGTTTGGGTACTGATATGCTGGGCAACTGACATGTTTCCATGTCTGAAAACAAACAAACAATGCATGACAATTTGAAGGAACCCAAACTATTCTCATGAATTTCCTCATCAGGAGTGCACTTAGCATGGTATTTTCTACCTTCAAACCTTTAAATCTTCCAGTCAGTCCTCTACAAAGCACTTGCACAGAAATTGGAATGCTAATTTGGGCAGTGATGGCAAACAGTGGCAGCCATCTAAGAAGCAAAAAACAGCGGGCTCATTTCGTGGCAGCAGTGGTGAGAGAAGGAGCTGGAGCATGTTCCACAGACCCAGATCCTGGATAGTGGTTCTTCCAGTCACCTGGTGGTTTTGCCTGCATTTTTTGTGGGTT
This sequence comes from Podarcis vaucheri, assembly GCF_965113315.1. Classification (NCBI taxonomy): domain Eukaryota; kingdom Metazoa; phylum Chordata; class Lepidosauria; order Squamata; family Lacertidae; genus Podarcis; species Podarcis vaucheri. The sequence continues at coordinate 12,064,587 of NC_138751.1, forward strand.
AGTAGTCTAAGAAGCAAACACATGTGGTTTTGGTTGATGGGACCCGGCATGATGGGAGTGGAGCTGGAAAAGTTTTTGTTCCCTGTTTAAACACTCGTTACAATGACATTATTTGCATCTATAAGCTAGAGAATAATCTAATGTCTATATCCTGTTTGGTAAGGAAGCTTACTGGTGATTTGTATGTACTACAAGATCAGGAAGGTTTTACCACGGAATCTGGTGAAGAAGCCCATGCTAAAATTTGCTTAAGACAATCAGCAACAGTTTCTAGAGGAATGGAGTCACCCATAAAAATTTCTACAGCATCTAGTGCGATTTTATTACCTTTCCTCAATATACACCATCCATGCCAGCTTGGGTAATATGGATGTCTTGATTTATATTGGCGTGTAACCATTATTATTATTATTATTATTATTATTATTATTATTATTATTAGTTTCTGTTGAATATGGTATGATGCAAGGCTGCACTTTGGGGTTGTTTATTATGTCAATAGAGAAAAAAGATAATAATGTGGTTTTCTTGGGAAGCACTGGAAGAGCTATGTAGGTGGTTAGTAACAGAAGCAGAAACAGATCCCTAGGATGCCCCTCCAGCTGAGGAAATTCCCCAAGCCTGCCTATTGGAAGAGCCAGCCCTCAGAAGAAAAGAATCCCAAACAAAATGTTTCACAATGCCAAAACATAACAAAAAATAAAAACACACACAACAACCCTGAAATAGTTTTATTCCTTCAAATAGCCCCACCTCATTGATACCTCTTTCAAAATCCCATATAGAATAGCAATAACATAAATGAAGCCACATATGTTGATTATATTAATTACATTTTGCTGTTCAGCTCTAGCTTTGCAGCAATCATGTTGGATCCAGGGGGGAAGAATATTTCCTTTTTTTCATAAAAGAAAAGAGAATCTCTTCTGCTGTTTATAATCTTCTTTTTATTAGCTGCTCTCTATTGTTCAATTCAGGTCTCACTAGAATTATATAGCATTTTGGGGGAAAGATGCAACCCAATAATCCAGCACTGGACGCCAAGATGGAGAAAATCTCCACAGCCACCGTGTACTTTCCTCGTGTGCTCAGGTAAGTAGGAACAAAGGAGAGCCAAACACTGCAAAATACCAGCATGCTGAAGGTGATGAACTTGGCTTCATTAAAAGTGTCGGGTAATTTCCGGGCTAGGAAGGCCACAATGAAGCTGACAATGGCCAGGAAGCCCATGTAGCCCAAAACACAATAGAACAGGAGGACAGACCCTTCATTACATAACAATATGATTTCTTCAGCTGATGAGTGCATATCCAAATCTGGGAATGGGGGAGAGGTTGCCAGCCACAGAGCACAGATCGCTACTTGAACAACAGAGCAAGAGAGGACAGTGGAATAAGCCAGTCTTTTCCCCAACCAGTTCCTCATCCTGGATCCTGGTTTAGTAGCCATGAATGCCAAAACTACAGAGATGGTTTTGGCCAAGATGCTAGACAGGGACACAGAGAAGATGATACCAAAAGCAGTTTGTCGGAGAAGGCAGGTTGCCTCAGTAGGCTTTCCAAGGTCGGCGCCAGCGCTAATGGCTGCTCCCTCTCCGAGCTCCGGAGAGAGGACGGCTCTGCGAGTTCGGGTCTGACCCGCTACGGCAAGCGGGGGACCCCTAAAATCACAGGAACGGAGCCTGTGAACAAGGAGATTCGGTGGGCACCTGAAGCGCCCCCCTTTACCGCAGAAAGAGCCTTTTTAAAGGCTCCGGAACGACAACGGGGAGCGCGGTGCTGAGAATCGCTACCCAGCCCGCAGGGTGAAGCCGCGTCGCCATTAGTGGAGAGCGCCGATTCCTTCCTGAACAATTTGGACTGAAAAAACCCGTGAGTAAGATTGAACCTCTATTCGAGTCAAAAGTACCTGAAATTAGGCTGAAAACGGGAAAGGCAAAAATTAAGGAAGTCTGCCTTCCCCCGACTGCATGATAACCAAAGCAACGAAACTTACTAAGCTGCATCCGTATGGGATATTGTTTTTAACTGCTTGAATCCGACATTTGGACTTTGACTATCCCCTCTAGCTTGCAGGGCAGAGGGGAGGAAAAAGGGATTTTATAAGCTGCATGATCAATTTAAAGGAAAAGGAAATTCTCTGCAGCCTCCAACCTGGCACAAACTGCTCATAAGACAAAGGAACATTGAACTGACTCTAGACTCCTGTGAAAGTAACAAAGTGGAAGTTTCACTGCTTATTTGTTACAAAGTTTTGGGACTCTGTGGACACAGTATATCAGGGAAGGCTGGGACTCTATCTATTGGGAAAGTGTTGCAATATACATATAGAAGCCTCCCGATAAATTTGCTTTTTAAATACTCTTTGCCTTTGTTTGCGGACATTTTGATTTGCTCCCTCTAGAGGGTAAATTAAAAGTTGCTACGCTTTGGGACAGTGGAATTTTCCTTTAGGAGAAGGCTCTCGTGGGAAACGACCTTGGGATATGAGTGGCCCAGCAGACGAGATAAGCACGAGAGCCAAGACAAGGCAATATCAACAACAGCTACAGCAACACAAGAAAAGAGGCTCGATCTCAGGCATAACCTCTACAGTGACAACAGGACAAGAAAAAGGTACAGCAGTCTCCATGGATGCAGTGTCGCAAGCCCTTCTTAAGATAAACCAGTCTCTGGAGAATCTAACAAAGCAGACGGCTGAAAATACCAAGAAATTGACAGAGAATTCACAGAAATTGACAGATTTAACAACAAGACTTGACCTGAATACAGAATCTATAAACAGGCTTACGCAAGAAAATTCTGCCACACGTCAAATTGCGGAGGAAGCCAGAACTATTGCTGGAGAGACCCAGGAAAAATTAGAACCGATTGCTAGGAAGGTCTATGACCACGACGCAACTCTGGCATTGTGGGAACTACAAAGAAAAGAAAGGAATTTGAAACTACGATCAATTCCAGAGGACGAAGGAGACAATCTTACGGACTTTTTAACGAAAGAGTTTGCTGATTCCTGGGAAGATCTAGAGGAAGACGAATTTAAAATTACAACAGCATTTAGACTGGGCAGAAGACAGAACAGAAAGGCGCCGAGAGACTGTCTGATTACCTTGAGATCGAAGGAGGAAAGAGACAAAATTCTAAGACTGCACTTTGAAAAGGCCTTACAAATTGGGAACTCACCGATACAGATTTTTAAAGACATTCCTAAACATATTTTGGACTTGAGAGCTTCGTATAAGGATTTGGTTTACCTGTTGAAGAAGAACACCATTCTCTTCAGGTGGGAATTTCCACAGGGACTGTCTTTTGACTATAGGGGGAAGAAGGTGAAAATAAAGACGATACAGGATAAAGACAGGTTCCTGCAAAGAAATCAAGAAGATTTACAGAAAGGAACTGTAGACCCAATTGCTGAGCAAAAGAGTGTAATAGACATCCTGAACCTTTCGTTTGGACAGAATCTTCCACCACCAACAGAGGAGGAACAACAATTGGGAGCTGTTGGAGGAATACCAGAGAAGTAACAAGATGGCCCTGCAATTCCTTAGCTGGAATTGTAATGGGATGAACAGTCCTTTGAAGAGACGACAAGTATTCCATATTTTGTATAGAGAACAACTGGACTTGATTTGCTTGCAGGAAACTCATATAACTAGAGCACACAGGAGACTGCTTATGAATAAAAAATTGGGACAAGAATTTATTTCGTCGGACAAAGTGAAAAAAAGAGGAGTTGTGATTTATGTAAAAGAGAAGTGGGCTCCAAAAATGATGTTCAAAGATGAACAAGGAAGATATTTAGCAGTGGAGATTCAGGTACAAGGAGAAAAATTTTTGATAATTGGGATCTATGCACCAAATGAAGGTAAAGCAGAATTCTTCAAAAAACTCCATGAAACTTTGACGGATTATTTGGAATACAATATGATAATCATGGGAGATATGAATGGTGTAGTCTCTACAAATATGGACAAGACACAAAGATTGACACTTACTAAAGAAGGGAGACTCCCTAAGACTTTCTTTGAAATGACTGAAAATATGGACTTAATAGACATTTGGAGAACAAGGAACCCTCTTGAAAGAGAGGGAACCTTTTTCTCCCATGCAAAGATGACCTGGACCAGAATCGACCAAATATGGGTTACTAGTGGAATGGCTCCGAAGATTAAGAAGGTAGAAATCTGCCCAAAAACCTGTTCCGACCATAACGCCGTGAAGATGGAAATGAAATTTACAACAACTGGTCAGTTTAGATGGAGAATGAATGACACCCTATTCCGAGATAGAGAGATCCACATGAAGGCCCAAAAAACTCTGAAGGACTATTTTGAAATCAATCTAAAGGGCGATGTGGAAAAAAGAGTGATCTGGGACGCAAGTAAAGCTGTGATGCGAGGATTTTTGATTCAACAAAATTCAATAAAGAAGAGAAAACAGAATGAGAAAAAGGAAAAATTTTTGGAAAAGATAAAAGAAGGAGAGAAAAAATTAAGATCAAAACCAAAGTCCCAGGAGATTTTGAGGGAGATTAAGTTGCACCAAACACAATATATGGAATTGATGAACCAAGAGATAGAATGGAAAATAAAGCAAATGAAACAAAAGACATTTGAGTCGGCAGACAAATGTGGTAAACTTCTGGCATGGCAACTTAAGAAAAGACAGAAACTAAATACAGTCACAAGTCTAGAAGTGGATGGGAAAAATATATCTAAACCCAACGAGATAAGAAATTGTTTTGTGAGTTATTTTAAAAAACTTTATTCCCAAGGATTACAAAATGAAGAGGACATAGATAAATTCCTTAATAAATATGGATTACAAAAAATCTCTCATCATAGCAAGGTGGATCTAAACCAGAGAATAACAGAACAAGAGATAGAGGGTGCCATTCAGGACATGCAATTGGGCAAATCTCCAGGGCCAGACAGACTGACTTCTAGATATTACAAATCTTTAAAGGAATGGCTGATACAACCGTTAAAGGAAGTTTGTAACGAGATCTTAGAGGGAAAAAAGGCACCCGAATCGTGGAAAGAAGCATATATCTCACTCATACCAAAGACAGAGACTGAAAAGACTCAACTGAAGAACTACCGCCCAATTTCGTTACTGAATGTGGATTACAAAATTTTTGCAGACATTTTAGCAAAAAGATTTAAAAGAGTACTGATGGAGAAGATTCACAGAGACCAAGCAGGCTTTCTCCCAAAAAGACACCTCTCAGACAATGTTAGGAATATAATAGACATTTTGGAAAAGTTAGAGGTGAACATAAATACTAAAGCAGTTTTGATATTTGTGGATGCGGAGAAAGCCTTTGACAATATTTCGTGGAGTTTTATGAAAAAGAATCTTCATGGGATGGGGGTAGGACAAGGATTTGAGAATGGTATGGGTGCAATATATTCCGAACAAAAAGCTAAGTTGATTGTAAATAATGTAATAACTGAGGAACTTAAGATAGAAAAAGGAACACGACAGGGGTGCCCAATTTCCCCACTGCTTTTTATTTCGGTACTGGAGGTGTTGCTGAATATGATTAGAGACGACCAGCAGGTTAAAGGTGTAAAGGTCGGAACCAAACACTATAAGTTAAGAGCGTTCGCAGATGACCTTGTTTTGACCTTGCAGGAGCCAAACACTAGTACAAAAAGAGTGTTGGAAATAATCCAACAATTTGGACAGGTAGCTGGATTTAAATTGAATAAACAAAAAACTAAAGTCTTAGGGAAAAACCTAACAGATATGGAAAAGAATAAGTTTCAAGAAGAGACAGGTCTGACGGTGGTTAAGAAGGTGAAATATCTAGGGGTTAATTTAACATCTAAAAACTTGAATCTGTATAAGGACAATTATGAAAAATGTTGGTCAGAAATTAAAAAAGATTTAGAAATATGGTCAAATTTGAGATTGTCAATGTTAGGCCGAATTGCAGTGATTAAGATGAATGTATTGCCTAGAATGTTATTTTTATTTCAAATTTTGCAGATTATTGACAAGATGGACTGTTTCAAGAGGTGGCAGAAAGACATTGCGAAATTTGTCTGGCAGGGCAAAAAGCCCAGAATAAAATATAAAATTTTAACAGATGCAAAAGAAAGAGGGGGATTTGCCCTGCCGGACTTAAAATTGTACTATGAAGCAGCAGCATTCTGCTGGCTGAAAGAGTGGATGCTCCTCGAGAATACAGATATCTTGGACTTAGAAGGTTTCAATAATGCATTTGGCTGGCATGCATATCTATGGTATGACAAAATCAAAGTGCATAGTGCCTTTAAAAATCATATTGTAAGGAAAGCGTTGTTTAATGTTTGGATGAGATATAAAGATCTGTTGGAAAACAAAACCCCTAGATGGTTGTCACCCTTAGAGGCTAAGGCCCACAAGAAAGTTAATATGGAGGTCGGATGGCCAAAGTATTCTGAGATCTTAGAACAGGATGGAGAGAAACTGAAATTAAAGAGCCATGAAAAATTAAAACCCAAAGTACAAGATTGGCTCCACTATTATCAAATAATGGAGGTTTTTAAACAAGACAGGAAAATTGGCTTCCAGGTGGAAAAATCAAAACTCGAGACAGAACTGTTAGAACCCAATACTAAGAATTTGTCAAGAATGTATAACTTGCTGTTGAAATGGAATACACAAGACGAAACAGTTAAATCAGTTATGATTAAGTGGGCACAGGACATTGGTCATAATATTATGTCTGCTGACTGGGAAAGGTTGTGGAACACTGGTATTAAATTTACGGCATGTAGTGCTTTAAAGGAAAATGTGATGAAAATGGTCTATAGGTGGTACATGACTCCAGTTAAGCTAGCAAAAATTTATCATTTGCCTGATAACAAATGTTGGAAATGTAAGGAAACTGAAGGTACTTTTTATCATCTTTGGTGGACATGCCCGAAGATTAAGGTTTTCTGGGAGATGATATATAATGAAATGAAAAAGGTATTTAAATATACCTTCCTTAAGAAACCAGAGGCCTTTCTCTTGGGCATTGTCGGCCAACTGGTGCCAAAAAAGGATAGAACTTTTTTCATGTATGCAACAACAGCAGCAAGAATACTGATCGCAAAGTATTGGAAGACACAAGATTTACCCACCTTGGAAGAATGGCAGATGAAAGTGATTGACTATATGACATTGGCGGAAATGACGAGCAGAATTCGTGACCAGGGAAAGGAGACTGCGGAAGAAGACTGGAAGAAATTTAAGATTTATCTTAAGAACTATTATAAACTTGATGAAGTTTAGAATGTCGAGATTTTACAGAGAGAAAGGGTTGCAGCAATATAAGATTAGATTAAGAAAGGACTATGATGAATTAGGATCGGAAAATACATTTATAAGTTGCTATAAAATTTGGACATGAGGATGCAGAAAGGGGAGGTATGGGGAAGTCTGAGGAAAGAAGTTTATGAAAGGACATTTTGAAATTATATTTGTTTGTTTGTCTGTTTTTCTTTTATGTTTGTTTGTTATAAAAACTTTTGTAAAACCAATAAAAATTTTATAAAAAAAAAAAGTAGGCTTTCCAAGGAACAGCAAGGAGCAGAGGAAACACAGGATGAGGGAAATGAGGAGAATATAGGTGAGGCTTCTGTTGTTGGCTTTGACTATGGCAGTATCCCGGTGCTTAATGAAGATAACCAGCACCAGAACTGTGACCAGATACAACAAAAGTGCAGAGATAATTGAAATAATGGCTAAAGTTTCATCAAAAGCAAGGAAGTTTGGAATCTTAGGGATGCATTGATTCTGCCCTCTGTTTGGGTAATGATCCTCTTGGCAACTGAGACAAGTTTCTTCACCTGATAATGTAAATTAATTATGATAAACTAAGAACAATCAAGAATGTTTTCCGGGTTAGGAACAATCTTATCACAAAATGAGCTAACCACCATTTTTAAAGAAAGGAAAGCTTTAAAATTTTATGGTGAAGAGCCTTAAAATCACTGCCAAGCATTGTATATCTATATTAATTTTTATTTGGTATGTTTTCTCAACCCCTTCCACCTCTCTTGTAATTAATTAATGAATTTTATGCCAACCTTCAGCCAAAGATCACAAACGAGGGAAAAACCCTGGTTAATCTGTTGACATTCTTCTCTATCTTCCCAAACAACATCCTTCTTAAGGACGATGCCTCTACTTCTATTCCCTCCCAATCTAGAACTTCTCTTGTGTTCCATATCCTTTCACTTTTCCTTGTGGTATCTAATGGTTTGTGGACATCCTGCTCAACATTTATACCACCATTCTGATGTATGAAAAGATCTTTGCTTTAAACATATTTGAAAGCTCTTCAAAGGAAAACTGTATGTGATCTAAAGCCTATTTTACTTTAAGCGTCTTTGAAAGCTATAATTTCTCCAATTTTTTTTAAAGAAAACTATGTATGTGACCAATATACATGCTTTATAAAAAATACAAGTAATGCTGTACCCTAACATAACTACAGGTGTATGTGTTTTGAGCAGTATTTTTTTGGGGGGGCGGAGAGCAATGGCCAGCCAAGAGACACATGAGCAATATTACTCTGTATCAGAAAAAGCGAGGGTGATTAAGTAAATCTTTTAAATAACTGGTATACATATTTTTCACTCTATAACACGCACCAGACCATAACACACACATAGTTTTTAGAGGATGAAAACAAGAAAAAAAGTATTCTAAACGAAATAGCGGATATATGATTTTTGTGGTTCATGCTGTGGCCACAGACATGTGATCTGACAGTGAGTTTGGAGTAACCCAGTGCAAAAATCCTGAGGATCCATGTGGATCCATGCTTTGGGGAAGGAAGGGGAACCATGGATCCTCTGCTCATGACTGCAGCAGATCCCCCCGCCACCCGCAGGCATTTGCTCCATAACACGCACAGACATTTCCCCTTCCTTTCTAGGAGGAAAAAAGTGAGTGTTATGGTGCAAAAAATACGGTATGTACTATACACATATCCTACCCGCCTCAGTTGAGATCCTTCCTTCTGGACATCGAACACAATCATAGCAGCAAAATTTCTTTCCCTCCTTCTTTCTCTTCCCAGAACCAGGGTGGCAGATGTCATTACATAAGGAAAGCGGTGGCACCTATCCAAAGAAGAAGGAATAGTTTACTATTTCAAAGATTCCTGCAAAATCTATCTACTGTTACATGATACCAGGAGACCAGTGAAATGGAATGTAAGATCTTTGTATTCACAGGTGGCACACACAGTGGAAGAAAGAGCTTGTTTGGTAGCCATGAATGCCAAAACCATGGGTATAGTTTTGTCCAAGATGCTAGACAATATATTGAGGTGAGATGAGGTTTCTGTTGTTGGCTTTGACTATGGCATTGTCCTGGTGCTTAATGAAGATGCTCAGCACCCGAGCTGTGGTCAGAAAAAATAAAAGTGCAGAGAAATTTACCTGCTCTCCTGAACCAGCAGATGGCCATTTCTTTTCCTTGGAGCGACAGTGTAGTTATTTCTAACCCCCCAACTGAGTCACCCCTCTGTACCACTTGATTCTTTCTTCATAAATTGTCATCCTTGTGTTAGTTTCCAGCTTTCCCTCGTTGATTTTGACATATTTGCCGGAACCTACCTGAGTCAATCCTCTGTGCCATTTGATTCTCTCTTCATTAAAGGTGAACTTTTTGTTAGGAGAATCCTGAGGTTCCAGTCTTCCCACGTTGATTCTGACATAGGAGTTATTTGGGAAAGTGACCAGGTTTGTAATATCAAATCCACCTACTAATTCTCCATGTTCGTTAAATGTAATTTCATCTCCCGCACTGTTGTTGAAGGAGATCCTCTGAAGAACTGAGTGCAGCTAGGTGGAGAGATAGACAGAACCAAAGTGTTCAGGTGATGATATATAATCACTATTAGTTTTCTTCCACAAATTTAGATTATTTTTGTTTAGGAAACAATGTATTTATGAATTCAAGACTTTTACCATTACTAATAGAAAACATGCCATTTTAGTTACTAGTTATGGACAAAGCGTAGCAAATCATTAAGAAAAGAGAAGAAAAATGGAGACATTATTTTTTTTTTGTTTTCTCTGTAAAACTTGAACAAATATTAGCCAGACTTAAAACAACAACATTGATGCTTGGTATCAATGCAAGAGAACATTAAATGAGAATTCATGGATGAGAAATAGGTCCTTGGCATTTGGCTACTGCATAACACACCACTCTCTTATAGTCTTGGCTAGCTGGGAGTCATGGTTTTGACGCATTTCAGTGGCCCTGGGCTCAGCCTGTTTGGTTCCTGCAAGCACGGATCTCCTGCCCTCCCGCCTTCTAATGTCAGGCATTCAACACCTGACCATGCTTTGGACCTCAGTTGGTCACCTTTTGAAGGGACCTGGTAGGAATTTTCTCTCGGCAGATTGGTACCAGTCACTTGGTTTTTCACCTGCCTCATAGCAAATCGTCACAACTTTATACGGTTTGGCGGTTAGGCATTGGAAAATGCTTTGTGTGTTGGATGGGGAGGTTGTGGCCATCACCTACCCCTCCCCTTGAAGGGTATTTCTTTAAAGGAATCTGGTGTTTGTGGTTCCTGTCCGATGTCCAGGTGGTGGCTAGGGCCGTGGCAGTATCCTCCGGTAACTCTAGGGGAGAGCTTCCAGTTGATTTGCATCAACAAGCTCCCCCTACAGGTTGTTAACCCTCATGTGACTTCCTGCAGGGCGGGCAGGAGTCAAGTGTAGTTGGGTCGAATCCAATGCCTAAGCCAATACCACTCACATTATGTAACCAATAAAGTTGTGGCCTTTTTTAGCCCTTTAACTTAAAATACTTGTGTCCATGTGTCTTATTTCATCATAAAGCAGGGGATGGGGCCATGACTCGCAGTTGGGTTTGGCCAGTGAGGAAACATTACCTGCCAGGGTTCTACATTCAAAGGAGACCATGTTCCCATGCCCTCCGCTGTTCTGTATTTGGATCTAACTGACATCAAGATATGGAAGGCATGTGCCACAGCATACACAGCGTTATGGACATTGTAGCTGTGGCCGGTCATGCTCATTTCAAACAGAGGTGTCGGGAGGCTCTCCAGCTTCTCATCTCCAGTACATGTATTAGAGATGAATGCAGAGTTTGAAAATGAGCAACCAAATGCTTGTGTCCAGAAATTGTTCATAAAACCATCTTCCTCTGACCAAGAAAGGTCGATATTCCTTACAAATTCTTGGAATGCTTGTAATTCCCTGGAATGAATTGAGAAGGAGATAGAACCTTCAAAAATTTGAATATCAATTTCAATTAACTTTTGAAAGTTATGCAATGTGAAGTCAATCTGTGCTGTGGTAATCCACACTTTTGTTGCAGAGAACACCTTTTTATTTTGAAGAAATAGTCCTTTCATTACTTTGGTTATTCCTATAATGTTAGCCAATGTCATAATTGATGAGGTTTCTCCATAGATAACAACAGCATTGATATTGCCTGCACTGATAATTGGCAAAACCTCCTTTGTGCCCTTGATAATTTCATCTGCTTTCCTGATATGCATATGTTCTGGAAGTATTTTTGTGAATGCTGAACAGATTCCATTCCTGGAGAGTATTGGATCCATCATCTGCAAAAATTGTTCTCCACCTTCACCATTTTCAATAATGAACCCGATCCATTTCCAGTTGAAATGGAGAAGTAACTGCACAATTCCCTGGTACTGAAGGCCTTCGTTGGGAACCATGCGATAAAAGGAGGGAACATTGATTGGATCATTCATAGGTGGTGGAAATGAGCCATATGAAAACTGCAAGAAGAGGGGAATGTCCAGACAATTGAAACTGGAAACAGGGGAAACATATTGCCTCTTCACTCATTCTAGTCTCATTTATTTAATTATTTTCATTTCTTGCTTTAAACCTTGTTTTTTCATTTAATCTCTAAGCAATTTGTGATCAAAGACCACAATATATAGTATGCAAAAACATTTTAAAAATAAATAAAGCACAGATAGATGTAGGCAAAATCAGAAATATAGCCTAAAACTGTAAACAGGTATAAAAATATGAAAGTATATCTATTCAGGTGATTGATACACATAAAACAGTTTCCAATCCTATGTGCTTCTTATTTTTCTCACTTTAATTGCAGTGGGGAAAACCAAAACACTTTGTACCTTTTCAGTAACAGTAATATACTGTTTCCGCTACTTGGAAAGCCAGAAAGAAGAAAATGAATTCATGTTTCTTGGTTTGTATTTTTTTTTAAAGCCAGAATAAAATAAAGCAAAGTATCCAAACTGGATAGTTAATTGCATCTCCCCTCTAATATGGCAGCTGAATGAACATTTTTATGAGCCACCATGAAGAAAATATAGAACTTCTGAGTGTCTAGGACTCTCTGGCTCTGAGTAGAGAGCAATATATTGGCAATAATTGCATTACACATTGACAATCTATGGCAGGGCTTGCTGTGGTCCGTAAACAGGACTGGAAACAGGAAACAACATACTGATAACCAGCACTCAGGTGTTTAAAAATAGTTTGCTGCCCCAGATCCAGCAGATTCACCACCCTTCATGTTTGTCACATATTCTTTGAAATCTTGTCACCTAAACATAGCAAGTACAGCGAAGAAATGCTCAAGTGCTTCATTTTATACTGAACAGCCTTCAGCCTTGTATTTCTGCATGAATCTTCACATTTCCTAATGTGGGAACTATAGTCCTGAGGTCACTGGAGAATATTTTATACCTAGCTAATATAATATCTATTTAGCCAAGCTAAAATTTTATGCTTCAGTCCAGTTACTGAACATAATAACCCCTTAGCCACATACCTAGGGTTAACTAGCATTGCTCTAGAGAGACGGAATTGTTTTAATGTCTATCTGAATATTCTATATGTGTATGGCTACCCTATAGAAAGGCTGAGTTATTCTTCTTTGCTTAGGAAATAGGCACTTTAATGAGCACTTTTTGTGCAACTGAAACTTCAGAGAGCTCCAAACTATTACTCACTAAGCATATACTAGGCATACAGTGATATATGGCATTTGCACAAAAGCAAGTTTGGGGCCTGGGAGTGAACCAATTCCACTGAATAGAGAAAGCAATTCCTCCCCACACATTATAAATCTTTGTGGTTAACTTAAACTGTTTACTATCTTCTCTACATATAGTAGTCTGGGAAAAGAACTTATGTTGTTAGTTTGTATGTATTGTATTTCTGGATTACAGTGGAATATTTTAGGATGCATCTGTATAATGGCATGTTGAAATGTTTAATTTTCCCCCAGAAAAGAACTTGAATAATTCACAGATAGATTGAATAGAGTCTGAAGCAACACAAGCAAGACGACACTGGTGAGTGCACCAGTTCGATCAAATTTACCACTCAAAGATGCAATCGAAAAGCATCTTATTTATTGTGATCTAAACAAACAAACCTTTCTCCCACAGCAATTTTCGGGGACTGTGGGTTTGAAAGCATCTTTCAGATAAATAAATCCTGCGGCTAATTGCAGACCGTGTCCCTGTGAATCTTTTTCAGCTTGGTGTGTTGAAACTATACTGTACTGAGAAGAGGCCAGCAAGATCTAAAACTCTCCAGTTAATTTTGTAGCATATTAAATTGTGTTATTCCGGGCTCAAACCACATACATTTTCCTGTCAATTGATCATAAGATAATAAATTTATAATTAATTGGGATGGACCTTGCCTGCTTTTAAAATACGGAAATCGTTAATGCTCTGCTGCATAAGTTTATGACAATCTCTGAATGATTTGTAAATATAAAAAGCAAATTGCCAGTACATTAGATATAATCAACTTTTTGGGAGAGGGGTGTAATCTAGAACTAAATAAAGTACATATACTAACATCAAACCACTGTCAACCTCAACCAGCTGTAGCCAGTAATCAATATCAAACTGTAAATTAGTAGCCAGCAAAGACCTCAGTAAACTTTTAGTTCTTATGCAGGCTGCTCATACATTTTGCATACCCATATTATAACACAATGCAGTTCCACATATTTCTGACCCTTCTATATTTCTCCATCAACTAGTACTCAAATCGCTACTGGAAAGAAAGGGGAGAATTTTGCGGCAGATTAAGGGAAGTCCCCATTGCCCTCACTTTCAGATCCTACCTGTGGAATCTTGAAAAGACCTAAGATGTCTGCCATGCGTGAGGAGGTAACAGAGGCAAGCCCCCCAACAATTCCTATTATATTTTGATGGATGCCGCATTTGTAATTGGGGACAAACTGATGTGATTTGAAAAGCAGGTCCAGGGTGGTTCGGTAGGTCATTCTTGGGTCAGAGTAGCTGTCATAGATGTGGAACCCAAGAGTAACATTGGGCAAGATCTTGGGATTCTCGTTGATCTTGTCAACAGCAAAGACCAAGGCCAGGATGTGCTGGTAGAACTTGGTCAAAACACTGCAAAGAAAGTCACATGCTATTTCTTGTGAGTATTAAACAGTGCACAAAGTCATTTTAACACATTATTTGTCCACTCTACATCTTGAAGATTCAGCTTCCTGACATGAAGGGAAAACACAGCCTGCATAACTAAGTTATAGTGGTAAGAATGTAAAATTTACTGTGGCTACCTTTTCCTGTATTCCTTTAGATTTGCACATCATAACTAATGGAATTCTGTAGACATCTCCATAGATTGGCAAAGACATTTCCCTAAATTTCACTTTCTTAGTCTTCAGAATTTCTATTTATTGTGTTGTTTATCACTATAAAGTACCAATTGCAAACAGCCACTGATGTTTGTAAAACCATTGCAACAAATTAAAAAGATAACAATTGTTTGTCTAATGGTTTGGTGCCCTAGTCCCTTAGCAGACTATTTCATAACAGAAATGGTCTAAAAGTCAAATGCCTATTAGGATGCTTTAATGAGTCTATTTCTGTTATATAATATATCCCTTCACCAGTTACCACATGCTGTTAGATAGAAAGCAATTCAGACAATGTGTTCCTTTCTTCACAGTGCTGTGCTTTTTATTGCTGGAAATACATTTAAAACTGAAGTCATATAAAAGAAGAACAGTTTCTATTTAATGGCTTGCTGCTGTGGTTTCCTTTTCAAATTTGATATCAACCGTTGATTATAAATAACTCAAGGTACATAAGTCACCATCATTCCACTAACAGGGATAAGCAGACTAATGAAAATTGAGCAAATGCACAATAGTTAAGTGAGGCAAGTATATCCATTCCCACAACAATTCAAAACAAATCCTACAGAAAATCAGCAACAAAGAATAAGGCAGTCCGAAGCCCGTTTCTAAAGAGGCGGTTTTGCCTGAAAGCTAAGCTCTCTGGTGTTAGGAGCTGGCAGGTCTCAACACAGCAGGCCGAGTCGGTGTCACTATTGCAAAGTTTCATCTACACTGAAAATCTATGTGGAGCACAAAACACTAAGCCACTCTGGAAGAGTCTGGGCAGTCAGGGGAAATAGAAAAGGGGGGAAAATAAGAGGGATGGAAGGATGTCTAAACAACAAGAAGATAATGAAACAAATAATACAGTTATCAGCATATGAAAAACACATGAAATTGATGCAGTCAAATATATATGTAAACAACTATATTAAATTAAAGACCATTTCCTTACAATGGGATTTGAGTCAAGAACTGAGAAGGGTGTTGTTTGAAGAGGACTGGTTGGGAAATGTAATGGATATGAGACACCATCCCACCAATCAGGACATCACCTGGCTCATACCACTCGTGTGGAATATTTACAGGATCATTTTTGGTGCATTTCAGCTCACACACTTTGAAAACCATGCTTGAAAGCAGCAGGAGTTGCAGAGAAAACATCCTGATGACAAATTTTCCTCCACAGAAAAATTCTCCTACCTCCTTTCTACAGCATCAATTCTAACATTAGCCACACTTGAATAAGATGACATAAGGTGGTAGCTGATTTTAACAATTCAGCTCTTTAAAGAATGCTTTGAATGCTAGGGAAGAAACACCAACTTGGTGCTTACTCCATACAAACAGAGAAGAGAAGCTGATCAAAATGAAGGCATCTGCCTCTCTATTAATCATAATCTTGGAGGTCTGTGGAATACTACAGAGCTTTTCCCACCAGCTACTACCTTCAGGACAGCCACTAGTGCTTTGATCAGGATTATAGTGATTTTGATAATTACAAGGAGATAATCACACTCCTGCAATGTTTTTGAAATCTACGATGGATCCTGAGTTGCAAAAGCAAACCTATTTGTCAGATCCAAAGGTCATGCATTTCCCTTGATTCAAGCTGATGTTCCATAATGTCAGAAAAAGGAATACTACTGAAATTCAAACAGACCCACAGGGATGACATGAATGTGAAGGAAGAGTGTGATTAGAATATTGCTATGTTACCCCAATCTCCAGGAGTGCTGCAAGATTCCAGAGGCTGCATTCACACTTTATCCAGGGCCTGTGTTTATTTTTAGACAATGAGGCACAGCGCAGACTGTGGTGTTTTTATTATACATGGTTTATTTGCACATATAAGCAACTTTAGGTGGAGGGGAATCCCAGCAGTAAATGCCACAAACATAGGAACCAACTCCTAGGGACCATGGGGACCTTGCCCCCCTGTAAAAGATTTGAGGGGGCTGGGCCTCACCAAAATTGATGGACATTGCCATTCAAATGTTGTCCATGCACCACATTATGTGATAAATTATGTAGGGAGGGGCTTACCTGCCCACCCTCCAATATTTTATTCAAGTTGGCACACCTGGCCACAAAGTTCTCTCGCTTTTCCCACAGGCACAGCAAGCTTGAGTTCAAAAATAGGAAAATCCACCATGCTTTCTGTTTCTTTGTTATAGCCTGCCACAGTCACCCCAGATGCTCCTGGCCCCACTTCTCCTTTATTGCCCCGCTAACCGATTGAAAGCTATACCACCCCAGCCTAAATCATCCATGGTCCTTTGTTGTCCTGTCCCTCTCCTGCACTGTGGCAGGAGGGTGCTCAGACCCCCTCAGAGCATTGCACCTCCCTCCCTAAGCTGGGCACAAGCTTACCAGGCTTTGGAAAGGAGGTTCTAAGTCTGACACAATCCAGAAGCCCTCCTGCCTCCTTCTCAAACCAGGGTGGGGGGGAGCAGAGGTGTTGTGGTGGTAGGGCATCAGGCAGGAAGGAGAATCAGTCAGTCAGTCTCCTACATTCCCCTGGAAAGACACATTCAGAGCTCAGTTTGCTCTAGATCGTTTCACAGGTTTTCCAGCCTGATGCCTGTGCTTCCTTCTTGACAGACCCAGACATCTAACTTGACCTGGAGAGATTCATAGCTGTTCCAACTCAACTTGACAGATAGGGGTAAATTTCTTTCTCTGTCCCTCTCATAATACTAGAACTCAGGACTATCCAATGCAGGTGAATATTAGATTTAGAAAGACAAAGGATAGTACTTAGCCTCAAAAAAAACCCTACCAAACCAAGGAATTGGCTCCCAGAAGATGTAGTAATGGCCACCAACTTGGCTTTAAAAGAGAACTGGACAAATGCATGGCATATAAAGCTATCAATGGCTACTACCTTTGAAGGTAACATGCTTTTAATACCAGTTGCTGGGATTCAGAAGTGGGGAGAGTGCTGTCTATTCTTGGGCTTCCCTTGAGCATTTAGTTGGCCATTGTGAGAGCAGAAAACTGAACTATACAGACATTCTTGGTCTGATCTAGCAGTGCTCTTCTTGTAGATTCATGTGCTAAACCGGGGTCAGCAAACTTTTTCAGCAGAGGGCCAATCCACTGTCCCACAGACCTTGTGTACTGTTATTATTATTATTATTTGGCGGGGGAGGAATTAATGAATTCCTATGCCCCACAGATAACCCAGAGATGCATTTTAAATAAAAGCACATTCTACTCATGTAAAAACACTAGGCAGGCCCCACAAATGTAAAAACACACTAATTCCGTGGGCCAGATTGAGAAGGCGATTAGGCTGCATCCAGCCCCCAGGCCTTAGTTTGCCTAAAGGTAAAGGTAAAGGTACCCCTGCCCGAACGGGCCAGTCTTGACAGACTCTGGGGTTTGTGCGCCCATCTCACATCTATTGGCCGGGGGCCAGCGCTGTCCGGGGACACTTCCGGGTCACGTGGCCAGCGTGACAACGCTGCTCTGGCGAGCCAGAGCCGCACACGGAACGCCGTTTACCTTCCCGCCGGAGCGGTACCTATTTATCTACTTGCCCCCGGGGGTGCTTTCGAACTGCTAGGTGGGCAGGCGCTGGGACCGAGCAGTGGGAGCGCACCCCGCCGCGGGGATTCGAACCGCCGACCTATCGATCGGCAAGCCCTAGGCGTTGAGGCTTTAGCCCACAGCGCCACCCGCGTCCCTACCCATGTGCTAAACAATGTGGCAAATTAAACACAGGAAAATGCATCAAGATAAAAAATGTAGACTACTTGAGCAGAAGTTCATATCCTTCTCTTTTTTCTTTTATTCTCCGTGCCAGAAATGATTTGACAGTGACTAAATAAATAAAACAATTTCATGGCATCAAAACAAAAATCAAATTTCTGAAATATTTTATTTCCTTCAAAATGTCCAATACACTTTATGTCTCTCTCTTTTATTTCCATGAAGGTGATCTAGTACATAATTAGGAAGACAAAGACTTGTAATTTATCTCTTCTTTCGTATAAGTTGTTCTCTGTTGTTCAACTCAGGTCTCACCAGAATAATATAGCATTTTGGGAAAAAGATACAACCCAACAACCCAGCACTGGAAGCCAAGATGGAAAAGATCTCCACAGCCACCATGTATTTTCCACTTGTGCTCAGGTAGGTTGGGACAAATGATTGCCAAACACTGCAGAAGACCAGCATGCTGAAGGTGATGAACTTGGCTTCATTGAAGCTGTCAGGCAACTTCCTGGCTAGGAAAGCTACAGTGAAGCTGATGGTGGCCAGGAAGCCCATATAGCCCAAGACACAGTAGAACATTAGGATTGACCCTTCATTACATAAGAATACAATTTGATGAGTAATTGTCTGTGCATCCAAATCTGGGAATGGTGGAGAGGTTGCCAACCAGAGAGCACAGATTCCCCCTTGAATATGGGAGCAGGATAGAATAATAGAATAAGCCAGTCGTTTCCCCACCCATTTCCTCATCCTGGATCCTGGCTTGGTAGCCATGAATGCCAAAATCACAGAAATGGTTTTGGCCAAGATGCTAGAGAGGGCCACAGAGAAGATGATGCCAAAAGCTGTTTGTCGCAGAAGGCAGGTTGCCTCATTAGGCATTCCGATGAACAGCAAAGAGCAGAGGAAACACAAGAGGAGGGAGATGAGGAGAATGTAGGTGAGGCTTCTGTTGTTGGCTTTGACTATGGCAGTGTCTCGATATTTAATGAAGATGCCAAGCACCAGAACTGTGATCAGGGACAACAAAACTGCAGAGGAGGTTAGAACAATAGCCAAAGTGTCATCAAAAGCTAGAAAATTTGGAATCTTAGGAATGCATTGATCCTGACCTTTGTTTGGATATTGATCATCTGGACACGTAACACAAGTTTCCATGTCTGGGGAAAACAGAATATTTGAAGTTTAATTCAAAGAGCATTGCCCTCAAGAAGATCTAGATATGTCTGGCTAGCCTACAATCACCATGGAAGGTTGCAAAAACTTCTGAACATTTCTTGTTTCAAAAAATACATGCCAGAGATCAAACCCAGAATTTTTCACAGGAATTTGTGGGTTTGTGTATTGGTTTTTGACCACCTTCCAGCCACCTTTGGGAATAACAACCACTATACAGTGAAAAGAGAGAATCACTGCAACAATTAGGCATTCTGATGAGCAGAAGAAGCTGAGGAGATGCAGAGAATTCTACTCCTTTCCCCCATATGGGGATGGTGGACCCGTTTGCCATGCCCTCTGCAAGAAGAGAAGACCCACCTGCATGGGTAATGGGACAATTTGCCCTATAGGAGTGGAGATCAGAATATTTAATCCAATCCCACACCACACTATCCCCTCTTTTCACTGAGACACCTAATTTGGGGGATGATACTAATTGGTCTGTGTCAAGGTGGTTTTTGTTTGTTTGTTTTGCCTACTTCACACTACTGAGTGTTGTCTGCATGACTGGAGTAGTGCTTTGTTTGAGTTTGGCAAACTGGCATTTGGTCTGGGTAAGTGAGTGGATTTTGGAAATTATCAGAGCCAGAGTAGAGTTTGGGCCTGTCAGTTGCATTAGGGTGAGCGCTGGCCAAGGGTGCCACAGTGTGCATGTCAGGTTCATATACCCAGGGAAGACACAGGGGGTGTCTCCTTGAGACTTCCTGCATGATCACAGTGTGTGAATGGAACCTGTCTCAGGAGATTGGAGGGTTGAAATCCTTCCATGAATCCACTTCACCTTGTAGACTTCATTGGTTTGGGTTAATTTGTTTGATTTATTCTGATAGCAGATTCCATAGCTGGTTTATTTTCATAAATATAACCTATTAACCCATATTTCTTGTTTCAAGTCTTGTTGAGTCTGTTGGCAATGTAGGTTAGGCTTCCATTGCTGGCTTTGTCTATGACCCTGTCATGGTGTTTTATGAAGATGCCAAGCATCAGGAGGGTTACCAAAGAGAAGAGGTGTAGAGAAATTTCCAACCATTACTGAAGTTTACTTAAAGGCTGGGAAATTTGGTATGTTTGGAATGAATTGAACTTTCCCTTTGTTTGGATATTGATCTTCTGGAGAAAAAAATCTGTTTTACCAGGAACCCACCTAATGTATACGTGACCAAGTCACCTCAAAAAGAAATAAGTGTGTTTCCTATTCTTCCATTTCAATTTAAACTGATGGATTAATCTCTTAACATAACATGACAAGTTTCAGCCCTCCCTTCCTCTTTTCTCCTCCTCCTTCTTTTATCTTTTTTACAAAAAAGGGAAATAATTTACTCTAGATCAGGGGTCTGCAACCTTTAAGACAAAAAGAGCCACTTGGACCCGTTTCCGAAGAAAAAAACAACAGGGAGCCGCAAAACTCGTCATTATAAAAATAACCTTTTGTCACTTTTTATTATTTCTTTGTTTGACCCCTCAGAATTAGTCCTCCTCATAGAAATAAACGTTAAATTAACAAGTTACCTTTTTTGTGTGTGTTCTTCACTCCCCTTCAAAACAGTGGCCAGCGTACATGCCCCCTTTCAATGCAGTGACCAGCGTACATGCCCCTCACAATGTAGCAGGCGGGCGGGAAGGTGACGTCGGGACGGTGCGTGACTAACGCACGCACCACCCCCATGCGACATCACAGCCAGTACAGCACCCGCCACAGTGGGGAGTGTCGGGGAGCACAATGCGCCTCCTCCCCTCGCTAGTATCCACCCCGGAGCTGCAGCAAAGGTGTAAAAGAGCCACATGCGGCTCCGGAGCCGCGGATTGCGGACCCGTGCTCTAGATGATTAACATGAAATACCCATAAAACATATCTATGTAAACAATGAGAAAAATACATAGTACCATAATTTGAAAAAAACTGCAATATTAACAATAGCAAATTTGCAAAAGAGGAAATGTTTCTTTAGGTATATCTGAATACAATATTTCGTACCCTCTGCATTTGAGAACATCCCATCTGGACATGCAGCACAATCATAGCAGCAAAATTTCTGTCCCTCCTTCTTTTTCTTCCTGTAACCAGGAGGGCAATAGTCATTGCATACTGAAAGGGGTGGCACCTATCCAGTGAGGAAGTATTTAGCATTAATTAAGTGTTTTGAGGAATTCATCTTAGTCTTAAGTCTACCACTAAGCAGGAATCATAGCCGCACTATAAATTTAAGATACATCCATTGTACTATCCTAGTTTCCTGCTTTAGGAATGAATACAGCTCATTATAGAATTAACAAATCCAATAACAAACAAACTAAATAAAATTAGTGAAAAGGCAGAAGCTAATGTAATAGAATAATTTTAACTGAAAATCGGCTGAAGAGATGCATTGCCAAATCATTTTTGATGGGTGAAGCTACAGGTAAATGCATGCCATTTTCTAGGGACTACCATAAGGTAAAAAGGTAAAGGTACCCCTGACTGTTAGGTCCAGTCGCAGATGACTTTGACATTGTGCACTCACCGCACTCTATAGGCCGAGGGAGCCACCGCTTGTCTGCAGACAGCTTCCAGGTCATGTGGCCAGCATGACTAAGCCGCTTCTGGTGAACCAGAGCAGTGCCGTTTACCTTCCTGCTGGAGTGGTACCTATTTATCTACTTGCACTTGATGTGCTTTCGAACTGCTAGGTGGACAGGAGCTGGGACTGAACAATGGGCGCTCTCCCTGTCTCGGGGATTTGAACCACCGACCTTCTGAGTGACAAGTCCTAGGCTCTGTGGTTTAGACCACAGTGCCACCCGCATCCCTCCATCATAAGGTACAGTTCCCATATATAATGGCTGCTAATCTAATTGGGTTTAATGGCAGGCCAGAGAAGTAGGTTTCAGATTCCAGTCTTAAAAATATGGGCAGATTAAGAGTCCTGCCTTAGCTTTCTTTGCATCTCTTGCCATCTAGTTCCATGAATGACAATGAATGTTGATATCTGTAAGGCCGTGTGGGTATTTCCTCACCTGAGTCAAGCCTCTTTGCCATTTGATTCTGCCCTCATCAATGGAGAGTTTTTTCCCAGGAGGTGCCTGAGGATCCAGCCTTCCCACTTTGACCCTGATGAAGGACTGATTTGGGAACGTGACCAAGTTTGTAATATCAAATCCAGCTACTAATTCTCCATGTTCATTAAATGTAATATCATCTGTTGTTGAATGAAATCCTCTGAAGAAATGAATGGAGCTAGGAAAGAAAAGAGAAAGCACTAAAATGTGTTGTAATGGTCTCATTCTGGGTTGTACTACTCCAAAAACTCTGCTCACCTTTTCGGGTGGGCGGCCTTGCGGCCAGGCATCAGGGCCCCTGCAGTGATCTGGCGGCGGGCAGAGATTGACGTCCCCCCCCCAGTCACTGTCCAGGTTGTGTCACCAGTGCTGAGCGGGCCCCGCCTAGAGGTGGCCTTACTGTCCAATCAGCACTGCTGGGAGGCGTGGCTACAGGAATCTTAAACTGTCACACCCTTCACCAGACCCCCCACTTTTTATGCTTTGCTATGACACAACCTTTCTATGGACAAATGTCAGCTACCATATTGTTCGGTCTGGGTAGGAATTTTTTCCACTTGGCAAATTGGCACCAGCCATTTGGTTTTCACCTACCTTGTAGCAATAATCACAACTTTGTGAGGTTAGGCATTGGGTAAGTCCTTGTTTGGATGGAGGGGAGGTTGTAGGCTTCACCTGCCCCTTCTCATTAAGGGTATCTTGCTAAAGGGATCTGGGTGTGTGGATGCTGTCTGATGCCCGGACATGGGCTAGGGGACCCCTTGAGGTGCCCCTATTTGATGTAAGTCATAGGGCTCCCCCTATTGGTGGTTTGCCCTTAGATGGACTCCCTGCACATGGGTGGGAATTGTTGCCAGTTGTTGATGTGTTGCATAGGGAAACCTGCAGCAATTAATATCTCTTTATATATATAAGAAATATAACAATTCCCATTTTTGATACAGTTAGGATTATATTTGTTATCATTGGCTACATTAATCCTCGAACATTTCTGAAGGTCAGTGGTGAAAAGTCCTTAAAACAGATGTGTGAGAGTTACATGTAAAGATTCAGACTTGTATACAAGCTGGACATATGCCTTAAGATAAATCAGTACCTGCCAGGCTTCCATATTTTGTGGAGACAAGCTGCCTCTGACCTCCTTGTGGCTGGCTTTAGCTGAATATGCGATATGTAAGGCATGTGCCAGAGCATACACAGCATTATAGATGCTGTAGCTGTGGCCAGTCATGCTCGTTTCAAAATAAGGTGTAGGAAGGCTTTCCAGCATTTCCTCTTCTGTACATATTTTTCCAGTGATTGTGGACACAGTGGAGTTTGAAAATGAACATCCGAATGCTTGTTGCCAGAAATCTTTTATAAAACCATCTTCCTTTGCCCACTTAGGATATACACCCCGAAGAAAGTATTTGAAGTCTTGAATCTCTTCTGAGTGAATTGCAAATGAGATAGCACCATGAAATGTTTGTATATCTGTGGTAATTAAGCTTTGCCACCTATATAATGGAAAATCTATTTGGGCTGTAGTAATCCAAACTTTAGCTCTAGATCTGTGTTGAGAAAATATTACTTGCATTATTCTGGATGCTGCTATAATATTCCCTGTAAATGTTATGGCTGCACTTTCTCCATATATCAGAACTGCATTGGCTTTGCTTGATATGAAAGCTGGCATTTTAAAGCGTATATTGTCAATCAATTCACGTGCATTGCTGGACAAATGCATTGTTTTTTTGCTTCTGTCTGTGAATGCTGAACAGATTCCATTCTTGAAAAGCATTGGCTCTATCGTTTGCAAGAAACGTTCTCCACCTTCATCATCCTGAGCAATGAGCCCTACCCATTTCCATCTGAAGTGCTGAAATAACTCAATGATTCCTTGGTACTGGAGGTCTTCATTAGGAACCATACGGTAAAATGAAATGAAATGAGCTGGATAATTCAGTGTTGGTTGAAATGAACCAAATGAAATCTAAAGGGAAAGAAAAACACAGACATTTTGGAATGGTAACAAAGGTCATTATATTCTTATTTACATAATTATTTTCATAAAGTTACGATCCTATATAT
Organism: Podarcis vaucheri; assembly: GCF_965113315.1. Classification (NCBI taxonomy): domain Eukaryota; kingdom Metazoa; phylum Chordata; class Lepidosauria; order Squamata; family Lacertidae; genus Podarcis; species Podarcis vaucheri. The sequence goes on from NC_138751.1 coordinate 12,089,282, forward strand.
CCCCAATGTTCTTCTATTTAGGATGATGTCCCCCACTTTTTACATCCACACAGTAGTTTTCCATTCAATATTCACCCCTCCAACATTTGGAGCAACTTTGGGTGAAATTTGGTGAATTGTGGGGGCGATGAGAGGAAAGCCTGATCGTAACAATCTTCAGTTCCTACCTGTGGAATCTTGTAAAGACCCAGGATATCTGCCACGCAGGAAGAGATGTCAGAACTTAGCCCCCCGATGACTCCTATTACATTTTCCTGGATGTCACATCTGTAGTTGGGGACAAACTGATGTGATTTAAAGAGCAGGTCCAGAGTGGCACGGTAGGTCATCCCTGCTTTGGCATAGCTGTCGTAGATGTGGAACCCGAGAGTGATGTTGGGCAAGATCTTGGGATTCTCATTGATCTTGTCAACAGCAAATGCCAAGGACAGGACATGCTGATAGAACTTGGTCACCATGCTGCAAATAAAGTCACTTGCTATTTCAGGGGAGAATGAAAACAGTGTACTCTGCATCAATTTAGCAGTATTTGGACAAGTCAGCTGCCTAAGTATGGAGAGAGGGCAGAATCTTCTAAGTTAGTCAAAGTTAGACTGCAGTTTTTAAAGCACTTGTGTGGTCAAGAGATTGGTGATATTACAAGTTGTCCATATGTTTTTGACATCTCATCTGGAAACAATTCCCTCGCAAAGCTGCTTTTAGGGTTGGACCAGAACCTAAAGTAGCCAGAGCCTTCCATTCTCATTTCATCTCTTTCTGCCACCCAGTTTTCTCTCCCTCTTTCTGCCATCTCCTTTTCCCCTCTCTGAAAATGCCACCTCTCTGAAAACCTGGAGACAATGCACTTAGTTTTGAGCATTTCATTTTCTGATCAGAAATAGGGTCTTTTCCTGTTTTTCAAAGCAATCAGAGTACATTACAGTCATCTTTAGAATTACAAATATCAGCACAATGAAAAAGCCTATTTACTTACAATGGGACATCAACCCAGAACTGAGGAGGCTGCTCATTGAAAAGAAGTTTGGGGAAAATGTAATTGATATGAGTTGCTACTCCACCAATGAGGAGATCTCCAGACTCGTACCACTCATGCGGAATATACACAGCACTGTTTCTCACACACTTAATAGTATTCACTTTGCATACCATATTTGAGAGAAGAAGCAGGCAAAGCAGCATCATGACAGCAAACTTGCCCCTGAACATGGACTGTCCTGTTTCAGGCTACAACTTTCTTTTGCCTGAACAAAACATGACAACTTGGGTGATAGCTGTACTCTTCTAATGCACTACTCAGAGAAACATTAATGCACCTTATCCATAACCACAGCAGTGTAACAAAATCATGGTTTGAATTTGCATGGTTTGAATGACAATTAAGAGACAGAAAATGAACAATCTATGAAAGGATAGGGTGCTTTTTTAATCAAAATGACAGGGCCCCATTTCTCTGTCCCCCCCCCTCTCTCTCATATCTCTAATCTTAGCAGTTTATGGATTTCTGGAGTACTTAAAACCATTTTTGACTTGAATTCTTTCCTTTCACACACACACACATTGGAGCTTTCATCTTGTTATTTCAATTATAGTGTTTTAGATAATTACAGAGAAGATAATCACTTCTGCAATGCATTGGACTGCTGAAAATATGTTTGTATAACTACTGCAGAAAACATATTTCTCATACCATAGAATGTATGACTAGACCCTCAACTGTCATTTGGGCCAATGCAGGTGGTCCACATCTACTAAAACTCAAAAGTTGGCCATCTGCTTTAAAATTCGTCTGTTTAAAATCCTCACTGGTGAGCATATCAGACCCCACCCTATGTAAAGCTAAAGCATCCTTTTTAAAAATAGAAAATGAAGCATAAATCTATAACACTTAGATTCAGATATAATATTTATGTTAGTTCAGTTTTCAACCACCACACCACTGGTCTGTGAGGGCTTCCAATCTGTCACTATATTTGGATGAGATCTAATCACATACCAGAAAATTCAGGTTATACAATTAATGTTGATATTCTGTGCATCTGCAACAACCCTTCAACAAAGCTGCCCCTCCCCAAATCCAACTTTTTATGATAAGGAAAATGATGAGGAAACACATCAGAAAATAATATATGCTTGATGCAATGTTCTCAAACAAATCAGGATGAACACTCACTTAACAGGTTGTCCTGAAGTGACCTAGCAGGGATATATTTGGTAAGGTATACACCAGAACCCTCATACACATATACCGCACACAAGAACGTCAACATACTCTTCTGCAAGAAATAGAATAACTGGTGTGGAGATAATAAATCAACAACAACACATGTCTGAACGTGTGTTTGTTGCAACTCTTATTTCCAATAATAAGCACTAATACCTTCCTTTGTGGGGGCTCTTTGCAGGACCGCACGCAGCACCTTGGCCCATGTGGGACCCACCAGCTGGTTGGGCTGGCCTGCCTCCCTGTGTTAGTCATTGGAGGTTCCCGCCAAACCTCAGTTAGCCAATCAGCCTTCAAGGAGGTGGGGCCAGTTGCTTAAATAGGAGGTGGAGGTGGCCGCAACAACCATGCAATCGGCTCTGGAGGTTCACCCACCCAACCCTCCCTTTGTCTAATGCTTGTTTGCAGGTTAATCATTTTCCTTCCTGTTCAGCGGGTGCTGCTATGGTCTTTGGATGGTTGCTGTTGAAGAGACAGGAAGGAATTTCTCTGCATTGGCAGGTTTTGCCTTTCCCGTAGCAATTCGTCACAACTTTGGCAGTTTTAGGCCTTTGGAGGAATCCTTTAGTCTATCTTCCTTAAATGGTGTGTGTGTGTGTGAAGTGGTGACTCACCCCTCCCCATGGTGGTGATTCCAGGGTCCTCTCTTAAAGGGGTTTGTAAAATGGGAGTCACTGGCCATACACTGAAAGATTGTCAGTGAACTCCCCTGCGTTGTGTGGATATGGGGTGGGCTGCCAGAGTACACAAGCGTCTTGCTGTGCACCCTCCCATATCTTATTCACCCCGAGGAGCCCCAGTATCCCTAGCTGGGGGGCTAGGAGGGATACACACCCTCTGCCTGAGCCAAGGTCTTCCTACATCTGAAAGGTTTAATAAAGTTGTGGACAAATTTTAATTCCATAACCCGTTGTCATGAGTCATTATTCCTTTTGGTGGTCTCACGGGGCCGGGGGTGTGTGCGTCTCCGCCTGGGCACGCAAAAGTTCTTGCACACCAAGAGCTAAAAAAGAGAGTGGTTTATTACAAGTAAATATAGCGTACATGCTACTTTTCAAAAAGTCTCACTTGGTGGATCATCACCTTATTGTGGAAGCATCCTCGGTCAAACCACTGGCACCTCTTAGACAATGTGATTGTCCAAGCTGAAGATCGCCATGATGTGCTCTTTATGAGAGCTATGATGGGTGCTGACGACTGCTGGAGAGGTCACTGATTAATATGCTCCATGATGGCTATCAAGATTATACCTCAACACAGGCTTCAAGGATGGAAACCAAGGTGCAAAATGAATATTCAAGCCCTTCAAGATCCTATTAAGTGGGATCGCTTTCAAATGACTCTTAAGAACCATCTGCTTCCTGAGCTTCCTGATAACATTGAGGAACACTGGACCAAGCTAAAAACATCCATTATTGCAGCCAGTAAACAAACTATTGGATGCTAAACAAAGAAACACCAGGACTGGTTTGAGGAGAATGACACTGAGATTGAACATAATATTGACAAGAAAAGGAAGGCCTTTCAGATCTGGCAAAGAGAAAGAAACTTTGCCACTAAAAAAAAACCACACCTATGCCAATGCTTAGGCTGAGGTTCAAAGAAGAACCAGAGAACTAAAGAACACCTGGTGGGTAAAAAAAAAAAAAGCTCAAGAGATCCTCAGCTGGGAAAACGATGAAGATGGCTTGATTACTAGAAGCTGAAGCACAGGACAAAGCAATGCAGTGACTTCTGGAAATAGAGAAAACAGCTTCTCCTGAGACATGATGGGAACCATCAACAGTTGCAGGAATAAAGGCTACAGCACTATGTGGATGAGAACAATTATCACACACTGGAAAGAATAAGGATTACAGCTAAAGTTTCTCACTTGAAACTTTATAAATTACCTATTACACGGACACGAATTGAATCACAAGATTGTAGCTGTTATAGAAGGAATTACTATATCTGAATGGAATGGAAATTATTAAAATTTTGGAATGCAGAAAAAATGTAGAAGAATGAAATCATCAACTCTAACATGCCAAGACTCTCATCTCCAGAACCAAACGCCTGGCTGACAAAGACCACTTGACAACTGAGTTACAGAATCTCTCAAATGTGTTAATCGCCAATGGATACCAGAAAAACAGGGTTACGAAGCTAATCCAAAAAGAAACACCCCCCAAAAACCAAGACACAGAAGAAAACAATGGCATGGCCCTCCTTCCTTATATCAAGGGCACTACAGACAAAATCAGCAAAATCCTCCATAAACACAATATCAAAACAGCCTTCTGCACCAACCAAAAAATAGCCAATATCCTCAGAAACCCAAAAGACAAAATCCAGCTGGAAAACCAAGGGGTCTATGAAATACCCTGCAAAGTCTGCCCAGCCACGTACATTGGACAAACAAACAGACGAATAAATGCACGTATCGCAGAACACAAGAATGCCGTCAAAAAAGAAGAAAAAACTTCCTCTCTTTTCCAACACATGAAAGAAACAGGACACGAAATTAATTTTGCAGATTCCAAATTGCTCTTTAACATGGAACATCACCACAAGAGAATAATCATGGAAGCCATCGAGATAGAGAAACACCCTCACAACATGAACAAGCGTGACGACACGTCCCGCCTGCCAGACATCTGGAAATTAGCCCTCCCCACAAAAACCGACACCAGAACCAGAGGCACACAGAACGCCGTCACCAATCAACCACACCAGACCCAAACCCAGACCCTCTCCACAGACATATTACAGACTCCATCCAGTAGCCAAACTATAGTGGCACCTCCGGATGCTGCACCCCCCTGCAATCCCTACACAGATCTGGCTGGCACAAGGCACAAAACCACAGCTCGCCCCTATACACGAAGCCAAGCCAGAGCACAACTAAATGCAGCACAGCCATCTTCTCAGAAAAACTCTTCACAAGCTCAAGAGGTCAAGACACAAAAGCTTTAGCAACTAATCTACACTTAATGACCCACCCAGTGGTATTCAGAATATCACTCATGAAATCACTCAAGATATCCCTCAAGTAATTAAGGAACAAAAGAAGAAAAGGCACACTAATCTAGGAACTTCCTCTCTGCCCAGAACGTTGGAGGCTATACACCACACCCCTCAACAGTATTTATAGGAACTCAAACACCAGATTCTGCTCTGTTCCAGTAACAAGAAGCCGAAAGCACCAGCCTGAAGATGACGAGTGAGACCTCGTCGAAACGTCGCACAGACACCCCGACTCTTACACGGGAAGACACCCGAAGACACCAAAACCATATATATATATGTATATATATATGATTTTCCAATAAATCATATATACTTGGGGAGAACCAGCTTCATCTTCCTGGTACCCAAATTAAATGTGCCAGGAGTTAAAACTCATCCCCAGAAACTGGACAGGTTTTTCTGAACAGTTTATCAATTTGATCCTCTTTGGAACTCTCAAGTCAGGAAGTCTGGAAAGCCACTGTCTGTAGTTTGGGCAAGCTGAATCTAATATAGTAATTTAGATGGTTATGAAGGAGGAAATTCAATGTTTTTGGACTGCTGAAAAATTGTTTGTTTCAGAAGTGCTGAAACAAACATTCATCACATAGAAGCATGGAGCTGGAACTGTCCTCAGATACCATCTAGTCTATCATTCCAACCGAAGTGAGGAATTCAGAACTGCATTATGCCTCTTTTTTGTGTTTCTGTGTAGGCTAATGATATAAATGGAACAGAAACACCATTTACTATTTAATGAAAAAATTATTTAGCAATTTTTCATTGTAGATATTATTTATATCCTTTTGTGTTCTGCTCAGGCCTCAGAACAATGAAGTAGTATTTGAGGAAAAGCTGAAACCCAGCAATGACACCCATGGAGATATCAAGCACCAGAGCAGTGCTCCGAGGGAATACAAGTGAAGAAAGCAGCAAAACAACCACAGAACTGTCAACAAATGCTAGAACCTTCAGCTTCTGATAACTATTGTTTCTTAGCTTTATTTAGATATTGATTTTCTGAACAACTGACATCAGTGTTCCAGGGATGTGGAGAACTGGGCAGGACATGGAGAGACTTATATCAATTTTAAACCCCATTCAGCTGGGTCTTGGGAACTAGGATCCAATCCTAAAAACTTGGGCTTACATTCACCTATCACTTCAGTTGGCAGTAGTCCCTCCTGGAGGCTTCTGAATGGTGTCTGGAATATGCCAGTGTAATTTATGTTAGTACAAGTTATGCCAGTTTCCTTGATCTAGGGTTCCTGGCTGTAAGATGTATAGTAGCTTTGACATTTCCATCCCAAGGGTGTACCATTTAATGTTTCCATGCTAGATGTTATGGTGGATGATCCACAGTTTAATCATCTGTCAATATGTGTTGGCTTTTTGCAGTATAGTAACGCTGCAGAGAGCTTTCTGGGGAGATCATGCATTAAAAAGAAAGGACTCAAAAAAAAATAACTTAAAGAAGGTTTTAATAAGAAAAACAAAAACTCCATTTACACTAAATATATTAACAAACAAACATGACCCAACCACCAACCCATCCCCCAGGGTAATGGGAGAGCTAGGTGCTGCTCCTTATATACTACACCCAGATGCTGACACACCTTAATCAAATACAACTCAGCAGCACCTGCTATGTTTCACAGCTGTAAAGCTGGGTCTCGTTATCTTGCTCTGGCCCTTGCTCTGGCCCCTTAAAGACATGCACATGGAGTGGAACAATGATGAACCTTTACATTTAAAGAAACCATTCAACATTTCCCCTGCGGTTCATCATTGTGGAACAAAAACATAAAGCATACTTTGTACATGTCTTTCATGTGTGATGTAAACTGCAACCAATAATGTTTGGTATGTTTAAGGTACATTAAGAGCAGAGAAACATTGCGTAGTGGGCTTTTCCACAAATTGATGCATCTTTTAACAAAAGCTTAACTTTCATATTTTACACTTAGTGAATAACACAAAACATAATCTTCACCTGGAATTTGTTGAAAGCCCCTAGCAACTAGTCTTGCCTTGTACCTTACAACTTCATTTTTGTCATTCATTTTAACTCTATAAACCCATTTTGAATCAATAAGTCTCATATCTGGGGTTTGTGGTACAAGAGACCAAGTGTTGTGCTCTTTTAAAGAAGCTATCTCGGAGTTCATAGCTTTATACCAATTTACAGCTTGGTGCTTAGGTAAATTCTGAACATCATTGTAGCTTTTTGGCTCAAAAACCGCCTTATTGGCATACACAGTATTAAAATGTTCATCTGCGAAACGTTGTGGCTTCTGCCTCTTTCTATCTGAACGTCTCAGTCCGGAAGAAGAGTCAGACTCCTCAGACTTAATGGGACTAAGTGAACTACTAGTTTCAGGTTGTAAATCATCATTGTCAGACTGAAGAGGTGCCTGTAGGCTAAGCTCACGGTCAGAAAACTCAAGAGAATCTAACCTCCCCTCGGGTGCCTGTGACTTTAAATCAAACAAATTATCAGATTCGACAGGCTTTTTGTCTTTCCCCATTAATTCAGAAGCACCATTTTCTCCTGCTGCTGCTGCTGCTTCTTCCTCTTCTTCCTCAGTATCATTTATACCATCAGTATCTTGGAAAACAGCAACTCCATTCCAATTTACAGTTTGTATCATGCTTCTGGTAATATGAAATTTGCCAGTTGCTGGTATGTAAATTCTGTACGCCCCCTGCTGGTAGCCCATTAATTTTCCCTGAACACTACGTTCACCCAATTTCTGCTTAGCGGGATAATGCATAATTACATCTGAACCCCAAATACGTAGGTATTTCAGATTAGGGCATTTTTTAAACAGCTTCTCATAGGGGGTGACATCTAAACCAGAATGATAACTGCGATTTCTAACATAACAAAAAGCATTAAGCGCTTCAGCCCAAAAGTCTTTGGGCAGATTAGCATCGTGCAGATAAGTTTTAACCCCTGCCTGCAAGTCACGCTGCACAACTTCAACAAGTCCATTTTGCCAGGGACTTCGGGGGCAAGATAACTCATGAGTAGTCCCCTGCGCTTCCAGGAATTTCTCAAAATCCTAAGAAATAAATTCCCTGCCCCGGTCAGAAAACAGGTTCTTAATAGGTTTGTTAAAGTGCGTTTTTACCCAGTTGCAAAAAACCTTGTACTTCTCAAATGCTTGGGACTTCTCAGCTATTGCATAAGTCCAACAATATCTACTATACTGGTCTATCAGAGTGAGCCAGTACTTAGAACCTCCTAATGATGGTGGGAGTGGCCCAACTAAATCACAATGTACACGCTCAAATGGCTCAGTTACTTTCCTATCTGAGCACCTACCCTTGCGTGCAACCTTAATCTTATTCTTGCAACAGGATAGACACTGCATAAAGAATTTACATGGTTTTAAGTTGAGACCATTGACAATATTCTTTGTCTTAATTACATCAGCAAAATTCAGGTGTCCCAGAATTCTGTGCGCCTCGTGGACACACCCAGAATGTGGTCTTACATTCCTCAACCCCTGGCTTGACTGTGCTGCTCTGCAATTTATAGGCAATTGTGAGTAGGTGCGAAAATACAGTCTATATAAACCATCAGATTCCCGGGCATACAATAGACGTTTGTTCCCCTCGAAAAACTCACACATTGACTTTAAGAAACGCACAGTTATGCCTTGACGAGCAAAACACCTTACTGATAATAAATTGTCCATTGACGGGCAGTAAATGCAGTTTGCTATTGTAATGTTTAAAGAGTCAAGTTTAACAGTACCCCTGCCAAGCGACTGCAGGACTTGTGAATTGGCTAAATGCACATTACCAATTTCCTCTTCGAAAGAAATAAACAAGCTTCGATCATTGCAGATGTGCTGAGATGCTCCTGAGTCGATAACAAAAGACTTCCACTTGGCACCTTTAGGTCTTTTACAATCTGTTGTCCGAGCATGAAAAGCTCGCGGCTCGTTTCTGTCTTTACGGTACGATGTCGGCTGCTTGGCTGACGACCGTGATTGATGAACAGAAACAGGCTTGGGAGTACTTTGCTTTCTTTTGGATCTGCAGATCCAACAGAATAAAACAGGTATATTTGCTAGATATTATTAATTAACTAATAATTTTTATATAGTGGGGCAATGGGACAGCCTTCCTCAGATGGTGATAGACTCTCCTTTGTTATAAAGGTTTAAGTAGAGGATGGATGCCCACCTATCAGGAATTGTATAGCAGTGGATTACTTGCATGGGCAAGGTGTGGACTAGGTTATTCTTGAGATAATTTTCAGTTCTAAGATTGTATGATATAACAGACATGTTTTCTCCAGCAGTTATGCTATGGATGATTAACCATTGAGTTGAAACTCATTGCAAAATAATTTTGTCCTCTGTTATTATATAAATAACTATAATTGCTTCAGTTGGTCAAAGCTCCAGGGGCTTTCTTGTAAAACCATAGCGGGGGATTAACAAGCAAATCTGGAATTGCATTATGTAGCCCATTGTGGGTTGTTTTTTTTTTAAAAAGCCAAGTTTAGGTATAAAGAAGGGGGGTGTCTGTAAATTTCTCTATTTCATTTTAAATCTCAAGCTTCCAACTATGTCCCTTGACAATCTGGATGATGGTGCCCCAGCAGAGTCTGTTTCCATCCCAGACAGGATGCAGAAATCAGGCCGGCAGCCTTCATGAGATTGAGAGAAAAGGGGAGTCGGACTGAGAGATTGAGAGAAAAGGGGAGTCAGCTGCAGAAGTATGTTTGCCACCAGGATGTTGGTGCTGCTCCTGCTCCTGCTCCTCCCAAACACAGTGTTCAAAGCGCATGCTAGTAAATGCACTGGAAATAGTCCTGTGCATATTCCACATGAGTGGTACGAGCGCAGAAATCTCGTCATTGGTGGGATGGCATCATTCATGCGTTACCTTTTCCCTAAATTTGCATTCAACAAGCACCCTTCTAAGGTCTTGTCTGATGTCCCAACGTAAGAAAATTGCCTGGCATTTTATTTTAGTGTTGCTTAGTCTTGATATTTGTATCACCAACTGCAGATTGTATTGCTTTGAAAATATATTGGGTGGTTTTTTTAAGAAAAATGATAGATGCTGAGATAAGGAAATAAAGTATGCAAACACCCATGAGTGTAAACTGTGCCTTTATGGTCAATTGGACATTTAGAAATATTAACCTTTTATGGTCCAACTAATCTCTGCTCTGATTATCTTATGTAGGTAGGGAGTTTTCTCACTATATGAGGGAAGTATGGAAGGGGAAGCATTCCCACCACCACCACCAAATTCGCACACATTCAGCTATATTCAACCTATATAGCTCTGTATTTCATAAGTAGCAGCTTGCAACCTGAAGGCTATATGTAGTTCTCAGCCTAATTTTATATTGGAGAGAGGATGGAGAAAAGGGAGGTGGCTAAAAAAAGCCAGAGTGAGTCTATGTAACTATGTAACACAGAGAGGACTGTATGTAATCCCCAGCCTAGGTCTATATTGGTGGATGGCAATGGGAAGAAAAGTGGAGGAGGAAGGCAGTGAGACAGAAAAGTGTGAAAGAGGGAGAGGAGATATCAGAAATTAAGAAAGAAAAGGGGGACAGAATGGCTGCAGCTTAATAGGTTCCAGCTTAATAGCTGGAATGAGGCAGGGTGGTGGTGAGGACACAAAGGTGAGAGAATGAGAGGATCTGTTGGTGCATTCACATAACATCCCTGCCCTGCCTCACACCATCCAGGTAAGATTCAGGCACTGGATTACTACTGTCATTATCAACTAACTAGGGAATGCATAGCATAAAAGAGAGAGAAAATAAGGGGAGAGGGAAAAATCACAGTCCATACTTTATTCCCATTGAATATATTTTCTTCCAAAGAAAAGCTGATATGCAAAAAAACAAAACTGTTGACTACTACCTGCTTATGATATCAAATGACTAGTTTGAATGCTGCATTTGTTTTAAGGAATAGGTTGCTAAAGAGAAACCTGCAACCAGGGCAGCAAACAATTTGCTGGTACAGCACCAGATGCCTTGCATAAAAATGCTCCCAAGTTTAACCCCAGATGTAAGTCGGCAGGGTTGGAAAAGACCCCTTTTTAAAACCCTGGTGAGTGCCTGGACCTGTTTGAGTATTGTGCCTTTGGATTTCTGCATTATCAAATTAAGCAGGTTTGATTCAGTCTTCATTTGTATGTCTCAGAACACACATATTCTGGAAAATGTATAGTATGGGTCATATATATTGAGTGCCTGTTGTAGATGTTGCTGGACTACAGGTTATATATTCCCTCCTCATTTGCCATGCTGGCTGGAGTTGGAGCCAAAGTTCCCCAGCTACCATATAGACAATGCTGAGATAAAGGGACGCAGAAGAAAGCAGCCTCCAATGTTGTGGTTTCAAACTATCAAAAACCTAGGTGATGAAGGTACATGGAAGCCTAGTAGCGCAGTCAGTCTTTTCAGGAACTCTCAGAAACCTTTAGCTATAACCCTGTGGCAGACTAGATGCTTCAAGCTGTAATTATTTCAGAGTAAAGAACAAAACCGATTTAAAAAAACCCAAGAAAATATATGGCCCATACTATACAGTTTCCAGAATATGTGAGTTCTGAGACATACAAAACAATGTATGTTGGTCCGAAGCCTGAACCAAACTTGCCTAATTTGGTAATGTAGAAGTCCAAAGGCACAATACACAAAAGTTACCAACGATACTTTTTTCTTTATTTTCAACAGGACTTGCCAGATAAATAACTTTTCTGGTTGTAACTTTTCCTTATAGTCAGGCAACTGAATACTGTAGGTGAATACTGTGTGCAGACAAATACTGTGATAAAATGTTTTGTGCATTGGTTAATTATCTGATGACATGTCAACTTCATTTGTAGTGTGGTGACCAAGTTCTACCAGCACATCCTTGCCCTGGTGTTTGCCATTGATGAGATCAATTATAATCCCAATATCCTGCCCAATGTTACCCTTGGGTTCCACATCTATGACAGCTATACTGATTCTAGAATGACCTATCGCACCATTCTGGACCTGCTCTTTAAATCACATCACTTTGTCCCCAACTACAAATGTGGCACCCAGGAAAATGTAATTGGAGTCATCGGTGGATTCAGCTCTGATACCTCCTCACGCATGGCAGACATCTTAGGTCTTTTCAAGATTCCACAGGTAGGATCTGAGAATCAGAGAAATGGGGACTTCCCTTAATCCCACCATAAATTAGCCAGCTCCTCTCTTTCTAGTATGATTGATAATGATTGAGTGGTGTAGTAAGAAAGGAGAATTAAAATGAACTGAATGATGTGGACTTGTTTTAGCTGGTTGTCTGTAAGCCACTGTGGAAGATTTTTTGACTTAAAAGTGAGGAATAAATTATTGAAACTGTGACGGAAAGCTCAGATAGACCAGGGTTTGGTGGTGCAGTGCAGCAGAAACCCCCCAAAGTGGTATATCTCATAAAGTTCTGGGTTGGTGACTCATTCAGATTGACTGCAGGTACAGCTATCATGGATGCAACACTTTTGGAGGGGGAAAGAAATGGAGTTGAGAGTTTGGGTTTCTGGAGTTCAGCTGGATAGTAGTCTAGCCTCTGAGCTGTATGTGTAATTAACCCTGAGGAAACATCCTGAGCTGGGTGTTCAATTAAAAGACAATCGCTAGAAATTTTTAAGAGTATACAAACAAGTGAGAAATGGGTAGTTGAATTTGAGAAAGAAGAATTGAAGTTGTGAGGGAACATTCTACTTGGATTCAGTGAGAAGGGGAAAGATCTTCTGGAGAGAGAATAATAACCCCAAACCAGTTAGAAGGGGAATGTGAGGTGATCCCCTGGCCTGGTATAGTCACAGAGGAGCCTCAGGACCCAGATTTATAGAAGGTTGGGAAACTGGCAGAAGGTACAAACTTGTTTCAGAACCAAAATATTAAGACCTGAGCAGTAACATGTCTGCAAATAGTTTAAGGAACTGAAGTAAATTTAAGCTATACATTTACCATCTTGTTTAGAAACCTGTAACATCCACTGAATTTATGTGTGCATGTGCGTGTAAAATTTACTGTTACTTGAAAGAATTCTATCTCCTGACGCATCTGTTGTTTTAACAAGTTTGTTGTAAAATAAAAACATTTTTAACATCCCTGTCTCCACATGCCAGTTTTTCTTTAAAAAATGAAATTAGTCAGTAGTAGTAGTAATAATAATAATAATAATAATTTATTATTTATACCCCGCCCATCTGGCTAGTAAGAAGGGACATGCTTCATAAACAAAATAAATAAAAATAAATAAATTGGGCATCCAGCTATGAGTATGAGATGGGAGAGGTTCCAAAAAATGTGTTTTAGATGTATAGAAAAGAATTGCTGCAAGCCAAATAGGACTAATAGCGTGAGGAAAAATTGATGAAGATAGTGTAAGGAAATTATGTATGTGCAAAAGACAGAATAGTGGCTTTAAAAGTTGTGGATATATAAAATTGCACTGTAAGAAAATATTTAGATAAATGAGAGAAATATGAGCTCCTGTTTCTACTCAGTAATGCCTGGCTTTTATTGTTCAGATTTCATATGGCTCTTTTCAACCAGCAGTCAATTATCAAATCAAGTCCCCTTCCTTTTATCGAATGGTTCCTAGTGAATATTTTCAGTACAAAGGAATTATTCAACTCCTTTTGCATTTCAAGTGGAAATGGGTTGGCCTCATTGCCCAGGATGATGAAGGTGGAGAACATTTCTTGCAGACCATAGAGCCAATGCTTTCCAAAAATGGAATCTGTTCTGAATTCACACAAAGAGTTCCAACAAATGTGCGTTTCTCTGAAAATGTGGTCAAAATGTTGTTGGATCGATTAAATATTCTCCCAGCTGTTCTGGTGGGCAAAGCCAATGCTGTTATTGTATCTGGAGAAAGTGCACCAATCACATGGTTGGCAAATACTGTAGCAGCAATCGATTTGTATCGAACAAGGTATCACCAATATACATTTTCTGCAGTAAAGGTGTGGATTACGACGGCCCAAATTGATTTCAGAGTCTATAAACTTCAAATGATGAGTGATATGATTAGCCGAATGTTCCATGGTTCCATTTCCTTTACAATTCACTCAAAGGAAATTCAAGATTTCCGGGCCTTTCTTCAGACAATAAATCCTTCCGAGGCAGATGGAGATGGTTTTATCAACGATTTCTGGGCAGAAGCATTCAGTTGTTCTGTTTCAAATTCTGCAGGTGTGTCTACATTCTTCAGACATTCTCCATGTACTGGAGAGGAGATGCTGGAGAGCCTTCCTGCACCATTTTTTGAAATGAGCATGACTGGCCACAGCTACAGTATCTACAATGCTGTCCATGCTCTGGCACATGCTTTGCATATCATGTACTCAGAAAGAGCCAACAATAAAGGAATGGATGCCTGGGGAAACCTGTCTTTTAAGAATGTGGAACCTTGGAAGGTAGTGTATAGCACAGTGATGTGACATGCAGTAGCAAACATGACATTGACTACTAAATTCTTACCGTATATGAACACTCCTTGCTTTTCTCATTCTCAAATTCCTTCCCTTAACATTATCTGATCTCATTTAATAGCAATATTTTTAACCTCGTTTCTCCTTTTGGAGATTCTCTTGATTTTCCTATATTTGCTACCATACTTGTCCTTTGTCAACCATAATTCACTCCTTGTTAATAAAACTCCTCAGCAGACTCATGCTTCACATACCCATGTTTTACGAATCTTGTGAATTAGTTTGACAGTGGCAGCAACACTTTTGGGCAGATTTACCTTGAAACACACACACATACAGGTTTAAAATGGGGTCTTTATTGTACATGCACAGAGAGAATAAAAATATACACAGTAAATGCTTCATGCAAATGGTGTAAGCAGGACCACTGAGAGGTAGATAAAGGGGGTATATATGTTATGCACGGGACGTGGGTGGCGCTGTGGGTAAAACCTCAGCGCCTAAGACTTGCCGATCGCATGGTCGGCGGTTCGAATCCCCGCGGCAGGGTGCGCTCCCGTCGTTCGGTCCCAGCGCCTGCCAACCTAGCAGTTTGAAAGCACCCCCGGGTACAAGTAGATAAATAGGGACCGCTTACCAGCGGGAAGGTAAACGGCGTTCCGTGTGCTGCGCTGGCTCACCAGATGCAGCTTGTCACGCTGGCCACGTGACCCAGAAATGTTTGTGGACAGCGCTGGCTCCCGGCCTATAGAGTGAGATGAGCGCACAACCCTAGAGTCTGTCAAGACTGGCCCGTATGGGCAGGGGTACCTTTACCTTATATGTTATGCACAGCCTATGAGTTTTCATTGAAAAAAAGCAAGTCACTGTGTTCTATGTGTGGTGCAACAAGATTTGGATTATTTGGCTGGACTTTTTCAATGAAATAAGCGTCATCACACAGCAAGCAGTTGAATGCATGCCACAATTTACAACACAAGGAAATTAATTTCATTTCTTCTTGTGGTTGCTCAACAACCCATTGCAGAGAACAAAAATACATTGAATTTCTGAATGGATTTTTAAAAAATGGAACAATGGAACAGGATGAAGTTAGTTCCACCCTTGTGTAGAACCAGACCATTGAAAATTCCTTTTAAAAAGGAACTAGTTTTACCAGTCCCCAAAGAGGAGGAGGAGGAGTTTGGATTTGATATCCTGCTTTATCACTACCCGAAGGAGTCTCAAAGTGGCTAACATTCTCCTTCCCCTTCCTCCCCCACAACAAACACTCTGTGAGGTGAGTGGGGCTGAGAGACTTCAGATAAGTGTGACTGGCCCAAGGTCACCCAGCAGCTGCATGTGGAGGAGCGGAGACGCGAACCCGGTTCACCAGATTACAAGTCTACTGCTCTTAACCACTACACCACACTGGCTCTCTGGTCCACAGGTTCCCCATCTCCCCATTAAGCCCCCCCTTAATATTATGATGTTATAAAATTATCTTTCTCTCTCCACCAAGCTTCACTCATTTCTTCAGCGAATCTCATTCAATAATAGTGCTGGAGATTTAATCACACTAAACGAACACGGGGAACTGGCAGCTGGATTTGATATTACAAACTTGATCACGTTCCGTAATAAATCCTACGTCAGAGTGGAAGTGGGCACACTGGATCCTCGCAAGCCTCCTGGGAAAGAGCTGACCATTTTTGAGGACCGAGTTGAATGGCACAAAGGCTTGATTCAGGTTTCAAGTATCAGCATTCATGGTCTTACAATGAATTGGGAGGGTAATAGATGTAAATAAAAGGATGGAGGAATTCATTCATATAATGTATAAATCTGAAGTGCACTGGAATACCCCGCTGTATTGACAAACAAATGTTTGTTAAATATATGAAGTAAACTGATATGAGGAAGGTGAGCATTTCTACAGAGACGAGCCACCATTGAAAGGACTGCCTTCAACCATATGAATGTATTAGTGCATCAGCTTTGGATGTTCGGACCTGTTGGCATACCATTTTCAATAGTGGTTCCTATGCAATTAAATTCCCCTTTAAGGGTTGTGCATTTGGTGTTTACTGTTACTTGCTTCAAAAATTCTTTGAAAACCATTGTTACCAAAATGGCTTTTAACAGAGATCATTTCATTGAGGTTGATGCTAAAATGTTGATTTTAGTCTTGGCTATCTTTACCTAGGATCTGCACCATTTCAAAGGTTTGATTTATTTGTACTTGTTCACAGGATGGCACTTTGGTTTGTATTTGATATTTTTTATTCTTTTCACTTATGCATTATGCAATAATTAATAATAATAATAATAATAATAATAATTTATTATTTATACCCTGCCCATCTGGCTGGGTATCCCCAGCCACTCTGGCCGGCTGCAACAAAGTATTAAAACACAGTGGTCTGTTAAACATTAAAAGCTTCCCTAAACAGGGCTGCCTTCAGATGTCTTAGAATTCTAAGTAGAACAACTTCTTAGAAGTCAGATAGTTGTTTACTTCCTTGACATCTGATGGGAGGGCGTTCCACAGGGCGGGTGCCACTACTGAGAAAGCCCTCTGCCTGGTTCCCTGTAACTTGGCTTCTCGCAGCGAGGGAACCACCAGAAGGCCCTCGGCGCTGGACCTTATTATCAGCATCGTCAGTATTATTATTAAATTATATACTACTGTGAACTAATGAATCTATGTTTTGCACAGTAAAAGCAATGCATTAAATGCATAGTAAGTTAAAACATGAACCACAAATTCCTATTGCTGCAAAGCATATTGATATAGAACATCATGAACAATGTGTGAAGAGGTGGCAGAAAATACAGGTAAAAAAGGAAATTGTTATCAGGGACTGGAATGTATGTATACAGCTTTCGGGCTTCCCTTGTGTACATGCGGTTAGAGTTGCATAAAGTGGGGACAATCCAGCTGAAGGCTCTGATCCTTCGTAAGCCAACCTGACTTGTTAAACCAAGTGAACATACTGTAATCACTGAGCAGGGTTCAGGAGAAGAATAGTAGAATCATAGAACTGCAGTGATGGAAGGGACCCTGAGGATAATCTAGTCCCAAACCCTGCAATGAATGAATATGCAGCTGTCCCATATGGGGACTGAACCTGCAACCTTGGTGTTACCAGGACCATGTTCTAACTAAGAAAGTCTCTCAGTGACTCAGGTATACACTCAGGCATATCTGTATACAGATTTGTGTGCTACTGCCATATCCACAACCTTCATTTTGGCACGGCAGTGTACCGGAAGGAAGTGCAGCTGTTTCAACAGAGGTGTCCTATGTGGATCATAAGATGCTCCACAAGCTCCTGAACTGTTGCATCTTGCACCAGCTGGGACTTCTAGACCAATCTTAAGGCCAGCCTTACATAGAGTGCATTGCAATAGTCAAGCTTTGAGGTTACAAGGACACAAACCACAATACCCAAGTTATTCTTACCCAGAAAAGGTCTGATCTGGCACATGAGCCAAAGTTAATTAAAGGCACACCTAGCCTAAATGGGCCTAAATGCCACACATATACCTGATTCTTCAGAGGGAGAGTGACACTCCCCCCAAAAAACAGACAATTTGCAGATTTCTGAAACCTGGAAACCACTTACCCGCAGGATTCAGTTTCACTTTGCCAGCCTTAATCTAGCCCATTACTGCAGGCACTCCTGAATCAGATAAGACCAAGAAACTGAGCTATGTCTCTGAAGCATACTAGATGGAAACTGGGTTCATGGACCCTAATGACCAACCATAGCAGCTTCATGTGGATAGTAAAATAGCGCTGGAGACAAAATGGTGCCCTGTTCTATTTTGTGCAAGAGTGAAGAGGTCAAAAGATGATCTCCAAATGCTATTCTATGCCCAAATGGCAATTAGTCTACTGGAAGGAAGTGCTACCAACTCCTAGTTCACAGAGAGGATCTAGGAAGGCACTAAGGTCAATGGTACTGAAGGGCACTGAGAGGTCCAGGAGAATCAATAGGGTCACACTCCCCCTGTTTTCCTCACTGTAGATGCCATCCATAGGGATAGCTAAGGTTCATTCATTTACAAAAGCAGGCCTGAATCTGGTGCACATAATATTGTAAGGTTGCCTCCAGTTACATCCAGCAGCATAACTCTCCCCAAAAATTCTACTTTACTCCCCACAGAGCTGCAATTCCTAGCATCCTTAAGAAACTATAGTCTCCAGGATCCTATAGAGTGAGTGTGATTTATATATGTTTAAAATGTATGGTGTACACAGCAACAATGTCATCAACATTACTGTGTGCTGAAGGATCATCTGATGTAAGAGGAATTCTCTGAACATTTTTAATGCTAAACTTTCTTTCTTTCTTTCTTTCTTTCTTTCTTTCTTTCTTTCTTTCTTTCTTTCTTTCTTTCTTAGGTACCACCTCTTTCAGTATGCAATGATGAATGCCGACCTGGTAATGGCAAGAAAAAAAAGGAGGGGGAGAAATTTTGCTGCTATGATTGTGCTCCGTGTCCAGATGGGATGTTCTCAAATGAGAAGGGTAGGAGATGTCATGCTAGGAGATGTCATGCTAAGGAGATATACCAAACTATACCACTGACTGCAGTAAACTCTGACCAGTTCTTCTGCAAGCTTCTTTTAATTAGCTTTGTACATTTTATGAAATGATAGCAATAATATTTGTTCCTCCTGCTTATATAGATATGAACACTTATTTCCTGTTAAAATAAAGTAAGGTGAAGCTTGCTAGAATAACAAATGACACAAGTTAACATAACCAAGTTCCCATGTAACTTTGATGCCATAAGACATAGAATGTCCTTCCATTGTCCTTGCATCACAGATAACTGAGAAAATATGTTAAGGTAGGAATTTGTACTCATGCCCCAAAATGAAGTTGCAACACTCGGAAAACTGTGTGATTTTGAATCAGCAATAACTTTGGAAACTTTTCTGGGGAAATCCAATGGCTTAAAATGAAAGTAACAGAAACTGTTTCCAATTGTGTAGGTGACCTGTAAAATTGAAGAAGGGGAGTTTTTGCTTCAGCCCTCTCTAGGAAATCTCCCCTTGTTTAGAAAATGTGACACCTACACACACCCCATGCCACATTTGTTCTGCTCAGGGTAAAATCTTAAGAATACATTTTATGTATCTAACATTTTCTTCAATGCTTAAAGCAGCACCTTAGATCCTAGAAACAGATGTCATGGTGTAGACGAATGAAGGCAGGCCTTCCTCTCTGTATTCAGAAAACAGAATATTTAGGGCTCATGAAAGAGTATCATTTTCTAAAGTTAGGCAATTTAACGTAGGTAAATTGAAACGTAGGTAAATTGAAAATATGATGGATGGCATTTTTTCAAGCATCTTGGTCAGAAAATGTTTACCTTTCCCCTTGTGAAATATACTTAGTTTTGGTAGATGCCTGGTGAGGCAGTTCTTAACACTTAGTGTTTTTTATTCATTTCTTTTCTTAGACAAAGAAACTTGTCTCGGATGTCCAGAAGATCAATATCCAAACAAAGCCAAGGATCAATGCATTCTCAAGATTCCAAATTTCCTAGCATATGATGACATTTTGACAATCATTTCAACTTCCTTTGCACTTCTCTTGTCTCTGATGACACTTCTAGTGCTTAGCATCTTCATCAAGCACCAGGACACTGCCATAGTCAAAGCCAATAATAGAAGCCTCACCTACATTCTCCTCATCTGTCTCCTCTTATCTTTCCTCTGCTCCCTACTGTTCATTGGAATGCCTAATGAGGCAACATGTCTTCTCCGACAAACTTCTTTTGGCATCATCTTCTCTGTGGCCCTCTCTAGCATCTTGGCCAAAACCATATCTGTGGTCTTGGCATTCATGGCCACCAAACCAGGATCCAGGATGAGGAAATGGTTGGGACAAAAATTGGCTTATTCCATAGTTCTCGTCTCCTCCACCATTCAGCATCTGCACTCTCTGGCTGACAACCTCTCCACCATCCCCAGATTTGGACATGCACTCAATGGCAGAAGAAATAGTGTTTTTGTGTAACAAAGGGTCAGCTACTATGTTCTATTGTGTCTTGGGCTATATGGGCTTCCTGGCCATTGTCAGTTTTACTGTGGCCTTCCTAGCCAGAAAGTTGCCAGACACTTTTAATGAAGCCAAATTCATCACGTTCAGCATGCTGGTCTTTTGCAGTGTTTGGTTGACTTTTGTTCCAACTTACCTGAGCACAAGAGGAAAATACATGGTGGCCGTGGAGATCTTCTCTATCTTAGCTTCAAGTGCTGGGTTACTTTGTTGCATCTTTTCCCCCAAATGCTACATCATTCTTCTGAGACCTGACCTGAACAACAGAGAGCAATTGATACGAAAAAAGTTATAACTGATAGAATAGTTTGTAACTTTCTTTATGTTCTTTTCCTAGATATGCAGATGAACTTGTTCTAGATGAATCAAATTGCTTTTTTTAATTTTATTGGATTGTAGAATCATTGCCTGTTTGTTTTAGATGCTGTTCTGGCACCTCCACTCTGAAACACTACAGGGATGCCAGTAACCAGTGCAGAAAATGTAGCATTATATGCTATCAGATTCGAGAAGTTCAAGCTTTGAGAAGTGCAGCAAAGTTAGAGGTTCTTGCACAAATTTTCATCACAAAGAATTTGTTCATGGGATCTGTGGGGACTTTGTGGTTATGGAATTCCCATAATGGTGTTGGACTATTAATAAATATTCTGAAAGTATAAAATTATTATTATTTATCACATTTATATATCACCCTTTATCCAAAGATCACAGGGCAGTTTGCAATATACAACACAACACTTAAGATAATAACAAACAAAATAATAACCCCCATGCCCAGGGGCAACCTTGAAGTTCCCTTCCAACTCTTTGATGTAACAAATTTTCAGCAGGCAAGAACATTGCAGACGTTATTATTTCCCCTGCAATTATCTAAACCAGTATAATCAATTCAATTGACCAAAGCTCCAGTGGCTTCACAGAAGGGGAAAACATTCAGTTGGAAAGTCTGAAATGATTATAAGTTCCCCAGTGTTCCATAGGCAGCTAAGATTAGGGAATAGAGAGAGTTAGGGCTGTGTCATTTTGACCAGATTCTCACTTTCAGTGTAGAGCTCATCTTTCAAATTTATGTAGTTTAATTGGCATTCAAGGTATGGTTTTGTGATATTGTTGAGGTTAAGGTTAAGGTGGATAGGAGTCCCTTTGAGTAGTGTGTTGGCAGAGTCAGCTGCTAATAAACTCATCTTGTTCAAATGAGGTCAATAGTTCTAATGCTATGGTAAACTGAGGGAGGTGGGAGATTTCATGTGTGGACAGAACGTTACTATTAGGATGGTGATTTTTCTCCTTCTGCTTCCAAACATGGTGTGCAAAGTGCATAGAATTAGCTGCAGCAGAAAGAAACCTGTACGTGTTCCACATGACTGGTATGAGCCAGGTGATCTTCTCATTGGTGGGATGACAACTCTTATGCATTACGTTTTCTCTAAAGTTTTATTCACGGAGCAACCTTCCCAAGAACTGATTCAGGACCCTTTGTAAGGAATTGTTTCCTTCTATAAAACTGTGGTGTGTGCATGTGTTATTGGTTTTTTATGTTTGTACAGTTGACTGCATGTTTCTTTGAATTCAGGTTTCCTTGATTTCTTTGAAAAAGGTCCCATTGTCTGCCTACTCTCTAAGTGGAGATTCACTGATTTGAATGTAAATAATTATGTCCAAACTTCTCTATACACTTTGCAGATTCAGCTGTCCGAACAGCCATCACTTGCCCCCTTCCTTCCTTCCTTCCTTCCTTCCTTCCTTCCTTCCTTCCTTCCTTCCTCACTTGTTTGCTCTTTGCTGGTCGACAGCAGCCATTTTGAGGCAGAAACCATGCAGAGAGGGAGAGAGATCAGCCGAATGAGAGAGCAGGAGAGATCTGACAAATCATAAATCTGGAGAAATCAGACACATCAGTTATTTCTTTGTCTCTTTTTTGTTGGTTTACTGCAGTCATTTCAGGAAGAAATGTGTGCATATTTGGGGGGAGGGGGTTCAGACAAATCCCAGATTAGAAATGTTCCCATAGAAATAAAGTTCATGCTTTCATTCCTAAATTGATTACTAGCTAGAAACACCAAATATGTCAAGTTAAATGCACAAGGTGGAGGTCAGTGCACATACCATTCAGAACATATGACCTGTCTGTGTCTGCCTATAGGGAACAGCAGTGAGGAAGTATTCCAGGACATGCTTTTCATGTAAAGGGTTGTAGTTTAAATTATTGGCATCCACTGGCAGGGCTGACAAAGACTCCCAATCTGCAACATGAAAGTAATCAGTGTAGAAAATGCTGAGCTAGAGGGACTTAGTAGAAGGCAGTTCCCTGCATTAAGTTCTATGTCCACTCAAAATTGGGTTTCAATTTTTTTAAAAGGAAGGTTCTGAAGGTACACAAACATGTGTGAAACTGGTGCATTTTTAGTAGCAGTGATTCCAAACTCATTATCACACTTTTGTGGCACAGTTAATGTTCGTTGCTGAAACTGTACAGCGTTAAAGGGGGGAAAATGGATGAAATATTACAAACAAATGCAATGAAATACAAGGAAATATTCCATCCCATCTATATAGATAATTCCACAATTGGTGTACTCTGAGATACTAAAACTCTGATCTGGTTGAAGGAAGCTCCAAATACAAAATTATATAATTCTAACAATCATAGCACAGTTGTTTTCTTGCCAACGGAATTTTAGCTAACGACTAACTTTGTTGCCTGTGTCCTCTCTTTACACTTGGGCAATTTCAGCTCTCATATCTAGATGAAAACAGGTTAAAATGATTTTGTTTAATTTTCCAATGAAAGTCCCTTCGTTTGCAGCATGACGACAAGGTTCTACCAGCACATCCTAGCACTGATGTTTGCTGTGGCAGAGATCAATGAGAATCCCAAGGTATTGCCTAACGTCACTCTGGGGTTCCACATCTATGACAGCTATACTGATTCAAGGATGACCTACCACAACACCCAAAACCTGCTGTCTAACTCACATAACTTTGTACCCAACTACAAATGTGGTATCCAGGAAAATGTAATAGGAGTCATTGGGGGACTAAGCTCTGAGACCTCCTCAGCAATGGCAGACATCTTAGGTCTTTACAGGATTCCACAGGTAGGGTTTGAATATCAAAACAAAGGGAATTTATCCCTTTCGTTTAGGAATTTTGTGACACAAAAAAGTGAAGTCTTTATTTTCCTATTATTATCTTGTCACCTAACATAATGAAGTAGGTAGTTGATTGCTAAGTTGGCTCAGTTGGTGGAGCATGAGGCTGTTAATTTGACTGTCATTGGTTCTAGCCGCATGTTGGGCAAAATATTCCTGCATTGCAAGGGTTTAGATTAGATGATTTGCTATTGTGCATCTTTGTCCGGTTAGATCAGGGCTTGTCAGCCTGGTCCCTACCGCCCACTAGTGAGCGTTTCAGGATTCTAGGTGGGCGATAGGGGCTTCTACGGCACAAGCTGAATCCTCCTTCCCTTGAGCACTGGTGGGCAGTAAGGAAATTTTACCATCAAGAAAGATGCATTAGTGGGCAGTAGGTATAAAAAGGTTGACTACCCTTGGGTTAGATAATTAATGAGTCAAATTTGATGCCTTTCTGTTTCATGCTCCTGTTCTTACAGGGGGATTTCATTTTGGAAAGATGGTTACCAGATCCAAATAAGGTCTTCTTGGTGAGTGATGTTAGATTTTTAGGTGGGCAAATTTACATCTGGCTCCAGTCAACCAAACTCAGCAGCATCTCTGGGTATGCATGTGTGGATGGATGGATGGATGGTTGGCTTAGATGAAGGTTATGCCTGGTCAGTTTCCCATTAGTAAGGTAGAGACACTGAGCTTCTCCCCCACACTGAAATGGCACACTTTTATTTGTTTGTTTGTTTTAGATATCATACGGTTCATTTCAAGAAGAAGTGCATGATCAAATCAAGTTCCCTTCCTTTTATCGTATGGTTCCCAATGAAGCCCTTCAGTATCAAGGAACTGTTGAGTTACTTCTGTACTTTGGATGGAAATGGGTAGGGCTGATGGCTATAGATGATGAAGGCGGAGGACATTTTTTGCAGACCATAGAGCCAATGCTTTTGCAGAATAAAATCTGTTCGGCATTCATAAGACGAATTCGTGAAAATTTGTATAACTTCCTGGATGAACGAAAGTTTGGTGCTGATACAAGGAGTCTTTTGCCAGCTTTTGCACTGAGCAAAGCTAATGCAGTTATTATATATGGAGAAACGTCTTCTATTTTATGGTTGCCATTTTCTATAGAAGCAACTAGAATAATTCAAGAAATGCATCCTGAATATCAGGAGACGGTATCTACAGCAAAAGTGTGGATTACAACAGCCCAAATTGACTTCACATTATCTAGCATTCAAAAGATAGCTGGCATTGATTTACAAGAGCTTCATGGTGCTATATCCTTTGCAATTCACTACAGTGACCCAGAAGGTTTCCAAGAGTTTCTTCGGAATGTACGTCCTTCTTGGACAAATAAAGATGGTTTCATCAAGGATTTCTGGGAGCAAGCATTCAGCTGTAAATTTCCAAACGCCATGGAGCCAACAGACATCACAAACCCATGTACAGGAGAGGAGATGCTGGACAGCCTTCCTGCTCCTTATTTTGCAATGAGTATGACGGGGCACAGTTATGCTATCTATAATGCTGTCTATGCTCTGGCACATGCCTTACACTTCAGGTACTCATCTAGAGGCAACTACAGAATAACTGATGCCAGGGGGTGGCCATGTCCTTGGAATGGGGAACCATGGAAGGTAATATTCTCTTTCATAAAGTGGTCAGTTTACATGCAGTTACTGCTCCAGTGTCTCCCCTTCTGGGATGCCATTGGGAGCCAATAACCACATCTACACGAAAGCAGCAGATAGGATTAGGGCTGCCATACAATTTTAAGGTGCTGTGGTTTTTATTTTTTGAAATATGGCAACTGTAAGATAGGTGGTGGAAGGATACTCAGTGACAGGTAGGGAAATGAAGCACCCCACCCTACCCCACCCCAGTTAAGGTTAAGACAATGGTAGAAGAAAGGGAAGCTTCCAGGTGAGAGGTACTATATTGTAAGCCACTTTAACATTTTGCAAAAACCAAGAACAGGATCATATCATTATGCTTGGTGACACTCTCAAACCAGTATGTAATTTACATGATTTCTCTGAATCCCTTTTTTATAGTTAGTGTTATGTTGGCCTCTCCCCAGTCCTCAAGCATGGAGAAGTTACGTATTTTGATTATCAGATTAATGTCATGGACTGGCTATGTGCAGAGGAGTGGTGGAAGGGGTCAGCTGGGGAATCCCCAAGGGAACAGCCAATGGAAAAAGGCTCAGAGCCAGGGGTGGGTGGTGGGTGGTGGGATGGGTGGCCAGAGGGAGAAAAGGGATCAGACTGGGAAGATGAGGTATTGGAAGCTGTAGAGGTAACAGGGTTTAGTGAGCAGGGAGAGGCTGGGGGCAGGAAAAAGTCCATAAACAGAAACAGAAGCAGAGGCTGGAGAGGATGCAAATAATTCACTTTCTCTGCTTTCTTCTTTTAGCACACATTTGACTCTCTTGTCATCCAAGAGTCCAAGCACCTCCTTAGCCAAAGTCTTGCTACTCAACTATTTAAATAATGTTTTACTGTTGCTCTTTATGTTTTTAGGAATGGACAAAATGAAATCCTTTTTAGCTTATCTTATTGTCTGCTTGCATTTATTTAGCCCAAGCTTGTGTACTTTCCCCACTCCTTATTTCAACAAGAATTCAGTTTTCTAGGGGAAGCCTTCTTGCCTCCAGCAACTGTAATAGTCTTAGCTATCCTCCCTAAATATATTGGGAAGCACCTTCAAATCCTGAATTTCCACTGATTTGATTATTTGTCACTCTCTTCCTGTATCTGCTACCAAAAGCTGACTGCACTTCGTTGTGATTTTGCCAGCACAAAATAAATGTAATTATAATATTACAACCCTTTATAGATTTTACAACTCATTCTTTCTCTCTCTAGCTCCACTCATACCTTCAGAGGATGTCATTCAACAACAGTGCTGGAGATGAAATTGCATTTAACAAACATGGGGAATTAGTAGGTGGATTTGATATTAGAAACTTGGTGACTTTCCCAAATGAATCCTACATCAGGGTCAAAGTGGGAAGGCTGGATCCTCAGGCACTTCCTGGGAAACAACTCACCATTGATGAGGACAGAATCAAATGGCATTGGAACTTGTCTCAGGTGGGGAAATAGCCACACTACCTCTCAAATAGCAACATTCATGATCAAGCAATAAAATGGCTGGTCAATAATACTATGAAGAACATCAAATATGCTTTACCAAAACCCAGTAAACTTGTAACACTCCCACTATAAATGTATAAAGTTTCCCCCTCTTGTTACAGCTTCACCAGCCATGAAATGAGGTTGTAAAAGTGATGTGAGAATTCTTGACTGTAGTACCAGTGAAACACTGCCTCTTGGTCTCTTGTAAAAGTGGCATTTATAGGAAGTTTCATCCTGATTCAAACCCAGGCATCTTCATCTATTGTTACACCTAGGTTGTATTCCCATTCCTGGCACATTCTATCTGCATTTAACATCTTACACTCAATCAGACAGTAGATAAAATGAAGTGGGACTCTTCACGTATCAAGCAGACTGGATACAATGATGTTTAATATTTTCTATTACATTCATTTTCAACATAACTATACTATACAGCCGATAGATGTTAGAAGCTCTTCTTACTGGCTTTAAGGCTTTCTTTTACAGCATCTTCAAATCTGGAAGAATTAGCTTGAAAAGGTTTTGTCCGTATGTTTAATCAATAAATACCAATATACTTTCTAGGTGAGCTATCTATGAACATCAAAAGGATTTGTTATATTTTTCCTTTAGTTATTCCACACCTGTATTGATTTTGTATCTGTATAAATGAGTCATCATAACTATGGAAACCTTTGGCTCTTCAGTTGGAAAACTTTGGCTGATAGGAATGCTAATTCAACAAAATATGGAGAGTCATAGGGTCTCCAGCCTACTTAATGGTATTAGATCAGATGTATAAATAGGTCAATTATTTGGTGGACTCATTATAGAAATTCTAATCTTTAGTTGTAAGATGCTTGACATAATCAGTATTTCATTCACTGAATCTTGCACCTGTGCTCATATGGCTATGTTATTCCACATCATTTACACTCCAGTTTACTGGTGATTCTTACTTATTTAAGATCCATTTCCCAGGCATTTTCTTAATAATAACCTTTCCCTTTGGATAGGTGCCACCCATTTCAGTATGTAATGACAACTGCCATCCTGGTTACCAGAAGTTTAAAAAGGAGGGGGAGAAATTTTGCTGTTATGATTGTGTTCCATGTCCAGATGGGATGTTTTCAAATGAGATTGGTAGGATTTACTGTTTTGCAAGTTAGCTGTTATGATTCTAATTAATAATTTTATTTGTACTCTGCCCATCAGAACAGGTTGGATTATTAACTTTGGGTCCCTCCCCCACATTCAAATCATGGTATAATATATGGTTCTTATTGTTTATATAGTTAAGTTTTATGGAAAGACCTTGATAATATTATTAAAACTTATAATATGATTAGAAAGACAGGTAAAATATTTCAGCGTAACAAAATTCCGAAGTAACTCTGATATAATAATGGCATAATTCATTGTCTGAATATGCAGAACATCCCATTAAAACTATTTTTGGTTAGTGTGAAAAAAATGCTTTTAAAACAGAAGAAGAAGAAGAAGAAGAAGAAGAAGAGTTTGGATTTGATATCCCACCTTTCACTCCCTTTAAGGAGTCTCAAAGCGGCTAACATTCTCCTTTCCCTTCCTCCCCCACAACAAACACTCTGTGAGGTGAGTGGGGCTGAGAGACTTCAGAGAAGTGTGACTGGCCCAAGGTCACCCAGCAGCTGCATGTGGAGGAGCGGAGACGCGAACCCGGTTCCCCAGATTACGAGACTACCGCTCTTAACCACTACACCACACTGGCCCCCAGAAGACCTGTTATGAAGCATCTCAAGAATGTCTTGAGAGCCCTCAAGAATTCTCCCCTCTCATTAACCTGGTGGATTTGGGTTTCCTTAGAGGTCCTTCTCATAGTGCTCCAAAACCACCATACTTTCAAACAATATAGTTTCTGGCACACCATGGCACAGACCTCCAGAAAAGCAACTCCTAAATCAGTACCAATTCCTTCTCCTGCCCTCCCCTTTCTCCAGAGGTTTGTTAGCAGTTCTACATCTTTCACTGTTCCACACATTGGTTATGAATCTTACCAGAAATGATTCACCCAATAGCTTTTCCCTTTTTGTTATTCTCTTTTGGTCCAACCACATCATCTCTCCTTATCCCTGCTTTTGCCATCCCATTCCAGCATGAATGAATGAAACTTGATTTGTGTCAGCCATCGGCCATAGCAACAAAAGAACATTGGTACACAGAACAAAATAAAAAGTCAGTTATATAAAACACAGGTTAGGGTCCTGAGTCAGCAATCAAATAGTGGACATTATTCTGATATTTTATAAGTTCTTGAATGGCATCATATTTCTGGTATAAATGCACCACTGCTTGTCCATATATCACAATATACCCAAGAATCAAGGCAGTGTGCAATAAAATAGCTTGAAACAAAGGGAAACAAATCAATCAGGATAAAGCAAACATGGTCTGTTCTTTAAGAACAAACTATATGGGCAGGGGATAAAAAGTTTCAACATATCATTATTTTGGCTTCTCATATATTGTATATCTTTTGCAATAATTCTTTCTTTTCACTGCACAACAGTTGTGCATTAGCAGAAATTAATTAACCTGGATTAAATGTAAGTTGCGGTCTGTTTTTTAAGAACAAAGCTATTTCGGCAGCAGAAAGTCTAACCAAATTATCATTATTTTGCCTTCCAAGATATTGAATAACTTCTGCAATGATTCTCTCTTTTCACTGCATAGCAGTTGTTATTATAATAGGGGGGAAAGGGGGTCAAGACTCTGGGTTTGACCTTTGGCATTTCTTTTTGGAAGCACATTGTTACAAAGGCTTTGTAATGCTTCCATGGTGAATATTTGTTAGGGGGACTCTTGAAAAAACAGCTCTTAATCTTGAGAATAATGTTCATTGAATTAAATTTCATTTCCCTCCCAGACATGGAAACTTGTGTCACTTGTCCAAATCATCAATATCCAAACAAAGGTCGGGATCAATGCATTCCTAAGATTCCAAACTTCCTGGCTTTAGACGACACTTTGGGCATTGTTTTAATTTCCTTTGCGGTTTTGTTGTCTCTGACCACAATTTTGGTGCTTGTCATCTTCATTAAATGCTGGGACACTGCCATAGTCAAAGCCAACAACAGAGGCCTCACCAACGTTCTCCTCATCTCCCTCCTCTTGTGCTTCCTCTGTTCCTTACTGTTCATTGGAAGGCCTAATGAGGTAACATGTCTTATCCGACAAACTGCTTTTGGTACCATTTTCTCTATCGCCCTCTCTAGCATCCTGGCAAAAACCATCTCTGTGGTTTTAGCATTCATGGCTACTAAACCGGGATCCAGGATGAGGAAATTGATTGGTAAACGCTTGGCTTATTCCGTAGTCATCTCCTCCTCCAGTACTCAAGTAGGGATTTGTATTCTGTGGTTGGGAACCTTTCCACCATTCCCAGATGTGGACACACCCTCAGGGACTGAAGAAATTGTATTGCTATGTAATGAAGGCTCAAGCATCATGTTTTATTGTGTCTTGGGCTACATGGGCTTCCTAGCCATTGTCAGCTTCACTGTAGCTTTCCTAGCCAGGAAGTTACCTGACAGTTTTAATGAAGCCAAGTTCATCACTTTCAGCATGTTGGTCTTTTGCAGTGTTTGGCTCTCTTTTGTTCCAACTTACCTGAGCACAAGAGGAAAATACATGGTGGCTGTGGAGATTTTCTCCATCTTGGCTTCCAGTGCAGGGTTATTAGGGTTTATCTTTTTCCCTAAATGCTACATCATTGTTTTGAGGCCTGAGCTGAACAACAAAGAACAGCTAACGCAGAGAAATAAATGAATAATAAATTTGTTTTTTATTTCCTTGCACAGCAAAACATAAAATCGCTACAGGAAAACTGGTACTATGTGAAATAATGAAAGTATTACAGCATTTATTATTATTGTGTGGTGATTTTGAGATCAATTTTTTTTAATTTTAATGTAAGTTCTATTTCTTTGCGGAAGCCAGCCTGAAGCTCTTTCCTTTTTAAGTAAAATTAGAGGCTAGTCTGGCATATTCACGTTTATCTTAATATAGCTATTTGGTTTTTAAATGGAATCTTTGTATAATTTAATACTTCATTGCTTGAGTATAAAGAGAGGGCTCAATGCAACAATGCTTTTGTTGTATTGTATCCATAGACTTGTATATATGAAATGAGATCAAGTCAGTTTTCAGTTTTGGGTACAAATCTTTTTTTATAATGTGTCAGAAAATGTACATTCTGTTTATACTTATGAAGAATGGGTAGATCCCAACTCAGCCCTGAGTTTCACTCTTTTTTCATGCTTTTATGAAGGGAAGTACAGCCATACCCCATGTTACGGCCGCTTCAGGTTACGTGTTTTCAGGTTGTGGACTGCACGAAACCTGGAAGTACCAAAACAAGTTATTTCTGGATTTCGCTGCTCACGCATGTGCAGAAGTGCCAAATCACACTGGCACCTGTGCAGAAGCGGTGCTTCAGGATGCGAACACTGCAGGTGGTGGACGTGCCTTCGTCATGGATTATGTCTGCAAGCTGAGGTTCCACTGTAATGGGCCATTAAGAAAGTCAAAGGGAGGGGACTCTGTGCCAGACGGCAAATGGGAGGGACCCCTTTCTCAACTCAAAATTAGTTTGGAAGACAAAGGAGTGTTTTAAAGTGGAGCTTTAGAGCTGAGTTGAGAATGGAAGTTTGTGCATGATGAGACCTAGGGGGAAAGTTGCTTCTTGGTGAAGGCAGCAGTCTTTAAAACAAATGAAGCTGGAGAGAGGATCAGAGGCATGGATTAGGTCAGTTTGAATCTAAGGTTGCAGCTATGTGAGAAGCAAGACCTTCATGGGATGATTATGCTGTGATCCCCTCCATCATAGGCTCAGGTTGAACATACAGTGGTACCTTGGGTTAAGTACTTAATTCGTTCCGGAGGTCCGTTCTTAACCTGAAACTGTTCTTAACCTGAAGCACCATTTTAGCTAATGGGGCTTCCTGCTGCTGCCGCACCACCAGAGCCCAATTTCTGTTCTCATCCTGAAGCAAAGTTCTTAACCTGAGGTAATATTTCTGGGTTAGCGGAGTCTGTAACCTGAAGCGTATGTAACCCGAGGTACCACTGTATATGTGTGTAAATAAACCATATACAGTGGACCCTCGGGTTACATTACCTTCGTGTAATGTAACTTTTGGGTTGTGAATGCTCTATTGTGCCGTGCACGTGTGCAGAAGTCATGCCTCTTCTTATGAAATTTTTGGGGTGCGCATGGACCCCCGGAATGAATTAAATCCGTATCTGGAGGGTCCACTTTATCAGAAAGATACCACCATCTCCACTGTGCCTCATTTTCCAACCCCCCCCCAAAAAATACCCACGAGTCTTCAAAAAGCATGCCTGGAACTCCCTAGAATCTAGCACCACTCAGAGATTGGGGTGGCTTGCCTAGTGCCTAGTGCATGGTTTTTAGTGCATGACATATTTAGAAATCTGCTTCTTCCTAAAATCAAGCCCTCTTCCATCTTACACACAGGCCCTTTCCAAGTTCCACTACTATTTGAATATATATAGCAGTTAGGTAATAAGTTGATATTGCGTAGAGAACTCTCATGTTCAATGCTAAAAATCAAGGGCACCTGAACTATTATTTATATGCCACCCATCTGCATGGGTTGTCCCAGCTACTCTGGGTGGCTAACATTTCTTTGTAACTATTTCAAGACAATTTGCAGTAAAGTTTTAAATTATTCCTTATGATTGAGAGCATTAATTTCTTCTCTGCATATGGCTCAATTAAGGGATTTCATTGCAGCAACTCTAAGAGGTTATGGTCTCTAATAGGTTATGGATCTAACATTTAGCACATCAAGATGAGGTGAAATATATAAAGTTGCCTGCTTGAAACCCTACCATTTTTATTTTGGGGGTTGAATACAGACACTGCTATGGTGTTTTGTTTTGTTTTTCCTTGTGTGCCAAACACAATGAATAGAAGGTCCTTCCATGTCTTCTATATTACAAATCCAGCCAATATTACATCAAAACTATCTGAGATCTTAATTATGCTGAAACTTGTTGTTCTAGAAATAGATTTCCTAAAAATATTAGCAACAACAAAATCAAAACATTGTGATCAATATAAAGAGTGAGAACAATACATAATGCAACATTATTTTAAAAAATAATCAAGAGGACAAAGCTCTAAAGACATCAAAATTTCAAAATAGCACATTACATTGATATATTTTAATATAACATGTTCTTCATATTTGGATTAAGAAAAATGCTATATGCTACCGTTATTAATGTACTTTATTCTCTTTTTTTAAAATAAATTTTTATTGGGTTTTCACATTTTACATTGACATCACAAACACACAAAGACAAAGACAAACATGCATAATTTCAAATCCTTACTTCCTTAACCACATTCTCTGACTTCCCTGCGCCACCCCTTCATACATCCTAATTCCAATAGTTGGCACAGCAAGTTCTTACTTTCATCTTCAAAATATTATTATAGTCCTTTTTTAACTTAGTTCTTCTTAATTAACCAATTTTAACTTATACGTCAATTATAATCTTAACATCCTTTTCTAAGGTCGACCTGAGTTCCCTTCCACAAATTTCCCAATTTTAAGTATTAAAAGTATTAATGTACTTTATTCTCTCTCCCCTTCTCAACATCTTGATCAGTCATTAAGTCAGCAGAGTTAAGTTTAGATCCCTAGTTCCTCCTTAAATTTCAGGTTTTTGAGATGAACATTTCTCTTTCTGTGAATTTTTGACTCTCCTGGTCAGAATACCCTTGAATATGAATGAAATAATATAAAATAAATAGGTTTGAAAACACCACAAGCAAAATTGCTGAAATAATTTAGTTCTTCCCAGTTGATAGTATCACACCTCTTTTATGATCCTGCATAGGATTCCAAGAGTCAGGTAGGTAGCTGTGCAGTAGAAATATTTTTTTTTAAAAAAGTCCAGTAGCACCTTAGAGACCAACTAAGTTTGTTCTTGGTATGAGCTTTTGTGTGGATGCAGTTGAACGAAACCACAGTGCTCTGTAATTTATCACTTTCTTCGTATTAGTTGTTCTCTAGTGTTCAACTCAGGCCTCATAAGAATAATGTAACATTTGGGGGAAAAGATGCAATTCAGCAGTCCAGCACTGGAGGTCAAGATGGAGAAGATCTCAACAGCTACCATGTATTTTCCTCTTGTGCTCAAATAAGTTGGAACAAAGGTCAGCCAAACACTGCAAAAGACCAACATGCTGAAGGTGATGAACTTGGCTTCATTGAAAGTGTCGGGCAACTTCCTGGCTAGAAAGGCCACACTGAAGCAGACAATGGCCAGGAAACCCATGTAACTCAAAACACAATAAAACATGATGGTTGATCCTTCGTTACAGAGCACAACTATTTCATCAGTCAATGAGCTCATGTCCAAATCTGGAAATGGAGAAGAAGTTGCAAGCCATAAAACACAGATGCCCAATTGAATATTGGAGCAAAAGAGGACAATGGAATAAGACAATCCTTTCCCTAACCATTTTCTCATCCTGGATCCTGGTTTGGTGGCCATGAATGCTAAAACCACAGAAATTGTTTTGGCCAATATGCAAGAGAGGGACACAGTGAAGAGGATGCCAAAAGCCGTTTGTCGGAGAAGGCAGGTCACCTTATTAGGTTTTCCAATGAACATGAAGGAACAGAGGAAGCAGAAGAGGAGGGAGATGAGGAGAATGTAGGTGAGGCTTCTGTCGTTGGCTTTGACTATGGCTGTATCCTGGTGCTTAATGAAGATGCCCAGCACCAGAACTGTGATCAGAGAGGGAATTAGTGCCAAAAAAGTTAAAACAATGCCCAAAGTGTCATCAAAAGCTAGGAAGTTTTGTGTCTTAAGAATGCATTGATCCTTCCCTTTGCTTGGATATTGATCTCCTGGACAGGTGACACAAGTTTCCAAGCCTGAAAAACAACAAGAAGAAGGTAGGACTATTTAAAAGCATGAAAAATGGTTGTAACAAAGTGGAACCATATAAACCTTTGAATTGGTCTGATAGTATTATTTCAAACAGTGATGACAGAGATCAAACCTTGAATTTTCTATAAGAATATGTGGGTTGTAGTGGATTTGATATCCCGCTTTATCACTACCCTAAGGAGTCTCAAAGCAGCTAACATTCTCCTTTCCCTTCCTCCCCCACAATAAGCACTCTGTGAGGTGAGTGGGGCTGAGAGACTTCAGAGAAGTGTGACTAGCCCAAGGTCACCCAGCAGCTGCATGTGGAGGAGCGGGGAAGCGAACCCGGTTCCCCAGATTACGAGTCCACTGCTCTTAACCACTACAACACACTTAAACCCCTTTGCAGTGTGTGATAATTTCAACTGTAACCATATTTAGTGAAGAAAGAGATACAGTATATAAAATGGATGCAACTTCTTCTCTTCCCCTCCTCTTGCCGTGTTCTGAAAGGAGAGACTGCCACCTCTTTCCTCTCCTGATCTCACCATTTCTCTAACTTTCAAGTTCAACTTTGATTTTTCCTAAATATGCAGCTCTGCATTTATTCCACATGTATGATCCGTACAAAGAACTTTGTTTTTAAAAAGAAAGGGAATGTGGCCTACCCTCCTCATTTGAGAACATCCCGTCAGGACATGGAGCACAGTTGTAGCAGCAAAACTTCTCTCCCTCCTTCTTTTTCTTCCCGTATCCAGGTTGGCACATTTCGTTACACAAGCAAAGGGGTGGCACCTATCAAAAAGTATAGAAACTTTTTCTAAATGAAGAAAAGACTTGAGGAATTCATCTGCATCCGACTGGTAAACAGCGATCTAGAGTCCAAGATTCTAAAATACTGTTCATCTAGATATGGCTGCTAACCTGTAAATCATGGAAAGCATCAGTTTGAGCAGGCTTCCTCAACCTCGGCCCTCCCGATGTTTTGAGACTACAATTCCCATCACCCCAGACCACTGGTCCTGCTAGCTAGGGCTCATGGAAGTTGTAGGCCAAAAACATCTGGAGGGCCGAGGTTGAGGAAGCCTGAGTTTGTGGCTGCACTCAGTGTTTGCTTGCTCAGATCATTGCTGGATTCTGAGCAATAAGAGCTCTTCAGCAGGCCTTGGAAGAAGCCAAAGAGTGTTTAGGGCCTAGCAAGTGGCTGAAGATCATTGGGGAGCACAATTTTTCTTAGCCTTTGAAGTGGCTGAAGAACTCATCTGGCATGTAGACCATCTAGGTGCAGGGCTAGTGGCAGGAGTGGGTTTTCTGCATTTCCTTCCCTTCCAGTCACTGTGGTGCCATTGGAAAATCACTTTTAAGTGCTGAGCTGGTCACAAACAGCACTTTTAAGTGCCATCCTTCAGTGGGGACATTTTGTTTTGTCTTCTTATTTATTTATTTTTAAATTTCCTGTTATTTTAAAATACTACTTTTCACTTCTAGTCAATTGCAAATTTATTTATGTGTTAAATGAAGTGAAGTAATGATTCCTTTCTTTTCCTTACTTCCCTCTTTATTGGATGTTGTGATTTGGGAGATGGTGCAGTTATTTTCTCACCTGAGTGAAGCCTTTGTGCCATTTGATTTTTTCCTCCTTAATGGTGAGCTCTTTGCCAGGAGGAGCCTGTGGATCCAACTTCCCCACTTTGACCCTGACGTAGGACATATTTGGGAATGTGACCAGGTTCATAATATCAAAGCCAGCTTCTATTTCTCCATGTTCATTAAAAGTAATTTCTTCTCCAGCACTGTTGTTGAATGAAATTATACGAAGGGATGAGTGGAGCTAGATGGAAAGAGAGAGAGAATAAAGCAAACTAAAAAGTACTAAGATTCTTCAATAGCTTGTATTTAAATGATTTTTCTCCAGGGAAGAACCATTGCAATTTACAATGGACAGCACCTGTCATTTGGTAGCTTACACGTGAAGAGAGTGGCCCATCGTGGTGAAAACACAAAGGTTCTGCAAAAAGGCCTCCCAAATTGATCAGGGAGGGGGTGGGATTAAAGCTGTTGTTTATTATCAGTCTTTGGCAAGTAAGGGAAGGAATTTGAGAACATGTACAAGGCCAGTGGGTTTTCATATTCTGCAGAGATTTATTGGTCAAGGGCACACTGGCAAGCGCATATGAAATCACAATGCAGGTCATGACACCTGTTAGTGAGGAAACATTACCACTAAGAGTTCCACAATCACATTTTAATTTTGTCAGTCATAAGTATTGCAGAGTACGCTTAGGTCACTTCCAGACTGTCAGTATTTTGTGGAAGCGATTAATGTCCATACTGCAAGCCACACTGGCCTGGGGATACTGGGGCAAGATGCCACTGAGGTAGGAAGTGCTTATCAGAACTCTGCATATTCTCTTTCAATTACATGACTGGGGTTTGCTTTTCTGGCTTCTCTCTCCCCCCCCCCCCTTTGCTCTTTTTCTCTTTTTAAAATTCATCCTATCGAAGGGAACATTGTTTTATACGTTCGGGCAACCCCAGGAATTTGCAACCTAGAACATTGTGAAGCTAGCGTCGTAAATTAGTTTTAACGAAGTCTAACAGCCTTGCAGCCACCACCCTGGTTTCCTGTTAACTATATCTCCACATTTTAAAAACTTCTTTTGAAGACTTTTAACCTTCAAAACCTTTTAATCTCTTAAAATCCTTTTTAATTCCTTTGACCCCCTATATTTTAAACAAAATGAAAGAGAGGAAAAATTGCTGTTGCTGAAGAGACTATGTTGAAATAACGCCCTGTTTGCATTTGCTTTTTAGCCTCCTCTCTATTACCTTCCTGCCCACAAAGTAGCTGTAGATCAATCTGGACTGGATGAGACTGTGGGCTACCAGAGGAACTTTTAAGTGTATAGTTGCAGAGCTGCAAACCCATGCGCCATGGGAATATGAAGAATATAGGGTGGATTATGGGCCCAATTCAAGATGCTCATGTTGGTGTTTAAAGCTCCAAATGACTCAGACCTCAAATACCTAAAAGCAGACCCCTTGACCTCCTCAATGTTTGTTGGACGCATCACAGGATCAGTGGCCAGCTCCTCCAGTGTGCTTGGCCTCCCCCTGGTGATATTAAAATCATAGAATCATAGAATCATAGAGTTGGAAGAGACCACAAGGGCCATCGAGTCCAACCCCCTGCCAAGCAGGAAACACCATCAGAGCACTCTTGACATATGGTTGTCAAGCCTCTGCTTAAAGACCTCCAAAAAAAGAGACTCCACCACACTCCTTGGCAGCAAATTCCACTGTCGAACAGCTCTTACTGTCAGGAAGTTCTTCCTAATGTTTAGGTGGAATCTTCTTTCTTGTAGTTTGGCTCCATTGCTCCGTGTCCGCTTCTCTGGAGCAGCAGAAAACAACCTTTCTCCCTCCTCTATGTGACATCCTTTTATATATTTGAACATGGCTATCATATCACCCCTTAACCTCCTCTTCTCCAGGCTAAACATGCCCAGCTCCCTTAGCCGTTCCTCATAATGCCTGTGCCTGCTGCAGGTTGGGGTCCCTCAGTCTTGGGGGCAATCTGAAGCCTCTGCCTGAAAGACAGCCTACTTTGTAAAAACCCTCTTAGATGTTGTGATTGGTGAACACTGCCTTCTTGGTTGTTCCTCCACCCTCAGAAGCTCAGGGGTGGTGGCTGAGAGAGGACATTCTCTGAGGCCGTCCCTCTTTATGCTCACATTTAACCCTTAAAATGTGTATTTTATGTATATGTAATTTCAAGTTTTCTTTACTCTGTTTTTAATTTTTTTTATTTTAAAATTAAAGATGTTTTTAGATTGCTGTCATCTGTACTGGATCTTAGGGTCAAGGGCAGCTATTAAATTCTAGAAGAAGAATAGTAATATTTAACCAGGAATATATGTAAACACCACACTGGGAAATCAGGAGGAATACTAATGGCCGTATCATCTTGCTGAAAACACATCAAAAGAAATGTCACTCAAGATATGGCATGGACAAATCTGCCAATTTCAGTTATCTAGGTTTCGTATTTTTATAATCTTTAATTGAGTACATCACAGTTCTGCAATACTCTGATATTTAAAAAATAAAAAATAGTGTAAAGTTCTCCTAACAATATTTTATATGCAATTTTGTGGAAGGCAGCAATTTTTGCAAGCATTTTCTCTTAACAAAATGATTTTTTTGGTTTTTAAAAAATCTTTATACTAATATACACATTTTAATGCAATCTTCCTACTAATGCATAGATATTAAATATTGTTGGGTTGGAAAACAGCAACCCAAAATTTGGAGGAAATCAGATTTTAAAGCAGAAAGGGATTTCAAATGAAAAAACTATTTGGATTTGCATATTCAAATTTGGATGAATTCTCAATCAAGTGGTCATCTAGAAGTAACAGTATAGAGTAAAGGCTTCAGTGAAAAGACTACATTTCCTAACAGCAAACATTACCTTCCAGGGCTCCAGATGATGAAGAGAGAATCTACCCACAGTCTCCTTTGTTCTCATGTTCATTCTAGCTGAGTATGTGATGTGCAAGGCATGTGCTAGAGCATGGACAGAATTATAGATACTGTAGCTGTGGCCAGTCATGCTCATTTCAAAAAACGATGAGGGAAGGCTCATCAGCATCTCATGCCCACTACATGGCTTATCAGCAAGAAACACAGTGTGGTTTGAAAGAGAGCAACTGAATGCTTGTTCCCAGAAATCATTGATAAAACCATCTTCACTTGCCCATGAAGGATTTATGATGGAAAGAAAATTTTTGAAGTTTTGCAACTCTGTTGTGTGAATTGTGAAGGAGATAGCACCATGGAATTTTTGTATATCAGGATCAAGCGCCCTGTGCAAGGTATGCAATGTGAAATCAATTTGGGCTGTCGTAATCCACACCTTTGTTGTGGATAATCTTTGTTTGTATTGAGGAAATATTCGTTGAATTATTTTGGTTGCTGCTAAACTGTTCTTCACCCATTCAAGGGCTTGATTTTCTCCATATACAATAACAGCATTGGCTTTGTTCTTCAGGAAAGATGGTTCAACTATTCGTACGTCAGCAAGCATTTTCAGCATGTCATCAGAGAAATGCACATTTTTTACGCTTCTTTCTGTGAATGCTGAACAGATTCCGTTCTGGAAAAGCATTGGTTCTATAGTTTGCAAAAAATATTCTCCACCCTCATCATCTGTTGCAATAAGACCTACCCATGTCCATTTGAAATACACAAGTAACTGGATAATTCCTTTATACTCGAGACTGTCATTGGGAACCATGCGGTAAAAGTTAGAGAATTTGAATTGATCATTGGCTGATAATTCAAATGAGCCATAGGAAATCTAAAAGACAATGGCAGACATTTTAGAGTGGCTATAGGGGATGACTGTGATCAGAATTCACAAGTAACTGGATAATTCCTTTATACTGGAGACAGTCATTGTGAACAATGCAGTAAAAGGAAGAGAATTTGTCTTTCCCTCCAATAAATATCAAGACAATTAACCATGTTACTATAAAATGAACTGAAAAAAAATTAGAAACAATGCAAAACACACACAACAACAACAATAAAGAGTGATTTCAATCAATACGAATAAACAGCCATGTCAGAGACCTATTTTTTCATTTTTAGTATCTTGCAACAAAAATGCATTCATTTCTCCCTCAGATTTCCAATACTGGGTACCTGTCATATCACAACAGAAAACAGAAATAGTCGCACTGTAAGCCCTGCTCCTATTTGAAGTTAAGTGGGTTTCTGACAATATATTTTGGAGCCAGCCTCTATCTTAATAGGAGCTGGTGAGAACTGCATTTGTGAAGAGTGCTGTTGTGTGCAGAGTCTGTTTGCAGATTTCTCAATGGCATCTAGTTGCCCACGGTGAGAATAGACGTCTGGATGAGATTGGTCTTTGTCCTGAACTAGTAAGGGTCATTGTATGTTGATATTGGGTATTTAAGGCAACCATTCTCAAGCAATCTTGTCCCAAGGTGTATGGGGCCTTATATTTTAGTTCCAGAATTTTAAATCTGGCCCAGTAGGAGATTGGTATCACAGACATATGTCTAACAGACATAGAATCATAAGCATGTGTTCGCTATCACTTTTTTGTACTAGTTACAGTCTCCAGACAAAATAAAAGTGCATTGTAGTAATTCACCATTGAGGATAGGAATGTATTAACACATTTCCTGATACAGAAAGGTTCCTGCTGTCTTACTAGCTGAAGTTAGATGCATCCATATACATTTGTTTAATAAAGAATGAAAGAAACATCATTATTTGTTCACAATTTAATACTGTTACATGTTCTCATTTTACTATTCATTTCCTTATACTACTCTATCTCCATAGTGTTCTTACTACGACAATATTCCCTTCCTCTGAGACGCACATGAAGAATCATACATTAAATTTCCCTGTGGATATTCATTTCTATCATTGTTGGAGAAATTCTCCTACACATAGAGCAAGCCCAAAACTTACATGGGTGTACCTTAAGGGGTTCATGCCTGAAGCCCAAATTGCGTATAGCCAAAAAAAAGTTCAATGGGTGCATGTGAAATATGTGTAAATTGCCAGCTGGCTGTATATCCAATACACACTGTTGGGACCAAGCCCCACCCAAACCCATACAGCACTCAATGCCAATGCAGCTATTGTGTCCCACCATCCCACCCCAATACTGCTCAATATTCCTGAATCATCAGATTCTTCTTGGAAAGAGAATAGAAGTGTGCCTTATAAGGGAGATTTTGGGGAAACCCATTGCTCCCCAGATCCTACCTGTGGAATCTTGTAAAGCTTCAAGATGTTTGCCATGCATAAAGAAGTATCAGAGCTGAGCCCCCCAATCACTCCTATTACATTTTCCTGGATGCCACATTTGTAGTTGGGGATGAAATGATGTGATTTAAAAAGCAGATCTAGAACGGTCCGATACGTCAACCTTGAATGGGAGTAGCTGTCATAGATGCGGAACCCAAGAGTGATATTGGGCAAGATCTTGGGATCATCGTTGATCTCATCAATCGCAAACACCAAGGCCAGGATGTGCTGGTAGAACTTGGTCACCACGCTGCAAATATATATATATATATATATATTAAAAAATGATATTTATTGCTTTTAAACCTTACAAAAAGAAGGAAAGAAAAGAAAAAAGAAAAGAAGAAAAAAAGCAAAAGAGAAAGCAATATAATACGATATATATATAAACAATACAGTAACACATTATACAAAACAAAAGCAAAAACAATTCAAAAAACACACACCATACCATCTCAATATCCTCTCTTTTATTCCCTTGTTTCATCGACCTCCTCTCACCTCCCTTTTTGTATTCCATTTCTATTAATTGTTTCAGCAAATCCTTTCCATCTTTCTCTATTTTCTGTCATGTAATTATCTTAATATATTTTAACCTTATTTTCCATTAATACTATAATACTTATTTATACTTAATTCCTTAAAATATTTCTACTAAAGCTGTATAATTCCCTTCCAACATTTTTCTAACACTCATTAATTTTGCATTATTTCCATATATAGATTTTAAACTTTTTCCAACATTCTTCCACCGTCTCTTCTCCCTGGTCTCGGGTTCTGCCAGTCATTTCCGTCAATTCCATATAGCCCATCAACCTGGTGATCTTCTGTCCGAGGCTCTTAACTCTTTTCCATGTCCCTTGCAAATAAAGTGACTTGATATTTCATGAGAGAATTAAAGAGGACATCTGATTATTTTATATCAGTCTTTGACTGCTTAGATAAGGAAGAAGCACAATCAGGAAACTCAATTCTAATTGAAAGGAGGATAGTGTGTTGCAGCTACCTTTTGCTGGATTGTGATTTGAGATTGTTGGCAGTGTGTATGGGCTTCTGGGCTGCCCAGATGACAATGAAAGCAATGTGTTTCAATCTTGCTTTCCAGAGCTTGGCTCCCATCTTATGGCTTTGCTATTTTTTTTTAATGCCTCCTGCATTGTACTCTCCCATCCACCCCAGTTTCATGTTCAGGGCAACCCATTGGGTGCAGGCTAAGAAATATGGTGGTTGATCTCTGAATAGAGATTTGAACTCAGATCTCACAAGTCATGGTCTTCCATGCTAATTGATATACTTTGCTGGCTCTTGATTAACTGTTTAATTGACACACCAACGTTGCTCAGAAATTATCTTACAAAAAAATTATGCTAAATTGATATTCTACTCAGTGTACCTATTGACTTTTAGAAAATGTAAAGATGAAGGATTTAACCAATTTATAAAGTCAATAATACTGCACAGTAGTAGAAACAGGGAGGTTTATCCAGCAGGATGGAAACCCAAAACAGAAAAATACCTTAGACAGAGCAAAAGTTACCTCAGCCATGCTCGGCGGCTTC
The DNA here is from genome assembly GCF_965113315.1 of Podarcis vaucheri. Lineage (NCBI taxonomy): Eukaryota > Metazoa > Chordata > Lepidosauria > Squamata > Lacertidae > Podarcis > Podarcis vaucheri. Next base: position 12,132,635 of record NC_138751.1, read on the forward strand.
CAACAAATAAAAACATAATTTGTTTGGACAGAGAAAATGTATAAGTCAAACCCAAGAACCTTTTTGAAGAGCTAGTGTGCTTCTGACATGTAGAGAAGGATGAGAATCTGCAGGTAAGACTGTGGGTGATGTGAAGTACCGTATTTTTTGCTCTATAAGACTCATTTTTTCCCTCCTAAAAAGTAAGGGGAAATGTGTGTGCGTCTTATGGAGTGAATGCAGGCTGCGCAGCTATCCCAGAAGCCAGAACAGCAAGAGGGGTTGCTGCTTTCACTGCGCAGTGATTCCTCTTGCTGTTCTGGCTTCTGAGATTCAGTATATTTTTTTTCTTGTTTTCCTTCTCCAAAAACTAGGTGCATCTTGTGGTCTGGTGCGTCTTATAGAGCGAAAAATACGGTGTATCAAGAAGGGTTTTATGTCTACAAACTGTCTTAACAAAGTGACTCTCCTGACTAAAAACCCCCCTCTACATTTCCAAACTTAAAAGTGTTACTGCTACTTTGCCCAAGTATTCTTCAATTCATCTTACAAACATACAGAATTGCTATCACTAAATTTAAGAACGTTGTGCAGAGATAGAATTTCTTACAAGGGGAGTTTAATCAACTCCTGAGAAGGATGCATGTTGAATAAAAAGTTGGGAAATACATAATCGATATGAGATACTATCCCACCGAGGGCAAGATCACCAGGGTCATGCCATGCATGCGGAACATGTACAGAATCAGTTGTGGAGCACTTAACACAGTCCACATTGCAAACCATGTTTGGGAGCAGCAGCAACATGTTGATGAGAAAGCTCCCTCTACTTCTAGTCTCCATGGTACATCTTTTTCACATCCCAATTGCATGAAGCCTGATTGGATGAAACGTGGTGTCAGAAGTGGCTCTCAGGCTGTTCGATATGTTCCTCTCTGAGGTATGCATGGTGCCATCTGGCCTGGCTGATTTCTCAGGCATTTGTGAACTGTATATTCTGCTGGGAAGCACCTGTGCATTTGAACTATATGGCTTTGGAGGCAGCTGATGCTGTCTCCTGAAGGAAATAATCCTCTGCTTTGTCTTTGACCACAACAGCATTACAAAAGCATTCATTGAATGGGAACAGAGAGCTACCCTTTGATGTTTGATAATGAAAGAGCAAAACTCGTCAAAAGGACAGAGCCCACCTCTCTTCCCTCCCTAATCTTAGATGACTAAAGAACACTGGGGTACATATTATTTCAGACTTGCTTCTTGATCCCCCCTGCTCCCAACAGCCTCCTGAAGGTGAATTGATAACAGTTATTCTGATAATTATAGGGAAGGCAAACATTTCTACAATTATATCCTTTGAACAGCCTCTGAAAAAGCTTCTGAAAATTAATTGCTGCCCAAACCATGTTTCTTCACTAATTATGTTTTTTCCGTTTCTGCTGAAATAAGTTTGAACAAAGGAGAGTCAAACAATGCAAAAGACAAGTATGCCCAAGTTGATATACTTGGTGTCATTAAAAAGCTCTGGCAACTTCCTCGTTGGGAAGGCCACAGTGAAGCTAAAATATAACCCTAAAATAGAACAAAACATAGTGAATGACCCTTCATTATATTACAGTACAACTTATTAAGTCACTGAGTACGTGGCCAGACCTGGGAGTGGAATGAGAGTTTGCCCTAATTTAAATTTTATAGCAGAAAGGAAGAATGGAATAAGCAGTTTTCCCTTGAAGGTTTAATGAATTGAGTTGAAAGTGGCATCTCATAGCCTTTAGTGTAATTCGCCCACTCCTGTGGAATACTCTTGCAATAGTGATTCAGAGGGGACCAAACTTTAAAATGTTTGTTAAATACTTTTCTCTGTTGCTAGGTTTATGCAGACAGTTAAGAAAATATATGTTGTTTCATAATTTGTTTTATTTTTGTGTTGTTCTTGAATTTTATTAGAATTGTTCTAAACCACATTTTTTTAAATTAAAATGTGGTAGACAAAACATTTAATAAATAAATAAACATATAAAAATATTGGGATGTTCAATGCAAGTCTCACAAAATATCAAATTATTGCCCATAGGGAATTGTCAGTTTCCGCTCATTCATTTAATTAATTATTATATGTAAGCAAATGGGATTGGTACATATCACATATTCAATTAATCTTTGAAGACAAGATTCTTAACCGATCCTCTAAAATTAATAAATCCTTACATGAACCTCAAAGATCACACCCAAAATTTACTTAAGTGCACTGGACAACCCTTAACATCATTGGGCGTTTTCCAGAGTCCATTTTTCTGTTCTCCCTTCAGCACTATTACAGGGCAAATGTCACGACATCTAAGCGGAACAGAGATTATGCCCATGCAACTCTGTTAAGATTGAATCTATTGGGCATGTTCTATATTGTTCGCTGTATCGTGATACCCGAAGAGAGCTAATCCAACCACTACTAAGGAAATTAAAAACCAGGCTACATTATGAGGAAAAGATCAATTCAATATCTGCCTCATCTACATAAAAATGTGTAAGATTTTTCTTTCTTCAGCAGCACTCTGTGTCCATCATCTGAGGCCCTTCTTCATCTGAGGAGAGCCAGTGTGGTGTAGTGGTTAAGAGCGGTAGTCTCACAATCTGGGGGACCGGGTTCGAGTCTCCGCTCCTCCACATGCAGCTGCTGGTTGACCTTGGGCCAGTCACACTTCTGTGAAGTCTCTCAGCCCCACTCACCTCACAGAGTGTTTGTTGTGGGGGAGGAAGGGAAAGGAGAATGTTAGCCGCTTTGAGACTCCTTAAAGGGAGTGAAAGGCGGGATATCAAATCCAAACTCCTCCTCTTCTTCTTCTTCTTCTTCTTCTTCTTCTTCTTCTTCTTTTTCTTCTTCTTCATGTGCTTCCTTCATGTGAAGTCCTCCAAATCCCCACAACATTTTTTAGTGGCTTTCGAATCATAGCCCCATATTTCAACTCCATATAGAGCATTTGAGTAAGCACTTTGCTACCAAATACCTTGAAGGCAGGTTCAAACAGCTGCCCTCTCTGATTTTAATAGAACTTCAACATTCACCCAGGTACGTAAATAAGTAAGTTTGTTCTATAGCTTGCTGATCCAAGCGGCAACTATACTAGGATTGGCATATTTCAAAAAGATAAAATCCAGACACAAAAGTTGTAGCGCTTTTTTGGGCAAAGTTTTTGGGGAGGCCAAGATTGTTGAGCTTTTTAAAAAATCTACAAAGGGTTGCCATAAATCTGGTAAAGATAAAGGCAAAGGACCCCTGGATAGTTAAGCAACTATGGGGTGCGGCACTCATCTCATTTTCAGGCCGAGGAAGCTGGTGTTTGTCCACAGACAGCTTTCCAGGTCATGTGGCCAGCATTTCTAAACTGCTTCTTGAGCAATGGAACACCATGACAGAAGCTGAATAAATGAAACTTTATTTGCATCAGCTATCGTTCACAGCAACAAAAGAACATTGGGATGTACACAGGAAAAAAAGTCACTTATATAAAACACAGTTTAAGGTCCTGAATCAGCAATCAAATAGTGGACCTTATTCTGATTGCCCCAGCAATGACGGAAGATGTTTACCTTCCCACCACAGTGGTACCTATTTATCTACTTGCACTGGTATGCTTTCAAACTGCTAGGTTAGCAGGAGCTGGGAGAGAGCAACAGGAACTCACCCTGCCACGGGAATTTGAATGGCTGACCTTCTGATCGGCAAGCCCAAGAGGCTCAGTGGTTTAGACCACAGCACCACCCACGTCCTAGGATTCTGTATGCCAAAAATCCCAATCTTGGTCTTAGAGTAATTTATAGATAGGCTTTCCTGTTTACAGTATGTGATAAACACCTCCAAGAGACCTAATTGGAAATGAGGGAGGAGCAATAAATCATCAGCATATATCGATATTGAGGTCTTTTTGCTCCTAATTACATGAGAAGGGGAGTTTGCATTGCCTAAATATGACACAAAATCATTAATATAAAAGTTAAAAAGAGTGGGAACCAGAATGCAATCTTTAAGGCATTTTAAAAGCATCATTAATACAACCATTTAAACCTAATCCAAGCCTTATTTCTTTGTTGCAGTATAGTTCTTGGATCAATAGCAGATGTCTGCAGTCAATGTTGGCAATTTGAAATTTCTCCCACAGTCTATTTCAACTAAAACAAAGAGCATGCTTTTCACAGAGCAAAACATTAAATTGGTGCAATTTATTCTTACATAGGATGCAACAAAATATTCTCTCATTTATATCTTTTTTCGTATCAGATGTCCTTTATTGTTCAACTCAGGCCTCACCACAATAATGTAGCATTTTGGGAAAAATATACAACTCAGTAACCCAGCACTGGAAGTCAAGATGGAGAAGATCTCCACAGCTACCATGTATTTCCCTCGTGTGCTCAAGTAAGTTGGAATAAAGGAGAGCCAAACACTGCAAAACACCAACATACTGAAGGTGATGAATTTGGCTTCATTAAAACTGTCAGGTAATTTTCTGGCTAGGAAGGCTACAGTGAAGCTGACAATAGCCAGGAAACCCATGTAGCTTAAGACACAGCAGAACATGGTGACTGACCCTTCATTACATAAGAGTACAATTTGATCAAGCATTGTGTGTGAATCTAAATCTGGAAATGGAGGGGAAGTTGCCAACCAAAGAGCACAAATCCCTACTTGAATATGGGAGCAGGATAGAATTATGGAAAAAGCCAATTGTTTCCCTATCCATTTCCGCATCCTAGATCCTGGTTTGGTGGCCATGAATGCTAAAACCACAGATACCGTTTTGGCCAAGATGCTGGAGATGGACACACAGAATATTATACCAAAAGCAGTTTGTCGGAGAAGGCAAGTCACCTCATTAGGCTTTCCAATGAACATCAAGGTGCAGAGAAAACAGAAGAGGAGGGAGATGAGGAGAATGTAGGTAAGGCTTCTGTTGTTAGCTTTGACTATGGCTGTGTCCCGGTGCTTAATGAAGATTCCCAGCACCAGGACTGTGATCAGAGATAACAAAAGTGCAAAGAAAGTTGAAAGAATGGCTAAAGTGTCATCAAATGCCAGGAAGTTTGGAATCTTAGGAATGCATTGATCCTGGCCTTTGTTTGGATATTGGTCTTCTGGACAACTGACACAAGTTTCTTCATCTGAAAAGGAATGTAAGGCATTGTTCATTGTTCAAGCTTTAGAACTGCCTTCCAGAAGCCCACCTTGTGTTTTTGCCCATGACATGTTTAAAATTCTTCTGCCCAAAGTGCATCAAACAGAAATGTCATGTATCACATCTGGATTGAAATTTGGTTTTCTCCTGATGTTCAAAAAAGTTTTTCTTAAAATAAGAATTTATGTTCAGTGAAATGAGACTACCATTCTGGCTGTATTTCAAAATCTTAGGAGTCAACAAAGGTGTCAGTCATTTTGACCTCTGTCCAAATCAAAGCTGCTGATAGCTTTGTGTTATTTCAGTCTGCCATCTCCTGGTCTTTTTTTTCTGGGGCATTATATAATTCATGGCCATCCAGTCTGACTTTCAGAGCTCTAATATTGCAGTTATCTGGGAACTTGGCACTAGGCCAGGGGTCTGCAACCCGCGGCTCCGGAGCCGCATGTGGCTCTTTTACACCTTTGCTGTGGCTCCGGGGCAGATACTAGCAAGGGGAGGAGACACATTGTGCACCCCGACACTCCCCACTGTGGCAGGCGCTGTACTGGCTGTGACGTCACATGGGGGCGGTGTGTGCGTTAGTCACGCACCGTCCCAACGTCACCTTCCCGCCCGCTGTCAGATCGGAGGGCAGCGGCGCGCATGCTTTAAATGTCGCAATGGTTTTGCGGCTCCCAGTTGTTGTTTTTTCTTCGGAAACGGGTCCAAGTGGCTCCTTTTGTCTTAAAGGTTGCAGACCCCTGCACTAGGCATTACTCATTCTTCTAAAAACATTGTCCTTAAAATAATTTAAAGCAATTATAAGTAAACAACAGCCAATGGAAAGGTATCTATATAAAAATGAGGACTATGTTTAATTTGATAATTATAAAAAAACACACAAAACATCTTGTGAATGTTAAAAAATATGCACAAAGTAAAAGGCAATAGCATTATAAAAGGGCTCTTCACTTTTTACTTCAACAAATACAGATACACTGGTATCTCTGGTTACAAACTTAATTCGTTCCGGTGGTCCACTCTTAACATGAAACCGCTCTTAACCTGAGGTGCGCTTTGCTAATGGGGCCTCTTGCTGCCGCTGTGCCGACTTCCGCTCACTACCAGTTCACTACCAGGAGCATCTACTTCTGGGTTAGTGGAGCTCGTTACCCGAAGTGTTCATAAGGGGGATGGTACGCAACCCGAGGTTCCACTGTAGTTTGGTGTATTATAACATTGCATGTCTTACCCTTCTCGTTTGAGACCATCCCATCTGGACATGGAGTGCAAGAATAGCAGCAAAATTTCTTACCCTCCTCTCTCTTCTTCCCATAACCATGACGACACTTGTCATTACATACTGATAGGGGTGGCACCTGCCCAAATATATAGGGATGGTTTAGGGTTAAATAGGGTTTGTGGAATTAATCTTTCATTATCTTATATCAGATTATCTACCAGCAAACAGGAGGGCAAGTGATGCAGAAGGTAAAATCTGTAAGTACAGTGGGACACATTAAGTGGCAGGAATCTCTGCTCTACTAAGATTCCTGCATTGCAGGGTCTTGGACTAGATGACCTCAGGATCCCTTCCAACTCTGCAATTTTATGATCCTATGATTATATGAAATGATCTTAATTAATAGCCAACTGGAACAGAGGGGTTTTCAAAGCTTTTCTGAAGGGCAGCACAGGTGAAATGCACATTCCTTAGAATGTAGTTCCATAAAGTAGGGGCCATCATTGATAAGGTCCTTTCTCTAGTGACTGATTATTTAGCTAATTTCAATGGTAGGCCAGAAAACAGAACCTCCAGATCTGAATTCAAAACATAGACCTGCACACGTAGATAAAGGCTGTCCTTAAAATGATGCTTTCTCTTCAATGACATTCTCATTCTCCACCTATTATTAAAACCACTTGTGTTATTTGTCATCACAATATGGTATTCCAATAAATTTCAGCTGTATTTATTTATTTTGTAATGCATTCATTCATTCCTCCCCCCTTATATCCCTTGTGCTCCCATTTTGCGTTTTCTTGATTTTTATTGCCCTTCCACTTTGAGGGGTGATCACCAGCACTGACGCACACAGTTAATTCCCTACCTGAGTCAAGTCTCTGTGCCATTCAATTCTGTCATTATCAATGGTGAGGTCTTTCCCGAGAGGCTCAAGCCTCCCTACTTTAACTCTGATGTAAGATTTATTTTGGAATGTGACCAAATTTGTAATATCAAATCCGGATGCTAATTCTCCATGTTCGTCCAGTGTAATTGCATCTCCAACACTGTTGTTGAATGAGATTCTCTGCAGGAATGAGTGGAGCTAGGTTGAAAGAGAAGGACAATGAGAAGGTCAGTGTCTGTCAAGGAAGGGAAGGAGTTTAAGAAAATGAAGAAAACAAGAGCTTGATACTAATGTTTTGTAGAGACTTTGTCACGTAAGGAATATCTGTTAGTCACATAATGGATACTGGGTACAAGCAATTAAATGAGAAAACATTACCTGCCAGGGCTCCACATTTTGAGGAGACAATATGTCGCTGGCCTCCATTCTACTGTGCTTTGATCTGGTTGATTTCATGATATTTAAGGCATGTGCCAAAGCGTACACAGCATTATAGATGCTGTAGCTGTGGCCAGTCATGCTCATTTCAAAATAAGTTGCAGGAAGGCTCTCCAGCATCTCCTCTCCAGTACATCTGCCATGGATTAATGCAGACATAATGGAGTTTGACCATGAACAACCAAATGCTTTTCCCCAGAAATATTTGATAAAGCCATCTTCATCAGACCAAAAAGGATTTACATTCTGAAGAAATTCTTGGAAGTCTTGAATTTCCTTTGAATGAATTGTGAAGGAGATGGCACCATGGAACATTTGTCTATCCATATTAGTAATTGTCTGATAGCTATATAATGTGAAATCAATTTGGGCTGTTGTAATCCACACTTTTGCTGTAGAAAGCATCTTCTTATTTTGAGGAAACAGTATTTGACTTACCTTGATTCCCCCTATAATCCCTCCCAACCATGTAATAGTTCCACTTTCTCCATATATAACAATTGCATTGGCGTTGCTCAGCATGAAAGTCGGAAAAATACCCTTTATGTAAGTAAACATTTCTTCTATGTTATCAGAGAAGTGCACATGTGTTTGAGCTCTTTCTATGAATGCTGAACATATTCCATTCTGCAAAAGCATAGGCTCCATGGTCTGCAAGAATTGTTCCCCACCTTCATTATCTATCACATACAGCCCGACCCATTTCCATTTGAAGTGTAGAAGTAACTGGACAATTCCCCTGTACTGGAGGGCTTCACTGGGGACCATGCGGTAAAAGGAATGGAACTTGTTTGGATCATTCATTGCTGGTTCAAATGAGCCATATGAAACCTTTAAGAATAACAGCAACAGATATATTAGGGTCAGAACAGGAGCTAATTATTGGATAAAATGGCAGATGGGATTGCCAAATTTCCCAACCCTCTGGATACCTGCCCCTTTCTTGCCCCACTTAAAAATAAATAAATTTGCCAAGCATGTAAAGCTGAATGCACACAAGTTAAATATGCATAAATTGTGGGTCTGCTGTACTGCTTAACACCCCCAGCCCCATTTTGGTAAGCATCATGGTACAACCTTAAAGTATAGATCCCAAAGTGACTTTCACACACTCCAATTGAAGACTAACAAATGTATGCTGGCTGAAGTTTTCATGTACTACAGTCTACTTCATAAGATACATGAAATGTTTTTTTAAATGCCATATGTATCTGAGAGAGAGTTGGAAGCAGGAATTGTAACAGGCTGGTCAAAAGATTGTTTCCATCAACGACTGCACTAAGCACCTGGTAAACTCTTTGATAAAAAGAATAATATTAATGAGCACCCAACATTTATAAAACTGTTATAATTTATAATGCCTGTTTTTGGAAGTTAGGCTCTTTAAGTTCAACATGACTCACCCTCAAGAAAACGTGTATGTGACTGCAGCTGTTTTGTATTGGTTCATGGAGCATGGCCTTGTCTTTGAGATGGGATGGGACTTGCAATATTCAGTGATTGCCCACTACATGCAATCATGGGTGTACAGTGGTACCTCGGGTTAAAAACTGAATTCGTTCTGGAGGTCCCTTCTTAACCTGAAGCCAATGGGGCCTCCTGCTGCCGCCGCACTGCCAGAGCATGATTTCTGTTCACATCCTGAAGTAAAGTTTTTAACCTGAGGTACTATTTCTGGGTTAATGGAGTCTGTAACCTGAAGCATCTGTAACCTGAGGTACCACTGTATGTGTGTGTGTGTAGAGGGGCAGAGACAGTGGGGGATGGCAGTGGATGGCAGATAAGGCAGTCTCTTTAACCTAAAGAGAGAATTTCTCTAATAGACTGACTGAGTGAAAAATCAGTAATTATACAAGTGGGGGTCTTGAGGGTTTGTGGTTCTGGGATTTTTGTGAAGCTGCTGTTGTAATTGACAAAAGCTGATAACCCATCTCCTTCTATCACATTTGAAGCAATTCGCCTCTAAATGAATTAAACAAAATTCTTTTACACCCCCACCCATTTCATGCACATTATTTGATAGACTCAAAGGCAATTCCACATATTTCAGTCAATTTTACTTTTTGCCATTATGCTTTATGATTCATGGAAACACTGCTGGAAAGAATGGGAAAAGGAATTGTGGGGGTGATGAGAGGAAAGCCTGATAGTAACAATCTTCAGATCCTACCTGTGGAATCTTGTAAAGACTCAAGATGTCTGCCATGCATGAAGAGGTGTCAGAACTAAGTCCCCCAATTACTCCTATTACATTTTCCTGAATGCCACATTTGTAGTTAGGGAAAAACTGACGTGATTTAAAGAGTAGGTCCAGAGTGGTGCGGTAAGTCTTCCTTGAATCAGTATAGCTGTCATAGATGTGGAAGCCAAGGGTGACATTGGGCAAGATCCACGGATTCTCATTGATCTCATCAATGGCAAAAACCAGAGCAAGGATGTGCTGGTAGAACTTGGTCACCATGCTGCAAATAAAGTGACTTACTATTTCATGGCAGAATCATACAGTGAACAGTACTGGTCCTTTCTAGACCAGAGAGATTCAGCAGTCTATTAAGGAGAAGGCACAGCCAGCAAGGTTAGTCATTAGCTAAACCCTTTAGGAAAGAAAATGCACTGTGAGAACCTTTCACTGTATTGTTCCTTTAGACTTGCACACCAGGTAAGGGCTTACCCATACTTACTTTTTGCCTGGCTCTTTCCAGGCATACATCCACATGTTCTCCATGTCCAATAATTCTTTTTTTCCTTTTGCCCCAAAGCTTCCCCCATAAACACCCACATTTTAGTGCTAAATTGGAGAAAAGGTTGATTCAGGGTATGCTCTGGAGCAAAATACCATATTTTTCGCCCTATAGGACACACTTTTCCCCCTCCAAAAATTAAGGGAAAATCGGTGTGCATCCTATGGGGTGAATACAGGCTTTCGCTGAAGCGTGGAGAGCGAGAGGGGTCGGTGTGCACCGGCTTTAGGCTTTAGGCAGCTATCAGGCTTTAGGCAGCTATCAGCTAGCCTGGGGAGCCCTGCAGGAGTTCCCGCGGGGCTCCCCATGCTGCGGATAGCAGCCTGCCACCCAGCGCATGGGGTGCCCTGAAGCAGAGCGCCCCGCGTGCTGGGCAAACATCCGCAGTGTGGGGAGCCCTGCAGGAGTTCCCCACAGGGCTCCCCACGCTGCGGATAGCAGCCTGCCGCTTGGCGTGCGGGATGCCCTGAAGCAGAGCATCCCGTGTGCCAGGCAAACATCCGCAGCATGGGGAGCCCCGCGGGAGTTCCCGTGGGGCTCCTCACGCTGTGGATAGCAGCCTGCCGCCCGGCGCGTGAAATGCCTTGAAGCAGAGCGCCCCGCACGCCGGGCAGACATCGGCCAGCCCCACAAGCTCGGGGGACAGCGGGGAGGCACAGCACCGCCTTCCTGCTGTTCCCCGACCTGGTTTTTTGGGGGGAAATAAAGGAAATTTTTTTCCCTTTATTCCTCCCCCCAAAATAAATTAGGTGCGTCCTATGGGATGGAGCGTCCTATGGGATGAAAAATACGGTAGTATGATGATGACGATGATGACGACTAATGGCACTCGGACATGGAGCTTTAAAGCAGGCATAGGCAAACTTGACCCTCCAGATGTTTTAGGACTACAACTCCCATCATCCCTAGCTAACAGGACCAGTTATCAAGGATGATGGGAGTTGTAGTCCCAAAACATCTGGAGGGGCAAATTTGCCTATGCCTGCTTTAAAGTATGGACCATGCCTAGAAAGAGTGGAGGAAGGGTAAATGTTTGGATCTGACTTCATCTCTCATATTTTTAAATGTGTCGGAACACATACATTATGGAGACACGGATGCAGAATTGATGAAATATTTTCTGGAACTGCATTTCAGTTTTGGTGTTTTTGTCCAGTTTGTTCTTCATTACTTAAACAGTTTCAGTTATGCATAACAACTGTTGCTGAAATACTTTGATAATTTTTGGATGCAATTTATTGTCTCATCAATTGGTAGAGCATAGTTTAAAAAGGAACAACAACACACACAGAATAAATTGGCACAATTCTATTATCGATACGAATTGTCCATAATTTGATCTGCTCTAGAATGCTTTAATCTAAGCATTTCTGTTCCATAGTACAACCCTTAAAGTGGAGATCACAACAAATAGTATCTGGGAAAATGTGCCATTTTCACGTAGACTGCAGGAGTAGGGAATGTGTTCCCTTAAGGGTAATCTTTGGGTGGACTGGGGTATGGAGGGCCAGAATCAAAATAATGCAGGATGCACCATTTCCTTCTGCCATCCTGTTTCCTCTCTCTACCACTCGCTTCTGTCCATCCATGCCTCCCTGCCACTGCTTTCACCCACCTCCCTTTCTCCTATTTTTATGGTCAAGGGTAGAGCCAGCCCAATACATTTTGGCACCTGAGGCAAGCCAGGAAAGAAGGCGGGAGTGAAGATCTACATTGGGAACAAGTGTGGGTAGAGACCAGCAGCACTTCCTATTCACCAAGAGGCTGTTTTGGTGGCAGCTTCAAGGGGGGGATTGTGAAAGAGGTGGCAAATGCAGCCTCCAAGGAACATATCCCATCTGTCTCTACCACTGTGGCAGCAGCAGCAGAACCAGGCGATGCATCCCTTGGATGGCAGATCTGCCGACCCTATGGACCCTGCCACCTGAGGTGAACACCTCACCTTGCCTCATGGGACGAAGGCCAGTGGTACAGCATCCAATTTGCATGCAGAAGGTCCCAGATTCAACCCTTGGCATTTCCAAGTTGGGATGGGAGTGGCCTTTGTCTGAAACCCCGGAGAGCCACTACCACTCATTGTATGCAGTGCAGGAAAATACTGGGATAGATGGACCATTAGTCTGCCTCAGTATAAGACAATGTCATATGTTCCTCCTCCTTGTCATGTGCATGAAATTTGGCTGAGTGCTAAATGGGTCCACCCCTGAATTAGAGAACTATATAGGATGAATATGTTTGGATGGGTGAAAATATGGGCAGACACAGCACCTATGCTATAGCCAGGTAGAGAGCTATTCAATCATAGGACATTAATATTTCCAAATATCCAATTGCCAGTCGGACCACAGCCCAATTGCAATTGACTGAGCACATCATTTTCTCATGTTTTCATATTTCTTTACTTTCATTATTTCCCCCCAAATTAAAGTAGTACTTAGTGTTTCATACAAATATTTTTTTTAAAAAAACTAAAAGGGAAAAAAAGTGTTTGCTTACACTGGGTACTTGATAAGGGCGTGAGAAGGGTGTTGGTTGAAGAAAATGTTGGAGAGCACCGGGTTTGAGATGTGAGACAGGATCCCACCAATGAGGAGATCAGCCGAATGGTGCCACTCATGTGGAACATCTTCAGGATTATTTCTGGTGCACTTAATGGTGTGCACATAGCACACCATGTTTGGAAGTCGAAGTATCAGAAGCACTAACATCCTGATGGCAAACTTCTCTCCACACAAGGAGACTCCTGGTTGAAAGATAGCTTGGGTGGCAGCAGAATCTGGGAATGTACTTCTCAAATGGACACGTTTCCACATTATCATTAAACTCAACTGTTTAAAAGTGTATATTGAATTCTAATTGAAAACTGAATCTTGAATTTTCCTCTACACAGAGAGAGGGCAGAATGACAAAAATGACAAAGACCTACCTCTCCCCCCCCCCAACTTAGCTGTTAATGGAACAAGGGCTTTACTTATAACCATTTCAGATTTGCTTTTGGTATTTTGTTTTCTTATTCTATTTTGGAAATCTACTGGAGCTTTGAGCAGCTGAATTGATTATAGTGATTTTGATAATTATGTTCTTGTTTAGTCGTGTCCAACTCTTCGTGACCCCATGGACCAGAACACGCCAGGCACTTCTGTCTTCCACTATAATTGATAATTATAAAGGGGAAAATAACTTTTGTTATGTTTTTGGATGCCATTATAAATCAGTAGCAAAATTGCTGAAGCAAACATATTTGCTAGATCATAGAATCAACCATTTGGTAGCTACCTAAAAGGTCATCAACACCATCTTCCCTGAAGATATGCAAAATGCACTGCTACAAAATGCACTGCTACAAAAGCTGGGTATCTGTCTTCTGCTTAAAAAAACTTGTAATGAAGGGGTGTCTACTACCACCAAAGGCCATCTGTCCATTATCAGATCAAATTTTCAGGAAGAACTGCTTTCTGATGTAGTAGGACTCTCAAATTTGATCCATTCTACTGCTGCACAATGGCAGAAGTAAGTGCAGGGAAATTTAGGATGGCCAACAATGACTCCAATTTAATAATAAATGAGGAAATGGGAAAATGCTTTGGATAGAAGTGTCAACAGTACAATTCATTTTCCCTCCTCTTATGTTCAATATCAGCAACACAACATTTTAGTGACGAACATACTGTAACATCTTTCCACACTATAATTTGTTGTTTCCAATTAAAATGAATAATTTTCTTATACACCACATCTTTAGAAAGATAATAGCATTTTTCTTCTAATCCCATTTTCAGTGCTAGAGGCTTCTATGTACTTCAGCCCATACAACACCTCATGTTCTGTATTTCTTACTGTATCTGGGGAACAGTGAGAAGATCTCAACACCATGCCAGGAACTAGAGAGCATGGGGAAATTTCTTTATTTCTTTATTAAATTAAGTGTATATTTCAATTTCAGAATAAATGTCAAAGTGGTTTACAGGTATTTATTATGATATAATAAAAAGCACACAAAAAATGAAAAAACATTACCAGCCGACTATTTCAGAACAAACTCCCCCAAAGGGCCATACAATGCAATGCACACATCTCAAGAAACTAATGCAGTAAAGAAATGGTTTATGATTGTTCCAGAATTTTGAGACTCATGAGCTATCACCCTTCTCAGCTTGGAAGGTGATAACCCCACAAGATATTGTAATGTATTGACTGGCACATGGTGGTGTGGGGGGAGAGGTTTCTTCATATAGATGTTAAATAACATGTGTAGACCACTGTAGAAGACCATGGGAGAAATGTCCTGATTCTGGGCAGTAGCGTCTTGATGCTAATCTCTGAAAATGGCCCAATATATAGGAGCAGAGCCTTTGCAATATGTTGTTCTCAGTCCCAATTTCATAGTGCTGACTGAGAGGAATAACATGGCCAATTGTATCAAAAGTCCTTGAGGCGTCAAGGAGTGGGAGCAGGTTACACACAAAACCATCGTCATCAGGACCCACCCAGCCACTCTCTGCAGCAAGATTTAATAAGACTAGATGAGCAAGAATCAAGAGGGCAGTTAGCTAGGGATGGGCCAATCCATCAATGCTGGGGGGGGGGGTTTCAGGGTCTTATTTTCCTAAACTTGTGTTCATCTTTCCATTTCTCCATCTGTGGGTGGTTTGGGGTTTTTTTTGTTGGTGCAAAAACTCAGTCACATTTTAGTGCACATTTTGCCTAAATGCACCATTTTAAACTGTTCTCTGTATTGTATTGCTTGGTCACATGTCCAAGCTGAACTGGCTTAGGATCCAATCTAAGTCTCAGACTTCTGGGGAGGAAAGATGACCATCTAGTCATTGATTGCTGACACTCCTTTTCTAGGTTTCTCCAATTATAACAACCAAAACAACTTTAGACAGTGTCAAGGGATGGTTAGCTGCTTGTGCTTAAAATTGTGCCCCTTCAGAGTTTGTGCGACCCCACAAACCTCTGTGTGTGACAGAGCTCCTCAGACATGTCTGCTCTAGTCACTAGTAGAGTCTGACAGTGGCTGTCTGCGGAAGCGCTTCCAGCAAAGAAGTTCCTTAACGGAAACACGTCTCCTGGACTCACGACGTGGCAGCTTCCGGCGCAGCATGGGTCTCCCTGCAGTTGCTTCTGACACCTCCCCGCTATTTTCGCTCGAAGTGTCTCTCACCCCTTTCTCTCCCCTGCTGCTTCCTGCCTGGGCTGCTGCGTCTCTCTCAGCATTACTGAGATCCTCCTCCAGAGACCCCGCGCTCCCCCTGCTGGTCCCTGCTTTGGCTGTTGACTCTCTCCCAGTCTCTGGGAGCCTTACCACTTCCCTTTCCTCCGATGTCAGTTCCCTGACATCCACCTCCCCTCCAGGGCCCCCCTCTCCCCCGCCCCTACTTTCTCCTCTGGGCGGTGAGGAGCTGAAACCCCTAAAAGAATCCTCTTCATCTTCAGACGTCTCGAACAATTCCCTCCATCGGTCTTCGTTCCGACTCGCTGAATCCTCCTCCACCTCGGAATCAGCGAACCCCTCCAACTCTTCTTCGTCGTCGGTGGTGGCGAAGTATTCCCTCCGGAACCTCGCCACTGGCTGGGGTTTTCTAGGGAATCTCTGATAAAAAGTTTCAATCAAAACCTCGTCATCTACCTCCTCTGCCCTGACCCAGGTGTTTTCCGACTCCGGCTCCCCTTCCCACATTACCAAATACTCTACTTGCTCTCCCCTCCACCTGGAATCGAGAATCTCCGCTACATGGTAGCTGTGTTCTTTTTCTTCCATAGCTGGTCCCCTATTGACCCTCCCCTCTCTGTCCCCTATATACGGTGACAGCAATGATCTGTGGAACACTGGGTGCAACTTCATGTGGTTCGGTAACCGGAGTCTGAAAGCCACTGGGTTGACCTGTTGCGTGACTTCAAATGGGCCCAGTCTTTTGGGTCTTAACTTCTTACAACCTCCTTTAAATGGTAACCCTTGGGTGGACAGCCACACCTGGTCCCCCACCCTAATGCTTTCCCCTTCCCTTCTGGTTTTGTCTGCCTGCCTCTTATATTCCTCCTTCGCCCTGTTTAAATTAAGTTGGAGCTGGCGATGGATCGCTTCCATTTCTTCAACGAACTGTTCTGCGGCAGGAACGCTCCAGTTCTCCCCCTCCCCCCCTGGGAAGGCTCGGGGATGACACCCGTGATTGGCCAAAAAAGGGCTCATCCCCGTGGACACGTTCTCTGCATTGTTATAGGCAAATTCTGCCAACGCCAGCTTCTCCACCCAATCATTCTCTCTGTCATTCACATAACACCTCAAATATTGCTGGAGGACACCATTAGCTCTTTCCGCCTGCCCATTGGTTTCTGGATGACGGGCAGTGGAAAAATTTACCTCTACATGCAATAAGCTCATGAGCTTCCTCCAGAACCTGGAAGTAAATTGTTTCCCTCGGTCCGAAACCACCCTCAAGGGGGCACCATGCAACCTAAACACATTTTCCACAAACAATTTAGCGGTTTCTTCTGCTGTGACCGCATGTGAGCAGGCTATAAAGTGGGCCATCTTGGTTAACAGGTCTACCACAACCATAATGGCTGTCTTCCCTTTGGACCTGGGCAGATCAGTCATGAAATCTATTGCCACTGCCTCCCATGGTCTTTCCGGCGTGGGTAGTGGTTCTAATAAACCTGCCGGTGCCCGCCTCTCCCCCTTGGCTCGTTGACATCGGTCACACCCTCTCACATATTCACGCACATCTTCCCTGACCTTGGGCCACCAGAATTCCCTGGTAACCAGCCACATGGTTTTGTGTTGCCCAAAATGCCCTGCTGTGGGGCTATCGTGCAGTTGCTTGAGTACCTTTTCCCTCAATTCCCCTTCAGGTATGTATAACGCTCCCTTGTAGTACAACGCCCCGTTTCTCTCCTCAAAACCCCCGGGTTTGTCTCCCTCCCTCCTGAGACCCCTGAGTTTGTCCTGGGCGTATTCATCCTGCACCGTTCCCTCTACCAGTTCCCTTTGCCCCACCAAAGCCGCCCCACACACCCAGCGGTCCTCGGGAATAACATGGGTCTCTTCGGGTGCACCCTCTCCCTCCAAATATTCAGGTTTGCGTGAGAGAGCGTCCGCCCTAACGTTCTCCGGGCCTGGTACGTAACAAATCTCAAAGTTAAATTTGGAGAACTCCTGGGCCCATCTCAACTGCCTTTGGTTGAGCACTCGCGCAGTTCTCCAATACTCTAGATTCTTATGGTCCGTGCACACTTGCACCTTCTGTTGTGCACCAATTAGTAGATGCCTCCATCTCCGGAAGGCCTCATAAATCGCAAGAAGTTCCCGGTCGTGCACCGTGTAGTTTCTCTCAGATTTGTTCAGCTTTCGCGAAAAGAAGGCACACGGTCGCCACTCTGACCCCTCCTTCCCCGGCTGCAGAAGAAGCACCGCCCCTATGGCTCTGTCCGAAGCGTCTGTTTCGACCCTCAGCTTTTTTTGTAAATCCACATGTAGAAGTTGTTCGTCAGAGGCGAAGGCCCTTTTCAGTTCCTCAAACGCTCGCTCCGCCTCCCCCGTCCAAACAAACTTCTTTTTGCTGCTGAGACAGTCCGTGATGGGCGCCGTCAGGTGGGCGAAGTTTCGGATGAACTTACGATAAAAGTTTCCAAACCCTAGGAACCTCTGCACATCCTTCTTGGTCTTGGGTGTTTTCCATTCCAGCACCGCTTGAACCTTGCCGGGGTCCATGGCCAACCCCTTGTCTGACAAGCGGTACCCCAGGAATTCCACCTCCTTGGTATGAAACTGACACTTTTCCAGTTTCACCCACAGTCTGTTGGCTTGCAGCCTGCTCAACACTTCTCTGACGTCTCTCACATGTTGCTCCTCATTCTCCGAATACACCAACACGTCATCTAAGAAGGCCACGCAATTCTTGTAGAGCAAAGGCCCCAGTACATGGTTCATAAAGGCTTGAAAACACGCGGAGCCTGTTTGTAATCCAAAAGGCATAACGAGGTATTCAAATGCCCCCAAAGGGGTGAACATGGTGGTCTTCCATTCATCCCCTTTCCTTATACGTATCAGGTTGTACGCCCCCCTTAGGTCCAGCTTTGTAAAAATCTTTCCTTTTCGCACCCTGGTCAAAATATCATCAATCCTGGGCATAGGAAAAGCCGCCGGCTCTGTCACTGCATTTAGGGCCCGAAAGTCACATACCAGCCTCGGCTTGTCCGTGTTTTTTTTATCCACAAAAAACACTGGGCTACCCCCCGCTGCCTTGGACTCTCTGATGAAGCCTCTCTTCAGGTTCTTGTCAATGAACGCTCGCAACTCCTGCATCTCCCTGTCTGACATGGCATACAACTTGCCTACAGGAAGCTGTGCTCCAGGGAGTAAATTGATCTGGCAATCAAAGGGCCTATGCGGGGGTAGTTGGTCCGCTTCCTTCTCGCTGAACACGTCGCTGAGATCAGCATACTGTGGTGGCACCTTCCCCTTCTCCATCACTTCCGTCCCTGCTAGGGTGGCTTGGGCCCCTGCTGACCCCTTTTCCGCCCTGCAGTGTTCTAAGCAGTGTGCGGAACCGAAGGAAACCACTCTTTGATGCCAGCCCACCAGCGGATCATGTAGGGCTAGCCAGCTCATTCCCAAAATAATGGGAGCGCCTCCCAAGGTGGCCACATTAAACGCTATCAGTTCTGTGTGCCTTGCCACCCTCATTATCATTGGGACGGTCTGCAAGCTGACGCCTCCTCCCAACAGTTCCCTGCCATCAATCGTGGTCACCTGCAGGGGGTTGCTTAAAGGGATAGTCTGTATCTGGTGTTCAGCAGCAAACTCCTTGCTCATGAAATTGCAGGAGCTGCCTGAGTCCAACAGCGCCTTTATTTTTAGGGGGTGTCCATTTTGCAGCTCTAGCGACACTTCAATCACTAGAGCAGGTCGAGGAGCTTCTGGCACTGGCACTTGGGGAAGGGGCACTTTCACTGCTCTTTGGCCTGGCTGCAGTGCCCTGCTGGCAACCAGGCGTTGGCTTTTACCTGCTCCGTTTCTCCCTGCTCTTCCCCCTCAACAGCTCCCACCATCCCTTGCCATTCCTTCCTCTGGGGGCAGACTCTGGCAAAGTGGCCTGGCTGTTGGCAGAGATAGCATTTCCGGGCTCCCTTTCCCTCCTTCTTCGCCCCCTCACTGGGCTTTGAAACTGCGCGCGCGCGGGCTGTTCCGATTTCCATCGGCTCTGCCGGCGGGAAAGCTGGCTCAGGAATGTCTGGAATGCGTAACTCCTTCCAACGTTCCCCTCTCCCTTCCCGCCTCTCCAAGGCTCTTGCCTCCTGGCGCGCTCCAATGGTCAGCGCAGATTTGGTCAGCTGATCCATAGACCCCGCCCTGGGGCTCCTGGCCAGCTCGTCTTTCACAGCTGAAGAAAGACCTTCTTCAAATAGCATCTGAATGGGTGCCGCCGATAAATCCCACCCCAATCTGTGAATCAGCATGGTAAATTCAGTCCAGTACTCACGGACAGATCTGCTTCCCTGCTTGCAAGCCATTAGCTGTCTGCGTACCAACCCTTCCTCAATATCGCTGGAAAACATGATATCCATTGCACGAAAGAATTTCATAGTGTCCTTTAGGATATCGTTGTGCGTTGCCATCAGGGGTCGAACCCAGTCCCGCGCCCCCTTCTCAAGATGCCCAATTACGAACGCAACTCGCGATTCCTCATCAGGGAACTCATCAAACTGCACATTCAGAGCATATTGCATCTCAGTCCTAAAGGCATGGTAATCCTTGGGGTCCCCCCCAAACTTCTGCACCAATCCTGGTACCTTTCTGGGGAACTGAGTGGTTCTCCCCTTTTTGTCAGCATCCTGAGCCCTTCTCTCCTCGAGCCTCGCCGTCTGCAGCGCAAGTTGGACCTCCAGAGCTTGATACCTTTCTTCCAAGCTTGGACCAGCTCCAACCCCTGCGTCTCCGGTTCCGACTGGGTTGCTCATGATGCTTTCTCCTGCACAGGCAGCGTACAGAGACTGTCAGACTGCTGTCAAGGGATGGTTAGCTGCTTGTGCTTAAAATTGTGCCCCTTCAGAGTTTGTGCGACCCCACAAACCTCTGTGTGTGACAGAGCTCCTCAGACATGTCTGCTCTAGTCACTAGTAGAGTCTGACAGTGGCTGTCTGCGGAAGCGCTTCCAGCAAAGAAGTTCCTTAACGGAAACACGTCTCCTGGACTCACGACGTGGCAGCTTCCGGCGCAGCATGGGTCTCCCTGCAGTTGCTTCTGACACCTCCCCGCTATTTTCGCTCGAAGTGTCTCTCACCCCTTTCTCTCCCCTGCTGCTTCCTGCCTGGGCTGCTGCGTCTCTCTCAGCATTACTGAGATCCTCCTCCAGAGACCCCGCGCTCCCCCTGCTGGTCCCTGCTTTGGCTGTTGACTCTCTCCCAGTCTCTGGGAGCCTTACCACTTCCCTTTCCTCCGATGTCAGTTCCCTGACAGACAGCTTAGTCGGGGAGGCAGAATGTACCATATCTTGTCTGTTTGGCCCAAAACCAGACGTAGGTGCTAAAGTTCTGTTCAAAGAAAGTGGATTCCAAGGGAATTTGCTGGGTTACAGCAAAAAGCCTTCAATACTGGGCTGAAGTTGCACAGAATACTCAGGAGAACAGAGCTGAGTCATATCTGGCTTGACCAGCTTCTCCAGTGAAATTTCAATGATACATAACAGGTTGGTCCATTCATACATAATCAAATCATGGGTCAGCATGGTTTTGTCATGGATAACAGGAGAACCAATGGATGGTTGGGGACTGTGGTAGAGAGTCCATTAATACAAGGTATAAGTGCAAGCTTGATAGAGTGCATGTAGTTATCTGTCTGCTATGCCTACCTCTTTCCTCAGTTACTAAGATAGGTCATCCAACAGCCACCTTCTCCAATATCCTTCTTCCAAGACACACCCTGCCAGAAGAGTTCAACACACCATCTATCATCCTGCCAGGCCACAAAGGCATCCATCCTCAATGGTCAGATCACATACAGCCCATGATAAATATGCCCACCCTCCAGCTGAGGAAGACATATATTCTACTGGCATTCCATTCCACCTGTTGCCTGAGGCATAAATAACCAGTTTTCTACACATTTCTCACATCCAGGGGTTACAAAATGCTGTGGGACACCTCAGTCTCTCTCACATGCTTAACTTTGCAGGAGTGATGTATGAACATGACTCAATGTGTTCTAACATCCATTCAGATTTTCTTCTGTTACTTTCTGTTACGCTGCAATTGGTTTGTTTGGGCTTCTGTTTTGTTACATATATTGAAACATGTAACTCAACCACCAACAGATATTTACAAATATGTTATCTTCCCTGTATGCTTCCTTTCAGAGTTCATGCATTTCTAGGTGGGTCACCTTTTGTGACAAAAACAACACAGTATCAGGGAAGGCTTCTCTGGGCATATGTGTGTCCACCAGTACCCCATTGGTGACCCATGGCTTAGAAGGTAAAGAATCCTCCAGCATTCTAGATCAGAATAGGGTTGGATTCTACTCATTACTAAGAATTTATTGAGAACATTATCCAGGTTTTGGTGGCTATGGGTTTCCCATATGGGTGGCTATGGGTCTCTTGGACCAGATGAACTCTGCGTTGCCTTCCAACTCTAAGATGTAAAAAAAAGAGATTTCCTTCAACAGTGTTGAAGCAAACATATTTTCAGCAGGATAAAACACTGCACAATTTATTACCTTCCTTGTATTATCAAAATCATTATAATTAGTTCAAGTGACCAAAGCCCCAGTGGCTTCACAGAAGGTAGTAGGAAGAAAAAAATAACTTGAAAGTCTGAATTGATTATAAGCACCCCAGTGTTCCATAGACAGCTAAGATTAAGAACTAGGGAGAGGCAGGACTGTGATTTGATCTGTTTCCCTCTTTCGTTGTAGTGTTGAAATTTCAAATTGTATCTTTATTGTCATTCAATGTATGCTTTTGTGATATTGTTGCAGTTAAGGATAAGGGGTGGTAGATGTCCCTTTGAGTAGAGTGTTGGCAAAGCCAGCTGCCACTCAAACCATCTTGCTCAGATCAGGTCAATAGCAGTAATAATATGGTAAACTGAGAGACGTGGGAGATTTCATGTGTGGATGGAAGCTTGCCATCAGGATGGTGATTTTTCTCCTTTTGCTTCCAAACATGGTGTGCAAAGTGCATAGTATTAGCTGCAATAGAAAGAAACCTTTGCATGTTCCAAATGAGTGGTATAAGCCAGGTGATCTCCTCATTGGTGGGATGACATCTTTTATCCATTACATTTTCCCTGAAATGTCATTCGAAGAGCAACCATCCCCAGTACTGATTGAAGACCCTTTGTAAGAAATTCTTTCCTTCTATAAAACTACACTGTGTGTGTGTGTGTGTGTGTGTGTGTGTGGTGTTTTATGTTTCTATAGTTGACTGCCTCTATGAATTCATGTTTCCTTGCTTTCTTTGAAAAAGACGACCCACAGTTCCCATTATCTGCCTGCGCTCTGTGTAAATTCACTGATTCGAATGTAAAGAATTATGTCCAAACTTCTCTATACACTCTGCAGATTCAGATATCTGAACAGCCAGCATTTGCCCCCTTCCTTCCTTCCTTCCTTCCTTCCTTCCTTCCTTCCTTCCTTCCTTCCTTCTTTCCCTCCTTCCTTCCTCTTTGCTGGCTGACGGCAGCCTTTTTCAGGTAGAAAACCATGCAAGAAGGGAGGGAGCAAGATCAGATGAATGACAGAGCGGGAGAGTGCATAGCATTAGCTGCACCAGAAAGAAGCCTGTATGTGTTGCACATGAGTGGTATGAGCCAGGTAATCTCATTGGTGGGATGACATATTTTATCTGTTACATTTTACCTGAAGTTTTATTCATGAAGCAACCTTGCCCAGAACTGATTATCTCACCTATGTAAGGAACGGTTTCCCTCTATGAAAGTGTGTTGTATATGTGTGTTGGGGTGTGAGTGTTTCAATGATTCTTTACATTTATATTATTGGTGACATGTTTCTTTGATTTTAAAGACTATATTGCCATTTGAACCATTGGAAACATCAACATATTGTAATTCAATTTGAGCAGAAATTCAAAATCTTAAGCATTCTATCATAGTATGCAGGAAAGATATACTTTGCATTGAAAATGACAGCCCTTAAGTCCCTTGATTTATTTCATAATTATATTCACTTTTAAAAATAACCAAATGCCAACAGCTACTGGAAAAAGAATCTGCTATGGGACCAAAAGAAAATCTCATAAAAGCATTCTAGAAGGGAATGGGTTTTCACTTATTCCTTTTTAGAAAGAGAATCTAAGAACCAAAGCAGCAAAACAAAAAGAAGAAAATTTATTCTTCTTTTTCATGCTTTCTTTACTAAATGGTCTTCTGGAAAGAAGCCACCAAGATATGTGAAGAAAAATGCAGTTTCTTCTCAAACTGCTGCTCAATAGCAGATTCCCACTTGCACATTGGAATTTTCCACTTCTCTCATCTGCAACCTCCCCTCAAAACATGCTCCCAGAAGGCTAGAGGACTCCCCTTGACCCCAGGGAAGACTTCAAAGGCATACAGAAAGAGGAGAGGAAGGAGAAGTTTCATTGCATAAGTGGACCTCCACACGAATATTGTTGGATAAATCTACATTGATTTTATTTTGTACTATATGTCCAAGATTGCTGAAAATGGTATATAGTATAGAAACGAATTCATTAAAGTGAGGTTTGTTTGTTTTGGGGGCCAACTATGTTACAAAACAGCTTAATAAAGGGATCAGCACTGTCTGTCTATAGGGAACAGCTTGGCACTTGTACGTAGTGCTGACAAAGACCCCACTCTGAAACATTACCAGTTACCAGTGTAGAAAATGCTGAGGTAGATGGGCTGGGCTCAAAATTGGCTTTGAAACTTTAAAAAGGAAGGTGCCAAAGCTGAACAGATAGGTATGAAGATGATGAAGTTTTAGGATGTTTTGGAAAGTGCCAATGATTCCAAACAATGAATCACAGTTCTGTGGCGCTGTTGATGTTCATGGCATAGTTCTTGCCAACCAACTTACTGAATGACTTTGCTGGTTGTGCTCCTTCTTTATAGTTCGACAGCTGCATATCTCAAATCTAGAAGAAATCGGTACTAAAATAATTATGTGCACTGTTTAATTATCCAGTTAATTTATTTGCAGCATGGTGACAAAGCTCTACCAGCATATCCTAGCCTTGGTTTTTGCTGTTGAAGAGATCAATGAGAATCCCAATATTTTGCCCAATGTCACACTCGGGTTCCACATCTATGACAGCTATTGTGACTC
The DNA here is from genome assembly GCF_965113315.1 of Podarcis vaucheri. Taxonomy (NCBI): domain Eukaryota; kingdom Metazoa; phylum Chordata; class Lepidosauria; order Squamata; family Lacertidae; genus Podarcis; species Podarcis vaucheri. The sequence goes on from NC_138751.1 coordinate 12,157,383, forward strand.
AAAGATGACCTACTGCAACACTCAGGCTCTGATCTTTAACTCTCATAACTTTGTACCCAACTATAAATGTGGCATCCAGGAAAATGTAATAGGAGTCATCGGGGGACTAAGCTATGAGACCTCCTCAAACATGGCAGACATCTTAGGTCTTTACAAGATTCCACAGGTAGGATTTGAGTATCCAAACAATGGGAATTTCTCCTTTCCATGTAGGAATTTGATTATTCATGTGCAATAATTTGACTGGTCGTTTTTCCTTCAGAATTTTGGTGGGGCCTCCTTCTTGAGAAAATAATGCCTTTTCAAACCAAAACCTCAGGTTACGTCAGATGCTATCCCTATTGTATTTCTTTGGTGTTACATTAGGTGGTAGTAATATACTTATGAATTCCACTGCATACTTTTGGTGTTACTGTCAGGCTACTGGATGAGTTACTAACTTCCTCACACCCAGATCTTTTTCATGAGTGACCTTAGGTTTTCAGAGGGGAAAGAGTGCCTCAATTGTTGATTGTTTAAAGTCATCGGCACCACTAGGATATTAATTCTTTCCATCAGTGGCTTAGCGAAAACTACTTTGTAGACAAATTAGGAGGTCAGCCAGACAAATTAGAACACAGATCATAGGTTCCCGTCACTAACCTTGAGATATTAGACAGTATGTGACAAGGTTTTAAACAATATGATGGATGCCTCTTTCCATGCTGAAATGCCCTCTTCTTCCTTTTTTCTTCTTCCTTTTTAGATTTCATATGGTTCATTTCAACCAGAATTGAATGATCAGTTGAGGTTCCCTTCTTTTTATCGCATGGTCCCCAATGAAGCCCTTCAGTATCAAGGGATTGTTGAGTTACTTGTGTATTTCAGATGGAAATGGGTAGGTCTGATGGCTATTGATGATGAAGCCGGAGAACATTTTTTGCAGACCATAGAGCCAATGCTTCTGCAGAATAAAATCTGTTCAGCATTCATACGTCGAATTGGTACCAATATGCATACCTATTTTATTGAACGTAAAGTAGTCTCGGAAACACAAGGGCTTTTCCCAGCTTTTGCGGTAAGCAAAGCTGATACAGTTATTATATATGGAGAAACTTCTTCTATTTCATGGTTACCATATGCTATAGAAGGAACTAGAATACTTCAAGTAATGCATCCTGAATATCAGCAGAAGGTATCTGCAGCAAAAGTGTGGATTACAACAGCCCAAATTGAATTCACATTCTCTAAGCTTCACAATTTGTTTTATGCTGAAATGCGAGAGCTTCATGGTGCTCTGTCCTTTGCAATTCACTCAAATGATCTGCCAGGCTTCCAAGAATTTCTTCAGAATGTGCGTCCTTCCTGGGCAAATGAAGATGGTTTTATCCGTACTTTCTGGGAGCAAGCATTCAAGTGTAGATTTCCAAATGCTATGGAGCAAATAGATGACACATACACATGTACAGGAGAGGAGATGCTGGAGAGCCTTCCTGCCCCTTATTTTGCAATGAGCATGACTGGCCACAGCTACAGTATCTACACCGCTGCATATGCTCTGGCACATGCCTTACATATCGGGTACTCATCCAGAGCCAACAACAGAACAATTGAGACCAGTGGCCGACCATCTCCTCAGACTGTTGAACCCTGGAAGGTAAAGTTTCCTGTGGCAGACTGTTCAGTTTGCATGCAACACTGAATTCTCACCTATTACTACTGATGCCTTTGTATATGGCATATTGGCATTAAAATGAGCAAATTTTGGAATTTGTCACCTCAAGAGTTAATGCACTTAGTGAATACAAGTATGCATACAATGTAGATTTATTTGTTCAAAGAATGTCTAGAATGTATTTGAAGAAAATAGACTCTCTGGGGCAGCACATTCAAAACCTTAATTTCCACTAATTCGGCGATTTGCCACTCTCTTCCCATATCTGCTACTGAAAGTTGAATAAACCTTCATTGTGAATTTCCCCACTCCCAACCAAGAAAGTGAATTCAAATCTATCTAGGAAAGTTACCCGAACCACCTTAATGATACTATTACAACACTTTATAGTTTTTTTTATTAGAACTCTCCCTTTCTCTCTCTAGCTCCACTCATTCCTTCAGAGGATGTCATTCAACAACAGTGCTGGAGATGAAATTACGTTTAACAAACATGGGGAATTAGTAGGTGGATTTGACATTAGAAACTTGGTGACTTTCCCAAATAGATCCTACATCAGGGTCAAAGTGGGGAAGATGGATCCTCTGGCTCCTCCAGGCAAAGAGTTTTCCATTTATGAGGACAGAATCAAATGGCACTGGAACTTGACTCCGGTAGGGAAAGAGCCACACTGCCTCTCAAGTATCAATATTCATGATCATACAATAAAATGAGACGTCTATAGGTGTACACTGGCAGAGAAAGGGGTGCGGTGGGTGCGGTCCACCCTGGGTGTCATCCATGAGAGGGGTGGCATTGCCCCCCTGGGATGTGCCCCCGTGCATGGCTAGCCCTGCCCCCACACGTACAGCCGCTCCAGGTGCTGGAGCTCCTAGCTCCGCCACTGCAGATGTAACAAAGAAAAAGGCAGAATTGATTAATATATTGCATACATTTGAAATTCACTGGGAAACTGTATTGAGTTGACAAATAGATAAAAGTGTGTTAAAGAAACTGAGGAATGCAGCAGTGCCACCTTGCATTGAAGAGGGGGCCTGATGTTGCATGCATGCAAGACTTGTGTGTGACGCCACACACGCGGCATGCAACAAGTGCTTGTGACATGGCATAGTTGGGAGCAGGCTGCGCCAAGCACGCTGTGCCACACAGTTGGAAGAAGACCAGGTGCTGTGCACCCCACACTGAATCCAGAGCACCCCACTCTGTGCTGTTGCGAGCCTGTTGGCCAACACCAAATTAGCCAAAGCCATTAGGGTTTCAGCTAGTGACTCAGATACCTTAGAGTCAAGGCTAGCTAGGCTTCTATCCTCTTGATCCCCCTTACTTGAAGTCTCACAACCAGGCTTCTAGGTCAGTCTTCACCACTTGCAGCTGTTGATCTAGCAAACCCATTGAGAGGACTTCATTTCAGCAAACTGCTGCTCCATCTGCTGCTAGCTTTGCTGCTTTATCTGTTCCAGATGTGTTCCCGTTCCTCCCTCCATTTAGAATCAGGACTCTTTGCTCACAGGCTCTTCTCCAGAAACACAAATCTAGATTCTAACACCAGTGTTGCATGCCACCCCAATGTCTGAGCATTGTGAGATTCCAGGGGTTCCAGGGGTGGTGTTTCTTTTGGAAATGCGGCACAGCAGAGACTATGGTGTTTTTAAGAGATATGGTTTACTTACACATATATACAACCTGAACCTTCAGTGAAATCAAACATTGCTCTGAAATATTTCTCTGGCTCTCTCAAGTCTGCTGCTTTACTTCTAGGTCAAATCATTCCTCCAAACTCTGTACTCTAAACTCTGGCTTTATCTACTGAGGCAGAAAACCCCACCCATTTGCCACCTTGCGCCAAGCCCCTTAATTCCTCTTAATGGTTCATCATCCAGGCTATCACCACACCAGGAGGCTGGCCTGGCAACTCCAAGAATTAGAAACCTTGATTAAATTCTAACACTTGTTGGATCCAGGGAATAGAGGGGTCTGGCACCCACCTTAACACCCCAAACTCATAACAATATCAACAATTTCTAACGTCTTCAAAATAATATATGGAACAGAGACAATTGCCTTTTAATACAGAAATTAAAATTTCTGTTATTACATTCATTTTTAATATAACCAGTCAAGACAGCCAAGAAAAGTTTTAAGTTTTTCTTATTGATTGCAAGGTTTTCTTTTACAGTCCTTTCAAATGTGAAATAATTATTTTGAAAGCAAATACTGATAAACTTTAAATTGTGAGTTAACAATCAACATTCAAATAGCTTGCTACATCCTGCTTTAGCTATTCCATTAAATTATTTCCCATCTGTATTATTTTTATTAATGTTATATCCTGAAACATTTATATGGAAGGGAGAAATTCTAACTATGGAAAGCCAGTGTAATTTACACTTTCTTAAGTTTAGAAACTTCTGGTTCAAGTCATTCTGTTTCAGGCATGAAAACCTTTCATACTTTAGATGTTGCTGAACTACAACTCCTATCATCCCTGGCCATCAGTCGTAACTGCTGAGGCTGTTAGGAGTTGCAGTTCAGCAACCTCTGGTGGGTAAAAAGTTTTTCCACACCTGTTCTAGGTAGTGACATTATATCAGATGTTTTACAATTTGTACTATTTGCTGGGATAAGTGTAGGTACAATGGGGATGCGGGTGGCGCTGTGGTCTAAACCACTGAGCCTCTAGGGCTTGCCAATTCAAATCCCAGTGATGGGGTGAGCTCCCATTGCTCTGTCCCAGCTTCTGCCAACCTAGCAGTTCGAAAGTACGCCAGTGCAAGTAGATAAATACCATACTTTTCTGTGTATAAGACTATTGTTTTTTACTCTAAAATAATGCTCAAAATCTGGGCTCGTCTTATACACAAATAGTCTCTCCCCCCATTTTTTTAATCAGAGTTCCCAAAAATAAGGGGCATTTTATACATGGGGGCATCTTATAGATGGAAAAATATGGTACGTGCCGCTGTGGTGGGAAGGGAAACAGTGTTTCTGTGCGCTCTGGCTTCCATTACGATGTCCCGTTGTGCCAGAAGTGGTTTAGTCATGCTGGCCACATGACCCGGAAAGCTGTCTGTGGACAAATGCTGGCTCCCTCGGCCTGAAAGTGAGATGAGCGCCACAACCCCTTTGACTGGACTTAACCATCCCGGGGTCCTTAAACTTTAGCTTACCTAGGTACTACAATATTCCAATCATCATCTGAGTCCTTTATTTGTGTGCCCAATACATAGAGGTCTGGAGGGTAACAACATGAGAACAGGTGTTTACTGTGGTGGCTCCCGATTTGTAGAATTCAGTCCCCAGGGAGGCTCGCCTGACACCATTTTTATATATATTTGGGTGCCAAATAAAAACATTCCTCTTCAACCAAGCTTTTGGCTATTAATGATCCATGGCCTTTTAAAGTGTGTGCATAGGAGTATCCAATAAAATTAATAATATATATAATATAATATAATATAATATAATATAATATAATATAATATAATATAATATAATATAATATAATATAATATAATATAATATAATATAATATAATATAATATAATATAATATAATATAATATAATAATAATCTTCTTTAGTGTTCAAGATGCTTGATCTAGTAGGTATTTCATCCAGTGATTCTGGCACCTGTTCTCTTGAGCATATTTTATTCCACGTCATTTGCACTTTCGTTTATTGGTGCTTTTTACTGATATAAGTTCAATTTCCTGAACATTTTCTTAATAATAAATTTCCCTTTGGATAGGTACCACCTCTTTCAGTATGTAATGACAACTGCCATCCTGGCTACCATAAGAAAAAAAAAGAGGGGGAGAAATCTTGCTGTTATGATTGTGCTCCATGTCCAGATGGGATGTTTTCAAATGAGATTGGTAGGACTTGTCATATAAATATATATCAAAGAATACATTCCTCCCCCCCAAAGTAAGCTGGGGGTTATCTTCAAATAATGGTATAATCAGTCCTCCCCCCCCCCAAAAAAAAATGTTTAGGGGTACTTTCATTTTCCTACACATAGTGAAATACTGCCCCTCAAGGAGGCCAAACTTAGATTCACAAAATATTTAGGGGTATGTGTACCCCTGCATCCCCCCAGAAAAAAAGCACTGGGTATAATATATAGCCTTTGTTATTTACCTACAAAAGTTTTATGCATAGTTCTTGTTAAACATCTTGAGTAAAAAATACGCAGAAACCCAGGTGAAACATTTTAGCACCAGCAAATTCCCAGGTAACTCTGATGTGATGATTGCAAGATCTGTTGGCTGCAAAATGTAAAAGAACGTTTCATTAGTACTATTTGTTTTGGGGGTTTTTTTTGTTATTATGAAAAAGTTGTGGAAAAACACTTTTAAATACAAAGGACCCTTTTTAGGCATCTGTTGTGAGCTTCTCTAAGGAAGTCCTCAAAGCCCCCAAAGTTCCACACCCCCAATTTGGATTCATCTGGTGGATCTCTATCTCCTTAGAAATGTAGAGACCTAGAGGTATTTCACATAGAGATCCCAAGCAGGTTCTCTTTAGAAAGCATAGTCTCAATTATTTGCATCAATGTTAGGTGGGCTTCTGCTAAGACAGCTATGATGAGAACAATTTCCCATGCATTTAAATTGCTGTTCCTTTTCTCTCTAGACATGGAAACTTGTGTCCCTTGTCCAGATGACCAATATCCAAACAAAGGAAAGGATCAATGCATTCCTAAGATTCCAAACTTCCTGGCTACTGATGACACTTTGGCTATTGTTCTAAATTTCTCTGCCGTTTTGTTAGCACTGATTACAGTGCTGGTGTTTGGCATCTTCATCAAATACCAGGACACTGCCATAGTCAAGGCCAACAACAGAAGCCTCACCTACATTCTCCTCATCTCCCTCCTCTTCTGTTTCCTCTGCTCCTTGATGTTCCTCGGAAGGCCTAATGTGGTAAACTGCCTTCTCCGACAAACTGCTTTTGGTATAATTTTCTCTGTCGCCCTCTCTAGCATCTTGGCCAAAACCATATCTGTGGTTTTGGCATTCATGGCTACCAAACCAGGATCCAGGATGAGGACATGGTTGGGACAAAGGCTGACATATTCCATTATCCTTTCCTGCTCCAAAATTCAAATAGGGATCTGTACACTGTGGCTGGCAACCTCTGCACCGTTCCCAGATGTGGACACATACTCAATGACTGAAGAAATTATATTGCTATGTAATGAAGGCTCAAGCATCATGTTTTATTGTGTCCTGGGCTACTTGGGCTTCCTGGCCTTTCTCAGCTTCACTGTAGCTTTCCTAGCCAGGAAGTTACCTGACAGTTTTAATGAAGCCAGGTTCATCACTTTCAGTATGTTGGTCTTTTGCAGTGTTTGGCTCTCCTTTGTTCCTACATACCTGAGCACAAGTGGAAAATACATGGTGGCTGTGGAGATCTTCTCCATCTTGGCTTCCAGTGCTGGGCTACTGTGTTGCATATTTTTCCCTAAATGCTACATCATTTTACTGAAGCCTGAGTTGAACAACAAAGATCAACTGATCCGAAGAAAGCTATAAATAATAGAAGGGTTTATGCTTCCAATTTTTTTCTTGGTATTCTACACATAATCATCAGAGATGTGTAAATAAGTAGGGACTAATTACAACAGTTTTTGTTCTGTGGTTTTGCATAGTGATTTTAAAACGAAAGAAAGAAAACCCATGAAAATAGATGCAGTTATCACTAAGGGGCTAAAATGTTAGCAAGATATGCAATTCAGTGCAAGTAAGATATATGAACTCTTTGTTCCTTGATTGGCCAATAAGTTGAGAACAGGAATAGAAAAGATGTATATTACTGTGGCAGAGTCTTTCAGAAAATTACAGTTGATGTTAGAGCTCTGGTATAAATAGAATAAACTCCAGGAAGACTAGAAGCTGCAATGTTGTAACCATGAGATGAGTTGAAGTGTCTTTATTACTAACCAGTGGCTCAAGATTCGGCCAACACCAACATTAAGTTACAATATGTTCCTATTCACACAATGTGGATAGATAAGTGCTTGATGTTTCCTCAATATGGTATGATTTTTTTAAAAATCTGCTTAATTTTATTGATTGGTTTTACGGATAGTAGTGCCCTGTTGTGACCTGCCCTTTGATTGTTTTGTGATGAAAGTTAATAAATTAGTAAATAAATTGGGAACACATATCAACTGTGTTCAATTGAATGTGTTTCTTTCTGTCTCTTTCAATTGGTTTTTTATTTACCCCTTCCCAAAAACCTCACGGCCTTACTCAGTGCAGGGAATTGGCTGGGCTACTAAGTAAGTGACAGTGGTTAAAGGCTGTTAGCAGAGGGAGAGCCAGAGAATAAAGACATCAGATTGGAGCTCCATTACCAGGTGTTGTGGTCATAGATGACAGTTTACTGACTATAATAGATTCTGAAGCATTCTTCAAATCCCATCATACTTCTTACTTTTAGTAATAAATTAAAATAGCAGTAATAACACTAATAATGCTATTTGAAATTATCTATTCTACAAGAAGAGAATTTCTGTTTGAAACCTATGCCACATTTGGTGGGACCTGTGTTAAGCTTCCCAAGCTTCATTTAATTGTTCATTTATGGCATTCAAAAGAATTGTGGACCTGCCCCACACTGCAACAGGCAAGTTGTGACAAAACAATAACCCCCATCCCCAGGGGGAACCTTGAAGTTCCCTTCCAACTCTGTGATGCAACAAATATGTTTCATTCAAAGAAACCATATTTTCAACAGGCAAGAACTTTGCAGAAGTTATTATTTCCCCTGCAATTATCTAAATTAGTATAATCAATTCAATTGACCAAAGCTCCAGTGGCTTCACAGAAGACAGAAGCAGAAAACATTCAATTGGAACATCTGAAATGATTATAAGTTCCCCAGTGTTCCATAGACACCTAGGATTAGGGAATAGAGAGAGTTAGGGCTCTGTCATTTTGACCAGTTTCCCTCTTACTTTGTAGAGCTCACATTTCAAATTGATGTAGTTTAATTGGCATTCAAGATATGCTTTTGTGATATTGTTGAGGTTAAGGTTAAGGTGGATAGGAGTCCCTTTGTGTAGTGTGTTGGCAGAGTCAGCTGCTAGGAAAGTCATCTTGCTCAAATGAGGTCAATAGCAGTAATGATATGGTGAACTGAGAGACGTGGGAGATTTCATGTGTGGACGGAAGGTTACTATTAGGATGGTGATTTTTCTCCTTCTGCTTCCAAACATGGTGTGCAAAGTGCATAGTATTAGCTGCAGCAGAAAGAAACCTGTACGTGTTCCACATGAGTGGTATGAGCCAGGCGATATTCTCATTGGTGGGATGACATCTCTTATGCATTACGCCATCTCTGGATTGTCATTCGAAGAGCAACCTTCCCCATTACTGATTGAAGAACCTTTGTAAGGAATTGTTTCCTTCTATAAAACTGCTCTCTCTCTCTCTCTCTCTCTCTCTCTCTCTCTCTCTGTTGTTTTATGTTTCTATAGTTGACTGTCTCTTTGAATTCCTGTTTCCTTTGAGAAAGACTGCACACAGTGCCTGTGCTCTGTGTAAATTCACTAATTCAAATGTAAAGAATTATGTCCAAACTTCTCTATACACTCTGCAGATTCAGATATCTGAACAGCCAGCACTTGCCGCTTTCTTACTTCCTTGCTTCCTTGCTCTTTGCTGGTTGACATCAGCCGTTTTCAGGGAGAAAATCATGCAGGGAGGGAGGGAGCAAGATCAGATGAATGACAGAGCAGGAGATATCAGACAAATCACTTCTTTCTTTGTCTCTCTTTTGTTGGTTGACTGCAGTCTTTTCAGGAGGAAACCATGGGGACATGGGGTCAGATAAATCCAAGGTTATAAATGTTCCCATAGGAATAAATTTCACGCTTTCATTCCTAAATGGCTTTCTAGCTGGAAATACCAAGCTATGTAAAGATAAATGCATAGGGTGAAAATCAGTGCACATTCCCACTTGTGCAATGGAGCTTTCTCCTTCTCTCATTTGGATTACTCTCAAAATCTTTTCTAGAAGGTTGGAGAACCATTCAGAACAATTTTTGAAGTGACAGTCCATGAGTGGAGCTCCAATCTCACTGTGTTGGAAAACCCACATTGATTTCATTTCACACCGTATCTTTATTTGATATCTCCAACACTACATAAAGAATGTAAATTTTAATAATAGTAACAACAGCAACAACAAATGGAAATACTGGATCATAGATATGAATTAATTAAAGCATCCTTCAAAGAAGCAGGGTTTGTTTGGTTTTTTGAATGATTTATGCTATAAAGCGTGTTCTCACTAAAAGAGAGCACGTGTTGCGGATGGGGCCGAACAAAACTCCACTTGGTTGCCAGGCAGTATTAGATTCAAGGGGCCTGGAGCAGATTGGAGGATGGTGTTACTGGGGTAAATTTGATGTTGCCAATTTAGGGGTGGGATCAGTGGTTATTTAAGCAAGGTCCACAGCTTTCTCTTTCTCTTTCGCTGTGGACATCGGATCTCCCGCCCGCCCTCCCTTGATTTGGGCTTGCGCTTTGACCTTGCTCTGCCTGTCATGGGGTCGTTCGCCTTGGTGCGGGGGCCCAGTAGGAATTTTTCCAATCGGCTGATTAGTGCGTGCCTTTTGGGTTTTGCCTACTGCTTAGCAAATCGTCACAACTTGTAAGGTTGGCGGTTAGGCATTGGTTAAATTGGTTGGTGGAGGGGTATGGATTGGCTGTGCCTGCCCCTCCAATGCTGCTGCAGACGGGTATTCCGTTAAAGGAATTCTGAAGCTTACCATCCCCTTCGTCCAAACCCTTGGAGCAGGGTGCGGGCCGCGTAAGCTTCAAGGAACATGCGCGGAGTAGCTGAGGGCCTGTGTCGCAGCTCCAGCTGACTCTGTCCCTTGTTCCTCCGGGACTGACTAGGGAGTCAGTGCTGTCCCCCAAGGTGGGGGGTGACAGATAGTCATAACCAATGCCTAAGCAACCACTCTCAATTTGTATGAAAATAAAGTTGTGGCCAAAAGTATGCCAAAAACCTTAAACAAAAATTATGTGTGATGTGTGAGTTATTGGGGTAGGGGTTTTGGGGGACCTCAGCACGCAAAACAACTTACTAAAGAAATCAGTACTACAAACCATTAGACACAATTGTTCTGTCTGTGTCTGCATACTGGGAACAGCTATAAGGAAGTGTTCCAGGACATGCTTTTCATGGAAAGGGTCACAGTTTAAATTATTAGCATCTACTGGTAGGGCTGACAGACTCACACACTACAACATGAAAGTAAACAATATAAAAAATGGTGAGCTAGATGGACTCAAAACTGGGTTTCAAATTTTTAAAAGGAAGGTGCTGAAGGTACACAGACAAGTATGAAATTGATGCACTTTTAGGAGATTTCAGAAATTACCAGTGATTCCAAACACAGTATCATACTTCTGTGACCCAGCTGGTGCCCATTGCTGAAATTGTCTAGAGTTAAAAAAGAATGGATGTAATATTACATATGTACAGTGAAATTCAAGGAAATATTTCCTATCCTCTATGTAGATTGTTCTACCGTCTATATATTCTGAGTTACAATAACTCTGATCTGGTTGAATGGAACTCCAAAAACAGAATTATATCATGCACAAGTCTAATAACCATAACATAGCTGTTTTCTTGCCAACAGGATTTAGCTAATGACTAACTTTCCTGGCTGTGCCCTCTCTTTATAGCTGGGCACTTTTAGCTCTTGGATCTAGTTGAAAACAGTGTTAAAATATTTTACTTTAATTTTCCAATGAAATTGCAAGTCCCTTCATTTGCAGTGTGGTGACAAAGTTCTACCAGCATATCCTAGCCTTGGTGTTCGCTGTTGAAGAGATCAATGAGAATCCCAATATCTTGCTCAATGTGACTCTGGGGTTCCACATCCATGAGAGCTACTGGGACCAAAAGATGACCTACCGCAACACTCAGGATCTGATCTTTAACTCACATAACTTTGTGCCCAACTACAAATGTGGTATCCAGGAAAATGTAATAGGAGTCATCGGAGGACTGGACGCTGAGACCTCCTCAACAATGGCAGATATCTTAGGTCTTTACAAGATTCCACAGGTAGAATTTGATTATCCAAACAATGGGAATTTCCAATTTTCATGTAGGAATTTGGTGACGCAAAAAGTGAAGTCTGTATTTTTTCTTGTTATTATCCTGTCATCTGGCACAATGAAGTGGGTGGCCTATACAGAACATAGTAATATTCTATCTATCTGTCATCTATCATCTGTATCTATCTGTCTATCATCTATCTATCTATCATCTATCATCTATCATCTATCATCTATCATCTATCATCTATCATCTATCATCTATCTATCATCTATCTATCTATCTATCTATCTATCTATCTATCTATCTATCTATCATCTATCTATCTATCTATCATCTATCATCTATCTTTCTATCATCTATTGATCTATCTAATTGTACGTGGAGAATGACAGCTCCTGGCTGTGACTTTGTGGGGTATATATGTAAGCGTTGGCTGTCAGGGCTTTCCAGTGACATGAATGATTTCGCAGTCTGGTTCTCTTTCCTGCAGAATTTTGGTTGGGTTTCTTTTTGGAGAGAATGCATTTTTAAAACGAAACTTTAGGCAAAGTCAGATGAAAGCCATACTGCATTTCTTTGGTGTTATATTTGGTAATAATTTGTTGTTGGGGAGTAGATTCATGCTTCAGTTCTGGAGAGAACAACTGGGGATGTAAGCTTCCTTGAGGTTTTTTCTCCATTGATTCAATTTGATGCTTGACTGACACACTTATGAATTTTATTGCACATTTTTGGTGTTACTGTCAGCCTATTGTTATTAATTCTCTCACTCACAGAAACCCCTGGTTCATGCAGCTGGGGCATTCCTTTGTTGATCATCCTCTTCCTTGTATGGCATATTTCATTTATGAAAGATAGCATTGCTGATGCTCTTTCATGGATCCTGACAGAGACGTTTTGCCTGCTGATCTCACAGGCCAGAACTCAGGCAAATGTGATTCCACCAGCAGTGTGCGAATTGGAGACTTGAGTCCAAGAAGGCTGTGTTACTTGCATCCAGCATTTGTGTATGCTATATATCAAAATGCAATGAGTTTTATGGTCAGCTGTTACAATCTGTATCAATGGGTAAGAGTGTCGAGTTTTGCATTGAATGAGGGAAATGGTAGTCATTCTGTCTTTCTGTTTCATGCTTCTATTCCTACATGCTTTTTTTGAAGGTGGAATTTCAGCTTGTAAAGATGGATATGTGCCAAGGTTTTAAATAATATACTGAACTCCTCCTCCAACATTGAAATGGTGCACTTTTGTTTGTTTGTTTGTTTGTTTTAGATTTCATATGGTTCATTTCAACCAGAATTGAATGATCAGTTGAAGTTCCCTTCTTTTTATCGTATGGTCCCCAATGAAGCCTTTCAGTATCAAGGGATTGTTGAGTTACTTGTGTATTTCAGATGGAAATGGGTAGGTCTGATGGCTGTAAATGATGAAGCGGGAGAACATTTTTTGCAGACCATAGAGCCAATGCTTCTGCAGAATAAAATCTGTTCGGCATTCATACGTCGAATTCGTAAACATTTGCATAATTTACTTGATCCAGGAAAAGTAGCCTTAGAAACACAGACACATTTGCCAGCTTTTGCGGTAAGCAAAGCTGATGTGGTTATTATATATGGAGAAACCTCTTCTATTTCATGGTTGCCATATGCTATAGCAGGAACTATAATGTTTCAAGTAACACATCCTGACTATCCGGAGAAGGTATCTGCAGCAAAAGTGTGGATTACAACAGCCCAAATTGAATTCACATCATGTGCCATGCTAAAGATATTTAATATGGATATGGAAGGGCTTCATGGTGCTCTAACCTTTGCAATTCACTCAAGTCATCTGGGAGGCTTTAAAGAGCTTCTTCAGAATGTACATCCTTCTTGGAAAAAGAAAGATGGTTTTATCAAGGAATTTTGGAAACAAGCATTCAGCTGTAAATTTCAAAACGATACGGAGTCAACATACATCATAGAGACATGTACTGGAGAAGAGATGCTGGAGAGCCTTCCTGCACCTTATTTTGCCATGAGTATGACTGGCCACAGCTATGCTATCTATAATTCTGTCCATTCTCTGGCACATGCCTTACAAATCACATACTCATCCAGAGCCAACTACAGAATAATTGAGGCCGGGGGCCGACCATATCCTTGGAATGTGCAAACATGGAAGGTAATACTCCCTTTTGTAAAGTATCCAGTTTACATGCAGTTATTGCTCTCTTGTCTCCCCTTCTGGGATGCCATTGGGAGCCAAGGACTGCACCCATGTGAAAGCAGCAGATAGATAATGGAAGGACCCTCAAAGAGAGTCCGGGAATTGAAGCACCCCCAGGTTGGGAGAATGGCAGAAGAAAGGAAAGTTCCCAGGAGAGACCAAGGAGGCTCTGCCATTGTCTGTGGGTGACTGAGATGAAGCACTACTTCAGGTACAGAGAATGGAACCTTTGAATGGTGACTCCTACCTATAAAATGCTCTTCCCATGGAGGCACACCTGACATTACTGGCTCCCTTTGGGCACCAGGAAAAATGTTTCTTCCCAGTCAGGTTTTGTACCCATAACATGGAGAGTTTTGGATGTGCTCCATTTCAGCTTTGCACTGCTTTTAGTTTTTGTACTATATTGTAAGCTGCTTTTTGTAAAACCCAAGTGACCTATAATTCAATAAATAATAACTGGATCGTATCTATATGCTTGGTAACACTTACAAATAATTGTAGCAGATGAGTAAAGCAGGGCTTACTCTTTCAGAAACCATGCAGATTCTGATTAAGCGAATCAGCCTGTAATCTCCAGGGTTTCCCTGGACCCCTTTCTCAAAAAGTTGGGGTTATACTGGCCTATCCTCAAGCATGGAGCCTGATCTTAGGGAGAAGTTACATATTTTAATTAGCAGTTCAGCAAATTCATATTTGAGCTCTTAAATAACTCAGGTAGATGTCATCCCGGACAGCTGATTTGTCAATTTTTATTTTGTCAATAAGGCCTTGGACTTATTTCAGGTCAGCACTATTCCCCTCAGTTCCTCAAACGTACTTCCTGCAGAGGGCAGTTCAGGCACAGGGATTTGCCCCATGTCATCAACTGTGAAGATTGATTGGGGGGGGAATCATTCAGTTTCCCCACAATCTCCTTATCTTCTTTTAACACATGTTTGACTCATTTGTCATGCAAGAGTCCAAATACCTCCTTAGCAAGATTCTTGCTACTCAGCTATATTAATAATGTGTTGCTGTTGCTCATTATGCTTTTAGCAATGTGCACAGTGCACTTATCACCTGCTTGCATTTATTTTACCAAACTTTTGTTCCTTTCCCCCTGCTCATTTCAAAAGGAATTCACTCTTCTACAGAAAGCCTTCTTGCTTCAAGCAATGGCAATAGAGTTTTCGCCTCTAACACATTTAAATCCTGCATTTCCAATAATTTGATGATTTACCACTCTCTTCCCATATCTGCTGCCAAAAGGGGATTGCGCTTTGTTGTGAATTCCTCACAAGAGAGAAAAAAAGCATGCAAATCTATCTAGGAAAGCTGCTTGAATAACCTTAATGATAATATTAAAATTCTTTATAGACTTTTAATCTCTCTCTTTCTCTTTCTAGCTCCACTATTTCCTTCAGAGGAGAGAATCCAAGCACCTCCTTAGCCAAATTCTTGCTACACAACTATTTAAATAATGTTTTACTGCTGCTCTTTATGATTTTAGCAATGGGCACAATGAAATGTATTTTAGCTTATCTTATTGCTGACTTGCATTTATCTTACCCAAGCTTGTTTTCCTTTCCCCTCCTCATTTCAACAAGAATCATGTTCTCTAGAGGAAGACTTGCCTCCAGTAGTGGTAATAGTCTTAGTTTTCCTCCCTTAATATATTGGGCAGCACATTCAAATCCTGAATTTCCACTGGTTTGATTATTTGCCACTCTCTTCCCATATCTGCTACCAAAAGCTGTTGTGATTTCATATTTAATGATAATATTACAATGCTTTTTGGACTTTAAAACTCTCTCTCTCTCTCTCTCTCTCTAGCTCCACTCATCCCTTCTGATGATGTCATTCAACAACAGTGCCGGAGATGAAATTGCATTTAACAAACATGGAGAATTAGTAGGTGGATATGATATTAGGAACTTGGTGACCTTCCCAAATGGATCCTACATCAGGGTCAAGGTCGGGAAGCTGGATCCTCAGGCTCCTCCGGGCAAAGAGTTTTCCATTAATGAGGACAGAATCAAATGGCACTGGAACTTGACTCAGGTAGGGAAAGAGCCATACTACCTCTCAAGTAGCAACATTCATGATCAAACAATAACACGGCTAACCAGTAATACCAGGAATAACATCAAATATACTTTGCCAAACCCCAGTAAGCTTGTGACATGCCCGCTATAAATGTATAAAGGTTTCCCCATAAATGTAGAAAGTTGTAACTCCACCACCAAAGGGATGACGTTGAAGAGGTGATGCGCAAAAGCTCAGCTGGAGTCCAGTGCTAGAAAAACGCTACCTTCAGCAACGCCTCCTGGACTATGGGCCACAATGATATTTATAGGAAGCTTAAGCCATATTTTAACCCAGACATCTTCATCTTCACCTAGGTTATATTCTCACTCCTGGCACAATCCACCTGCATTTAACATCTTTGAGTTAATACATAAGATGACTGGAGCCCTTCAAGTATTAAGCAGATTGGATACAATGATGTTTAAAAGTCATTATAGAAAGCAGACCAGTCCCTTCCCAGAAGAAATATTCTGTTCTGTAATAGCTGAAACCAGAGGCCCTGCTGCTAGACTTGTCATTGAAATCAGTTAGACATCACATAACTTATAAAACTCCCCCAGGACCGAGCTTGTCTGAATCTTGTTAGAGGCCTCCATGGCATGACAGTGTAGGACTGGCAAGTACCTGGCGGGGGCCTCCAACTATCTTAACTCGCCAAGGCCTGGGGCAAATGCACCCAGCTGCCCCTTCTTTGCATGAAGAAAAATGTTTCAATTAGATCATTCGGAGCAGAAGAATATTCAAAGCCTTTATTATGTCCTTTCATTGCCAGGCATAATAAAGGATTTGGATATTCTTCTGCTCCAGAGGATCTAATTGAAACATTTTTATTCAGGTTTCTGCTGTTTTTAGAATATTGGTTTTAACCTTCTGGTTATTGGAATTATTTGAAACCAAATCCTCATACACAACACTAACAATAATACATAATAAATGCATGTATCGTCTTTGTACATATATGAAATTATGAGGTGAATCAGGGTGATCTAGGGTGCAATCCTAACTATTGGAACTATCCCAATTATTATTCTTAATTGATGAATGCTTCATATTTATCCATCCCTCCAGCACATTTACCTGCATCACATCATGATATAATATTTATTTAGGATATTGTTCTCCACTCCGACTATGTGGTTTTTGAAATGTCATAATTAATATCCTAGCTGTTTCCCCATTCCACAGAAAGCCTGCCAACAGTTTATTATTTCTTCAAAATAATATATGTGATTGATACAATTAAATTTTAAAACAGAAATAAAAATATCTTCTGATACGTTCATTTTTAATTCAGGTAGGTAGCCGTGTTGGTCTGATGCAGACGAAACAAACAAACAAACAAACAAACAAACAAACAAACAAACAAATATTGTCCAGTAGCACCTTAGAGACCAACTAAGTTAGTTCTGGGTATAAGTTTCATGTCCATGTACACTTTTTCAGATACACTGAAACAGAAGTCACCAGACCCTTATACATAGTAGGAGGGTGGGTAGTAAGAGATGGGTGATTTACTCAATGGGTATGGTAAACCTGTTGACGACTGTTAGTGATAGGAAAAGCCATGGGATAGTATGTACTGTAGATGACCAATAATAGCTATAGCATATGTAATGAGACAAGAATCCAATATCTCTATTCAGACCAAGTCTCTCCATAGTTTTCAGTTTAGTAATAAGTTGTAATTCAGCTTCTCATTCAAGTCTATTTCTGAAATTATTTTGTAATAAGACAGCTGCTTTGATATCCTGTATTGAATGTCCTGGGAGATTGAAGTGTTCTACTGGCTTCTCTGTCTTGTGATTCCTGATGTCAGGTTTATGTCCATTTATCCTTTGGCGTAGGGTTTCATTTTTAATGTAACTATACTATGCAGTCAATAGATGTTTTAAGGTCTTTTCAAAGGACCTTCTTCAAATTTGGAATGATTAGCTTGAAAATCCTTTTCTCTGAATGTTTAATAAATAAGTACCAAGATACTTTATAGGCAAGCTACCAATGAATATTCAAATAGATTGTTATCTTTTCATTTAGTTCTTCCATTAAATTAATTCCCTTTATTGATTTTGTGTCCTATATAAGAGAGCCATCCTAACTATGCTAAGCCAGCTAAATTCAGGTTAGATGTAATTCTTTTTCACCTAATGGAAACCTTCGCCCTTCAGCTGGAAAACTTTGGCTGATAGGAATGCTAATTCAACAAAATATGGAAGGTCATAGGGTCTCCAACCTAGTTAATGGTATTAGATCAGATGTAGAAATAGGTCAATTATTTGGTGGACTCATTATAGAAATTCTAATCTTTAATTATAAGATGCTTGACATAATCAGTATTCCATCCAGTGAATCTTGCACCTGTGCTCATATGGATATGCTATTCCATATCATTTACACTTCTATTTACTGGTGATTCTTACTGATTTAATATCAATTTCCCAGGCATTTTCTTAATAATAACCTTTCCCTTTGGATAGGTGCCACCCCCTTCAGTATGTAATGACCACTGCCAACCTGGTTACCGGAAGTTTAAAAAGGAGGGGGAGAAATTTTGCTGTTATGATTGTGCTCCATGTCAAGATGGGATGTTTTCTGATGAGATTGGTAGGACTTACTGTTTTGCAAGTTAGCTGTTATTAACTTCAGGTGCCCCCCCCCATTCAAATCATGGCATAATATATGGTTCTTATTGTTGATATAGATAAGCTTTATGGAAAGATCTTGTTAATATTATTGGAACTTTTAATATAATAAGAACACAGGTAAAAAGTCTTTCTGAGTAACACTGAAGTAATAATGGCATGATCCATTGTCTGGAAAATGTACAACAACATTCCATTAATATTGTTTGTTATTTTTAGTCAGTGTGAAAAAACACTTTTAAAGCAGAAGACCTATTATGAGCTTCTTCAATTAAGTATTGAGAGCCCCCCCCAAGCATTCTCCCCTCCTCACATTTACCTAGTGGATTTGTGTCTCCTTAGAAATATAGAAAGGGACACGGGTGGCGCTGTGTTCAAAACCACAGAGCCTCTTGGACTTGCCGATCAGAAGGTTGGCGGTTTGAATCCCTGCGATGGGATGAGCTCCCGTTGCTCAGTCCTAGCTCCTGCCAACCTAGCAGTTCGAAAGCATTCCAAAGTGCAAGTAAATAAATAGGTACCACTCCGGCGGGAAGGTAAACGCCGTTTCTGTGCACTGCTCTGGTTTTGCCAGAAGCGGCTTAGTCATGACCCGGAAAAAACTGTCTGCGGACAAACACCAGCTCCCTCAGCCTGTAAAGCAAGATGAGTGCCACAGCCTCAAAGATGTCTGCGAATGGACTTAACTGTTAGGGGTCCTTTACCTTTACCTTTTTAGAAATATAGAGACCTAGATGTTGTCCTCATAGTGCTTTCAAACAATATAGTTTCTGGCTCACCACTGCTCAGACTTCCGGAAAAGCACATCCTAAATAAGTCTCCAATTCCTCATTCTGTCCCTTCCTTTCTACATCTTTCACTGTTCCACACATTGGTTATGAATGTTCACAGAAACCATTCACCCAACAGCGCTTTTCTTTTAGTTAATCTCCTTTGGTCCACCCCCAGCACCTATCCTTATCTCTGCCTTTGTCACACCTTCCAGAATGTTCAACTTCTCTTCTAGGTGGTGCATACGAGAGAAGGAAACCTAGAGGACCTTTCATTAATAATATTTATTATTTTTACCCATGCTGCAAAATTATCTAGCTTCCCCGATAATGGATATCATTTGCACTGAATCTCTCTTTTCACTGCACAGCAGTTATTATTCTAAGACGGAGAGAAGGGGGTCAAGAAGGAGTACTCAAATACACACACACACACACACACACACACACTTGTTTGATTGCTGGCTTTCCTTTTTTGTAAGCCTTCTGTAAGTTCAGAAGGTTTTGTAATGCATGGTGAATCTATGTTAGGTGGACTCTTGAAAAAGCTTGAGAACAATTTTCATTGAATTAAATTTCTTTCCCTCTCCCCAGATATGGAAACTTGTGTCTCTTGTCCAAATGATCACTATCCAAACAAAGATCGGGATCGATGCATTCCTAAGATTCCAAACTTCCTGGCTTTTGATGACACTTTGGGCATTGTTCTAATTTCCTTTGCACTTTTGTTGTCTCTGACCACAATTCTGGTGCTTGTCATCTTCATTAAATGCCGGAACACTGCCATAGTCAAGGCCAACAACAGAAGCCTAACCTACATTCTTCTCATCTCCCTCCTCTTGTGTTTCCTCTGCTCTTTGTTGTTTCTTGGAAGGCCTAATGGGGTGACATGTCTTCTGCGACAAACTGCTTTTGGTATTGTCTTCTCTGTAGCCCTTTCTAGCATCTTGGCCAAAACCATCTCTGTGGTTTTGGCATTCATGGCTACTAAACCAGGATCCAGGATGAGGAAATGGATTGGTAAACGCTTGGCTTATTCCGTAGTCATCTCCTCCTCCAGTACTCAAGTAGGGATTTGTATTCTATGGTTGGGAACCTTTCCACCATTCCCAGATGTAGACACACCCTCAGGGACTGAAGAAATTATATTGCTATGTAATGAAGGCTCCAGCATCATGTTTTATTGTGTCTTGGGCTACATGGGCTTCCTAGCCATTGTCAGCTTCACTGTAGCTTTCCTTGCCAGGAAGTTGCCCGACAGTTTTAATGAAGCCAAGTTCATCACTTTCAGTATGTTGGTCTTTTGCAGCGTTTGGCTCTCCTTTGTTCCTACGTACCTGAGCACAAGAGGAAAATACATGGTGGCTGTGGAGATTTTCTCTATCTTGGCTTCCAGTGCAGGGTTACTAGGATGTATCTTTTCTCCTAAATGCTACATTATTGTTTTTAGGCCTGAGCTTAACAACAAAGAGCAGATAATGCAGAGAAATAAATGAATAATAGATCTGGGTATTTCCCCCCTGCACAGGAAAATATAACATAGCTACAGAAAAACTGGTACTATGTGAAATAATGAAAGTATTTAAGCATTTATTATTATTGTATGGTCGTTTTGAGATGAAAAAAATTATTTTATTTTTATTGAAGTTATATTTCTTTGTGGGAGCCAGACTGAAGCAATTATCATAGGGTTGTTGTGAAATCATCACTTTTTATTTTAAGTGAAGTTATAATCCTATCAAAATAGAGTCTTCTTTGTGGGACCCAATCTGAAACTCCAAAGTCTATTTCTGTAACATATGAAGAAAGAGTTCATGTTTTTATTTATATTTTGGGTAATCTATACTGAAATGTAAAATGTGTTAATAAATTGGGACTACGTGAAGGGTCTAAATTTCTTCAGAATTTTGTGGTGTGAAATGGGCTTTTTTAAAAGAAAATGAGATGCAAGTCTGATATATTCACACACACACACACACACACACATTTGTAAAGGAAATCTTTCTATTACTCAATACTTTATTGCTTGGGTATAATGAGAGGGCTCAGTGAAATAATGCTGGTTTTATGTCATGATTTTCTGAATTTTATTAGTTGACATATATATCAAACATGAAATCAAGTCAGTTTTCAGTGCAAATCTTTTTTATATAAAAATAATAATAATGTACAGTGGCAACTCGGGTTACAGGCACTTCAGGTTACAGCCTCTACTAACCCAGAAATAGTACTTCGGGTTAAGAACTTTGCTTCAGGATGAGAACAGAAATTGTGCAGCGGTGGTACAGCTGCAGTGGGAGGCCCCATTAGCTAAAGTGGTACCTCAGGTTAAGAACAGTTTCAGGTTAAGAACAGACCTCCAGAATGAATTAAGTTCTTAACCCGAGGTACCACTGAATCAAAAAATATACCTTCTGTTGATATTTACGCAGAATGGTAGATCCCACCTGAGCCCTTTGTTTCACTTTCTTCATGGTGTTATGAGACTTTTTGGGGGAGGTGGTAGGCTGAATGCCCAGACTCCCTTCTAATTCTTGGACTCTGCTTCTAATTCCTGGATCCGGCATGGATTCAATTGCTTGAATAGCCAAGCTAGGTTGGTAATTTCCTAGTTGATCAGCTGCTACAAATGACAAAGGGAAGGTATCAGACGAACAAAAAAGCCAAAGGGAGGGAACTGTTTGTGTCAGAGTTAATTCAGAAGACAAAGAGTTTTCATAGAATCATAAAAGTTGGAAGGGACCCAAGGGTCACATAGTCCAACCCCCAGCAATGCAGTGATCTTAGCTAAAGTATCCGTGACGGATGGCCATCCAACCTCTGTTTAAAAACCTCCAAGGAAGGAAAGTCCACCACCTCTCGTGGGAGTCTGTTCCACTGCCAAACACCTCTTACTATCAGAAGGTTTTCCAAATGTTTAGCCAGAATCTCCTTTCTTGTAACTTGAAGCCATTGGTTTGAGTCTTACCCTTCAGAGCAGGAGGAAACAATCATGCTTCCTCTTCTGTGTGACAGCCCTTAACATATCTGAAGATGGCTATCTCACTCTCCTCTTTTCCAGGCTAAACATACCCGGCTCCTGGGTCTTCCTCCCCTCCCCCTTTGAAGCTGGGGAGAATATTTGCCCGCTTCCAATCTGTAGGGACCTCACCTGTTCTCCAAGAATTCTCAAAGATAATAGTCAAATGCTTTGAAATTACATCCGCAAGTTTCTTTAGTAACCTTGGATGCAGGTCATCGGGCCCTGATTTGAATTCATTTAAAGTAGCTAGGTGTTCCCTCACTACCTCTTTTCCTATCTTGGGCTGGTGCTCCCTCCTTACATCATTTACTCTGTTATCACTAGGTTGGGCATCACTTCCCTTTTGGGTGAAGAAAGAGGCAAAGTAGGTGTTGAGTAGCCTTTCCCATGTGGAGGACCTACCACTTGCTTGTTCTTCCTCTTCAGACATAGCCAAATAAACCTTTTATTTTATTTTTAACTTCTCTTGCAAACCCCAGCTTTAGCCAGTCCAGCTTTCCCCCTGCAATTGTTGGCTACTCATGTATTTTCCTCCTTTGTGATTTTCCCTTTACTCCCTTTCTTAAAGCAGAGTTGAGTTTAGAATAGTTTGGGTGTGAATTGAGCTAAGGAAAAAAGGTTGCAGTCTGGTAAAGGCAGCAGTCCGTAAAACACAGAAAGTTAGAGAGACAGTCAGAGTTACTGCTGAGGTCAGTTTGAATCCAAGGTTGCAGATATGGGAGAAACAAGACCCTACTAGGGTGATTATGCTGTGAACTTGTCAGGAAACTGACATCAGAGCAACAGGAGAAGGAGAGGCTCTCCGATTCTGCAGGGGAAGGTACCAGCACTAGAGGGAGACGCAGCTTGATAGAGGGGGAAGGAAATCAGCGTAACACCAAGCATCCAGGAGAGCAAATGGGGGAAGAGGGGGAAGGACTCCGGGATTCTTCCTTGGAAGTCAGTGAGGAGAGCACTGGTCCTCCACTACCCACGCCCTCCCTGCGCAGAAGACTCCCGTGCAATGAGAGGAGGAGACGATTGGGTGTCAAACAGCTTTTATGCTGGCAAAGGTTTAAGAAACGCCCACAGACAGATTCTGCTAGCGACTGAGGCAGCCACGCTGAGATGGGCTGTGCAGTCAAGACGGTTTAACCCAGGCAGTTAAGCTCCCAAACGGGGACAGTTTACGCATGAGTAACTCCAAACCACTACAGAACCGCTCCATCGTAGGCTCAGGTTGGACATATGTGTAAATAAATCATATATCACAAAGACGCGATAGTCTCATATGTGTCTCAATTTCTAAAAGGAAACAATAAGCATGGGAAAACATGCCTGGAATTCTCTGGACTCTTGCACCACTCAGAGATTGGGGATGGCATGCAATACTATTCTTTTTTTCACTCCAAGCCTTCTATAACTAGTTTAAATGCTGGGACATATTTCTTAATTTTACCAGGACACTGTCATCAGCATCTAGAGAGGAGCAATTCTGCTTTTTCTCAGTTTTTGTTTTCACAGTCTTTAATTCACATTTCCATACCAGCTTGCGTTCTTTTTACCCAAGTGGGCTCCCACCGAGTGGGCGAGGGTGCTCAAGATCAGCTGTGTCAACGGCCCAACCCATTCGGATATTCCAGAGGTTGGGCAGTGCTTTGACTAGAGCGCTGGTCAAATCAGCCAGAAAACTCCCCAGAGCTATCTGGAATCCCATTGGATCCATCAGCCTCTGTGGGTGGACCTTCCTCATAGATCCTCCACCTTTGCAGAAGTGGAAAGGTGCTGAAAGACCATGACAAGGGACTGGTGTCAATGTCCCCAACTTTCAGATCACCCTTTTCCTACCCAGTTAAGAAAACTTTTGAGGTTAACTTGTGTCACTTACTTGTGGGGCTCAGCCTAAAAAGTTCCTAATGGGGAACTTGCACATGCAGCTGATTCCAATGGGACATCCCAGAGGTGTCAGTGCTGATGGGATCTGAGAGGGAGCCTTGCTTGCCAGCGGGGGGGGGGGGAGGGGACCTCATATTTGCCTGATGTCAGGTATGTCAGTCTGTGCCATTAATTCTTCCATTGGCATATATTATATATTTCCTTTTGGAGATGACCCTATGACCCAGAGCAGAATGCCTGAATAATAATACCTACCTGTTTCTGGGATCAACTCATAAACTCTACAACTGCCTCTTTTCCTTGCCGAACAAATCGGGCAATTATTTTTTGTCATTCCATTTGGGTCTTATTTGTAGTATCTACTGCAACAGATTCTGTACCATATACAGAGCATATGCAACTTTATGGTAATGTTGTTGTTGTTTAGTCGTTTAGTCATGTCCGACTCTTCGTGACCCCATGGACCAGAGCATGCCAGGCACTCCTGTCTTCCACTGCCTCCTGCAGTTTGGTCAGACTCATGTTATACATTCATCTTAATCATGCTTATGTATTCTAATACAGACTTTTTCCATTTGTGACTAATTTTGTGACATTTTTTTCCCCATTTGTGACTGATTTGGTTTGGAATTTTTGCTCCCTCAGTTGTTATCAAGCAACAATTGGATGGGCAGCATTTCTCCCCCAGACCTGATGTTACACATCCCTCTTCTTGGGACATTCTGGGGGTGTTATTGTATAATCTCCATGATACCTGATGAACATGCCTAAGAACCATTTATTACTCACAATTGTTGCTCAGCTTGCATTTCCCTTCTCTCTCTCTCTCTCTCTCTCTCACACACACACACACACACACACACACACACACACCACAGCAGAAATTTGTTTGGTCAGAAATCATGTCACAATCAGATTGTGCACTTCTTCAGATTTGTGGCAAAAAGTGAACACACATAAATGCTGCATGCAAAATATTATTTTATTTCTGAATATATTAAAAATCCTTAGATATATAATTTCAGCAAAAAGTTGTAAGTGTAGCGCAGTTCCTGGTGGACGACCCCAGTACTTATTGATGTGTTCCTTTAAGGATCTTAAAATGACACCAGAAACTGTGCCATTATTCAATTATTTCTTCGTTTTAGCTGTTCCCTGTTGTTCAACTCAGGCCTCAAAATAATAATGTAGCATTTTGGAGAAAAGATGCAGCCTAGCAACCCAGCACTGGAGGCCAAGATGGAGAAGATTTCCACAGCTACCATGTATTTTCCCTTGGTGCTCAAGTAGGTTGGAACAAAAGATAGCCACACACTGCAAAAGACCAGCATGCTGAAAGTGATGAACTTGGCTTCGTTGAAACAGTCTGGCAACTTTCTGGCAAGGAAAGCTACACTGAAACTGATGGTTGCCAAAAAGCCCATGTAGCCCAAGACACAGTAGAACATGGAGACTGACCCTTCATTACATTCCACAATGATTTCTCCAGACACTGAGTGCATGTCCTGACCTGGAAATGGGGGAGATGTGGCCAACCAAACAGCACAGATGCCTAGTTGAGTAAGAGAACAGGAAAAGACGATTGAAAGTGCCAACCTTTTCCCTACCCATTTCCGGAAAATGCTTCCTGGTTTGGAGGCCATGAAAACTACAACCACTGTAACGGTTTTGGCCAAAACTGAAGAAATAGCAATGGAAAAGATGATGCCAAATGCTGTTTGTCGGAGCAGGCAGGTCAACTTATTGGGTTGTCCAATGAAGAGCAAAGAGCAGAGAAAGCAAAGAAGAAGAGCGATCAGGAGAATATAGGTAAGGCTTCGGTTGTTGGCTTTGACAATGGGAGTGTCCCTGTGCTTAATGAAGACTGCAAGTACCAGAGCTGTGACCAGGGAAAAGTATAGAGCCAGTGTTGCTAAAGAAATACCCAAATGTTCTTCAAAAGAGAGGAAGGTCTGGACTTTGAGGAGGCAGTGATTCTTTCCCTTATTTGGGTACTGATCTTCTGAGCAGCTGATGCAGTAATCCATGTCTAAAAGTGGAAGAAATACCATATTTAAAACTGATTTGTTTTGTGGAATAAGATACCCCTTTCAAACAGTTCCATATAACTCAATACTTGCGGCCACAAAAGACCCTAACCATATCAGACCCTCACTATACATTCTTTATTAAGCTGTATGATGGGAATTTAGAGCAGTGTGTAGAACATAACAGGTATTCCAAGTATATTTCCCCCTGGGCTTTTTAAATTTTAACATGTTGAGTGCCTTATTTCCCCCCTCCCAAATTCATTCTATGTCTGTGTGATATTACTTTTGTCCATGTTTTGTCCAGTTTGTTTGTCCAAACTGCTGTTGATCTTATTTTATGAGTTTAGGATGTTTTTTGCTAAACAAATTGCTTTTTTTCCAGAGGGGATTTTAAAAAATTGACAGAGAATATATTGATTACCTCGAAAGGGATCACCTCTTCCCTCCAATACTAAACGTTATGTTTATCAGTCTGGAAGTGAAACAACAAAACCTGAAACTGAGGGTTGTATCCAGTGCTAGTCCTATGCAGAGTAGATGTATTGAAATTAATGCACATGACTACATTATGTTCATCAACTTCTTTAAGTGGATCTACTCTGAGTAAGATTTGGTTGGATACAGCCCTAAAGTAGTAGTTTTCCACAATATGCTAATCCCCACAGATATGCATAAATTTATTTATTTGTGAATTAAAAGCAAAATTCTAAACAAAAAATGAAAAAAATAACCTGATGAGGGAGAAAGAGCTCTATTTGAGCCTCTCACACTGAACAGTATCTTGGAGGCAGTGATGCACCAATATTCATATGGTGTGAGGTTAAAAACCTCTACTCCCTATTCAGTATCAAGAGACTTCACAAGGGAAGAAAGGAGAAAATGTGCATTTTGCCTTTCTTGATCTCCAGAATCTGCATCACTTGTGCTTCTCATAAAAGCATAGGAAGGTTTCCAGGAGATGGGAGGGAAAGTTGTGTTTCCCCATTTCTCATAATAGAAACCCAATAGAACAATTACAAGACTCAGTGGCTGAGCCATGATCAGGAGCACGCTGGGGGTGTTCTATACAGATTGCCTTTCTTCTTAATCCAAATGACTGAGCAAAACCACGTAAGATAATCGGAGAATTTGTGATAAACACATTATTTCATTTCTACTTCAGACAGCTACCAAGGAGGCAAAAAGCTCATCAAAGACAGGCATTGGTATATCTTTCAGATTATACAACTTGTCACAAGTCACACACGATTGACTATTCAATCAGATCCATATTTCTTAATAATAAATCTCCTACCCTGCTGGTCTGAAATCTTCCCTTCCGGACACGAAGTGCAATCATAGCAACAAAATTTCTCCCCCTCTTTCTTTTTCTTGCTGGTACCAGGAGGACATTTTTCATTACACTGGGAGAACGGACGTACCTGTTATTGAAGAAAGGAAAATGTTACCTTCAGTTGCATAGACCTCATGGATCTATTCCAGTGAATATAGAAGGCTGAGAGTAAGGTCCATCCATCACTCCACTGCTGTCAGCCATCCAGCTTTAAAGTATTGGTGAAATACCTTTATCAATTAAATTATTATGATTTAGATGGCTTTTACCCTATATCAGTTTTATGAAAACTGAGACAGACTCACCCAATAAGAAGAAGAACAGATTTATTACGGCCACAGACTAGAAATACAGACATACACAACAATAAAAAAGCCATATAAATAGGTTAAAATTAAAATCTATAAGCTAAAACGTGATAAGTAATGCAGATATAAAACAATTTAAAAATACAGGTTAAAGCCTTTAACCACTAATTTAAAATGTGCACGTTAAGTCATTGGCCACCAGATTCATTCAGAGCTTGTTTCCTTAGTTTTATAGCGGAAAGACAGAATTTAGTCACTTTCCCTGTCGTTTATTAGATATTTTAACTAGTGATCATCAGATCTGCTTGGGATTCGCTGCATGATTGGGGTGATAAATATAGAATGGATGTCCCTATAAAAATGGCAATAGTGTAGGATGTGAGTAAGAGTTTCAACTTCCTTCAAACCGTATGGGCATATTCACTCTGAGTATGGTTTATAAAATAATAAAACAACAACAACAAGCAGAGGCTTGACGACCATATGTCAGGAGTGCTCTGATGGTGTTTCCTGCTTGGCAGGGGGTTGGACTCGATGGCCCTTGTAGTCTCTTCCAACTCTATGATTCTATGATTCTATGAACAAAGACATAAGCTTTGTTTTAGAAAGAAAAGCTTACTTGACACCAAAGTATGTAGGCTCATTAACTGCAAAGGTTAATCATGTAATGCATGAAGGAATGACTTTTTATTTTTATGTTCAATATAATGTCTCCCAGGCTCCTTAAATGATCATGAACATTGGCATTGGGGGAAAAATTCAGTCCCTTTGTTGGCTATTCAGAGTGGAGGTATGGCATGTAAATGTAAGCTGGTACATGAAATAAGAGTGAGATATTATCATACTGTTGCTAGCATGGGAGAAGAAGGAGAATCAGGAGGAGGAGAAGGAAGAGTAATAGGATTAAGTCACTTCCCACCTGACTGAAGTTTTGATGCCACTCAATTTTCGCGTCATCAATGGTGAGGTTTATGCCAGATGATACCTGCGGCTCCAACCTTCCCACTTTGACCTCGACATAGGAATTATTTGGGAATGTGATCAAGTTTGTAATATCAAATCCAGCTACTAACTCTCCATGTTCATTGAACTTAAATTCGTCACCAATACTGTTGTTGAAAGAGATCCTCTGAATTAAAGATAAAATCTAGATGGAAAGAAAAGGAGAATCAAGGAACTGAGAACATAGAAAGACCCTGATTCATCAGACCGGTGTTTCATCTGCTCCGGGATCTTGTTCTCACAGTAGTAAACCAGATGCCAATGCAAAGCTGAAACAGGACTTTGGCACAGCAGCCGTCTCCCCATTTGTGATGCCCAGCAACTGTCTTTGAGAGACAACAGTTATTTTATTTTGAAAGCACTTTTTAAAAAACAAACAACAAATCATCGCACCATCTTCTTGCAACTGCTACCACTACTAGCATTCCCACAGCCACGAAAGCCTCATAGGAAGACATTATACGTACGAGAGTGCCCTCCAATGAGATTTCTAAGAAGTGTGGCCTGAACACACACCACACATAATGATTTTTTGAAAACAGCAAGCAGAGACACACCCCAAATATTATATTGTATCTCAGTGAAGACGGATCAGACACCATTTTCCCTTTTTAACATTGAGAGTCAATAAGAAGACATTACCTGCCAAGGTTCCACACTATGAGGGGCCAATCGGCTCCCATCCCCCTTTGCTCTTCTACTGAATCTTGATGAGTATGCAATATGTAAGGCATGTGCCAGAGCATAGACCGCATTATAGATACTGTAGCTGTGGCCAGTCATGCTCATGTCAAAATAAGTTGCAGGAAGGCTGTCTAATCTCTCCTCCCCAGTACAGAGATCATCAACATAGTCTGTCGAAACAGAACAGCTAAATGCATTCTCCCAGGTATCCTTAATAAAACCATCTCCCTTTGCCTTCAAAGGGTTGATAGTCTGAAGAAATTCTTGGAAGCCTTGAACCTTCTTTGAGTGAATTGCGAAGGAGATGGCACCATGGAGCGTTTGCATTTTAAAATCCCTTTGAACTATATGCAATGTGACATCCATTTGAGCTGTCATAATCCACACTCTCGCTATAGAACTTAACTCATAATCAGCAGCTGTTATAGGAAAGAGTGTTTTTACAAATATAATACCTGTCACCCATGCAATGGATGCAGTTTCTCCATATAAAACAATTACGTTGGCTGTGCTCCTCATGAAATCTGGGACAATGTTGAGAAAGAGAGTCACGATTTCCTCCATGCCGATGAAATGCACATTTTTTGGGAAAGTTTCCTGGAATGCTAAACAGATTCCACTCTGAGAAAGCATGGTCTCAAAGACCTTTGAGAAATGCTCTCCGGCTTCAGTGTCCATTGTCATGAGCCCTACCCAGGTCCATCCAAAATGCACAAGTAACTGGACAAATCCCTCATACTGTAGGATTTCGTTGGGGACCATGCGGTAAAAAGCTGGGCAATTGCTTTGATCATTCGCAGCTGGTTCAAAGGAGCCATAAGAAAACTAGATGAACAAATGCATATAAATTTACAGACATTTCAGAGAAAGGGGTGGGAGGCTGTCATAGCTTGGAAGGGTTGGAAAAACTGCAGCTCGGTGATAAATCAGATACACTGCACAAAAAATGTGCTACATACAGGCACTGGCTTGTTTGTTACAAACGATGTGCAAAATCTCTCTTTTCCTATAGAGCCACTTTTGGGTGCAGTAAACTATATTCAGCTAGATGAACAACTTGTCTCAGCTGGCAGAAGGCAGCTGTTTATGTTCTGGGTAAATAAATTGAACATTTGACAGCTTCATCCCCTGAAGCTGTCGTACTTTATGAAACAGTTTCTGAAATTAACTACAGTGGTAGTAGTAGTAGTATACCCCATAATTTTTCCCTGATGGGACTCTAGGTGGCTTACAGATAAAAACAAGAATGACTACAAACACGGGGCGGGGGTTCATTAAAAACAATACAACATTAATAGAATAAAAACCATACATATAATCAGTTTAAGACATATAAATAATTACAATAAAAACAGCACAACACAAGCTCTTTCGTTAAAAGCAGTCAGTTCTCCAAACCTGTTGGAACAGGGAGGTCTTCAACTGCTGGCAGAAGAACAATAAGGAGGGACACATTCTAGCTTCTCCAAAGAGGATGGTGCTTTCTGGCTTTGGAAACCCCAATATTACCCTGGTGCAGATTACATATTTGTTGTTGTTATCCTTCACCCTCTTTAAAAATTAGTAAATTGCAGAAGGAAAGCAGAATGAGTAAGCAGCAGTAAATTATATATAGGTAGCCGTGTTGGTCTGCGTGTATCTGAAGAAGTGTGCATGCACATGAAAGCTCATACCAAGAACTAACTTAGTTGGTCTTTAAGGTGCTACTGGAAGGAATTTTTTTATAGTAAATTATATGTTGGTTATGGAAATTTTCCATAACTAACACCAGCATATCCTACCTGTGGGATCTTGTAAAGACCTAAGATGTCTGCCATTCGTGTGGAGGTGTCAGATTCAAGTCCTCCAATGACTCCTATTAGATTTTTTGGGATGCCACATTGATAGTTAGGGAAAAAACTAAGTGATTTGCAGACCATGTCCAGAGTAGTACGGTAAGTTATCTTTGAATTGGAGCAGCTGTCGTAGATGTGAAACCCAAGAGTGACATTGGGCAACAGTTTTGGATTTCCCATGATCTCATTAATGGCAAACACCGAGGCCATGATATGCTGGTAGAACTTTATACATACACTGCAAATAAAGCAACTAGTTCAAGAGATTGCTGGTGTTGTCACAAAACAGAGAAAAATATTATGTCGGGCACTGCACCCACAGAATAAGCAACAATGTTGGGAGATTAATGCTAAGGGATTTTGTCGCCAAGGCAGATAAACCTATGCACTTGTCAGGCGATTAAACTGATTAATAACATAAAAAACACAAAGAGAACAAAACTCAAAGTGAGACAAAATGACTGACAGAGGCAAAAGCCAATGTTGGCCGGGGGGGGGGGATACATTAATATCTAAGTTACGAGTAAATACAATGCTATATGTTCAAATAACTTGAACTAAGAAGCCCATTCAATAGCACATTACTTCCTGAATGACTGCAAATCTGTTTAACTCTTTTTCAGGTACTGGTGGTTTTGCCAGAAATATATCAAATAAACAAATAAATATTCAAGAGGAAATTTATAGGTAATAGCTAACTTATGCAGGAAAAAGTGTATGAAATGCAACAAAGAAAGCAGTTACATTTGATTTTGAAACAGAAGGCATGACTTAGTAGAAGCCTATGTTACCTGACTTCCACATGGACCAACACGTTAAATCTGAGAAATAAAATGGATAACTGCAAGCTACACCTTCCTTAACCCATTTCTATATGACAATGATGAAAATTTGTATAGACCAGCAATGTAACTAGAGTGCAATCAGACCACAAAACATGGTTGAGTCAATATGTGCATTTTGCCTTTCATTTCAAACAATCTTCACATCCATCCATTAATAGATGAGATTCTCCCTCCCACAAAACTCAAAGCAGTTTGCCAACCTATATGCATATAGGATCTCTCTGTCTAAAGCAAACAGACAAACAAAGCAAAACAAGCAGCTTTCATGAAAATGCATTTAAAATTAAAATGGATTCTTACATTGGAAAGTTAACCAGCTCCAATGAAGGGTCTCTGTCAAATAAAATATTGGGGAAAATGTAATGCATCTGAGATACGATCATACCAATTACAAACTCTTTTGGCTGGTACCACTCATGGGGAATTGAGAGGGGGTCTGTCGGGGCACAATTCATAGGGTGCACTGTGCACACCAGGTGAGGAAGCAAGAAGAGCAGCAGTATCAACAACATTGCAGCAACTCAATTTCCTGATGGCAAATTTCCCCTCTAAACATGCATTTTTCCTGGTCCCTCTATGGTGTCGCTATCTGCAAGAGCAAATTTGTTTAAGCAAAATGGTGCAGATTTAATGCGGTTCCACCAAAACAGTTCTTATACACCTTTCTCTTAGCCTCAGCTGTGCTATAAAATTTTGCCTTGAATGGTAGATGAAAAGAGATACTCATTTGAAGCCTGACTTATACATAGAAAAAGGGAGAAATACAGAGAATGACAGAGCCCTGCCTGCTTTTAGATAATCTTAGCTGCCAATAGAACACTGTGGTATTTATGAACATGTAATACTTGTTTTTTCCTATTGCAATCAGGGAAGCCATTGGGGGTTTGTCCAGGTGATTCAATCATAATAGTATGGATAATTGTAGGTACGCCCTCCCATCAGATGTCAAAGCGATAAATAACTACCTGACATTTAGAAGACATCTTAAGGCAGCCCTGTTCAGGGAAGTTTTTAATCCATGGTATTTTACTGTATTTTTGGTTTCTATGGAAGCCGCCCAGAGTGGCTGGGGAAACCCAGCCAAATGGGCGGGGTACAAATAATAAATTATCATTATTAAATTATATAGGGGAAGGATAAACATTTCTGCAATGATTCTGGGCTCTCTGAGGTTTCATGAGAACCAGAACTGCTGATGAAAACCAATTTGAAATAAGTCAGCTTATTTCAAAGCTCATTGCGTCATAGTAGCTGTCATAGATATGAAAGCCAAGAGAACTACTTTTTTTAAATCTTTATTTGCTGTCCCTCAAGATAATCTGCTACTCTCTAAAGGGATAAGAATGTTGCAATGTCTGTTGAAACCTTTTCTTATCCCTCATTAGACTGCTGCTCAATGACACATTGCTATTTGAATATTTCCCAAATGCGCACAAGATATTTTGAGGGGGAAAGTGTCAATAGAGACTCAGCTGCCCTGTATGTGTTCTACAAGTGTCACTGTCCACACATAGGCAACTGAGGGGCTCCAATCTTTATTCCTTAATAGCATAAAGGTGAATTTATAGCATGGCTGAATCTTGTGGTGAAATTCATTGGTTAGTTTTGTTGTTTCTATTAGCAAGGCAAGAAGATGACCCCAAAGATGGGAATGGGAGAAGTTTAGGTTTTCTTCTGTTTGGGTTAAGCAGCTGGTATATACCTCTGTAAATTTTATGGGGTCTTCCAGGGGCATCCCCTAGTATCTGTTTTTATCTGTGCCTAGATTGCTCATAGATGCCATTACATACATTTCTGGAAAATATGCTACAACCTCTACATAATTGGTCTTTAAAAAAAAAAAAACAACAACAACAACAACAAATATTTCAGTCATCTCTAGACCATGTAAACATGAATAGAAATTGAGCCTAAATTAGTTATTAAGTAAGTAGGCAAACATTCCAAAGAATTTTATCTGATTGGGATCTGAGAGGAGCTAGGTGAGATCTTTAAAGTGAATTACCAAAGGCCACACTTTCCACAGTGCTAAATCTACCAATAGTCACTTCAGAGGAAACAAAAAAAGGTGACAAAACAAATAGGACTGATCATTTGATATTTTATTCCCCCCCCCCCTTATTAGTTGGTGCATTTTATTCAGATCATACCTCAGCACAACAAGAAAGCATTTGGATGAAAAGTTGTAATCCAGAAAACAAGCACTGGAGGAAAAGATGAAGAAGATCTCCATGGCCACTATGTGTACATTTTCTCTGGAGCACGATTGTCACAAACACAGAAAAAGACCAACATGCAGAAACTGAGAACCAGTGATCCTTCAGATGTTATTAAATTCCCACTTCTATCATCTTTGAATTTTGGTCATGTTGGCTAAGCCTGATGGGACTTGGAGTCCAACAATATCTAGAGAGCAGCCAAGTTCCCCATGTTTGTCCTAGATAATGACTGCAAATCCAAATTGAGCAATGAGGGCAATGTGTTTAACTTAACAGGAAAATATTGGATGGGAAAAAAGTAGTATGACAATAAAAGAAATTGAGCCAGTCTTTATTGGTTTATAGATTGTGAAAGCAAAAAACATCATAAAGGCATTGCACAAAACAAAAGAGACAGCAGTGAAGACAATAATGCGAAAATCTGCTTTTTCATAGTAGGGCCTGTAACCATTTAGTCTGTTCAACAAACATAAGGAGAAGAGGCTTTGCTCCTGAGCAGGAACAAAATATATAGCAGATTGCATCAAACTAAGTACTCTGATTAGGACTAGCTCTGGATAGAACCTATTTGATTTTTATTGCTTCCTTCTTATTAGCTGTTCCTTTTTGTTCAGTTCAGGCCTCAATATAATAATATAACATTTGGGGGAAAATATGCAACCTAGTAACCCAGCACTAGACGCCAAGATGGAGAAGATCTCAACAGCCACCATGTATTTTCCTTTTGTGCTCAAGTAGGTTGGCACAAAGGACAGCCAAACACTGCAAAAAACCAACATGCTGAAGGTGATGAACTTGGCTTCATTAAAACTATCTGGCAACCTCCTTGCTAGGAAAGCCATGGTAAAGCTGATGGTTGCCATTATTCCCATGTACCCCAGGACACAGTAGAACATGAAAAGTGACCCTTCATTACATTCCACAATGATTTCTCCAGTTAATGAGTTCATGTCCAAATCTGGGAATGGGGGGAAGGTACACAACCAAATAACACAAATAACAAACTGAGGGAGACAGCAAGCCAAGACAAGAGAATATGCCAATCTTTTCCCCACCCATTTCCGGAAAATGTTTCCTGGCTGGGAGGCCATAAAAGCCACAATCACTGTAATGGTTTTGGCCAAAACAGAAGAAATAGCAATGGAGAAGATGATGCCAAAAGCTGTTTGTCGCAGGAGACAGGTCCCCTTCTGAGGCTTTCCAATGAAGAGCAAAGCAGAGAGGAAACAAAGAAGGAGAGAAATGAGAAGAAAGTAGGTGAGGCTCCGGTTGTTGGCTTTGACGATGGGAGTGTCCCTGTGCTTAATGAAGATTCCAAGTACCATAGCTGTCATCAGAGAAGAAAGAATAGCCAAAGAAACTAGAGTAATGCCCAAAGGTTCATCAAAAGTGAGGAAGTTGTGCGTCTTAGGGATGCATTTATCTTGTCCCTTGTTTGGAATTTGATCTCCTGGGCAATTGATACAATAATCCATGTCTGAAAGAAGAATATATGCTTCTTAAACACTCTTCTATTTTCAAGAACAATGAGCATCTTTCCTGGAATTCATCTTAATAAGTAGTTATTAGTAATTATTACCAAAACTCTGAACATGTGGCTACCGTCCATTCTATCCTCCTAACCTAATATGGTTTTGAGATATTATAAATATTGGCTTCTAATTTAAAAATCACATGATCTACCAAGAACAATTAATTATTTTAGGGGTGGGTTGAAATGAAATGTGAAATACAGTAGTGGTTGGCAGGACATCCAGGGAAATTGTCCAAAATCTTGGTTGTACTTCTTGCTCTATGTTGTTTTGTTCTTCAAAAATA
Organism: Podarcis vaucheri; assembly: GCF_965113315.1. Classification (NCBI taxonomy): domain Eukaryota; kingdom Metazoa; phylum Chordata; class Lepidosauria; order Squamata; family Lacertidae; genus Podarcis; species Podarcis vaucheri. Next base: position 12,193,786 of record NC_138751.1, read on the forward strand.
TATTATTACCGTAATTCTTTCACATCTTCTCACACTTATCACACTTACAGGCTTCTTTGCATGGTAATATTGCTAGAAATGTTATGTTTATGATGAATGACCTTTATCAGGAAAGAGACAGGGAAAGGTGACCCTGCTTCTCTAACTTGATCTCTCGGTGGCTTTCCATACCATTGTTTTGTGAATATAGATGAACAGAAGCCATGCTATATGGCAGTGGCTAATAGCTATATAAAGCTATTAAAGATAATAGCTATATAAGGCTTGGGCTGCAGCTTTGGGAGGGAATCAGAATAAAGACACATATCACACATAGTATGGAGTTCCTCTACCCAGATTTACCCAAGGGGGTGGTTCTCATTTTGAAATGTAATCAGAGAACAAGTGTGTCATATCTTTGCTATAGTTTTGTTTCTGTATCTTTAATAAAGCTTCATGTTCATTGCCACTACAGTGTATCACTGAATCTCTATAAAAAGGAAGCTCTCCTCTTTGCGAGACCTACAGTCTTGACCTGTCTGAATTGGCCTAGAATGAGCCTTTCATCACAAAACTTTAACCAATACATTTGGCTCAAGCAGGCAATCACTCACAGTTAAGCCCTAAATTTCCTTTCCCTTGAACCAACTGCATTTAGGTGAAACTCTGTTTTTGTAGCATTTCCCTTAACTACTCTGGTGAATGCGGGATGTAAATGAACTCTATCATCCAGAGGAGGACATGCTCAACAGCAGCATCAGGAATTCCCCAATTATGGGAATAACTGGATTCCATTTGTCTTTGGAGGCAGACAATTCATGCAGAGGGAGAAAGCCACAGTCTATCTAAGCCTTGTCAATAACTTTGGTGTGGGTATGTAGAGGAACAATTGTAAGCATTAATAACGACACAGGCTAGACATTCTGTCATCGGTAATCACAGATTCAGCTGTCATTTCATTATATTCAAGTGTCTTTACAATGTATAACCTACCTTTCTTGCTTGAGAACATCCCTTCTGGACACGGAGCGCAAATGTAGCAGCAAAACTTCTCCCCCTCGATCACTTTCCTGCTGTAACCAGGCAGGCAGTTCTCGTTACATAAGGAGAAGGGAGGCACCTGGTTTTAAACAAAGGAGGAAATTAGCATTCAGAAAATGTTTCAGAAATGTTGATTTAGATATTATCAACTATTACATGTCTGATGATATCCAACAATGATATCCAATCCACAATGTGCAATAAAGCCATTTCCCTTCCCCCGGGAAATGAAGTTGTGGACTGGTCATGAGCCCACCCTGTTGGGGGGGGCAGGGCTGGCCCCCGCATCACAGGGAGTCCCTGGCTGAATCACTCCTTGGGCCGACCAATCTGGTTGGATGGGGGGACGTGGCTTATGCCATTTAAGCTGCTCAAGGTGGGAACTCGGCCCCTTTTGGTTCACGCTCGCACAGTTCTCCCTCCCTCCCTCCCTCCCTCCCTCCCTCCCTCCCTCCCTCCCTCCCTCCCTATAGTTAGGCTCTTAATCCTTTGTTGAAGGGGTCTGGTAGGATTTTTTTTCCACTTGGAAAATTGGCACCAGCCACTTGGTTTTTCGCCTACCTCGTAGCAAATCGTCACAACTTTGTAAGGTTTGGCGGTTAGGCACTGGAGTATTCAGTTGGAGGTGAATGGACGTAGTGGCCCTCACCTATCCCTCCTATTTCAAGGGTATTCCGTTAAAGGAATCTGGGGGGGGGCATGGCCCCATCTGAAACCCAGACGGGGGCTAGGGCCATGGCATGACCCCTATCGGTGACCCTGGCAGAGTTCCTAGTTGATGTGCATCAACAGGGCTCCCTCTACTGGTGGTTAACCCTTCTGAGACTTCCTGCAGGTGGGCAGGAGTTAGATATAGTCAGTTTGGTTCCAGTGCCCAAGCCAATACCACTCACATTCTGTAACCAATAAAATTGTGACCATTTTTAGCCCATTAACCTAAAATACTGACATCTAGTGTCTTTATTCCAACAATGGGGTGGGTTTGGGGCCTTGCCACGCAAATACATATGCAAAAACAGATGGTGTGGTGGACATGTAAGGCCTTCTGGGAGATGGTAAATAATGAAATAATAATAATAAAATATTTCAAAGGTCTTTTATAAAAAGACCAGAAGGCTTTCTTTTAGGAATAAATGAGTCAGATGTCCCCAGAGATCAAAGGAATCTGTTTCTCTATACAACTGTGACAGCCCAAATGGTATATATGCCCAGAAATGGAGGGAGGAAGCAGTACCAACGAAGGAGGAGTGGCAGACAAAAACGATGGAATATGCAGAATTGGCATGCCTAACTAGCAGAATAAGAGATCAAGAGGAAAGGGTATTTCAGGAAGATTTGAAAATGTTTATAGAATTTTTGAAGAATCATTGTAAACAAGTTAAAAAAATTAGCAGGATTAGAGTGAATTCAGAAGTAAAAATTACACTGAGACAAAAGGAAAAAGGGGTAATCAGAAGGAACCATGGAAGGTGGGAAGGGAAGTCTATGTATAATTTAATATTTTGCTTTGTATATGTGATTGTGTGTGTGCATTTTCTATGTGTGGTGAGAATTATCCATCTAGCTCAGGCATCCCCAACCTTCGGCCCTCCAGATGTTTTGGGACTACAATTCCCATCTTCCCTGACCACTGGTCCTGTTAGCTAGGGATCATGGGAGTTGTAGGCCAAAACATCGGGAGGGCCGCATGATGGGGATGCCTGATCTCGCTAAACAACTGTAGAGATAAAAATCCCCAAGCACAGCATAATGGGCATTATCCCTTTTCTTAGTAAGCAGGGTAGATTACAACAATTTAAAACTGATTTCAGCCACATATATAGGGTGTGTTCTGAAAAAAAATGATCTGGCTACTGCCTTTTGTACTAGATGAAGTTTCCAAGTCATCTTCAAGGGCAGCTGCACATAGAATGCACTGCAATGATTCCATATGGAAATCAGCAGGTCATGAAATACCATGGCCAAGTCATCTCTATCCCAAAGAGGCCTTAGCTGGTGAACCTAGATGAAGCTAGAAATAGGCAGTCCTATGCACTGAGGCCACTAGGGCCACAAGTGACAATATTGTATCTGGGGCTACCCACAATCTACAAACTGGCTCCTTCCAGGGGAGCGCAAGCCTATCAAAAAAGAGGCCATCTTCCCATTTCTAGAACTCAACCTGGAATACATAACACCTCTGCCTTTTCAGCTTACAGTAAGAATCAATGACACATTGCATGAAGAGTCTCTCCATTGGTTGCCTTAAATATACAGTGGTATCTCAGTTTACAAACTTAATCCATTCTGGAAGTCTGTTCTTAAACCGAAACTGTTCTTAAACCGAGGCATACTTTCCCTAATGAGGCCTCCTGCCGCCAGTGCCCTTCCACCATTCGGCTTCTGTTCTTAGGCTGAGGTAAAGTTTGCAAACTGGGACACTACTTCCGATTTTACGGAGTTTGCAAACCGAATAGTTCATAAACAGGGCTGTTCTTAAACCGAGGTACCACTGTACTGACTAACCACTCAGTGTATAATCATAAATCCCATTCACCTGAGTCAAATCTCTGTGCCATTCCATTTTCTCTTCATTAATGGATAATACAGCTCTTTTAAAATCTTGAGGATCTAGTCTTCCCACTTTGACTCTGGCATAGGAGTTATTTGGGAAAGTGGCCAAGCTTGTAATATCGAACCCAGATGATAATTCTCCATCTTTGTTAAACATGATTTCATCTGCAGCACTGTTGTTAAATGAGATCCTCTGAAGCCATGAATGGAGCTACAGGAAGAAAGAGAATAGAATAGCATTTTAAATATTGAAATATTCTCACTGAGAATATACTTTTTCTATAGATTTTACATTAAGAAAGCAATTTCCAGACACTATAACTGTTATGTGAAGGAACAAAAATTAGATTCCATCTTTACAAAATAGTATGGCTTATACTGAGTAGATTGAATATGGTAGACCCAAGCTGACAGATAAAACATAGAACATGGAGATATCTATCAGGAGCCATACAAGCACAATTCAATTAAATTCATTTTAATACATTTGCAGAATATCAATTGTTCAAGACTGTTTTGATTCAAATAGTCAATGAATGAAGTTCAGTGTTTCTGAATAATCTGAATAACCACAAATGGGTTGCTTTCCCTTTCACAGATATTTGTAGATGGCACTTTCTACGTGCCCCAACGTGGTGATAATTGGATTTCATAGCTTCATTTGTAGCATAAAGGATAGCCAACATTGTTTAAACATATCTAATTTCCATCTGTACATTGTCAACAATTATATGACACTTTTGGATAAATATTTACAATCTTAGTAAGAGTGCACTGTAATTTTTAATAGAATTATAGAAGATTGTGTCTCTTAAGCTTGCTTTGCAGTGAAAAGAATTTAAAAGATTCACAAGAAGAGGGCGGAGTCCCCATTTTCTGCTAGGCATAATGGCAATTGAACATCTCACATCTGTAATATACATTAGACCTTTGACAGCGAGGAGCTATTACCTGCCAAGGTTCCACATTCAGGAGATCTAGTCCACCCTTATTCTTCATTGTTTTGTGTTTGGATTTAGATGTAGAAATTCTATGTAAGGCATGTGCCACAGCATACACAGAATTATAGATACTGTAGCTGTGGCCTGTCATGCTCATTTCAAAAAAAGGTCCAGGAAGGCTCTCCAATATCTCTTCTCCAGTACAGGATTCATCAAAATCTTGCAAGAAACAATCAAATGCTTGTTCCCAGAAATCTTTGATAAAGCCATCTTCTGTTGAACTGGAAGGGTTTATAAACTGAATAAAATTTTGGAAGCCAAGATGTTCATTTGAGTGAACTGTAAATGAAATTGCTCCATGAAACATTTGAACATCCCACGTCCTTTGCAATAAAAAGAATGCAAAATCAATTTGAGCTGTTGTAATCCACACCTTTCCAGGAATCATATATTCTTCATATTGAAGATCGCTTAAAGGCAATAACTTTTTCCACCACAGAATGGCTGCCAACCACCTAATGATGGCTGTTTTACCATATATAAGCACTGCATTGGCTTTGGTTTTTCTGAAACCTTTAATGCTATTCAAAATGTAATCATTCATTTCAGCAAGGTTGTGGAAACGCATTTCATCTGGAGCTCTGTTGGTGAAAGCTGAACAGATCCCGCTCTGGGAAAACATGGGCTCCATAGTCTTCAAGAAATGCTCTCCATTGTCATCATCCAAAATCATGATTCCAACCCATTTCCATCCAAAATGCAGAAGTAAATGAATAATTCCCTGGTACTGAAGCTCTTCATTAGGGACCATGCGGTAAAAAGAAGGAAGATCAGTTTGCTCATTCACGACTCGTTGGAATGAGCCATATGAAAACTAAAAATTTAAAAAAGGAGACATTTCAAGGAAGGGTCATACTTAGACTATATATATATATATATATATATATATATATATATATATGCAGGTTTTGGTGTCTTCGGGTGTCTTCCCGTGTAAGAGTCGGGGTGTCTGTGCGACGTTTCGACGAGGTCTCACTCGTCATCTTCAGGCTGGTGCTTTCGGCTTCTTGTTACTGGAACAGAGCAGAATCTGGTGTTTGAGTTCCTATAAATACTGTAGAGGGGTGTGGTGTATAGCCTCCAACGTTCTGGGCAGAGAGGAAGTTCCTAGATTAGTGTGCCTTTTCTTCTTTTGTTCCTTAATTACTTGAGGGATATCTTGAGTGATTTCATGAGTGATATTCTGAATACCACTGGGTGGGTCATTAAGTGTAGATTAGTTGCTAAAGCTTTCGTGTCTTGACCTCTTGAGCTTGTGAAGAGTTTTTCTGAGAAGATGGCTGTGCTGCATTTAGTTGTGCTCTGGCTTGGCTTCGTGTATAGGGGCGAGCTGTGGTTTTGTGCCTTGTGCCAGCCAGATCTGTGTAGGGATTGCAGGGGGGTGCAGCATCCGGAGGTGCCACTATAGTTTGGCTACTGGATGGAGTCTGTAATATGTCTGTGGAGAGGGTCTGGGTTTGGGTCTGGTGTGGTTGATTGGTGACGGCGTTCTGTGTGCCTCTGGTTCTGGTGTCGGTTTTTGTGGGGAGGGCTAATTTCCAGATGTCTGGCAGGCGGGACGTGTCGTCACGCTTGTTCATGTTGTGAGGGTGTTTCTCTATCTCGATGGCTTCCATGATTATTCTCTTGTGGTGATGTTCCATGTTAAAGAGCAATTTGGAATCTGCAAAATTAATTTCGTGTCCTGTTTCTTTCATGTGTTGGAAAACACATGGCCCTCCTTCCTTATATCAAGGGCACTACAGACAAAATCAGCAAAATCCTCCATAAACACAATATCAAAACAGCCTTCTGCACCAACCAAAAAATAGCCAATATCCTCAGAAACCCAAAAGACAAAATCCAGCTGGAAAACCAAGGGGTCTATGAAATACCCTGCAAAGTCTGCCCAGCCACGTACATTGGACAAACAAACAGACGAATAAATGCACGTATCGCAGAACACAAGAATGCCGTCAAAAAAGAAGAAAAAACTTCCTCTCTTTTCCAACACATGAAAGAAACAGGACACGAAATTAATTTTGCAGATTCCAAATTGCTCTTTAACATGGAACATCACCACAAGAGAATAATCATGGAAGCCATCGAGATAGAGAAACACCCTCACAACATGAACAAGCGTGACGACACGTCCCGCCTGCCAGACATCTGGAAATTAGCCCTCCCCACAAAAACCGACACCAGAACCAGAGGCACACAGAACGCCGTCACCAATCAACCACACCAGACCCAAACCCAGACCCTCTCCACAGACATATTACAGACTCCATCCAGTAGCCAAACTATAGTGGCACCTCCGGATGCTGCACCCCCCTGCAATCCCTACACAGATCTGGCTGGCACAAGGCACAAAACCACAGCTCGCCCCTATACACGAAGCCAAGCCAGAGCACAACTAAATGCAGCACAGCCATCTTCTCAGAAAAACTCTTCACAAGCTCAAGAGGTCAAGACACGAAAGCTTTAGCAACTAATCTACACTTAATGACCCACCCAGTGGTATTCAGAATATCACTCATGAAATCACTCAAGATATCCCTCAAGTAATTAAGGAACAAAAGAAGAAAAGGCACACTAATCTAGGAACTTCCTCTCTGCCCAGAACGTTGGAGGCTATACACCACACCCCTCTACAGTATTTATAGGAACTCAAACACCAGATTCTGCTCTGTTCCAGTAACAAGAAGCCGAAAGCACCAGCCTGAAGATGACGAGTGAGACCTCGTCGAAACGTCGCACAGACACCCCGACTCTTACACGGGAAGACACCCGAAGACACCAAAACCTGCATTCCTGTACCCGTGAAAATCTACGAAAGCATATATATATATATATATATATATATATATATATATAATCTTCAATTAAGTCCAATTGATATAATAAGGTTTCTTACTAAGTAGACCTGGGACTCAGCTAGATTGCTGTGGGGTTTTTGTGTGTTTTTAAATGTTTTATATGTGTTGTATATGCAATGTAACACTGTGGCACCAGATTGTGCTGTGGAGTCTCATCTTTCCCTACCAGATTTCCCTGTATGAACTTGCAACACATTTAACTGAATCACTTCTTTGACATGTCTAGATCCAGCCTTGGATAGCAATATTTATTTATTTATTGAGTGAGTTATTACTTATGCCCCATTAGCAGTAGGAATCCATGATGGGTTCGAGTTTTAGACACCTGCATATCTTAGAAATTTGTCTGTACCAACATACTGGCGTCTTTCCCCCAAAGTCAGATTAAATGTATTTCAGTCAGAAGTGTTAAACAGCAGACTGAGAGGTATCCCTTATCAAAAGAAGGATCTGTGTGTGCTCTCAGGATGTTGACTGTATGAGGCATATTTTATTGCTTTGAGGACAATATGATCAAGCGAGGGAGCTATTGATTAAGCCGCTACTGGCAAATTGGCTGGGTCAATCTGAAGCCTACAATATCAAATATATTCTGGACGACAAGTCCAACGATATCACAGTGGCCATAGCAAAGTTTTTTTCAGTACTCATACGAATCAAAGATCAACTAAACAAATAACACTTCGGTCTCCCTTCCCTGGGGGGCTGTCTATATGAGTCTGTATTTTATTCTGTATCTATGTTATGGGTCGTCGGAACACAATAAAGATTATTATTATTATTTAAGCTGCAATCCTCTGCAAGCATGTACCAGTGTAGCTTCTGTTGAACAGTGAGATTTATTTCCAAGTAAAATAGGGTTGCAATGTTAATTTCTATCCTGCCTTTTGATTGAAAAGTATCACAAAGGTAGCCTGCAAATAATTATCAAGTGCAATTAAACACCCTTTTGCATTTGTTCTCATAGTGGAATTAAGAGATTTTTTTGTAATCCTGTTCCCTACTACATCTTAAAATTAACAATGTTTAATAAATTACCACACAAAATAACCCATAGGTAAAAATGAGATAAAACCAAAATATTACTGTATCTTACATTTAAAACTGAGTAGCATTTTAAAAAATAAAGTCGTATTTCCAAAATAATCATATAAGTTTTTAACCTAATAATTGGTAGAATTGCTATAGCATCAAGATGGATATTCAGCTGCTGTTGGAAAATAATGTGAAAGTGTTATCAAAAATGTACAAACTACTTTTAGAATGGCATACAAAAGATGAAGACGTTAAGGCATTGATGATACACTGGACTAGAGAGTTTGAGGGAAATATCCAACTTTCATCCTGGGAAAAGTTATGGAAAGAGGAAATAAGATTTGCTGCATGCTGTTCGCTGAAAGAAAATTATATGAAAATGATGTATTGTTGGTATCTAACACTGAGTAAAATTGTGAAAATGTACAAAACAAGTTCAAAATTATGCTGGAAATGTAAAGAGAAAGAGGGGACTTTTTAACATAGGTGGTGGACATGTACATCACTAAAGGCTTTCTGGGATATATAATGAGTTTTAAAAATACATTTGTCAAAAAACCAGAAGCCTTTTGACTAGGTATGATAGGTGAAGATTTTCCAAGAGAAGATAAAAAACTATTTATGTATGCAGCGATGGCAGTGAGAATGCTACTAGCCCAGAATTGGAAGGAAGGAAAAGTACCAACAAAAGAAGAATGACAGATGAAAACGATGGAGTTTGCATAAATGGCGAAACTGATGGGGAAGATCCGAAACCAGGAAGATCAAGTATTTTCTAAAGATTGAAGTAAATTTGTAATTTATTTAAAAGACCACTGTACACAGTTAAAATCTTGTGATCTGGAACTTGTAATGTGGAATTATTTATGGTAGTTATGGTTATATAATAGATGGATAAACTTAAATCGAAATATGGAACGCTTGGAGGGAGGGAAAGAGGTCTGAAGATTCAAAAGAACCTTGTATTTTACTTAAAAAAATTTCTTCCAGTAGCACCTTAAAGACCAACTAAGTTAGTTCTTGGTATGAGCTTTCGTGTGCATGCACACTTCTTCAGATACAGTGTGCATGCACACGAAAGCTCATACCAAGAACTAACTTAGTTGGTCTTTAAGGTGCTACTGGAAGGAATTTTTTTTATTTTGACTATGGCAGACCAACACGGCTACCTATCTGTAATTGTATTTTACTGTTTGAAATGGTTTTGTTTTATATGTATAAAATTATCAGAAACTCAATAAAAAAATATTCCGCTACATTAATATATCCTTAAATGACTTAACATATCCATAAAACATTCTTAAAAGAACCATGATTAAACACATTTTAACTGAAATTTACAAATGTGAAAGTTCAACAAGACCATATAATAATTCAGTACACCCTTTTTCTTCTTCCTCGTCTCAAAAGTGCTTCTGAATTGGATAGTTTTAAAACTGTATTATTTAAAGAAGAACAGAGGAGAGATAGGCTGACTAACGATGGGCTAGCTGTACTTCACTGTGATGGGAAGTCCAAAGACTTGAAGGCCTACATGTTATCAACCCTCATATAATTTAGAGTGAGGGAGTTTCGGATGTATCCACAAACTACAGAATAGACATTTCATATCCATGTATTTCATCCTATCTTTCCCCAATCAAAAATTTCAAGCGAGCAGAGCAATCTATTTCCGTGGAGTGAAGCCGCACAGCCGTTGCCGGAGAGCGCTGCCTTTTTCCTGGGAAAATTTGGCATCTAAAGTAATCACCCGTGAGTACTCAAACATTGAACAATTGGACTTCAAATAAGAACTGGAGATTAGAAAGGAATTGGACTTAAAAATTTATCTTAATTTGGTACTGAAACGGGAAGGTCTAAACAGGAAGTCAGCCTTCCGTTTCCTTGTAGTCAGAAGAAAGCAAAGACAACGTAAACTAGAGCTTAGAAAATTACTTTTAAAGGATTGGTTTTCACCATCTAAAAGCGTTGAACCCCCCTTCGGTAGCAGGAGAAGAAGGGGGATCTTTTTTTGGACTGTTTAAACCTGCAGAAGTGAGTTTAAAGTAAAGTAACTTTCCACCGTCCTGACCCTGGAGCGGGGTGTCAGAATTGACGTTTTGAAGCTCATTGACCAGAGACAAATGTTTTTGACAGATAGTTAAAAGAAGAGTAACATTGTGATCCCACTGTCTCCTTTCGCATTTTAAAGGAACAAATATTGACAAAATATCTTTAAAAAAGAAACTTTGTTGCTATTGTTCTTAAAAGAAAGAACAACCAGAAGTTTCCCCCTAGAGGGGGACTGTGAAACTGTAACCAATTCTAGGGAGCTTGCAGCTGCCAGATTACAACCGTGGGAAAGGACTTGTGACCTTGCAGGGCAATGTTTTCAGAAGCACTGTTGGGTGCTTTCTGTAAAATAAATGCCCTATTGGATCAGCTAAGTCAGAAGACGGATTTGATGACTAATGCGGCCAGAACATATGAACAGCTAGTGGGAAATTATATGGAGCCCACCGAGGAACTTAAACAGGAGTGTGTCCTGACAGAGCAGATGATAGAAGAGGAGGTTGCAGAATCTTGGGTGCCAGAGATGGAGGGACTTTTGGCCCAGCAGGAAAATGAGCCTTTGGATTTGACAAATGAACTTGGAAAAAACCAGATTTGGAAAGACAAAGTTTGGATTGACTTGGAAATGGGGGGTTGGACTGACCCCCCTATGCAGGGATGTTTGGACTTTCCGAGTCTGGCAATGGGCCGTCAGAGGTTTGGAGCTGTTGGGACTTCCAACTTTGGAGGGAATTTGAAATATGTCTTAAAATACTACATGGAGTCTAGTCTGGACTATGGGAAAGGGGCTGATTTGTTGAAAAGGGTCAAAAACACTACCAAGCTGGAGTTCCCACGAGTGAAAGGAAAATATGAAGAAGAGCTGCGGAAGGGACATGAAAGAGATTTGAAGGCCTCGGATATAAGAGCACCAGGTTAATGTGCCAGACTAATGGGATAAAAAGGACTGACAATCCCAGGACCGGGGGGAGGGGACGCTGGAAGAAGATTGGATTGTTTTTATTCTCTTTTTTATCATTAGAAATGTTTTATGAACGTTGGAAAAATGTTGAAATGAAATTACTTGGCTCTTGTAAAAATGTTTAAAGAATTAGGTAAAAAGGTAATGGTTATGAGAAGCTGGTAAAAATAAGATTTAAGTTTTAAGTTTTAAGGTTTTTTATAAGATAAGATGAAAATAGAGCAAGGTAATGTAATGACAGAATAGTATGAATTATGGAAAGGATTTGCTGTGACAATTATTAATTAAGATACAAGAGATGGGAGGAGGAGGAGGTCATGGAAAGAAGGTAATGAAAGTGGAGAATTTGAAAATGATGGTTTTATCTTTTCTTTTTCTGTTTCTGTTTTTGTCTTTTTTTCAATAAATATCATTTAAAAAACAAACAAACAAAAATTTCAATCTTGAAATTGCTATCTGAAAGAGGAAAGAACAGATGCATGAGATTAGAGAAGATCCCATAGACCCAACCCATGAATCCTACCTGTGGAATCTTGTACAGGCCTAAGATGTCTGACATGTGTGAAGAGGTATCAGAATCCAGACCGCCAATGACTCCCATTAATTTCCCCTGCCTGCCACATTTGTAGTTAGGGACAAACCTACGTGACTGGAAGAGCAGGCCCAACGTGGTACGATATGTTATCCCTGCATCATAGTAGCTGTCGTAAATATGGAATCCAATAGTGATGTTTGGCAAAAGCTTGGGGTTTTTACTGATTTCCTGGATGGCAAACACCAAAGCCAGGATGTGCTGATAGAATTTTGTCACCACGCTGCAAGAAGAATATGATGTTTCATTGTAGAATTCTGAAATACTTGAACAGTGCATGAAATTGTGCTCCCCCCCCCCCAGATCTACAGGTCTGCTCTGCTTTAAAATAGATTGTTGCCTGGGATAGGGACATAACTGAGCAAAGGTAATTCCTTTTGCAATGCCTAATTATGCCTTTAAATTCAACTGGGCGTCACTTTGCTGGCAGCCTCCTGCAAACCAATTACGAAATGCAATAAAGGAAGTTGGGAGCTGCCATTTCCAGTTCAAAAATGAAGCATACCTGACAGAATGCCACCCCATGACCCACCTGGCCACACCTTTTTAAGTCCAACTATAAGGAACCGTTCCCCATATACCTGTGATGTAAAGCACATTTTTCCACAGTACTGTTGCCTTTGGGATACAGTATGTGAATAGTGCTTTAGGGACATTTCTTTTTTCTTTTTCCCCCAATTCATCTTTATTGGTTTCTTTTAACAAACGTTCATGAAATCACTTTGTAACATCTAAGTTTTCTTGTTACAGTTGTACCTCAGGTTACAAACACTTCAGGTTACAAACGCTTCAGGTTACAGACTCTGCTAACCCTGAAGTAGTACCTCAGGTTAAGAACTTTACCTCAGGATGAGAACAGAGATCATGCAGTGGCAGTGGGAGGCCCCATTAGCTAAAGTGGTACTTCAGGTTAAGAACAGTTTCAGGTTAAGAACAGACCTCCAGAACGAAATAAGTTCTTAACCAGAGGTACCACTCTACTAAATATGTGATTCTAAAACATAATAAAGAAAAAAATGCACTTAATCATTTAATTCATTTGTACTCCATTTGCACTTGACTTGACTTCCCTTCCTACTTGGGTCCTCTATTTATTTATTTTTAATTGAAGGCCCAACAAATCTATATCTATATATTTGGTAACCTACTTTCCCTCTGCATTTTAATATTTTTTCTTACAGGAGTTATTCTAAACCAGTCAAAAATTTTAATTCTCCACAATGGTCTTTCAGATACTGTTTAAATATATTCCAATCATTTCTGACTTTTTGTTTCGTTGGATCTCTTATCTGCCCTGTCAGTTTATCCATCTCGGGGTACTCCATCAATTTAATCAGCCAATCTTTCTTTGTCAGTAAGATCTCCGCTTTCCAATTCTGAGCGATCAAAACTCTTGCTGTCGTGGTGGCGCACATGAACACTTTCTTTAGGTCTCTTGGAATCTCACTCCCAATAATCCCTAAAAGGAATGCTTCAGGCTTTTGGGGAAATGAAATTTTGAACATCTTTTTTAATTCATTATGAATTAAGCTTTAGGAACATTTCACTGTCTGCATGAACAATGGTTTCTTGCCAATATGCCCACATTTATTCACTCACTCACTCATGGGTCAGCAGTCATGGAAACAGAAGGAATTACCAAAGTATAGAGAAAGTTCAAATCTAGGGGGTGGAATCATATCTTACAGTGGAACATCAATCTGCTCCTGAGATGGGGGTTTCTGAAAGTCAACGCCGGGTACAAGATAATAGATATAAGACACAATCCCACCAATTAGAATTTCACCTGGCTGGTGCCACTCATGTGGAACATGAACAAGATCATTCGCAGCACACATAACATTGTGCGCTTTGCACACTATGTGAGGAAACACCGCCACAAGAACCATCAACACCACAGTCACCATCCTTCTGATGTCAAAGCTGCATAGTTGATTTCCAAATGGTTCTCCAGTGTGGTATAGTGGTTAAGAGTGGTAGACTCGTAATCTGGGGAACCAGGTTCACGTCTCCGCTCCTCCACTTGCAGCTGCTGGGTGACCTTGGGCTAGTCACACTTCTTTGAAGTCTCTCAGCCCCACTCACCTCACAGAGTGTTTGTTGTGGGGGAGGAAGGGAAAGGAGAATGTTAGTCGCTTTGAGACTCCTTTGGGTAGTGATAAAGCGGGATATCAAATCCAAACTCTATTCAATAAATTCAATTCATCCTACTTTAAAGAATGCACTTTAAATTTTAGCTGACTGCCAGCCAATGCACTAGTTAAAGATACTTGTGTCCACTTTTAGATTTACAATCTAAAGGATTTCTAATTCATTTCTGTATTTTAAGAACATTATCTCAATGCTTGACTGATCTATACAGTGAAAGGGGGAAACTGACAGAGTTTGAAATGACATGGCCCTGCCGGCCCTTAGTTCCTACACTTGGGTGTATCTATCTCATTGGGGCTTTATATTATTTCACTCACTTGCTTGTTTATTTCCCTCCCCCCCCCCATGCCTCTGGGAGGAAACTCTGAGCTTTGGATTTGCCATTGAAATAATGACTGTAAGTTTGGTAATTATAGAAGAGATAATAACTGCTGCAGTGTTTTGGGGCTTGGCATTCCATCAGTAGTAATAGGGTTGCGCTTAGAGGCCCCCAAGCCGTTCCCCTGTAAATAACTTCACACAGACACATAATTTTAGTTTAAGTTATTGGGCAATAATTTAGGCCACAACTTTATTGATTACAGCAAAAGTGAGCGGTGTTGGCTTAGGCATTGGCAACAGACTTTAACTGACTCCTGCCTCTCTGGCTAGTAGTCTGAAAGGGTGAACACCAAACGAGGGTGCAACATTGGTGAAGATCAACCGAAACTCACCCCGGGGTTCCTGTTGTCCTGGCATGGGTCTAGCCTCTCTAGCAGACTTCAGACAAGATCCAGGACCCCCAGATTCCTTTACCGGAATACCCTATTTCTGAAGGGGCAGGTGATGGCTGCACCTCCCCTCCCCACACATTGCTGATCCAATGCCTAACTGCCAAACCTTACAAAGTTGTGACGATTGCTAAGGGGGTAGGTGAAAACCAAGTGGCTACAGCCAATCTGCCAAGTGGAACCCTAACCCTACCCAGCCCCTGTTCCAAAACAGGTGACCTAATCCAAAGCAAGGCCAAAGAGCACAACCTAAAATTAGGGAGGGAGGGTGTTTGGCAGCACGAAGCAAGTATCCCCTATTACGTCATGCTACTGCTTTTGTATGTCCCAGGAATCATGCCATACATCCAGATTGGTCCAAACAGCCAGGCATGATCTCAGGGCACAACTGTTAAGGCTTGGGTCATGCCCAACAAGAACTCACTCTGTGGGGGTGCCTTAAGGGCCCGAGCGCAACCAGGACCCTGGTTAAGGAGGATCCCATTTACTGTATCAACAGCTGATATAACCATGTTTGTGAAATGTCAACATAACTTTCTGCTGCTCCACAGTGAGACTACCCACTGTGGTCACCACAGTGGTGATGAACTCTGAATGATAAACTTAGACAGAAAGCATCCTTGCTTAGAACACAAATGGAGGGGCAGGCACAGCCAACCACATCCCCTCCTCCAAACAATGAACCAATGCCTAACTATCAACCTTAGAAAGTTGTGATGATTTGCTACACGGTAGGCAAAAACCAAATAGCACCAGCCAATCAGCCAACTGGCAAAATTCCCACCGGGTCCCCGCTCCAAAAGCAGACAACCCCTAGACAGGCATAGCAAGGTCAAAAACACTGCCCTAATTACAGGGAGGGAGGGCAGGGGATCTGCTGCACAATTCAAAAGAGAAAGCTCCGTGCATTGTGCAGCACCTTAAATAGTCCCTAACACTCCAATCAAAGCTCAAACAGCCAAATTTTCTACCCCAGCAACAGAGGTGCAACCAATGGTTTGCAGTGGTCATCCAATCGGGCCCACCGCAGCAACAAGGAGACAGTTTAGGTGATCTGACCGCAACACGTGGCTCTCCATGATGGAGGACACAATATGTGAGCCAAGTATTTGCAACCAACGATAAATAAGCTTTCCTCAACCTACCTGTGAGGTAAAGCACATTTCCCCATGGTCAGATTGTCCTTTTAGATGCAGGCTGCTTTTGAACTTTTCACATTATTTTATCTTTTTTTTGTTTGTTTGTTTCAGCAGTTGTTGCTGTCTCATTCATGCATAGGTTGTTGTTTGTTTTGTTTGTTTTACTCAGGCAATTAATTTCAGATTAGTTAGGTCAAGGTCAAGGTTTTCCCTTTTTGGAAATAGGCATGATTTAACGGTTGCTTTAAATATTGTTTTATTGTTTGATTATGTAAGCCACTCTGTGCACCTGACAGGTAAAGAGTGGGGCATATATCAAACACACCATTTGGTGTGGTCAACACCAAGAAAGGATAATAAAAGACACAATCCAGCCAAGGAGGATTTCACCTGGCTGGTGCCATGTATGTGGGACAGGATCATTTGCAATACATTTAGAACTATGGAATTTGCACACCATATGAGGAAACAGCACCAGCAGCACAAGCACCAGAATAATAATCCTCCTCCTCATTGCAAAGCTTTACAGTTGCCCTCATAGGATAGAATCATAACTCAAAATAGCCTTAACAGATTGGAGAACTGGACCCAAACTAACAAAATGAATTTTAATAGGGAGGTTCTGCACTTAGGCAGGAAGAACTAGATGCACAAATATAAGATGGAGAAAACCTGGCTTACTAGCAGTACATTGGAAAAGGATCTAGGGGTCTTGGTGGACAAGCTTAACATGAGTTAACAAGTCAGGAGTCCAGGTCTCAGCTTGATAACACAGTAAGTGTAGCTAATTAAAAAGGAGGATTTATTGCAAAAACAGATAGCTCGGGACGGCTCTAACAAAGCCTCTGGCACCATGATTCAAGATGACCCTTCTGAAGACTGCTTCTGGCTTGACAAGAAACAACTGAACTTTCACTTCTTACGTCTTTTGTTTTGCTTCCTATCTTGCAACCCTCCCATTCGCCGAGACCTTGGACTGAGAGGGTCAGCTCCCGCCTCTCCCCCATTCTCTGAGAGGCTGTCTCTTAACTTTTTCCTGCACGTTTGTGCTTCCAGCAAGCTTTGACTGCGTTCTATCCTGCCCTTCCTTTCCTGTCTTATCAGCTTGCACGTCAAGGTCGGGAGGAGCCAGAATATGCAGCTGCCGGATTTCCTCTGTCTGACTAACATAAAAGCAGCCTCTCTGTTTCTGGCTGTTTTCTGCAGTTAACTGCAAACTTTCGCTAGGAGCTGGCTCATTCCTGACAAACAGTATGATGCAGCAGCAAAGAAAGACCTAATTCTATTCTAGGCTGCATCAACAAATGTATAGGGTCCATATCAAGGGAAGTAATAGTACCACTCTATTCTGCCTTGGTCTGATCACACCTGGAATACTGTATCCAATTCTGGACACCACAATTGAAGAAGGATGTTGACAAGGTGGAGCGTGTACAGAGTAGGGCAATCAAGGTGATCAAGTGTTTGGAAACCAAGCCTTAGGAGAAACAGTTGAATGGATTGTGTATGTTTAGCCATAATATGTTTAATATCCATAAGGTATATAATTGCCATCTTCAAATATCTCAAGGGCTATCACATGGAAGATGGAGTAAGCTTGTTTTCTGCTGCTCTGGAGGGTAGGACTCAAACCAATGGATTCAAGTAACAAAAAAGGAGTTTCCACGACTAAACATCGGGGGGGGGGAATTCTGCCAGTCAGAGCTGTTAGACAGTGAAAGGGACTCCCTCAGGAAGTAGTTGTCTCATCTTCCTTGAAGGTTTTAAAGCAGAGGTTGGATGGCCATCTGTCATGTGTGTTTTATCTGAGATTCCTGCAATGCAGGGGTTGGGACTGGATGACTCTTCCAACTGTACTATCACATATTCTATATTATTTAATTGAAATAAACCAAGCAGAGCAATACAATAAAAATAATAGATATACAAGTACAAATACATAAAAGAAATATATCAGAAACAGATTAAAATTAGATAAGTTGAGTACTTAAGAGCGTGAGGAAGACCCAATTTCATGTTGTACCATGGAGAGTGAAACCTGTGAGTCTATATTTCTTGTGTTTTGTACATGATAAAATCCCACCAAACCGCACAGAGTTTTTCAGAATCTTCATAGCCTTTGGCAACATATTATTGAGGAGTGAATTTTTCAGCTAGTGCTAAACTACACATATTTCCATAGTGGAGCAGGCTGCAAGTACTGCAAGGTTTTCCATATTTTGACAACTGAAGTTCTGGCAGTAAGCAACATCTATCCACTATAATGATTTCAATAGTTAGATTGTTACTTATTTCTCTTTTTTAGCTGCTCTTTTGAGTTGAGTTCAGGCTTGAAGATAATGACATAACATTTTGGGGAGAAGATACAACCCAAGATTCCAGCACTGGAGGCCAAGATGGAGAAAATCTCTACAGCCACGATGTATTTCCCTTTGCTGCTTAAGTAGGATGGAACAAAAGAAAGCCACACACTGCAAAACACCAACATGCTGAAAGTGATAAATTTGGCTTCATTAAAAGTGTCTGGCAGCTTCCGAGCAAAGAAAGCCACGACGAAGCTGACAAGAGCCAGCAATCCCATGTAACCAAGAACATAGTAGAACATGTTGGCTGAGCCTTCATTGCATCCCACTATGACTTCTTCAGGCAGAGAGTGCATGTCCAGATCTGGGAAAGGAGGGTCAGTACAGAGCCATACTATACAAATACTCGCCTGGACAGAAGCACAACCAAGAACAACAGAGGTTGAGAATCTTGTCCCTACGCATTTCCTCATCTTGGATCCTGGTTTGGTGGCCATGAAAGCCAGAACCACCGTGAGGGTTTTAGCCAAAACAGAAGAAACAGCCACTGAGAAGATGATACCAAAGGCAGTTTGTCGTAGATTGCAGGTGAGTAACTGGGGGCGCCCAATGAATAGCAAGGAGCAGAGGAAGCAGAGCAGGAGGGAGATGAGCAGGGTGTAGGTGAGATTCCGGTTGTTGGCTTTGACAATGGGAGTGTTTTGATGTTTGATGAAGATTCCAAACACCAAGGCTGTAGTTGCAGAAAAAGCCAGAGCCAAAAGAGCCAAACTGATGCCTAAAGGTGCTTCATAAGATAAGAAGTTTTCTTTCTTGCTGATGCACTGGTTTCTCTCCTGGTTAGGATACTGATCTTCTTGGCACTGGAAGCAGTCATCCATATCTTGCAGTATAAAGAAATCAGGATTACAGTTATAGCATTTTGAGTCTCACTGAGATACAAATATTTATGGTCTAGGATCAGGAAACTGTATTCAGTCTAATTTACAGTATACACAATAACAATGTTATCTTTTTCATGAAATTGTTAGTGTGTTAACATGTTTTGTCTTTAAGGTAAGCTATTTTTGGAGGATTCTTTCCAGTGGATAATTAAATGAGAATTAAATCTAAAAAATAAACTCCATAAATATTTGTTTGTTTACACATGCATAGAATTGAAAGTTGGTGTGCTTAGAGGAAAGAAGTCCCCATTCTAGCAATAAGAACTTTCAAGCTATCTGGAAGAACAAATTTTCATTAAGCATTAATGTTTCACAGCTTACCAGTAGAAATGGTTGTAAAATAGGAAGTTTCATTTACCAATTTTCACAGCATTTCCTATCCCAGAAAGGAAGCGTAATATCAACTGAAGGTGCTAATATAACCTAGTTAACACACCTAGGAATATGGTCAAAAAAATACTCTTAATTTGACAATTATTGAATTTTGGTGATCAAGTAAGTTGCTGTCCATGCAATCCATGAAATTTTCAGGTGTGAAGGTAAGCAGAAGATATGCTGGTTATCAATTTATAATATTGTTTATGATAATACACTTGTACAATGGTACCTCGGTTTAAGAACAGCCCTGATTACGAACTATTCGGTTTACGAACTCCGCTAAACTGGAAGTAGTGTCCCGGGTTGCAAACTTTACCTCGGTCTAAGAAGGGAAGCCAAATGGTGGAAGGGCACCGGCAGCGGGAGGCCTCATTAGGGAAAGCGCTCCTTGGATTAAGAACGGCTTCAGTTTAAGAATGGATCGTATTGTATTTGCATGGTAAATATAGTTCACAATGAAAAAATCGTATTGGGTAAAGAAGGAGGCAGTTAGTAATTGACTGTTGGTTGGTTATTCTGTTATTGCATCTTTGACTGAGAACGCAGGAATGTGGTGATTTCAGGGAGACACTGTCTGTAGGAGTTTTAAAGGACAGCAAAGCTATGGATTATTAGTTTGTGCTCTATTATGAAGGAGTTTTTTTGGGGGGGAGAAAACCATCTCTTGGGTTCAAGGGACAGAATCACATTGCATTTATTAATATATATACAGTATATACCTATATACAGTATATATATGAATAATACTTGTTGTTCAACTGTTGACAACCTGACAAGTAAAGATTTATCTTCAAGTCTTTTGTAAGCCGTCTATTCTATCACAAATAGCTAAAAAAACAAACAGGCTCTCAGTATATTTGATATAATATATCATACAGTCCCCTACCTGTCTGGTTTGAAATCTTCCCTTCTGGACATGGAGTACAATCATAGCAGCAAAATGGTTCTCCCTCTTTCCTTTGTCTGCTGTAACCTGGATGGCAGTGGTCATTGCACAAGGCAAGGGGCACTACCTGCCCATAAAACAGAAGGTATTGCATGTATTCTATTCTCTTTCTATTTGTTCTTTGCCTTTTCGTCGACAGGGTGCTGCATTGAAATACAGTGGTGCCCCGCAAGACGAATGCCTCGCAAGACGGAAAACTCGCTAGACGAAAGAGTTTTCTGTTTTGGAGGTGCTTCGCAAAACGAATTTCCTATGGGCTTGCTTCGCAAGACGACAATGTCTTGCGAGTTCCTGCTGGGTTTTTCCCCTCCCCCCCTTTTCTAAGCCGCTAAGCCGCTTATCAGCTGATCTGATCAGCAGATAAGCCGCTAAAAGCCGCTAAAAGCCGCTAAAAGCCGCTAAAAGCCGCTAAAAGCCGCTAAAAGCCGCTAAAAGCCGCTAATAGCGCTAATCCGCTAATCTGTCAATGGGCTTGCTTCGCAAGACGAAAAAACCGCTAGACAAAGAGAATCACAGAACGGATTCTTTTCGTCTTGCGAGGCGCCACTGTAAGGCACTCAGAGGGTTATTGTTTTTTTAATTAATTAGCACCACTAACTTTACAATGGTTGTGACAATTACCAATATATGTGGATATTCAACCCAATAAAGATAATACAATCATAGAGTTGTAGGAGACTCTGAGGATCATGTATCTCAACCCCCCCCCCCAATGTAGGAATATACAGCTGTCCTATAAAGGGATCAAACTTGTGACCTTGGCATTATCAGCACCTTGCTCTAAGTGGGATCATCTTAATAGATGGTCCTGGTTGTGGGCATGCCCTCAACCCAGTCCCTTCACCCTGGCGTGGGTGAAGCCATTACCCTCACGCCAGGGTGGCACCACGATTACCCAGGGCTATTGCCCAATCAATTTGAGTAAGGTGGTCATTGGGGGGAGTATAGAAGCAGCAGAGCAACATGTGCCAAGCACCTGCTTCGTGCTGCTGAACACTCGCCCACCCTCCCTTTAATTTAGGTGTCGTCTGGCCTTGCTGTGTACTTCAGTTGGTTGCCCATCTTGGGTAGGAATTTTTCCATTTGGCAAATTGGCACTGGCCACTTGGTTTCCCCCTATCTCTTAGCAATCGTCACAACTTTGTAAGGTTTGGAGGTTAGGCATTGGCTTATTGTTGAGTGGGGGAGGGGAGGTCGGCCATCGCCTGGCCCTCCATTGTCCAAGGGTATTCAGTTAAAGGAATCTGGGGTCTGGATCCTGCCCGAAGTCTGCTTCAGTGGCTAGGGCCAGGCCAGGCCTCTGGGAACACTGGGGGAGATGCAGGCGGGTTCCCCTAAAGCAGCTCCCCTTTGGATGGTTTACGAAAACATCTTGCGTTTTTTGCAAGTTTGTTTCCTTTTTCTTAACACCGTTAATACAGTTACGACTTGACTTCGAGGAGCAACTCATAGAACACGGTGTGGTAGCCTTTTTTGAGGTTTTTGGTGATTTTTGAAGCTTTTCCAAAGCTTTTCCGACACCGTGCTTCGCAAGACGAAAAATTCGCTAAACGAAAAAACTCGCAGAACAAATTAATTTTGTCTTACGAGGCACCACTGTAAATGGTTCAGGGAAAGAAAATGTGCAAGACAATGGACCTACTGATATGTGTTTCCCTTTTATAATATGTTTTTAAAGATGAGAAGTGGCAACTAGGTTCCTTTAAAGAAATGAATCACAGAAATGAAACTAAAGATTCCTACGAAGCACAATTTTGCACTGCATGAAGACTGTGCTTGTTGCATGTGAATGTTCTTAATCTAAAACATTTATATAATACTTGGATCTTTAATTCACATTACGCATTAAGAAAAAGAACTTATGAAGCATGGCAAAAACAAAAATCAATGCAGCTAAAAGGAACTCCTTCCATAGGGTGTAAATGAGTATCAAACAAATCTGGTGAATGTCGACCTATAGACCTCAGAAGCTGCAATTGGGTCCTACCTGGTTAAAACTCTGGTGCCATGTAATGATCTTCTCATCAATGGAGAAATCACTGCCAAGTGGTGCTTGGGGATCCATCTTCCCAACTTTCACTCTTAAGAAGGACTTATTTGGGAAAGTCACCCAGTTGATAATATCAAATCCACCTTCTAGCTCACGTTTCTCATTAAAAAAGACAGTGTCCCCCGCACTGTTGTTAAACAAGATATTCCTCAGGAAAGGTTGAAGCTTCAGTGGAGGAAAGAGAATGGTTAATTTTGTAGAAATAGAGCACATAGCACAAAGCTTCTGTTTTCTCATGCTGGGATCAATTCACAGTATTTGTTGAAACTCCCCTTGAGTTTTAAGGGGAGACATGCCTGTCTCCCCTTCATGGATCACTGCCTTGCCGTGGCGAAGGGGCTTGAAGAACTCAGAGAAGCTATGAACTATGCCGAGCAGGGCACCCAAGATGAACAGGTCATAGTGGAGAGTTTTGACCAAACGTGATCCACCTGGAGTAGGAACCGGCAAGCCACTCCAGTATCCCTGCCAAGAAAACTCCATGGACAAAGACAACAGGCATATAAAAGTTATGACGCTGGAAGATGAGCCCCTCAGGTCGGAAGGTGTCCAACATGCTACTGGGGAAGAGCGGAGGACAAGTACAAGTAGATCCAGAGCTGATGAAGCGGCTGGGCCAAAACCGAAAGGACGCTCAGTTGCGGATATGCATGGAAGCGAAAGGAAAGTCCAATGCTGTAAAGAAAAATATTGCATAGGAACCTGGAATGTAAGAACCATGAACCTGGGTAAGTTGGATGTGGTCAAAAATGAGATGGCGAGAATAAATATTGACATCCTGGGCATCAGTGAGCTAAAATGGACGGGAATGGGTGAATTCAGTTCGGATGACTATCATATCTACTACTGTGGGCAAGAAACCCGTAAAAGAAATGGAGTGGCCCTCATAGTCAACAAAAGAGTGGCGAAAGCTGTACTGGGATGCAGTCTCAAAAATGATAGAATGATCTCGATACGAATCCAAGGCAGACCTTTTAACATCACAGTAATCCAAGTCTATGCACCAACTACTGGTGCTGAAGAAACTGAAATTGACCAATTCTATGAAGACTTACAAGACCTTATAGAAGTGACACCAAAGAAGGATGTTCTGCTCATTATAGGGGATTGGAATGCTAAAGTAGGGAATCAAGAGATAAAAGGAACAACTGGCAAGTTTGGCCTTGGAGATCAAAACGAAGCAGGGCAAAGGCTAATAGAGTTCTGCCAAGAGAACAAGCTGGTCATCACAAACACGCTTTTCCAACAACACAAGAGACGACTCTACACATGGACATCCCCAGATGGGCAACATCGAAATCAGATTGATTATATTCTCTGCAGCCAAAGATGGAGAAGCTCTATACAGTCAGCAAAAACAAGACCTGGAGCTGACTGTGGCTCAGATCATCAGCTTCTTATAGCAAAATTCAAGCTTAAACTGAAGAAAATAGGAAAAACCACTGGGCTGGTAAGATACAATCTAAGTCAAATCCCTTATGAATACACAGTGGAAGTGAGGAACAGGTTTAAGGATTTAGATTTGCTGGACAGAGTGCCTGAAGAACTATGGGTGGAGGCTCGCAACATTATACAGGAGGCAGCAACTAAAACCATCCCAATGAAAAAGAAATGCAAGAAAGCAAAGTGGCTGTCCAACGAGGCCTTACAAATAGCGGGGGAGAGAAGGCAAGCAAAATGCGAGGGAGATAATGAAAGATACAAGAAATTGAATGCAGATTTCCAAAGAATAGCAAGGAGAGACAAGAAGGCCTTCTTAAACGAGCAATGCAAAGAAATAGAGGAAAGCAACAGAATGGGAAGAACCAGAGATCTGTTCAAGAAAATCGGAAATATGAAAGGAACATTTCGTACAAAGATTACCATAATAAAGGACAAAAGTGGTAAAGACCTAACTGAAGCAGAAGACATCAAGAAGAGGTGGCAAGAATACACAGAGGAATTATACCAGAAAGATATGGATGTCTCATACACCCCAGGTAGTGTGGTTGCTGACCTTGAGCCAGACATCCTGGAGAGTGAAGTCAAATGGGCCTTAGAAAGCACTGCAAATAACAAGGCCAGTGGAAGTGATGGTATTCCAGCTGAACTGTTTAAAATTTTAAAAGATGATGCTGTTAAGGTGCTACACTCAATATGCCAGCAAGTTTGGAAAACTCAGCAGTGGCCAGAGGATTGGAGAAGATCAGTCTACATCCCAATCCCAAAGAAAGGCAGTGCCAAAGAATGCTCCAACTACCGCACAATTGCACTCATTTCACACGCTAGCAAGGTTATGCTTAAAATTCTACAAGGAAGGCTCAAGCAGTATGTGGACCGAGAACTCCCAGAAGTGCAAGCTGGATTTAGAAGAGGCAGAGGAACCAGAGACCAAATTGCAAACATGCGCTGGATTATGGAGAAAGCTAGAGAGTTCCAGAAAGACATCTACTTCTGCTTCATTGACTATGCAAAAGCCTTTGACTGTGTTGACCACAGCAAACTATGGCAAGTTCTTAAAGAAATGGGAGTGCCTGATCACCTCATCTGTCTCCTGAGAAATCTCTATGTGGGACAAGAAGCTACAGTTAGAACTGGATATGGAACAACTGATTGGTTCCAAATTGGGAAAGGAGTACGGCAAGGCTGTATATTGTCTCCCTGCTTATTTAACTTATATGCAGAATTCATCATGCGAAAGGCTGGGCTGGATGAATCCCAAGCCGGAATTAAGATTGCCGGAAGAAATATCAACAACCTCAGATATGCAGATGACACAACCTTGATGGCAGAAAGTGAAGAGGAATTAAAGAACCTTTTAATGAGGGTGAAAGAGGAGAGCGCAAAATATGGTCTGAAGCTCAACATCAAAAAAACGAAGATCATGGCCACTGGGCCCATCACCTCCTGGCAAATAGAAGGGGAAGAAATGGAGGCAGTGAGAGATTTTACTTTCTTGGGCTCCATGATCAGTGCAGATGGTGACAGCAGTCACGAAATTAAAAGACGCCTGCTCCTTGGGAGAAAGGCGATGGCAAACCTAGACAACATCTTAAAAAGCAGAGACATCACCTTGCCAACAAAGGTCCGTATAGTAAAAGCCATGGTTTTCCCAGTAGTGATGTATGGAAGTGAGAGCTGGACCATAAAGAAGGCTGATCGCCGAAGAATTAATGCTTTTGAATTATGGTGCTGGAGGAGACTCTTGAGAGTCCCATGGACTGCAAGAAGATCAAACCTCTCCATTCTGAAGGAAATCAGCCCTGAGCGCTCACTGGAAGGACAGATCGTGAAGCTGAGGCTCCAATACGTTGGCCACCTCATGAGAAGAGAAGACTCCCTGGAAAAGACCCTGATGTTGGGAAAGATGGAGGGCACAAGGAGAAGGGGACGACAGAGAATGAGATGGTTGGATGGTGTTCTTGAAGCTACCAGCATGAGTTTGATCAAACTGCGGGAGGCAGTGGAGGACAGAAGTGCCTGGCGTGCTCTGGTCCATGGGGTCACGAAGAGTCGGACACGACTAAACGACTAAACAACATGCCTGTCTAGATTCCATTTTTGTAACTAAAAAGCATTTTTTTGCATAGAAGTAGCTGCCTTCATTAAATGTAAGTAAACCTTTTTAGTTTTTTCAATTTTGTGTGGTTTATTCTGAGCAACATGTAGAAATTGAGGAAAGATCAGCAGAACACAAATAAACAGGGATAAATTGTGAAATTTCCTAATTCCTAGCTTCCAGGACGGTGCAAATTGCATATGTGGTTTTACTCTGTTTAAAAAAAAGGGCTTCACAGCCTGTTTGGCCTCATATTTCTCCACACATATTGGACAGGAGGTTTAAACTTTAATTTTAAGTTCAACATTTCCATTCAACTTTTTTCAGCACCTGCTCAAAACTTTCAAACATTGCATTATTAGCAAGATATTTGACTTTAGTCTGTTAGCACTTTTAAGTTAATTGTGTTATTTTATACCAGATCTCATTGAAATTTGAACTATCTATTGATAGCATCAGAAATATATAACAAATATCCTTAGCTTTCCTGGGACTACATCTCCCAGCATGCTCTGAGGTTGCTCAGACTTCCGTGACGCTGGCCAATCTGAAGCCCTAGCAACCTCAGGCCATTGGTTGGTTTGAGGTGAGCCGGCGGTCAATAGCGACCCTTCCTAAGGCTCGCTGTTCCAATTGGGGCGAGGCACAGGGCAGGGCAGAGCACCTTGTTGATGTCTAGTTCCGATAAGGGAGGAGTAGAAGCAAAGGGATGGGAAGAAGCAGGAGCAGAGAGCCTGTGAGGAGTGAGGATGATGAAGATGAGGAGGAGGACTCCTTTGTGCTGCTTGCTGGTGGCATATGAGTGCATGGTCATGGACACCCCGGGGTAGTGGCCCCTCCTGGCTGGGTGGCTGTGGCCCCTCTGCACTAGCTGAGACCCAGCACCGGCAGGGTGCCCCCTAACCAGCCCAGCCCGCTCCGTATGAATGTGGTGAGTGGAGGTTTCTCAGTCGCTCTGTCCCCTGGGGAAGAAGGGAGGAGGGGAGGGAAGGCGTGTGTGTGTGCATGTGCACGGTCTGGCCCACCACAAGTTTTGAGGGACAGTGAACTGGGCCCCCGCACAGAAAAAGTTTGCTGACCCATGCCTTATAATAATAAATACATACAACTTTCCAAAGAACCAAATGAAAAAGCAGCATTCTCTGTGGATGTGGAAGCCTCCGTATGTGCTCTCCAAGATTTAGTTTTATGCTTGGGCTATTCATTAAAAAAAATGATCTGCTTTCCATGCTACACATTACCTGTAAATATTGATTTTGAGGTCTCAGATAGTTACCAAGCACCATTTCTCCCTGTTTGGTTCTGGAGGCCAACATGGCATGCAAAGCATGTGCCACAGCATAGACGGCATTGTAGATGCTGTAGCTTTGGCTGGTCATTTGCATTTCAAAAAAAGCCCCAGGAAGGCTCTCCAGCTTCTCCTCACCAGTGCAGGATTCCTCCTCCGTCTCCACATCTAGAAATTGGCAACCAAATGCCTGTTGCCAGAAGAACCTGATAAAGCCATCGGCCTCAGAGTGGGGATTTAGGTTCAGGAGGAAACGGTGGAACCCCTTAACCTCACTGGAATGAATGGCAAAGGATAATGCACCATGGAAGTTTTGTATATCCAGATCTTTGTGGTATACTTCCAATGACAAATCCCAGTCGGCGGTCATAACCCACACTTTGTTTATGGGACTCGCACTCAACATTATGCCTATTAGTAGCAGCCATTGCAAACTTGTCTTGGTGTTTTTGTCTGCATTGACAACAAATACATTGACTTTTGTTTTGCCTAGGGACTCGGCCATTCTCCGATAGTTCGCCATCATCCCCAAATCACTAAGATCCTTGTGGATTACAAATCTCTCAGTGACAGCTATACAGATGCCATTCTGGGAAAGCTGGTGTGTCAACTTTTTCACAAATGTTTCTCCTTTATCGTCAGCTGTGACAAATATCCCAACCCACTTCCACTGGAAATAGAGAAGAAGCTGAACAATGCCAGTGTATTGATGTGCTTCACTGGGGGCCATTTGGTACAACGAAGAAATATGGTCTTTTTCACTCACCGATGGAGTGAATGAAGAATAGGTGATCTAGTGAAGAACAGAGGGATTTTTAAATCACCAGATATGATATTTATGTGTCTTTAAGTAATCAAACACATTTTTAGTACATCATGTTTCAGCAGAGGGAGAGATTGGGCCCAGAACCATTCCATTAACACAGATGAGAGGTCAGTTTTATTTAGGTAATCCTCATCTACTGTAGGTTTTCCATTTAAATTGCCAATCTCAATAACTTTCTGAGTTTAAGGATTAGTTTTTGAATTTGCTTTTCCTCATCCTTGCTCCTCATTTTCCTACTTTTGCCATGTCTTATAGGCAGTAGTGGCTGTTGGGGTGGATACTTTGTATTCTGAGCTTAATATATATTTCTTAATAAATTTATTTACTAATAAACATTAATCTTTTATACTACTTTTGAATTTCCTTTAATACCAATACCCATCCAACTTTAACATCCCTCCCCATAAACCTTCCCTGTCTCCAAACCACATTGTCTGTGATGCAACCTAAGGGTGTTGTCATGGCAAGTGAGGGGGAACAGGTCTGGCTTTGCCACTGAGGATCCTCTGGTGGATCCCAAACTGCTGTCATAAAGATTAAAATTTTGGTTTCTTCATACCATACACTTTCAGTGGCCTGCTAAGGGAGTGGATCTTAATTTCTTTTAGTCATGGCATACTGAAAGTTGAAAGAACAGGGTAGTTTTGTTTTTATAAATAAAACAATAAATAAGCAAGAAATATTTGTTTTAGCCTGCCAAAAAACATTCTCATTTCCTTCTCCCCCTCCCAATGCCCTGGGAATACACACTAAGGCTAAATCATATACAACAGTTGTGGAGTCTTCATTCCAGCCACACTCTTCCTACCTGTAGAATCTTATAAAGCTCCAAGATGGAGGCCATGTGGCTTGAAGTTTCAGAGTCAAGGCCCCCAATGGCAGCTACCAGGTTCTTCTCAACACCACACATGTAGTTGGGGATGGTTTTCCTATGATGAGAGATGAGGTTCAAAGTATTCTGATAAGTCATCTTTGCATGAAAGTAGCTGTCATAGATCTGGAATCCCAAAGTGATGTTGGATAAAATGTTGGGGTTCTCGTTGACCTCATTCACAGCAAAGACTAAGGAAAGGACATGCTGGTAGTTCTTTGGCAATGCGCTGAAACAATACAGAGATTATGCATGTGGTGGGTTTTCCCTTCTTCTGTCTTTCTTCTGCTGGACAGACCTCAGGGATATAGCTATTAAGCACAGAAGAAGAAGAGTTTGGATTTGATATCCTGCCTTTCATTCCCTTTAAGGAGTCTCAAAGTGGCTAACATTCTCCTTCCCCTTCCTCCCCCACAACAAACACTCTGTGAGGTGAGTGGGGCTGAGAGACTTCAAAGAAGTGTGACTAGCCCAAGGTCACCCAGCAGCTGCATGTGGAGGAGCGGAGACACGAACCCGGTTCCCCAGATTAGGAGTCTACCACTCTTAATGACTACACCACACTGGCATAGTGGCTAGGTTCTCTCTCCACCATTGGAGGCACTATGCCTTTGAATCTCAGTTTCTGGAAATAGGAGCTGAGAAGATTGCTGTGATGTTCAGGACTTGTTTGTGGGTTTCTCATGGCCACCCGTTGACTACTGTGGCCAGACCCAGCAGGGTCTTTCTTACATTTGCTAATTCTTATGACCTCTTTGTGGAGAACAGAATGAAATGTATGACACAACTGCTGAAGGACAGAGTAGGAAGAAAGTGCAGAAGAGAAAAATATAGCTGCATATCAAATGTGAATTTCAAAGGATGTCAATGTTTTGGTTTTCAAAACCTTTCAGGAAATCTGAATTAGTGAGGTGTGCCTTTCAATGTAAATTGAGCTAATGTTCTCCCCTATTCCTGCTCATGGACAGTCCAGGCGATGGTCCCATGTCATTGACTCTAGCTCAATCTACTGATGGTCTGCCTGTCCTCTCTACTACAAATCCTACTAGCCACCTGCCAACACTGAGGAGCCTGCTTTTTGATCATACTATCACGTTTATTATCTAATTTTTATTATTTACGTACATAACCAGGAGCCCCCCCCCAAGAATAAAAATAATGTCCTTACAGATATTCATCATCAGCTGCTTCCTTTGGCTTCCCCTCGAACTCTATTGAAGCGAAGATAGGTTCAAAGAATTGTGAAGTGATGCCACCAATAAGAAAGTGCCCTGGCTGATAATACTGGTGTGGGGCGTGGAGGGGGTCCGTCACACAATGCAAAGCAGAACATGCCAAAAATAGAGGGAACACCATGAGTAGGACCCAGAAGGGTAAACTTAGCATTATTGAGATGAGGAGCTTCTCCTCTTAACCATAAATCACCTGATTAAGTCTACAAATGCTTATCCTCACCCAATGTCAGCATAGCAGCTCTAGTCTCTGTGTATAAATGGTAGAATAGGTGTGATTGGCAATGGGGTGGTCTTTTTAACATTCTGCTGTTTCTCTGTGGCATATGGGCTTCACAATACCATATGGATACTGCTTGAGAAAGAATGAACTGCTGTGTGTTTAGATAATAACTTGGTACACTGTCCCAGGGGGATTGCTAGGTCTGTGGCACAATGTGCAGCAGAAACATTGAACAAAATATGTTTTGCCCCCTTGAGAAGATATTATCTGTTGCACTGAAGATCAGGCAGAGCACCTGGTTTCAGGAAGATATGAATGAAAATAATAGTGGATTAGGCAGGCCATGGGAGAAAATGAAAAGGCTGGTGTTCCATTATGCTCCAGAGAAGGGAATGTTCCACAGTATAGAAAATGCCCTGCATGAAAAAGTGGTCAGGTCCAGCATCTTGACTAACAAAAGAAGGAAGAAATAGTTCACTGAGAACTTGGCTCGTGTTAACATGTGGTTGCTTCTCTGTTTTGCAAGCATGACATCTATTAGCATTGAGTACTTTGTTGCTCATTGTCTGGTTGCCAGAAAAGGCCCTCTGTCTGTTGTCTGATGCTGTAAGCAGAACCAGGAACAGTGAATGAAGTAATCAACTTTATTGCTCAGTAATCAAGGAGTCACCACACAGCACACCTATCAGATAAGCACGTCAGTTGCAGAAGCTAAAATTCTGTCCTCTCTCCCCCTGATTTATATCACCCCCTTGCATTTTTTTCACCGTGTCTCATCTTTCTTAATCATTCTAGCCTTTTCCCATCCCTCCTTTCCTGCGCTGGGAGTGTAGCAGGGGAAGAAGCTGAATCAGGACTGTATTGCAGAGCAGAAGACACAGTCCCTCCTCCTTCTCTCTCAGCACCTGCTGCTACCTCAAGCCTCTCCCCTTCACCCTCACTCTCCGCTGGTGATTCCTTCCCGTCCCACCAGTCTGAACCTGGTTCAAAGTCCCCTTCACCCTCAGGTGCCGCCTGGCTGCCACCACTCTTCCTCATCCAGGCAGACCATGACACTCGCTGTGTGCAGTCTCAGGACTTACCTCAAAGGATGCACGGGTTCAGAACAAGGCCTCTTTCTTGCCTACATGAGGGATTAAGTTTTCAGATCAAAGTGATATGTGGGGGCAGCAGGTATAAAGGCGATGTTTATTAAAACACCGAAGGAAAACCCAGCTCTGGGCTGCGTATCTTAAATAAAATGAAAATGTGGTGCAGGGGAGAATGGGCAGTCCCAGAGCACCTCAGAGTAAAGTGTGTGGCATGATAGAGGCAATGGCACACCCACTCTTTAAGAGAACCTTTATAGACCCAGAAGCTATGACCCAGAAGCTACGAGCCATAAACTATGACCCAGTGACAGGGGTGCTAAGTGGGGCTGGGGGCTTCCCCTGAAAATTTTCAAGGAAGGGGCAGGGCTCCCATAACATTTCATGGCAGCCATTGTGGCGCACACCAAAGGGCATGCTCGCGTCACCCCACTTTGCCATCGCAATTGAGGGGGCACGGGCCACATGATGTCAGCATGCTGTGACCCGTGCCGAAGCCATGGGGCATCTGCATGACATGTCAACACACCCCACAGTGTGTGCAAGTGACATCAGAACAGCCCACAGCATGTGTGCATGGCCTGCTGACATCACACTGCCCAGGCAACCCCGATCACAGGGGCAAGGCAGCATAGATGCCCAGTGACAAATACTCTGTTTGGGGCAAGATACTTGAGATGGAGGTGGGTGTCCAGCTCCAGGTATGCTCAGAGGAGACTGAATGTCTGGATCAATTTCAGTTTGGTTTCAGGCCTGGTCACGGCAAATATACTGACTTGCTTGCCCTGGCTGATGATATTTTCAGGAGAGAGAAGGAAGGAGTGCAACCCACCACATTGTTCTTGGTTGTCTGTTTGTTCTGCAAATGTGCTCAGGCTAGTCTTTAAAACCCTAAGCAACTGAGAGTGCATCTCCTTCTCTACAGACTCTCTTCAATTTTATCATCTCCTAAGGATCACCTTCTTGGTAGTTTCACTGCCCTCAGACATATCTGAGTAGGTTGGTCTGGCAAAAAGCATTCTCAGTGGGGGCAGTGTGGCACCATAGCTACACAGCTTGACCTTTGACATTTGAGATATGTCTTTTCCCTTGCTATTTTGGGATTGCTAACAACCTAGATTAGTCCAGGATCCCACCATCCACAAGAAAAGAACACTCATTTGAGAACCATAACCCTGATCAGGTTGACCTCCTTATGTCCCAGGTGAATAA
This sequence comes from Podarcis vaucheri, assembly GCF_965113315.1. Taxonomy (NCBI): domain Eukaryota; kingdom Metazoa; phylum Chordata; class Lepidosauria; order Squamata; family Lacertidae; genus Podarcis; species Podarcis vaucheri. The sequence continues at coordinate 12,226,817 of NC_138751.1, forward strand.
AGAAGGAAGGTGTGAGTACATCTCCCATTGCTGGAATTGCATTCTGCTGCTTCCATATATTTTCAAATGGACACACAGCAGAGTAATGCAGAATCAATGGGTAGTAAGTGTTTATTTTCAGAACTAAAGCAGCTGTTTTATTATTAATATCTTCTTAAGCCTTGATGATCCATTGCCATGCACTGCAGCTTCCTTGGGCAGTTCCGCATGTTCCAAAGAATAAACATCTGCTACTAAAATGAAATCAAATTATTTTATTTTTTAAATAACCTTTAAAGGGCAAACTATATCCAGAGATCAAAATTGTGTCTACACTATACAGGGGAAAAAATTCCATCTCCATTGATTCTGGAATAAAATATGGTGTACATGCAGCCTAAGGCGTCATTCTTTAGACAAAAGTGTAGAATATTCTGAGGAACACAAGAGCATTTATAAATCTGCCATCTCTAACAGAAGCAAAACATCATACTTTCAGGCTATAATGGGACACATTGTAAACATTTGGTATTCCTACATAAATGGAAGCAATGCCTGTTCCAGTCAACTGTGCTTACTTTGGAATTGGGTTTCGTCTGATAAAATGTTACTTATTTCGCTTTTTTAGCTGCTCTTTTGAGTTGAGTTCAGGCTTGAAGACAATGATATAACATTTTGGGGAGAAGATACAAGCCAAGATTCCAGCACTGGAGGCCAAGATGGAGAAGATCTCCACAGCCACTATGTACTTCTCTTTGGTGCTTAAGTAGGTTGGAACAAAAGAAAGCCACACACTGCAAAACACCAACATGCTGAAAGTGATAAATTTGGCTTCATTAAAAGTGTCTGGCAGCTTCCGAGCAAAGAAAGCCACGACGAAGCTGACAAGAGCCAGCAATCCCATGTAACCAAGAACATAGTAGAACATGTTGGCTGAGCCTTCATTGCATCCCACTATGACTTCTTCAGGCAGAGAGTGCATGTCCAGATCTGGAAAAGGAGGGTCAGTACAGAGCCATACTATACAAATACTCGCCTGGACAGAAGCACAACCAAGAACAACAGAGGTTGAAAATCTTGTCCCCACCCATTTCCTCATCTTGGAACCTGGTTTGGTGGCCATGAAAGCCAGAACCACCGTGAGGGTTTTAGCCAAAACAGAAGAAACAGCCACTGAGAAGATGATACCAAAGGCAGTTTGTCGTAGATTGCAGGTGAGTAACTGGGGGCGCCCAATGAATAGCAAGGAGCAGAGGAAGCAGAGCAGGAGGGAGATGAGCAGGGTGTAGGTGAGATTCCGGTTGTTGGCTTTGACAATGGGAGTGTTTTGATGTTTGATGAAGATTCCAAACACCAAGGCTGTAGTTGCAGAAAAAGCCAGAGACAAAAGAGCCAAACTGATGCCTAAAGGTGCTTCATAAGATAGGAAGTTTTCTTTCTTGCTGATGCACTGGTTTCTCTCTTGGTTAGGATACCGATCTTCTTGGCACTGGAAGCAGTCATCCATATCTTGCAGTATAAAGAAATCAGGATTACAGTTATAGCATTCTGAGTCTCACTGAGATACAAATATTTATGCTTCAGGATCAGAAAACTTTGAATTTTACTGCACTATAATTCAATATAATTTACAGCATACACAATACAGAAAAATATCTTTTTCAGGAAATTCTTAGAGTGTTAATATGTTTTCTCTTTAAGTTAAGCTATTTTTCGGTGGATACTTTCCAGTGGATAATTAAATCAGAAATAAATCTAAATAATAAATTTCAGAGAAATTTTGTTTACAAACTCATACCAAATTTTGGTGTGTTTAGAGGGATAAAGTCCCTATGCTAGTAGTAAGAACTTTCAAGCTATTTGGATTGAGAAATATTAATTAAGCTTTAATGTTTCACAGCTTATCAGTAGAAATGGTTGTAAAATAGGAAGTTTCAATTACCAATATTCACATTTCCTATCCCAGAAGGGAGGCTTAACATCAATGGAAGACTAACAGTGCTAATATAACCTACTTAACATACCTAGGAATATACTTTTGAATTGACAATTCTAGAGTTTTGGTGATTAAGTAAGTTGCTGTCCATGCAATCCATGCATTTTACAGGTGTGGAGGTAAGCAGAAACTATGTTGGTTGGCTGTTTATTATATTGTTTATGATAAAACACTTGTATCTCTAACACACTATTTTTATGGAAGACATTCTGAAATATATGGAATTACGTATTTTTAAAACAGCTAATGCCACTAGTTGGTGCCAATCATTACAGAGCCAATTACGATACACCAAACCAATGAGAGGTTGTTCTTTTGAATGAGGGTGTTTGTCAGCTTCTTCCTGCACAGCAGCAACAACAGAACATTACCCTTTCCGTGATCTCCATCTCTTCCTCTTGATATAGCAATTTCCATCACAGATGTTACAAATGTTTGTATTTGTATTGTGTTTGCATTGTAAATTTATTTCACAAAGAATAAATGGTATTGAGGAAAGAAGGAGGAAGTTGGTAGTTGGTGCTTGGCTGATTATTCTGTTACTTGCATCTTTGACTGAGAACGTGGGAATGTGATCAAGCAGACACTGTCTGGAGGAGTTTCAGAGGACAGGCAAGCTATGGATTATTAGCTCATGCTCTGCTATGAAGCAGCTTTGAAAACTAAAAAGGACTAAACCATCTCTTCGGTTCAAGGGACAGAAACACATTTCATTCATTAATATATATTTACCTGTCAAGTAAAGTTTTATCTTTAAGTCTGGTGTAAGGCATCTATTTTTTCTTAAATAGCTAACAACAAACCCTCACTTGGGCTCAAGAGACAGAAACACAGTATAGATATCAATATCAATATCATTATATATGAATGAATAATACTTGTTGTTCAACTGTCGCCAACCTGACAAGTAATGATTCATCTTTATGTATTGTGTAAGGCATCTATTCTACCACAAATAGCTAGAAAAGTTGATATACTGTACCATACAGTCCCTACAAGAATAAGAATAAGAAGATGTTATTTATACCCTGCTCATCTGGCTGGGTTTCCCCAACCACTTTGGGCGGCTTTCAACAGAAGTTTAAGAGAAATTGATGAACTATGCAAAATTGGCTAAACTGACATACAAACTGCGATATAAGGACAACTGTGACTTTAAAGAAGAATGGGACCTTTTTACAAATTACTTAAGAAGACAACAAAATGAATGGGAATCCTTGGAAGGTTTTGAATAATCATACACAAATTTATTGATTGATAACATGGTAGATAGAGGGACACGGGTAGCACTGTAGGTTAAACCATTGAGCCTAGGACTTGCCGATAAGAAGGTCGGTGGTTCGAATCCCCGCGACGGGGTGAGCTCCCGTTGCTCGGTCCCTGCTCCTGCCAACCTAGCAGTTTGAAAGCATGTCAAAGTGCAAGTAGATAAATAGGTACCGCTCTGGCTGGAAGGTAAACGATGTTTCCGTGCGCTGCGCTGATTCGCCAGAAGCGGCTTAGTCATGCTGGCCACATGACCTGGAAGCTGTACGCCGGCTCCCTCAGCCAATAAAGCGAGATGAGCACCGCAACCCCAGAGTCGGCCACGACTGGACCTAATGGTCAGGGGTCCCTTTACCTTTTTAACATGGTAGATAGATAATATAAGGATTTATACAATTTTATAATATGCAGAGAATAACATGTGTTGAGAAATCAGAGAGAAGAGCTGAGAGAAGTCTTGGTGGGGCAGGGAGGGTTTGATGGGGGTGGGGGAAAGGGGAAAAAAATAATGAATATGATATGTTTTGATACTTTGTTATGTTGAAATTGTTAATAGAAAACTTTCTTTAAAAAAATACATTAAAGCATCAGTCATTAAAAACAAGGCTTCCTTCAGATGTCTTCTAAATGTCACTTAGTTGTTTATTTCTTTGACATCTGATGGGAGGGCGTTCCACTACTGAGATCACCCTCTGCCTGGTTTCCTGTAACTTCGCTTCTCATAGTGAGGAGACCACCAGAAGACCCTCGGAGCTGGACCTCAGTGTCCAGGTTGAACAAAGGGGGTGGAGACGCTCCTTCAGCTATACTGGGCCGAGGCCGTTTAGGGCTTTAAAGGTCAGCACCAACACTTTGAATTGTGTTTGGAAACGTACCTGTCTGGTTTGAAATCTTCCCTTCTGGACATGGAGTACAATCATAGCAGCAAAATGGTTCCCCCTCTTTCCTTTGTCTGCTGCAACCTGGATGGCAGTGGTCATTACACAAGGCAAGGGGCACCACCTATCCATAAGGAGGAGGAGGAAGAAGAAGAAGAAGAAGAAGAAGAAGAAGAAGAAGAAGAAGAAGAAGAAGAAGAAGAGTAGTAGTAGTAGTAGTAGTAGTAGTTTGGATTTTATATCCCACTTTATCACTACCCAAAGGAGTCTCAAAGCGGCTAACATTCTCCTTTCCCTTCCTCCCCACAACAAACACTCTGTGAGGTGAGTGGGGCTGAGAGACCTCAAAGAAGTGTGACTAGCCCAAGGTCACCCAGCAGCAGCATGTGGAGGAGCGGAGACGCGAACCCGGTTCACCAGATTACGAGTCCGCGGCTCTTAACCACTACACCACACACACTACACCACAGAAGGTATTGCATGTATTTGATTATATTTTTGTTTGTTCTTTGCCTTTTCATCAACAGGGTGTTGCATTGACATAATGCACTCGGGGTTTTTTATTATTATTATTATTAATTAGCACCACTATCTTTACAATGGTTGTTTCAATCATCAATATTTGTGCATATTCAAATATATATATATATATATATATATATATATATATATATATGCAGGTTTTGGTGTCTTCGGGTGTCTTCCCGTGTAAGAGTCGGGGTGTCTGTGCGACGTTTCGACGAGGTCTCACTCGTCATCTTCAGGCTGGTGCTTTCGGCTTCTTGTTACTGGAACAGAGCAGAGTCTGGTGTTTGAGTTCCTATAAATACTGTTGAGGGGTGTGGTGTATAGCCTCCAACGTTCTGGGTAGAGAGGAAGTTCCTAGATTAGTGTGCCTTTTCTTCTTTTGTTCCTTAATTACTTGAGGGAAAATCAAAGAATTGCAGCATTGGAGGCGACTCTGGGGATCATGAATTCCAACCCCCCACAATGCAGGAATATACAGCTGCCCTATAAAGGGATCAAACCTGTGGCCTTGGCATTACCAGCACCATGCTCTAACCAACTGAGCCACTCAGCCAGTAAATGGTTCAGGCAAAGAAAATGTGCAAGCCAATGGACCTACTGATATATGTTTCATTTTAAAATGTGTTTATACAGATAAGAAACTGCAACTTGGTTCCTTTTAAAAAAATGAATCACAGAATAAAAATTAAAGTTTCCTACGAAGCACAACATTGCATTGTATGCTTTCTGTGCTTGTCGCATGTGGATGTTCTCATTCCAAAACATTTATTGAATGATTGAGTTTTAGCTCTCATTCCATGTTAAGAAAAATGACATCTCAAACATGGCAACAGCAGAAATACAGTGGGTAGGCAGAGTTGTATGGGAACCAAGGGAATGATATTAATTTAGAATTCCCTGACTCCTAAAAAGTTCTTCCACAGAATTCCTACAAAGGCTCTAACCCTTTGCTGCTAGGCACACCACACCAACTACCTTCCACTGGTCAACAGAGCTTGGTTCAACTAGAGAATCTAGGTATTTCGACCAGTGAATGAGGGCAGAGTTTTAAACCCTGGAAACCAAGATCACTACAGTGACATGTAAACAACCCATCCCTAACATACAAGGAATCAATGCAGCTAAAAGGAACTCATTCAGCAGGCTGTACATGATTATGAAACAAATCTGGTGAATGTCTACCTATAGACCTCAGAAGCTGCTGTTGGGTCCTACCTGGTTAAAACTCTGGTGCCATGTGATGATCTTTTCATCAATGGAGAAATCACTGCCCAGTGGAGCTTGAGGATCCATTTCCCCAACTTTCACTCTTAAGAAGGACTTATTTGGGAAAGTCACCCAGTTGATAATATCAAATCCACCTTCTAGCTCACATTTCTCATTAAAAAAGACGGCATCCCCAGCACTGTTGTTAAACAAGATATTCTTCAGGAAAGGTTGAAGCTACAGAGGTTGAAAGAGAATGGTAAATTAGGTAAAAATAGAGAATACACTACAAAGCTTCTGTTTTCTCATGCTGGGATCAATTCAGACAATTTGTTGAAGTTTCCCTTGAGTTTTAAGGGGAGACATACCTGCCCAGATTCCATTTTAGAAACTAATTTTGTATTTCATAATTAAGAAGCATTTTTTACCTAGAGGTAGTAGCTGCCTTCATTCAATGTAAGTAAACCTTTTTAGTTTTTCAAATTTGCCTGGTTTATTCTTAGCAACAGGTAGAAACTGAGGAAAGATCAGCAGGACACAAATAAACATAGATAAAATGTGTAATTTCCTAATTGTGCGTTTTTTAGCACTTTTGAACTTAATTGTGGTATTTTCTATCAGATCTCATTGAAATTTGAACCATGTATTGATAGCATCAGAAATATATAAAAATTAACATAGTTTTTGAAAAGATGACTTTTTATTAGCAATAAAACCCTTTTTAGTTTCACAAATATGTGCAGTTTATTCTTAGCAACATATAGAAACAGGGGAAAGATCAGCAGTTCATGAATAAACAGGCATTGAATGTATAATTTCCTAATTTCCAGTTTCCAGTAAATGGCAAAAGTGTATAATTGGTTTTACTCTGGTAAAAAAGGGGCTTCTCAGTCTGTATGGCCTCATATTTCCCCACACATGTTGTAGAGGAGTTTTTAATTTTAATTTACAAATTTAATCCTCGATACATATCCATCCAAACTAAGTTCAACATTTCCATTCAACTCTTTTCAGCACCTGCTAAAAACATTCAAGCATTGCAGTATTGGCAGGACAGTTGACTTAAATATGCCAGTATGCTTCCATAGAATTTAATATAACAAATACTCTTGAACTGTTCATTGAATTTCACCAAACCAATGGAAGTGTGTGTTCTTTGACAAACCATATTAGACATTACCTGGAAATGTGGCTTTTGAGGTCTCAGATAGTTACCAAGCACTCTCTCTCTATGTTTGGTTCTGGGTGCCAACATGGCATGCAAAGCATGTGCCACAGCATAGATGGCATTGTAGATGCTGTAGCTTTGACTGGTCATTTGCATTTCAAAAAAAGCCCCAGGAAGGCTCTCCAGCTTCTCCTCACCATTGCAGGATTCCTCCTCCGTCTCCACATCTAGAAACTGGCAACCAAATGCCTGTTGCCAGAAGGAGCTGATAAAGCCATCGGCCTCAGAGTGGGGATTTAGGTTCAGGAGGAAACGGTGGAACCCCTTCACCTCACTGGAATGAATGGCAAAGGATAAGGCACCATGGAAGTTTAGTACATCCAGATCTTTGTGGTATGGTTCCGATGAGAAATCCCAGTCAGCGGTCATAACCCACACTTTGTTTATGGGACTCATACTCATCATTCTACCTATCAGTAGCAGCCATTGCAAACCTGTCTTCGTGTTTTTCTCTGCATTGACAACAAATACATTGACGTTTGTTTTGCTTAGGGACTCGACCATATTCTGACATTTCTCTATCAACCCATTATCACCAAAACCACTGTGATTTACCACTCTCTCAGTGACAGCTACACATATGCCATTCCGGGAAAGCTGCTGTGTCAACTTTTTCACAAACGTTTCTCCTTTATCGTCAGCTGTGACAAATATCCCAACCCACTTCCACTGGAAATAGAGAAGAAGCTGAACAATGCCAGTGTATTGATGTTCTTCACTGGGGGCCATTTGGTACAAGGAAGAAATATGGTCTTTTTCACTCACCGCTGGAGTAAATGAAGAATAGGTGATCTAGCAAAGAACAGAGGGTTTTTAAATCACCAGGTAGGATATCTGTGTGTCTTTAGGTTTTTTATTCAAGCTGAGTTCAATAACTTTCTGAATTTAAGGATTATTTTTTGAATTTGCTTTTCCACATCCCTGCTCATTTTCCTACTTTTGCCCTGTCTTATAGGCAGTAGTGGCTGGTGGAGTGGGTCAGGGGAACTTATTTGGCATCTTGGGACAAGAGGTAGGGCAAAAAGGAAGGGAGGGAGGTTTGAACAGTGCAAATGCATTGTGGTGAGTGCTGGATTGGATACATTAGGTGCATTTTCATCACACCACTGAGCTGCTCATCCCGGCGCCACACACAGGAAAACCGGGCGGCAGCACTGCCATTGAACCGCGAGCTTTACTTTTGGGGGCAGCAGAGGATTTTAGGAGGGGGATTGGGGCCTGAAGGGGTGCGCAAAACAGGCTGCAGCCTTGGCAAGCTTTCACAGCTCCACTCACTTGAAATTTCAGCGTTCATGACATAGGAAAACGGCCAGGTAAACAGATATGTTCGTGAAGGAGGGTCAAGATATTAACGGATATGCATCATAATCAGCTGGCAATTACTGACATGATTTTCTACAGATAACTAATTCATTACTGCAAATGGTTGAATTCTTTGTCACAGCATTTTCCTTGAGGCAGAGGCAGTGTTTAGCATAATCAGCTGGTGATTACTGACATGATTTCCTACAGATAACTATGTTATTAAAAAAAAAGCAAGACTTATTTGTTTTAGCCCGCCAAAAACATTCTCCTTTCCTTTCCCCCCTCCCAATGCCCTGGGAATGTACACTAAGGCTAAATCATATACAACAGTTGTAGAGTCTTCATTCCAGCCACACTCTTCCTACCTGTAGAATCTTATAAAGCTCCAAGATGGAGGCCATGTGGCTTGAAGTTTCAGAGTCAAGGCCCCCAATGGCAGCTACCAGGTTCTTCTCAACACCACACTTGTAGTTGGGTATGGTTTTCTTATGATGAGAGATGAGGTTCAAAGTACTCTGATAAGTCATCTTTGCGTGACAGTAGCTGTCATAGATCTGGAACCCCAAAGTGATGTTGGATAAAATGTTGGGGTTCTTGTTGACCTCATTCACAGCAAAGACTAATGCAAGGACATGCTGGTAGTTCTTTGGCAGTATGCTGAAACAAGAGAGGGATTATGCATCTGGTGGGTATTCCTGCTTCTGCTGGACAGACCTCATGTTTTGAAAGTGCATAAACACACAAAGGCATTATCCCACAAGATTTAAATTTGAGGACATGCAATGAAACTGAATGTTGAAAGATCCAGGGGAGACAAAAGAAATTAAACACTTAGGTGAACTATGAAATTTATTCCCACAAGAGTTAGTGATGGCCAACTACTTATATGGCTTTAAATGAAGATTTGACATTTCTAATGAGGGATAGAGCTATTAAGCACAGTGGCTATGTTCTCTTCCCGCCATTGGAGGCACCATGCCTTTGAAGCACAGTTTCGGGGAATAGGAGCTTAGAAGACTGCTGTAATGCTCAGGACTTGCTTGTGGGTTTCTCATGGCATCCGGTGAACTACTGTGAGATCAGAGTGTAGGGCTATATAGGCCTTTGGCCAGACCCAGCAGGGCCTTTCTTACATTTGCTGGTTCTTATGACCTCTTTGTGGAGAACAGGATGAAATGTATGACACAACTGCTGAAGGGCAGAGTAGGAAGAAAGGGCAGAAGAGAAAAATATGGCTGCAGTTGAAATATGAATTTCAAAGGATGTCAGTGTTTTGGTTTTAAAAAACATTTCAGGAAATCTGAATTAGTTAAGTGTGCCTTTCAATGTAAATTGAGCTAATGTTCTCCCCTATTCCTACTTATGGACAGTCCAGGCGATGGTCCCATTTCATTGACTCTAGCTCAATCTACTGATGGTCTGCCTGTCCCCTCTACTACAAATCCAACTACCCACCTGCCACCACTGAGGAGACTGCTTTTTGATCATACTAGCATGTTTATTATCTAATTTTTATTATGCATGTAAATAACCAGAAGCTTTTATCCCCAAAAGAAGAAAAATCATGTTCTTACACTAATTCATCAGCAGGTGTTTCCTTTGGCTTTTCATTGAAGTCTATTGAAGTGAAGACAGGTGAGAAGAACTGTGAAGTGATTCCACCAATAACAAAGTGCCCCGGCTGATAATACTGGTGTTGGATGTAGAAGAGGTCAATGACACAATGTGAAGCAGAACGTATCAAAAATAGAGGGAACAGCATGAGTAGGGTCCAGAAAGGTAAACGTGACATCTTGAGATGTGGAGGTTCTCCTCTTAAAAATAAAGCACCTGTTTCAGTCTAAAATACTTATCATCACCCAGTGTCATCACCTTCTGTCCTGTTGCCCTCCATGAGCTCTAATTGATGTTTATAAATAAATGGAAGAATAGCTGTCATTGGCACTGGGGCGGTTTTTTATAAGCATTCTGCTGTTTCTCTCTGGCATATGGGCTTCAAAATACCATATGGATACTTGAGAAAGAATGACTTGCTGTGTGTTAAGATAATAACATGGTATACAGCCCTGGGGGGTTGCTAGGTCTGTGGCACCATGTGCAGCAGAAGCATTGAACAAAATATGATTAGCCGCCTTGCAATTATATTATCTGTTTCCTTGCAGATCAGGCAGAGCACCTGGTTTCAGCAAGATCTGAATGGGTGTGAAAATAATAGTGGATCAGGCAGGCCATGGGAGAAAATGGAAAGGCTGGTGTTCCATTATGCTCCAGAGAAGGGAATGTTCCAAAGTATAGAAAATGCCTTGCATGAAACAGTGGTCAGGTCCAGCATCTTGACTAACAAAGGAAGGAAGTAATAGTTCACTGAGAACTTGTTCACCAATGTTCACATGTGGTTTCGTGGTTTTTTGCAAGTATGATGTCCATTCACACTGAGCACTTCCTTGCTTACTTTCAGGCTGCCAGAAAAGCCCCTCTTTGTGTTGTCTGATACTGTAAACAGACCCAGGCACACTGATTGCTCAATAATCAAGGAGTCAGCACATGGCACATCTATCAGATAACCATGTCAGTTGCAGAAGCTAAAGTTCTGTCCTCTCTCCCCCTTATTTATACCTCTGTCCTTGAATTTTTTTAACTGTGACTCAGCTTTCTTAATCTTTCTAGCCTTTTCCCATCCCTTCTTTCCTGCGCTGGGAGTGGAGCAGGGGAAGGAGCTGAATCAGGACTGTATTGCAGAGCAGGAGACATAGCCCTCACACCTTCTCTATCAGCATCTGTGGCTACCTCAAGTGTCTCCCCTTCACCCCCACTCTCCGCTGGTGATTCCTCCCAGTCCCACCAGTCTGAACCTGGTTCAAAGTCCCCTTCACCCTCAGGTGCCGCCTGGCTGCCACCACTCTTCCTCATCCAGGCAGACCATGACACTCGCTGTGTGCAGTCTCAGGACTTACCTCAAAGGATGCACGGGTTCAGAACAAGGCCTCTTTCTTGCCTACATGAGGGATTAAGTTTTCAGATCAAAGTGATATGTGGGGGCAGCAGGTATAAAGGAGATAATTATTAAAACACCCAAGGAAAACCCAGATCAGAGCTGCAAATCTTAAATAAAACGATAATGTGATACAGGGGAGAATGGGCAGTCCCAGAGCACCTCAGAGTAAATTGTGTGGCATGATAGAGGCAATGCAACATCCACTCTTTAAGAAAACCTTTTTGGACCCAGAAGCCATGACCCAGAAGCTACGAGCCATAAACTATGACCCAGTGACAGGAGTACCGGGGGGGGGGGTTGGGGGCTTCCCCTGAAAATTTTCAAGGAAGGGGCAGGGCTCCCTCAACATTTCATGGCAGCCATTGTGGCGCATGCCAAAGGGAATGCTTGCGTCACCCCACTTTGCCATCACAATTGAGGGGGCGCGGGCCACATGATGTCAGCATGCTGTGACCCGTGCCAAAGCCATGGGGCATCTGCATGACATGCCAACACACCCCACATTGTGTGCAAGTGACATCAGAAAACCCCACAGCATGTGTGCATGGCCTGCTGACATCACACTGCCCAGGCAACCCCGATCACATGGGCAAGGCAGCGTTGATGCCCAGTGACAAGATACTTGAGATGGTGGTGGGTGTCCAGCTCCAGGTATGCTCAGAGGAGACTGGATGTCTGGATTAATTTCAGTTTGGTTTCAGGCCTGGTCACAGCAACTGTACTGACTTGCTTGCCCTGGCTGATGATATTTTCAGGAGAGAGAAGGAAGGAGTGCAACCCACCACATTGTTCTTGGTTGTCTGTTTGTTCTGCAAATGTGCTCAGGCTAGTCTTTAAAACCCTAAACAACTAAGAGTGCATCTCCTTCTCTACAGACTCTCTTCAATTTTATCATCTCCTAAGAATCACCTTCTTGGTAGTTTCACTGCCCTCAGACATATCAGAGTAGGTTGGTCTGGCAAAAAGCATTCTCAGTGGGGGCAGTGTGGCACCATAGCTACACAGCTTGACCTTTGACATTTGAGATATGTCTTTTCCCTTGCTATTTTGGGATTGCTATCAACCTAGATTAGTCCAGGATCCCTCCATCCACAAGAAAAGAACACACATTTGAGAACCATAACCCTGATCAGGTTGACCTCCTTATACATGCCCAGGGGAATAAAGAAGGAAGGTGTGAGTACATCTCCCATTGTTGGAATTGCTTTCTCCTGCTTCCATATATATTCAAATGGACACACAGCAGAGTAATGCAGAAGCAATGGGTAGTAAGTGTTTATTTTCAGAACTGAAGCATCTGTTTTATTATTAATATCTGCTTAAGCCTTGATAATCCATTGCCATGCACTGCAGCTTCCTTGGGCAGTTCCGCCTGTTCCAAAGAATAAACATCTGCTACTAAAATGAAATCAAATTATTTTATTTTTTAAATCACCTTTAAAGGGGAAACTATATCCAGAGATCAAAATTGTGTCTACACTATACAGGAAAAAAAATATTCCATCTCCATTGATTCTGGAATAAAATATGATGTACATGCAGCCTAACGCATCATTCTTTAGACAAAAGTGTAGAATATTCTGAGGAACACAAGAACATTTATAAATCTGCCATCTCTAACAGAAGCAAAACATCATACTTTCAGGCTATAATGAGACACATTGGAAACATTTGGTATTCCTACATAAATGGAAGCAATGCCTGTTCCAGTCAACTGTGCTTACTTTGGAATTGGGTTTCGCCTGATACATTGCTACTTGTTTCTCTTTTTTAGCTGCTCTTTTGAGTTGAGTTCAGGCTTGAAGACAATGATATAACATTTTGGGAAGAAGATGCAACCCAAGATTCCAGCACTGGAGGCCAAGATGGAGAAGATCTCCACAGCCACTATGTACTTCCCTTTGGTGCTTAAATAGGATGGAACAAAAGAAAGCCACACACTGCAAAACACCAACATGCTGAAAGTGATAAATTTGGCTTCATTAAAAGTGTCTGGCAGCTTCCGAGCAAAGAAAGCCACAACGAAGCTGACAAGAGCCAGCAATCCCATGTAACCAAGAACATAGTAGAACATGTTGGCTGATCCTTCATTGCATTCCACTATGACTTCTTCAGGCAGAGAGTGCATGTCCAGATCTGGGAAAGGAGGGTCAGTACAGAGCCATACTATACAAATACTTGCCTGGACAGAAGCACAACCAAGAACAACAGAGGTTGAAAATCTTGTCCCCACCCATTTCCTCATCTTGGATCCTGGTTTGGTGGCCATGAAAGCCAGAACCACCGTGAGGGTTTTAGCCAAAACAGAAGAAACAGCCACTGAGAAGATGATACCAAAGGCAATTTGTCGTAGATTGCAGGTGAGTAACTGGGGGCGCCCAATGAATAGCAAGGAGCAGAGGAAGCAGAGCAGGAGGGAGATGAGCAGGGTGTAGGTGAGATTCCGGTTGTTGGCTTTGACAATGGGAGTGCTTTGATGTTTGATGAAGATTCCAAACACCAAGGCTGTAGTTGCAGAAAAAGCCAGAGCCAAAAGAGCCAAACTGATGCCTAAAGGTGCTTCATAAGATAGGAAGTTTTCTTTCTTGCTGATGCACTGGTTTCTCTCTTGGTTAGGATACCGATCTTCTTGGCACTGGAAGCAGTCATCCATATCTTGCAGTATAAAGAAATCAGGATTACAGTTATAGCATTCTGAGTCTCACTGAGATACAAATATTTATGCTTCAGGATCAGGAAACTTTGAATTTTACTGCACTATAATTCAATATAATTTACAGCATACACAATACAGAAAAATATCTTTTTCAGGAAATTCTTAGAGTGTTAATATGTTTTCTCTTTAAGTTAAGCTATTTTTTGGTGGATACTTTCCAGTGGATAATTAAATCAGAAATAAATCTGAATAATAAATTTCAGAGAAATTTTGTTTACAAACTCATACCAAATTTTGGTGCTTTTAGAGGGATAAAGTCCCTATGCTAGCACTAAGAACTTTCAAGCTATTTGGATTGAGAAATATTAATTACGCTTTAATGTTTCACAGCTTACCAGTAGAAATGGTTGTAAAATAGGAAGTTTCATTTACCAATTTTCACAGCATTTCCTATCCCAGAAGGGAAGCCTAATATCAACTGAAGGTGCTAATATAACCTAGTCAACACACCTAGGAATATGGTCAAAAAAACACTCTTGATTTGTCAATTATTGAATTTTGGTGATCAAGTAAGTTGCTGTCCATGCAATCCATGCATTTTACAGGTGTGGAGGTAAGCAGAAACTATGTTGGTTGGCTGTTTATTATATTGTTTATGATAAAACACTTGTATCTCTAACACACTATTTTTATGGAAGACATTCTGAAATATATGGAATTACCTATTTTTAAAACAGCTAATGCCACTAGTTGCTGCCAATGATTACAGAGCCAATTAAGATGCACCATATGAGAGGTTGTTGTTCTTGTTGTTAATTAGAGTGTTCGTCAGCTTCTTCCTGGACAGCAGCAACAACAGAACATTACCCTTTCCATGATCTGCATCTCTTCCTCTTGATATAGCAATTTCCATCACAGATGTTACAAATGTTAGTATTTGTATTGTATTTGCATTGTAAATATATTTAACAACCGTGCACTGCTCTGGTTCGCCAGAAGCGGCTAAGTCATGCTGGCCACATGACCCGGAAGCTGTACTCTGGCTCCCTTGGCCAATAAAGCGAGATGAGGACCGCAACCCCAGAGTCGGCCATGACTGGACCTAATGGTCAGGGGTCCCTTTACCTTTTTAACATGGTAGATAGATAATATAAAGATTAATACAATTTTATAGTATGCAGAGAATAGCATGTGTTGAGAAATCAGAGAGAGGAGCTGAGAGAAGTCTTGGTGGGGCAGGGAGGGTTTGATGGGGGTGGGGGAAAGGGAAAAAAATAATGAATATGATATGTTTTGATACTTTGTTATGTTGAAATTGTTAATAGAAAACTTTCTTTAAAAAAATACATTAAAGCATCAGTCATTAAAAACAGGGCTTCCTTCAGATGTCTTCTAAATGTCACATAGTTGTTTATTTCTTTGACATCTGATGGGAGGGCGTTCCACTACTGAGATCACCCTCTGCCTGGTTTCCTGTAACTTCGCTTCTCATAGTGAGGAGACCACCAGAAGACCCTCGGAGCTGGACCTCAGTGTCCGGGTAGAACGATGGGGGTGGAGACGCTCCTTCAGCTATACTGGGCCGAGGCCGTTTAGGGCTTTAAAGGTCAGCACCAACACTTTGAATTGTGCTTGGAAATGTACCTGTCTGGTTTGAAATCTTCCCTTCTGGACATGGAGTACAATCATAGCAGCAAAATGGTTCCCCCTCTTTCCTTTGTCTGCTGCAACCTGGATGGCAATGGTCATTACACAAGGCAAGGGGCACCACCTATCCATAAACAGAAGGTATTGCATGTATTTGATTATATTTTTGTTTTGTTTTTTAAAAAAAATATTTATTAGAGTTTCCAGTTTTTTACAAACAAAAAGCAAACATAAAAACATTAAAAACACATAGATTTCACAACTTATTTTCTCATAACATATTTCCCCGACCTCCTCATACCTCCCCTTCTTGTATATCCAGTTCAAATTATTTATACAGCAAATCCTTATCTCAAAGCATTACAGCTTAAAAAGAAAAGAAAACACCTTACTTTTTCTCCAACATCTTAGATTATTATAACTTTAAATTCTTACTTACAAAAAGAAAACCATTTTATCATATTCCTTTTACCATTACAGCTAGAAACCACTTAATTTCAATCCAACATCATTCAACATTCCTTAATTTTACAGTATTTTTGTAGATAGTCCTTAAATTTTTTCCAGTCTTCTTCTGCCGACTCTTCTCCCTGGTCACGGATTCTGCCAGTCATTTCTGCCAGTCCCATACAGTCAATCAGCTTAATCTGCCATTCTTCTATTTGATTATATTTTTGTTTGTTCTTTGCCTTTTCATCAACAGGGTATTCCACTGAAATAATGCACTCGGAGGGTTTTTATTATTATTATTAATTAGCACCACTATCTTTACAATGGTTGATTCAATCATCAATATTTGTGCATATTCAAACCAATAAATATATATATATATATAATCAAAGAATTGCAGCGTTGGAGGCGACTCTGGGGATCATGAATTCCAACCCCCCACAATGCAGGAATATACAGCTGTCCTATAAAGGGATCAAACCTGTGACCTTGGCATTACCAGCACCATGCTTTAACCAACTGAGCCACTCAGCCAGTAAATGGTTCAGGCAAATAAAATGTGCAAGCCAATGGACCTACTGATATATGTTTCATTTTAAAATGTGTTTATACAGATAAGAAACTGCAACTTGGTTCCTTTAAAAAAAATGAATCACAGAATAAAAATTAAAGTTTCCTACGAAGCACAACATTGCATTGCATGTTTTCTGTGCTTGTCGCATGTGGATGTTCTCATTCCAAAACAT
The DNA here is from genome assembly GCF_965113315.1 of Podarcis vaucheri. Lineage (NCBI taxonomy): Eukaryota > Metazoa > Chordata > Lepidosauria > Squamata > Lacertidae > Podarcis > Podarcis vaucheri. Next base: position 12,243,697 of record NC_138751.1, read on the forward strand.
TTATTGAATGATTGAGTTCTAGCTCTCATTCCACGTTAAGAAAAATGACATCTCAAACATGGCAACAGCAGAAATACAGTGGGTAGGCAGAGGTGTATGGGAACCAAGGGAATGATATTAATTTACAATTCCCTGACTCCTAAAAAGTTCTTCCACAGAATTCCTACAAAGGCTCTAACCCTTTGCCGCTAGGCACACCACACCAACTACCTTCCACTGGTCAACAAAGCTTGGTTCAGCTAGATAGTCTAGGTATTTCAACCAGTGAATGAGTGCAGAGTTGCAGGGTTTTAAACCCTGGAAACCAAGATCTCTACAGTGACATGTAAACAACCCATCCCTAACCATACAAAGAATCAATGCAGCTAAAAGTAACTCATTCAGCAGGCTGTACATAATTATGAAACAAATCTGGTCAATTGGGTCCCACCTGGTTAAAACTCTGGTGCCATGTGATGATCTTCTCATCAATAGAGAAATCACTGCCCAGTGGAGCTTGAGGATCCAACTTCCCAACTTTCACTCTTAAGAAGGACTTATTTGGGAAAGTCACCCAATTGATAATATCAAATCCACCTTCTAGCTCACATTTCTCATTAAAAAAGACAGTGTCCCCCGCACTGTTGTTAAACAATATATTCCTCAGGAAAGGTTGAAGCTACAGAGGAAGAAAGAGAACGGTAAATTGGGTAAAAATAGAGAAGCACTACAAAGCTTCTGTTTTCTCATGCTGGGATCAATTCATACTATTTGTTGAAGCTCCCCTTGAGTTTTAAGGGGAGACATACCTGCCCAGATTCCATTTTAGAAACTAATTTTGTATTTCATAATTAAGAAGCATTTTTTACCTAGAGGTAGTAGCTGCCTTCATTCAATGTAAGTAAAAAATTTTACTTTTACAAATTTGCCTGGTTTATTCTGAGAAACAGGTTGAAACTGAGGAAAGACCAGCAGAACACAAATAAACAGAGATAAAATATGTAACTTGATAATTCCTAGCTTCACAGCCTCCTTGCCATATTTTTTCTCCCACACATGTTGGATAGGAGGTTTAAATTTTAATTTACAGATTTAATCCTCAATCCATATCCATCCACCTAAGTTCAACATTTCCATTCAACTCTTTTTAGCTCTTTTCAACTGCTAAAAACATTCAAGCATTGCAGTATTGGCAAGCCATTTGACTTAAATTTGCCAGCATGCTTACATAGAATTTAATACAACAAAAGCTTTTGATCTGCTTATTGAATTTCACCAAACCAATGCAAGTGTGCATTCCTTGACAAACTATGTTAGACATTACCTGGAAATATTGATTTTGAGGTCTCAGATAGTTACCAAGCACCATCTTTCCCTGTTTGGTTCTGGGTGCAAACATGGCATGCAAAGCATGTGCCACAGCATAGACGGCATTGTAGATGCTGTAGCTTTGGCTGGTCATTTGCATTTCAAAAAAAGCCCCAGGAAGGCTCTCCAGCTTCTCCTCACCAGTGCAGGATTCCTCCTCCATCTCCACATCTAGAAATTGGCAACCAAATGCCTGTTGCCAGAAGAACCTGATAAAGCCATCAGCCTCAGAGTGGGGATTTAGGTTCAGGAGGAAATGGTGGAACCCCTTAACCTCACTGGAATGAATGGCAAAGGATAAGGCACCATGGAAGTTTAGTACATCCAGATCTTTGTGGTATGGTTCCCATGAGAAATCCCAGTCGGCGGTCATAACCCACACTTTGTTTATGGGACTCATACTCATCATTCTACCTATCAGTAGCAGCCATTGCAAACCTGTCATGGTGTTTTTGTCTGCGTTGACAACAAATACATTGACGTTTGTTTTGCTTAGGGACTCGGCCGTATTCTGACTTTTCTCTATCAACCCAGTATTATCAAAACCCCTGTGGGTTACGATTCTTTCAGTGACAGCTATACAGATGCCATTCTGGGAAAGCTGGCGTGTCAACTTTTTCACAAACGTTTCTCCTTTATCATCAGCTGTGACAAATATCCCAACCCACTTCCACTGGAAATAGAGAAGAAGCTGAACAATGCCAGTGTATTGATGTTCTTCACTGGGGGCCATTTGGTACAAGGAAGAAATATGGTCTTTTTCACTCACTGCTGGAGTAAATGAAGAATAGGTGATCTAGCAAAGAACAGAGGGTTTTTAAATCACCAGGTAGGATATCTGTGTGTCCTTAGGTTTCTTATTCTTGCTGAATTCAATAACTTTCTGAATTTAAGGATTACTTTTTGAATTTGCTTTTGCGCATCCCTGCTCCTCATTTTCCTACTTTTACCATGTTTTATAGGCAGTAGTGGCTGGTGGAGTGGGTCAGGGGAACTTATTTGGCCTCTTGGGACAAGAGTCTTTCTGATTTACAGGGAGGGCAAAAAGGAAGGGAGAGAGGTTTGAACAGTGCAAATGCATTGTGGTGAGTGCTGGATTGTATACATTAGGTGCATTTTCATCACACCAACCTAACTCTTCACCCCTACACCTTTCCCTCTGATTACGCCACACCAAAAATGGTGTTGGGAGACCGAGGCGTAGGAAGAAATTTCCCGGTGTGGAAAATTTCTTGTCACCCCGCCCCACATTGATTTTTTTTTGGCCTGCAAAAATGGTTTTATGTTATTTCATATTTTCTTACAAAGGAAAAGGGCCAGGTAAACAGATATTTTTGTGGAGGAGGGTCAAGATATTAATTGATATGCATCATGATCAGCTGGCAGTTACTGACATGATTTTCTACAGATAACTAATTCATTACTGCAAATGGTTGAATTCTTTGTCACATCATTTTCCTTGAGGCAGGGGCAGTGTTTAGCACAATCAGCTGGTGATTACTGACATGATTTTCTACAGATAACTATGTTATTTTAAAAAAGCAAGACTTTTTTTTTTTAGCCTGCCAAAAACATTCTCCTGTCCTTCTCCCCCTCCCAATGACCTGGGAATATTCACTACGGCTAAATCATATACAGGAGTTGTGGAGTCTTCATTCCAGCCACACTCTTCCTACCTGTAGAATCTTATAAAGCTCCAAGATGGAGGCCATGTGGCTTGAAGTTTCAGAGTCAAGGCCCCCAATGGCAGCTACCAGGTTCTTCTCAACACCACACTTGTAGTTGGGAATGGTTTTCCTATGATGAGATATGAGGTTCAAAGTATTCCGAAAAGTCATCTTTGCTTCACAGTAGCTGTCATAGATCTGGAATCCCAAAGTGATGTTGGATAAAATGTTGGGGTTCTCATTGACCTCATTCACAGCAAAGACTAAGGAAAGGACATGCTGGTAGTTCTTTGGCACTGTGCTGAAACAAGAGAGGGATTACGCATGTGGTGGGTCTTCCTGCTTCTGCTGGACAGACCTTATGTTTTGAAAGTGAATAAACACACAAAGGCATTATCCCACAAGATTCAAATTTGAGGACATGCAATGAAACTGAATTTTGAAAGATCCAAGGGAGACAAAAGAAAGTAAACACTTAGGTAAACTATGAATTTATTCCCACAAGAGTTAGTGATGACCAACAACTTATGTGGCTTTAAATGAAGATTTGACTTTTGTAATGAGGGATATAGCTATTAAGCACAGTGGCTATGTTCTCTCCCCGCCATTGGAGGCACCATGCCTTTGAATCCCAGTTTCTGGGAATAGGAGCTGAGAAGACTGCTGTAATGCTTAGGACTTGCTTGTGGGTTTCTCATGGCCATCTGGTTGGCCACTGTAAGATTACAGTTTAGGGCTATATGGGCCCTTGGCTGAGGTTAGCAGGGCCTTTCTTACATTTGCTAGTTCTAATGAAGTATGAAATGTATGACACAACTGCTGAAGAGCAGAGTAGGAAAAAAGAAGGGGAAAATATGGCTGCAGATGAAATATGAATTTCAAAGGATGTCAGTGTTTTGGTATAAAAAATATTTCAGGAAATCTGAATTAGTTAGGTGTGCCTTTCAATGTAAATTGAGCTAGTGTTCTCCCCTATTCCTACTTACGGACAGTCCAGGTGATGGTCCCATTTCATTGACTCTAGCTCAGTCTACTGATGGTCTACCTGTCCTCTCTACTACAAATCCTACTAGCCACCTGCCAGCACTGATGAGACTTCTTTTTGACCATACTATCTCGTTTATTATCAAATTTTTATTATGTACGTACATAACCAGAAGCTTTTATCCCCAAAGGAATAAAAATCATGTTCTTACACTAATTCATCAGCAGGTGTTTCCTTTGGCTTTTCCTTGAAGTCTATTGAAGTGAAGATTGGTAAGAAGAACTGTGAAGTGATTCCACCAGTAAAAAAGTCCCCCGGCTGATAATACTGGTGTTGGACGTGGAAGAGGTCAATCACACAATGCAAAGCAGAACGTATAAAAAATAGAGGGAACAGCATGAGTAGGGTCCAGAAGGGTAAACTTAACATCTTGAGATGTGGTTTTTCTCCTTTTAAAAATAAAGTACCTGTTTCAGTCTAAAATACTTATCATCACCCAATGTCATCACCTTCTGTCCTGTTGCCCTCCAGCAGCTTTAATCTATGTTTATAAATAAATGGAAGAATAGCTGTCATTGGCACTGGGGTGGTTTTTTATAAGCATTCTGCTGTTTCTCTCTGGCATATGGGCTTCAAAATACCATATGGATACTGCCTGAGAAAGAATGAATTGCTTTGTTTTAAGATAATAACATGGTACATAGCCCCAGCGGAGTTGCTTGGTCTGTGGCACCATGTGCAGCAGAAGCATTGAACAAAATATGTTTTCCCCCTTGAAAATATCTTATCTGTTTCATTGCAGATTGGGCAGAGCACCTGTTTTCAGTAAGATCTGAATGGGTGTGAAAATAATAGTGGATTAGCCAGGCCATGGGGGAAAATGGAAAGGCTGGTGTTCCATTATGCTTCAGAGAAGGGAATGTCCCAAAGTATAGAAAATGCCTTGCATGAAAAAGTGGTCAGGTCCAGTATCTTGACTAACAAAGGAAGGAAGAAATAGTTCACTGAGAACTTGGCCAATGTTAACATGTGGTTTCATGGTTTTTTGCAAGTATGATGTCCATTCACACTGAGCACTTCCTTGCTTACTTTCAGGTTGCCAGAAAAGGCCCTCTGTCTGTTTTCTGATACTGTAAACAGAACCAGGCACACTGATTGCTCAATAATCAAGGAGTCAGCACATGGCACATCTGCCATATAACCTTGTCAGTTGCAGAAGCCAAAGTTCTGTCCTCTCTCCCCCTTATTTATACCTCTGTCCTTGCATTTTTTTTCACTGTGACTCAGCTTTCTTAATTGTTCTAGCCTTTTCCCGTCCCTCCTTTCCTGCGCTGGGAGTGGAGAAGGGGAAGGAGCTGAATCAGGACTGTATTACAGAGCAGGAGACACAACCCCTGCTCCTTCTCTCTCAGCACCTGCTACTACCTCAAGCCTCTCCCCTTCACCCTCACTCTCTGCTGGTTCCAGTTACAGATAGGTAGCTGTGTTGGTCTGCCATAGTCAAAATAAAAAAATTCCTTCCAGTAGCACCTTAAACTTAGTTGGTCTTTAAGGTGCTACTGGAAGGAATTTTTTTATTTTGTCTCTGCTGGTTATTCTTCTTTGTCCCATCAGTCTGACCTGGTTCAAAGTCCCCTTCGCCCTCAGGTGCCTCCTGGCTGCCACCACTCTTCCTCATCCAGCCAGTCCCTGACGCTCACTGTGTGCACTATTAGGACTTACATCAGAGGATGCCTGGGTTCAGGATAAGGCCTATTTCTTGCCTACATGGGGGATTAAGTTTTCAGATCAAAGTGATCTGTGGGGGCGGCAGGTATAAAGGGGATATTTATTAAAACACCGGAGGAAAACCCAGGTCAGGACTGCGTATATTAAATAAAATGAAAATGTGGTGCAGGGGAGTGTGGGCAGTCCCAGAGCACCTCAGAGTAAAGTGTGTGGCATGATAGAGGCAATGGCACATTCACTCTTTAAGAGAACCTTTTTGGAACCAGAAGCTACGAGCCATAAACTATGACCCAGTGACAGGGGTGCTAGGGAACGCAGTGGATGTAGCCTACCTTGATTTCAGCAAGGCATTTGACAAGGTGCCCCATGATATTCTTGTAAAGAAGCTGGTAAAATGCGGTCTTGACCCTGCTACCACACAGTGGATTTGTAACTGGCTGACTGACCGAACCCAAAGGGTGCTCATCAATGGTTCCTCTTCATCCTGGAGAAGAGTGACTAGTGGGGTGCCACCGGGTTCTGTCTTGGGCCCAGTCTTATTCAACATCTTTATCAACGACTTGGATGATGGACTCAAGGGCATCCTGATCAAATTTGCAGATGACACCAAACTGAGAGGGGTGGCTAACACCCCAGAGGACAGGATCACACTTCAAAATGACCTTGACAAATTAGAGAACTGGGCCAAAACAAACAAGATGAATTTTAACAGGGAGAAATGTAAAGTATTGCACTTGGGCAAAAAAAATGAGAGGCACAAATACAAGATGGGGGACACCTGGCTTGAGAGCAGTACATGTGAAAAGGATCTAGGAGTCTTGGTTGACCACAAACTTGACATGAGCCAACAGTGTGACGCGGCAGCTAAAAAAGCCAATGCAATTCTGGGATGCATCAATAGGAGTATAGCATCTAGATCAAGGGAAGTAATAGTGCCACTGTATTCTGCTCTGGTCAGACCTCACCTGGAGTACTGTGTCCAGTTCTGGGCACCACAGTTCAAGAAGGACACTGACAAACTGGAACGTGTCCAGAGGAGGGCAACCAAAATGGTCAAAGGCCTGGAAACGATGCCTTATGAGGAACGGCTAAGGGAGCTGGGCATGTTTAGCCTGGAGAAGAGGAGGTTAAGGGGTGATATGATAGCCATGTTCAAATATATAAAAGGATGTCACATAGAGGAGGGAGAAAGGTTGTTTTCTGCTGCTCCAGAGAAGCGGACACGGAGCAATGGATCCAAACTACAAGAAAGAAGATTCCACCTAAACATTAGGAAGAACTTCCTGACAGTAAGAGCTGTTCGACAGTGGAATTTGCTGCCAAGGAGTGTGGTGGAGTCTCCTACTTTGGAGGTCTTTAAGCAGAGGCTTGACAACCATATGTCAGGAGTGCTCTGATGGTGTTTCCTGCTTGGCAGGGGGTTGGACTCGATGGCCCTTGTGGTCTCTTCCAACTCTATGATTCTATGATTCTATGATTCTAAGTTGGGGGTGGGGGGCTAACCCTGGAAAATTTCAAGGAAGGAGCAGGGCTCCCTCAACATTTCATAGCGGACATTGTGGCGCAAGCCAAAGGGCATGCTAGCGTCACCTCACTTTGCCATTGTAATTGAGGGGGCACAGGCATGTCAGCATGCCATGACCCATGCGGAAGCCATGGGGCGTCTGCATGACATGTCAACACACACCACAGTGTGTGTAAGTGATGTTATGACACCCCACGGCATGTACACATGTTCTGCTGACATCACATTTCCAAGGCAACCCCGATCACAGGGGTAAGGCAGCATGAATGCCCATTGACAAATAACCCCTTTGAGGGCAAGATCTTGAGATGGTGGTGAAAGTCCTTTTCAATCAAGGGGCAGGGCCACCTCAATGTAAGCACACCCTTTGACAGGGATAAAAGACACAATACAACCAAGAAAGATTTCACCTGGCTGGTGCCATGCATGCAGGACATAAACAGGATCATTTGCAATACACTTCAAATTAGGGAATTTGCTCACCATATGAGAGAACATCACTACCCCCACCAGCATTGCAAAGCTTGACATTTGCTTTCACAAGACAGAACAAAATGAATTTCAATAAGGACAAACATAAGGTTCTGTATTTAGGCAGGAAGAACCAGATTCCCAAATATAAGATGGAGGAAACCCGGCTTACTAGCAGTACATGGGGAAAGGATCTACAGGTCTTGGTGGACCACAAGTTTAACATGAGTCAACAGTATGATGCAGCAGCAAAGACCTAATTCTATTCTAGGCTGCATCAGCAGATGTATAGTGCCCAGATCAAGGGAAGTAATAGTACCACTCTATTCTGCCTTGGTAAGATTAAACCTGGAATACTGCATCCAATTCTGGATACCACACTTGAAGAAGGATGTTGTCAAGGTGGAGCTTGTACAGAGTAGGGCAATCAAGATGATCAAGGGTCTGGAAACCAAATTTTAGGAGGAACAGTTGAATGGGCTGTGTATGTTTAGCGATCATACGTTTAATAACTTTATAATACGTTTATATAATTGCAATCTTCAGGTATCTCAAGGGCTGTCACAGGGAAGATGGAGCAAGCTTCTTTTCTGTTGCTCTGTAGGGTAGGACCCAAACCAATGAATTCAAGTTACAAGAAAGGAGATTCCGCGACTAAACATCAGGAAGAACTTTCTGTCTGTATGAGCTGTTAGACAGTGGAAGGGACTCCCTCAGGCAGTAGTGGGCTCTTCTTCATTGGAGGTAATAAAGCAGAGGTTGGAAGGCCATCTGTCATGGGTGCTTTAGCTGAGATTCCTGCATTCCGGGATTGGGGCTGGATGACATTCAGGGACTCTTCCTACTCTACTATCACATAAAGGTAAAGGTAATGGACCCCTGACCATTAGGTCTAGTTGTGGCCGACTCTGGGGTTACGGCACTCATCTCGCTTTATTGACCGAGGGAATGGCGTACAGCTCCCGGGTCATGTGACCAGCATGACTAAGCTGCTTCTGGAGAAATAGAGCAGTACACGGAAACGCCGCTTACCTTCCCGCCAGAGCGGTACCTATTTATCTACTTGCACTTGATGTGCTTTCCAACTGCTAGGTGGGCAGGAGCAGAGACCGAACAATGGGAGCTCACCCTGTCGTGGGGATTCAAACCGCTGACCTTCTGATCGGCAAGTCCTAAGCTCTGTGGTTTAACCCACAGCGCCACCCGCGTCCCTTCTACTATCACATGTTCTATATTAATTAATCAAAGTAAATCAAGCAGAACAATACAATAAAAATATTAGGTGTAGAAGTACAAATATAAATAAATGAAACCGATATATCTGAAAAAGGTTTAAATTAGATAAGTAGAGTACTTATGAACATTACGAAGACCAAATTTCATGTTGCACCATGGAAAGGGATTCGTTTGTGTCTATATTTGTTGTGTTCTGTACGTGATAAAATCCCAGCAAACTGCACAGAATTTTTCATTATTATTCACTTTCTTTTTGAAACACATTTTATTATGAGCAAATTTTTCAACTAGTGCTAAACAACACATATTTTTATGCTGGAGCAGGTTGCAAGTACTGTAAGGTTTTCCATATTTTGACAACTGCAGTTCTGACAGTAAGCAACATCTATATCAAGAGAACCTGAAAGCTGAAGCCTTCCCAAACACACAAACCTTAAAACATTTAAAACATTATCCACTATAATGATTTTAATAGTTAGATTGTTACTTATTTCTCTTTTTTAGCTGCTCTTTTGAGTTGAGTTTAGGCTTGAAGACAATGATATAACATTTTGGGGAGAAGATACAACCCAAGATTCCAGCACTGGAGGCCAAGATGGAGAAGATCTCCACGGCCACTATGTACTTCCCTTTGGTGCTTAAGTAGGTTGGAACAAAAGAAAGCCACACACTGCAAAACACCAACATGCTGAAAGTGATAAATTTGGCTTCATTAAAAGTGTCTGGCAGCTTCTGAGCAAAGAAAGCCACAACGAAGCTGACAAGAGCCAGCAATCCCATGTAACCAAGAACATAGTAGAACATGTTGGCTGATCCTTCATTGCATTCCACTATGACTTCTTCAGGCAGAGAGTGCATGTCCAGATCTGGGAAAGGAGGGTCAGTACAGAGCCATACTATACAAATACTTGCCTGGACAGAAGCACAACCAAGAACAACAGAGGTTGAAAATCTTGTCCCCACCCATTTCCTCATCTTGGATCCTGGTTTGGTGGCCATGAAAGCCAGAACCACGGTGAGGGTTTTAGCCAAAACAGAAGAAACAGCCACTGAGAAGATGATACCAAAGGCAGTTTGTCGTAGATTGCAGGTGAGTAACTGGGGGCGCCCAATGAATAGCAAGGAGCAGAGGAAGCAGAGCAGGAGGGAGATGAGCAGGGTGTAGGTGAGATTCCGGTTGTTGGCTTTGACAATGGGAGTGTTTTGATGCTGGATGAAGATTCCAAACACCAATGCTGTAGTTGCAGAAAAAGCCAGAGCCAAAAGAGCCAAACTGATGCCTAAAGGTGCTTCATAAGATAGGAAGTTTTCTTTCTTGCTGATGCACTGGTTTCTCTCTTGGTTAGGATACCGATCTTCTTGGCACTGGAAGCAGTCGTCCATATCTTGCAGTATAAAGAAATCAGGATTACAGTTATAGCATTCTGAGTCTCACTGAGATACAAATATTTATGCTTCAGGATCAGGAAACTTTGAATTTTACTGCACTATAATTCAATATAATTTACAGCATACATAATAGAGCAAAAAATCTTTTTCAGGAAATTGTTAGAGTGTTAACATGTTTTGTCTTTAAGGTAAGCTATTTTTGGAAGATTGTTTCCAGTTGATAATTAAATCAGAAATAAATCTAAATAATAAATCTCAGAGAAATTTTGTTTACAAACTCATACCAAATTTTGGCGCGTTTAGAGGGATAAAGTCCTTATGCTAGCAGTAAGAACTTTCAAGCTATTTGGATTGAGAAATATTAATTAAGCTTTAATGTTTCACAGCTTATCAGTAGAAATGGTTGTAAAATAGGAAGTTTCATTTACCAATATTCACAGCATTTCCTATCCCAGAAGGGAGGCTTAACATCAATGGAAGACTAACAGTGCTAATATAACCTAGTTAACACACCTAGGAATATACTTTTGAATTGACAATTCTAGAGTTTTGGTGATTAAGTAAGTTGCTGTCCATGCAATCCATGTATTTTACAGGTGTGAAGGTAAGCAGAAACTATGTTGGTTGGCTGTTTATGATGTTGTTTGTCAGCTTCTTCCGGGACAGCAACAATAACAGAACATTACCCTTTCCGTGATCTCCATCTCTTCCTCTTGATATAGCAATTTCCATCATAGATGTTACAAATGTTAGTATTTGTATTGTATTTGCATTGTAAATATATTTAACAAAGAATAAATGGTATTGAGGAAATAAGGAGGAAGTTGGTAGCTGGCGGATGGCTTATTATTCTGTTAGTTGCATGTTTGACTGAGAACATGGGAGTGTGGTGACTTCAAGCAGACACTATCTGGAGGAGTTTCAGAGGACAGGCAAGCTATGGATTATTAGCTTATGCTCTGCTATGAAGCAGCTTTAATAACAAAAAAGGACTAAACCATCTCTTGGGTTCAAGGGACAGAAATACATTGCATTCATTAATATATATTTACCTGACATGTTTTATCTGGTGCAAGGCGTCTATTTTTTCTCAAATAGCTAACAACAAACCCTCTCTTGGGCTCAAGGGACAGAAACACATTATAGATATCGATATCAATATCGATATCAATATCAATATCAATATCAATATCAATATCAATATCAATATCAATATATATGAATGAATAATACTTGTTGTTCAACTGTGGCCAACCTGACAAGTAATGATTCATCTTTATGTCTTGTGTAAGGCATCTATTCTACCACAAATAGCTAGAAAAGTTGATATACTGTACCATACAGTCCCTACAAGAATAAGAATAAGAATATGTTATTTATACCACACTCATCTGGCTCGGTTTCCCCAACCACTTTGGGGGGCTTTCAACAGAAGATTAAGAGAAATTGATGAACCATGCAGAATTGACTAAACTGACATACAAACTGCGTGATAAGGACTACTGTGACTTTAAAGAAGAATGGGAACTTTTTACAAATTACTTAAGAAGACAACAAAATGAATTGGAATCCTTGGCAGGTTTTGAATAAACATACACAAATTTATTGATTGATAACATGGTAGATAGATAATATAAGGATTTATACAATTTTATAATATGCAGAGAATAACATGTGTTGAGAAATCAGAGAGAGGAGCTGAGGGTAGTCTCGGAGGGGAAGGGAGATGTAATGGTTCTAGGGGTTGCTCGTGCGTAAGCCGGTGCAAACACCTGGCTGGATTGCCTGAGTGAACCTTTTCTGTCTGGACAGCCACTCACCCGTGGCTGTCTCAATTGCTGGCAGAATCCGTCAGTGGGTGTTTCTTAAACTTCTTCTAGCAAAGAAGGTCTTTGACTCCTAGTCTCCTCCTACTCTCTCTGCGCGAAAGCCTTCTGCGCAAGGAGGGCATAGGCAGCGGAGGACCTCTACTCTCCCCGCTGGTCCCCGGCAAGGAGTCATGGGACCGCCTCGCCGCTTCCCACATCTGCCCCCCTTCTCCACTGGTGCTACGCTGATTCTCTTCCCCAGAAGATGGGCTGCCTCTCCCAATCCCGGGACGCTCTCCGGAATCCCTCTGGATTTTGCTCTCTCCCTCCAGCACTGATGGCAGTTCCCTGACAGGAGGGTTTGATGGGGTGGGATGAAAAGGGGAAAAATAATGAATATGATATGTTTTGATAATATGTTATGTTGAAATTGTTAATAGAAAACTTTTTTTAAAAAATACATTAAAACTTCAGTCATTAAAAACTTCCCGAAACAGGGCTTCCTTCAGATGTCTTCTAAATGTCACTTAGTTGTTTATTTCTTTGACATCTGATGGGAGGGCGTTCCACTACTGAGATCACCCTCTGCCTGGTTTCCTGTAACTTCGCTTCTCATAGTGAGGAGACCACCAGAAGACCCTCGGAGCTGGACCTCAGCGTCCGGGCAGAACGATGGGGGTGGAGACGCTCCTTCAGGTATACAGGACCGAGGCCGTTTAGGGCTTTAAAGGTCAGCACCAACACTTTGAATTGTGCTTGGAAACGTACCTGTCTGGTTTGAAATCTTCCCTTCTGGACATGGAGTACAATCATAGCAGCAAAATGGTTCCCCCTCTTTCCTTTGTCTGCTGCAACCTGGATGGCAGTAGTCATTACACAAGGCAAGGGGCACCACCTGCCCATAAAAGAGAAGATATTGCATGTATTCTATTCTATTTCTGTTTGTTCTTTGCCTTTTCATCAACAGGGTGTTGCATTGAAATAATGCACTCGGAGGGTATTTATTATTATTATTATTATTATTAATTAGCACCACTATCTTTACAATGGTTGTTTCAATCACCAATATTTGTGCATATTCAAACCAATATATATATATATATATATATATATATATATATATATATATGCTTTCGTAGATTTTCACGGGTACAGGAATGCAGGTTTTGGTGTCTTCGGGTGTCTTCCCGTGTAAGAGTCGTCTGTGCGACGTTTCGTCAAAGAATTGAAGCATTGGAGGCAACTCTGGGGATCATGAATTCTAACCCCGGAGGAATATACAGCTGTCCTATAAAGGGATCAAGCCTGTGGCCTTGGCATTACCAGCACCATGCTCTAACCAACTGAGCCACGCGGCCAGTAAATGGTTCAGGCAAAGAAAATGTACAAGTCAATGGACCTACTGATATATGTTTCCTTTTAAAATACGTTTATACAAATGGCAACTTGGTTCCTTAAAAAAAATGGACCACAGAATAAAAATTAAAGTTTCCTACAAAGCACAAGTTTGCATTGAATGCTTTCTGTGCTTGTCACATATTGATGTTCTCATTCCAAAACATTTATTGAATGATTGAGTTTTAGCTCGCATTCCACGTTAAGAAAAATGACATCTCATACATGGCAACAGCAGAAATACAGTGGTTAGGCAGAGTTGTATGGGAACCAAGGGAATGATATCTAAAAAGTTCTTCCACAGAATTCCTACAAAGGCTCTAACCCTTTGCTGCTAAGCACACCACACCAACTACGTTCCACTGGTCAACAGAGCTTAGTTCAACTAGATAGTCTAGGTATTTCGACCAGTGAATGAGGGCAGAGTTTTAAACCCTGGAAACCAAGATCACTACAGTGACATGTAAACAACCCATCCCTAGCCATACAATCAATGCAGCTAAAAAGACTCCTTCAGCAGGGTGTACATACATGATTATGAAACAAATCTGGTGCATGTCTACCTATAGACCTCAGAAGCTGCAGTTGGGTCCTACCTGGTTAAAACTCTGGTGCCATGTAATGATCTTTTCATCAATGGAGAAATCACTGCCCAGTGGTGCTTGGGGATCCATTTCCCCAACTTTCACTCTTGAGAAGGACTTATTTGGGAAAGTCACCCAGTTGATAATATCAAATCCACCTTCTAGCTCACGTTTCTCATTAAAAAAGACAGTGTCCCCAGCACTGTTGTTAAACAAGATATTTCTCAGGAAAGGTTGAAGCTACAGAGGAGGAAAGAGAATGGTTAATTGGGTAGAAATAGAGCACATAGCACAAAGCTTCTGTTTTCTCATGCTGGGATAAATTCACAGTATTTGTTGAAACTCCCCTTGAGTTTTAAGGGGAGACATGCCTGTCTTAATGGATCACTGCCTTGCAGTGGCGAAGGGGCTTGAATAACTCAGAGAAGCTATGAGCTATGCCGTGCAGGGCACCCAAGATGGACAGGTCATAGTGGAGAGTTTTGACCAAACATGATCCACCTGGAGGAGGAACTGGCAAGCCACTCCAGTATCCCTGCCAAGAAAACTCCATGGACAAAGGCAACAGGAATATAAAAGTTATGACGCTGGAAGATGAGCCCCTGAGGTCAGAAGGCGTCCAACATGCTACTGAGGAAGAGTGGAGTACAAGTAGAAGTTGATTCAGAGCTGATGAAGTGGCTGGGCCAAAGCCGAAAGGACGCTCAGTTGCAGATATGCCTGGAAGCGAAAGGAAAGTCCAATGCTGTAAAGAAAAATATTGTATAGGAACCTGGAATGTAAGAACCATGAAACTTGGTAAGTTGGATGTGGTCAAAAATGAGATGGCAAGAATAAATATTGCATCCTGGGCATCAGTGAACTAAAATGGATGGGAATGGGCGAATTCAGTTTGAAAGACCATCATACCTACAACTGTGGGCAAGAATCCCGTAAAAGAAATAGAGTGGCCCTCATAGTCAACAAAAGAGTGGCAAAAGCTGTACTGGGATGCAATCTCAAAAATGATAGAATGATCTCGATACGAATCCAAGGCAGACCTTTTAACACCACAGTAATCGAAGTTTATGCACCAACCACTGGTGCAGAAGAAACTGAAATTGACCAATTCTATGAAGACTTACAACATGTTAGGGTGTGAAACCTAAGACGCTGGCAAGTTAGCAATGTCATGTAACTTTAAGTAGTCAAGCTCGTTAAGTTGTTAAGTTGCTCAGTATATAAAGAGTGTTTGTTTCTCAGTGTGTGGGGCGTGAAGCAAAAATGTCTGAAAGCTCCGGAGGTGTTTCTGTTATCTTTCTGCAATAAACCTGTCTTTGGAAAGACAGGCTTCCCTGTGTCGTTATTTCTTTGCTGCTGAGACTCTGAAGCTTGTACTGCAACAAGAATCTCTGCACTGGACTTAATTAATGCTCTGCAAAGAGAGCTGTTGCTGGTGGCGCAGCGGAAGCGTTTACTGGACCAGTACACAAACTCTCTTAGGTTATGGATCCTTCTACGTTTCTACAGCTGTATTGTGTGCAGAGAAAGTGAAAGCAGCTTTCGGATGAGAGAAGACCGGCTTGGTCGTAAATCCAGCTCTTAAAGGAACTGAGAGGCTGCAGAAAATTGAGAGAGCTGCGTAAGTGAAGATTTACAGCTTCATTAGCTGCAAAAGGCTAGCTTGACCTCCCGTTGTGTTTGTGTTTTGTTAACAAAACCAGAGGACGGTGGTAGGTTGCTAGTGAAGAGACGGGGAAAAGAAAAAAAGTTTAAAAGGCTTCAGAGGAGGCTGGAGGCGTCTGAAAAGTGAGTAAAACAAATCCCAAGGGGAAAGAGAAGAAAGGGCACACAGAGGGAGTAGCAGCAGACCCCAAGAATGGCAGTGGAAAATTTCCAGGTTCCCTTTACAAAGTTGAACTCTGCTAATTACGTGCAATGGTCTAAGAGGGCTCAAGTCTGGTTGGAAGCCAAAGAAGTGTGGGCTGACTATGTCCAGAGGCGAAAGCCGTTTGTGGCTGTTGCAGCAGATGCCACAGCAGAGCAACAGGCTGCTGCACATGCCCAGAACAGGGAACATGATAAAATGGACTCTAAAGCTAGATGCATGTTGATGGTATCGATAGACGATTCCCAATTACCTCATGTGGAAAATGTAAGGTCTGCATTTGAAATTTGGGAAGCTCTTAGGCGAATTCACCATAGAGCCACGCCCGGAGAGAAGGTGAACATTATACGTGCTTTGTATGAGTTGAAATTGAAGCCAGAGGATAGTGTGGTTGAACACACGTCACAGATGACTGAGTATTTCAACCAACTGTCATCTTTAGGTGTGAATTTTCCTGAAAATATTAAAGTTTATACTCTGCTTAGCAGCCTGCATGCAGGGTTTGAAAACTTAGTACTAACTTTACAAGTTTTGCCAGAGGACCAGCTGAATATGAATTATGTGACTGGTAGATTGTGTGAGCAAGAATATCAACATCATCGAAAACGTATTGATAATTCAAATACCCCAAGGGTTGGATGTTCAGATAATTCTCAGCGTGGGAAAACTAGCAGGCAGAGCTGTAAGGAAGCCTCACAAGTGTCTGCCATGGCCAGCAAGTCATGTTTTCGATGTGGCAGCAGGTTTCATTTGATAGCAAAGTGTCCAGAAAAGCAACAGGAATTTCAACAGTCCAAGGCCAGTTTCCGGAGTTACAGGGGAAGACGACGTGAGAACTACAAGAATCAACGATCCAGAGGGGGAGCAGGTGCTGATAAGGGGCTATCTGCAATGGCAGCACAACAGAGTTCTAAAAGGAGTCAACAAACTTTGAAGTGGATAATTGACAGTGGAGCAAGTCACAGTTTAGTTCCAGCGACATCTATTGGCCGCTTGATGAACTGCAAGACATTGCCAGTTGCAAAAACCATGACTATAGCAGACAATAGTAAACGAGAAATGAACCTTAAAGGCACAATTTATGTTAACTGTTTGCAAACTAACCTTCCTGTTTTTGTTCTTCCAGGAATGAAGAATGGACTTTTGAGTGTGTCATGCCTGGTAAAAAGTGGAAACAGGGAAAGGAGCTAGTTAAAATTCCCTGTGAGGATGGGCTTTTCATTTTGGTTGAAGAGCAGTTAGCAGCAGGTAGATGTTCAACAGGTTAAGCGCAAGCTAAGTGTGTAAATAAGGCTCCTCATACAGGTTGTGCACATCTACTACACAGAAGGTTAGCTCATATATGCTTTAAGTATGTAAGCAAGATGCCAGATTTAGCTGAGGAGTGTAACATTAAACCCTGTCCAAATTTTTTGGATTGTTGTGCTTGTAAACATGCTAAGGTTAAGACATGTAACTATCCTAGATCTGATAGAGTAAGCAAGAAACCTTTTGAACTTGTGCACACAGACGTGTGTGGCCCTATGCCAGTCAAATCGCTTGGAGGTGCGAGATTTATGCAAATTTTGGTGGATGACTTTTCAAGGGCTAGTTGGGTTTTCTTTCTGAAAGAAAAATCACAAGCCGCTTCCATCCTGATGGATTGGATTGAAGAAGTCGAATGTAAATTTGACACCAGGGTACGTAAAATACAATCAGATCGTGGTGGGGAATATGTGAACCACACGCTGGAGACGTGGTTAAAAAGGAAAGGTATAGTTCATAGACTTACCAATCCCTATTCATCACAGGAGAATGCAGTTGCCGAAAGAAAATTTCGAACATTACAGGAAGCCATTACTGCTTTGCTGTTTGATTCTGGACTTCCACAGCGTTTTTGGGCTGAGGCTGCACTGTATGCGAATTATACTTTTAACAGAGTGTACAATAGCACAGTAGGCAACACTCCTTACTTCATGCTATTTGGGAAAAAACCAAAAATTGATCATCTAAGAGTTTTTGGATGTCGTGCTTATGTGCTGGTGCCTAGGGCACAACGTAGGAAAGGCGATCCTAGGTCTAAAGAAATGTTTTTCTGTGGTTATCAAGCAAACACAAAAGGTTGGAGATTTGTGAATGTAGAAGGCAATCAAACGAAAATCACAATCAGCAGAAGTGCGGAATTTTGTGAACAGGATGGTTGGAATAAAATTCATGGAAATCCTGACATACTATTTGATGTGGTGAACAGTAGCAATGAAACTCAGGCCCCAGGGCAGGTATTAGTTCCAGAACAGACTGAGGAATTTAAGTCTGAGGATGAGGGTGAGAAATCGCCTAGTTCACCCAAGTCTGTAAAATCAGAATCTTCTAGCTCTAAAAGTTCACCTGTACAGCAAGAGAGACGTGTAAAGTCAGAATCAGAAAGTTCTTCAACTACTAGTGACAAACAGGTGACGACTAGTGATTCTGGGTCAGAGGGGGAAACTGAAGGAACATCGCAGGAACTGTTAAGGCGTTCTAAGCGTACCAACAAAGGTAAACCTCCTGAAAGGTACCAAGCTATTAGTGTTTGGGCTGGTTTGGCAAATTGCGAACCTGAAAGTTTTGAGGAGGTTGAGCAATTACCCCAGGAGGAGGCCAGTAGGTGGCGTGAGGCCATGCAAAAGGAGTTGAATTCTATGAAAGAACTGGGTGTGTTTTCCATCACCAAACTGCCAGAAGGTACCAAGGCAGTAAGTTGTAGGTGGGTGTACAGGATAAAGACAACAGCGATGGGGAAACCAGAGTACAAAGCAAGGCTTGTAGCTCGAGGTTTTACGCAAAGAAAGGGGTTACATTATTCTGAAGTCTATGCACCCACTTCAAGGAGTGAAACCCTACGGGCACTATTAGCAGTTGCTGCTCAGAAAGGGTTCAAAGTGAATCAATTTGATGTCTCTACAGCTTATCTTCATTCAGACTTGGCTGAAGAGCTCTATATGGAGCTACCACCAGGATTGAAAGTTGGTAAATCAAATCAGGTATGGAAACTACATAAATCTATTTATGGACTCAAGCAATCTGCTCATAATTGGAATGAGTGTTTGAATGACGTTTTGGTAGGCATTGGTTTTAGCAGGAGCAAGGCTGACAATTGCTTATATTTCAGAAGTTCAGGAGATGCTCAAGAATCTTTGCTTGTTTATGTAGATGACCTGATTTATACTTCAAAGACACAAGAACAAGTAAAAAAACTAGCCAAAGAGTTAAATAAACACTTCAAAGTTAAGAATCTTGGTGATGTGAAGGTCTATCTTGGTGTTCAGATAGATAGGACCAAAAATGGCAGTTTTCTACTGAATCAAAAAGGCAAGATATTACAAATGTTGAAAAAGTTTAACATGACGGAGTGTGCAGGTGTTAGAACACCAATGGAAATGGGTTTTGTAAAAGACAATGAGTTCAAGGATAGTGCTGAATTCAAGCGTGCTGAAATCTTTCAGTCAGCACTGGGAAGCTTACTTCATCTTTCGCAATGGAGTAGACCAGATATTGCTTACGCTGTTAACTTACTCAGCAGAGAAGCTTCGAAGCCTAGTGTAAATGGATGGAAAGGAATTCAAAGAGTGTTAAGATATTTACAATACACCAAAGATTTTTGCCTTGAATTATCTTCGGAAGGACAAGCACAGATTACTTGTTGGGCAGATAGTGATTGGGCAAATTTAAAGGATAGAAAATCAGTGTCTGGCTGTGTAATAAAATTTGGTAACTCTCTGATTGGGTGGAGATCCAAGAAACAGAACCTGATTGCTTTGTCGTCAACAGAAGCTGAGTTCTGTGCCTTATCTGAGTTATGTAGAGATCTAGAATTTTACAAATGCTTGGCACAAGAGATGTATGAAAAGGCCATCACTCCAATCACTGTATGGGGTGATAATCAACCGTGTCTTAAGTTAGCACAAAATGGGCAGTTTAAAGGTCGTACAAAACATTTGGATATCCGCTTTCAAAATGTTTGTCAAACGGTAAAAGCAGGAATTGTTAAATTAAATTACTGTCCCAGTCATGAAAATCAAGCTGATGGTTTTACAAAACCGCTTGGGTTTCAGCGGCATGAAAACTTTTGTGAAGAAATGGGTCTGAAGTAATTTTGTTTTTTGTATTGCCAGCGAGAGGGGGTGTTAGGGTGTGAAACCTAAGACGCTGGCAAGTTAGCAATGTCATGTAACTTTAAGTAGTCAAGCTCGTTAAGTTGTTAAGTTGCTCAGTATATAAAGAGTGTTTGTTTCTCAGTGTGTGGGGCGTGAAGCAAAAATGTCTGAAAGCTCCGGAGGTGTTTCTGTTATCTTTCTGCAATAAACCTGTCTTTGGAAAGACAGGCTTCCCTGTGTCGTTATTTCTTTGCTGCTGAGACTCTGAAGCTTGTACTGCAACAAGAATCTCTGCACTGGACTTAATTAATGCTCTGCAAAGAGAGCTGTTGCTGGTGGCGCAGCGGAAGCGTTTACTGGACCAGTACACAAACTCTCTTACAACACCTTATAGAAATGACACCAAAGAAGGATGTTCTTCTCATTATAGGGGATTGGAATGCTAAGGTAGGGAATCAAGAGATAAAAGGAACAACTGGCAACGAAGCAGGGCAAAGGCTAATAGAGTTCTGCCAAGAGAACAAGCTGGTCATCACAAACACGCTTTTCCAACAACACAAGAGACAACTCTACACATGGACATCACCAGATGGGCAGCATCAAAATCATATTGATTATATTCTCTGCAGCCAAAGATGGAGGAGCTCTATACAGTCAGCAAAAACAAGACCTGGAGCTGACTGTGGCTCAGATCATCAGCTTCTTATAGCAAAAATCAAGCTTTAACTGAAGAAAGTAGGAAAAATCACTGAGACGGTAAGATACAATCTAAATCAAATCCCTTATGAATACACAGTGGAAGTGAGGAACAGGTTTAAGGATTTAGATTTGGTGGACAGAGTGTCTGAAGAACTATGGATGGAGGCTCACAACATTATACAGGAGGCAGCAACAAAAACCATCCCAATGAAAAGGAAATGCAAGAAAGCAAAGTGGCTGTCCAACGAGGCCTTACAAATAGCGGGGGAGAGAAGGCAAGCAAGATGTGAGGGAGATAGTGAAAGATACAATAAATTGAATGCAAATTCCCAAAAAATTGCAAGGAGAGAGAAGAAGGCCTTCTTAAACGAGCAATGCAAAGAAATAGAGGAAAACAATAGAATGAGAAAAACCAGAGATCAGTTCAAGAAAATTGGAGATATGAAAGGAACATTTCGCACAAAGATTACCATAATAAAGGACAAAAGTGGTAAGGACCTAACAGAAGCAGAAGACATCAAGAAGAGGTGGCAAGAATACACAGAGGAATTATACCAGAAAGATGTGGATGTCTTGTACACCCCAGGTAGTGTGGTTGCAGACCTTGAGCCAGACATCGTGGAGAGTGAAGTCAAATGGGCCTTAGAAAGCACTGCTAATAACAAGGCCAGTGGAGGTGATGATATTCCAGCTGAACTATTTAAAATTTTAAACGATGATGCTGTTAAGGTGCTACACTCAATATGCCAGCAAATTTGGAAAACAGCAGTGGCCAGAGGATTGGAGAAAATCAGTCTACATCCTAATCCCAAAGAAGGGCAGTGCCAAAGAATGCTCCAACTACCGCACAATTCCACTCATCTCACACGCTAGCAAGGTTATGCTTAAAATTCTACAAGGCAGACTTAAGCAGTATGTGGACCGAGAACTCCCAGAAGTGCAAGCTGGATTTCAAAGGGGCAGAGGAACCAGAGACCAAATTGCAAACATGCGCTGGATTATGGAGAAAGCTAGAGAGTTCCAGAAAGACATCTACTTCTGCTTCATTGACTATGCAAAAGCCTTTGACTGTGTTGACCACAGCAAACTATGGCAAGTTCTTAAAGAAATGGGAGTGCCTGATCACCTCATCTGTCTCCTGAGAAATCTCTATGTGGGACAAGAAGCTACAGTTAGAACTGGATATGGAACAACTGATTGGTTCAAAATTGGGAAAGGAGTACGGTAAGGCTGTATTTTGTCTCCCTGCTTATTTAACTTATATGCAGAATTCATCATGCGAAAGGCTGGGCTGGATGAATCCCAAGCTGGAATTAAGATTGCCGGAAGAAATATCAACAACCTCAGATATGCAGATGACACAACCTTGATGGCAGAAAGTGAAGAGGAATTAAAGAACCTTTTAATGAGGGTGAAAGAGGAGAGCGCAAAATATGGTCTGAAGCTCAACATCAAAAAAACGAAGATCACGGCCACTGGTCCCATCACCTCCTGGCAAATAGAAGGGGAAGAAATGGAGGCAATGAGAGATTTTACTTTCTTGGGCTCCATGACACCTGCTCCTTGGGAGAAAGGCAATGGCAAACCAAGACAGCATCTTAAAAAGCAGAGACATCAGCTTGCCAACAAAGGTCCATATAGTTAAAGCCATGGTTTTCGCAGCAGTGATGTATGGAACTGAGAGCTGGACCATAACGAAGACTGATCGCCGAAGAATTGATGCTTTTGAATTATGGTGCTGGAGGAGACTCTTGAGAGTCCCATGGACTGCAAGAAGATCAAACGCATCCATTCTTAAGGAAATTAGCCCTGAGTGGTCACTGGAAGGACAGATCGTGAAGCTGAGGCTCCAATACTTTGGCCACCTCATGAGAAGAGAAGACTCCCTGGAAAAGACCCTGATGTTCGGAAAGACTGAGGGCACAAGGAGAAGGGGACGACAGAGGACGAGATGGTTGGACAGTGTTCTTGAAGCTACAAACATGAGTCTGACCAAACTGCAGGAGGCAGTGGAAGACAGGAGTGCCTGGCATGCTGTGGTCCATGGGGTCACGAAGAGTCAGACACAACTAAACGACTGAACAACAACAACAACAACAACAACAACAACAACATGCCTGTCTAGATTCCATTTTTGTTACTAAGAAGCATTTTTTGCCTAGAAGAAGTAGCTGCCGTCATTAAATGTAAGTAAACCTTTTTAGTTTTTTCACTTTTGTGTGGTTTATTCTTAGCAACAGGTAGAAATTGAGGAAAGATCAGCAGAACAAAATAAACAGGGATAAATTGTGAAATTTCCTAATTCCTAGCTTCCAGGACGGTGCAAATTGCATAAGAGGTTTTACTCTGTTAAAAAATGGGGCTTCACAGCCTGTTTGGCCCATATTTCTCCACACATGTTGGACAGGAGGTTTAAACTTTAATTTTAAGTTCAACATTTCCATTCAACTTTTTTCAGCACCTGCTAAAAACTTTCAAACATTGCATTATTAGCAAGACATTTGTCTTTAGTCTGTTAGCACTTTTAAAGTTAATTGTGTTATTTTATACCAGATCTCATTGAAATTTGAACTATCTATTGATAGCATCAGAAATATATAACAAATATACTTAGTTTCTTAAGAAACGACTTTTTATTAGCAATCCATTTCTGCAGCTTATAGTCTAGGAACCATATGTTTGATTCTCACCTTCACTAGAAGCTCTTCTGTGCCCTTATAACATGGGTCAGCAAACTAAGGTCCGGGGCTGAATAAGGTCCACCAGGGTCATAAATGTGTCCTGCGGAGCCTGCCACCCACTTGGTCAGTCACCACGCCGTACCGGTTTAGCTCCAGTTTAGTTCTGCAGAGAGGCGCTTTCCTGGGACTGCATCTCCCAGCATGCTCTGAGGTTGCTCAGACTTCCGCAACGCTCGCCAATCTGAAGCCTTAGCAACCTCAGGCCATTGGCTGGTTTGAGGTGAGCCAGCGGCCAATTGTGACCCTTCCTGAGGCTCACTGTTTCAATTGGGGCAAGGCGCAGTGCAGGGCACCTTGTTGATGTCTAGCTCTGAGAAGGGAGAAGTAGAAGCAAAGGGGTGAGAAGAAGTGGGAGCAGAGAGCCTGTGAGGAGTGAGGAGGAGGAGGAGGAGGAGAAGTGTGTGGCTTGGTGGTGGCACATGTGTGCATGGTCATGGACACCCTGGGGTAGGGGCCCTTCCTGGCTGGGTGGCTGTGGCCCCTCTGTACAAGCTGAGACCCAGCGCCGGCAGGGTGCCCCCTAACCAGCCCAGCCCGCACTGTCTGAACTTGGTGAGTGGAGGTTTCTCAGTCGCTCTGTCCCCGAGGGAAGAAGGAAGGATGGGAGGGAAGGCGTGTGTGTGTGTGTGTGCATGTGCACATTCTGGCCCACCACAAGTTCTGAGGGACAGTGAACTGGCCCCCTCCCAGAAAAAGTTTGCTGACCCATGCCTTATAATAATAAATACATACAACTTTCCAAAGAACCAAATGAAAAAGCAACATTCTCTGTGGATGTGGAAGCCTCCGTATGTGCTCTCCAAGATTTAGTTTTATGTTTGGGCTATTCATTTAAAAAAAATGATCTGCTTTCCATGCTAGACATTACAGTACCTGGAAATGCGGCCTTTGAGGTCTCAGATAGTTACCAAGCACTATTTCTCTATGTTTGGTTCTGAGTGCCAACATGGCATGCGAAGCATGTGCCACAGCATAGACAGCATTGTAGATGCTGTAGCTTTGGCTGGTCATTTGCATTTCAAAAAAACCTCCAGGAAGGCTCTCCAGCTTCTCCTCACCAGTGCAGGATTCCTCCTCCGTTTCCACATCTAGAAACTGGCAACCAAATGCCTGTTGCCAGAAGAACCTGATAAAGCCATCAGCCTCAGAGTGGGGATTTAGGTTCAGGAGGAAACGGTGGAACCCCTTAACCTCACTGGAATGAATCGCAAAGGATAAGGCACCATGGAAGTTTTGTATATCCAGATCTTTGTGGAATACGTCCAGTGATAAATCCCAGTCAGCAGTCATAACCCACACTTTGTTTATGGGACGTGCACTCAACATGCCTAATAGTAGCAGCCATTGCAAACTTGTCTTGGTGTTCTTGTCTGCGTTGACAACAAATATATTGACATTTGTTTTGCCTAGGGACTCGGCCATTCTCTGATAGTCCGCCATCATCCCCAAATCACTAATATCCCTGTGGGTTAGGAATCTCTCAGTGACAGCTATACAGATGCCATTCTGGGAAAGCTGGCTTGCCAACATTTTCACAAACTTTTCTCCTTTATCGTCAGCTGTGACAAATATCCCAACCCACTTCCACTGGAAATAGAGAAGAAGCTGAACAATGCCAGTGTATTGATGTTCTTCGTTGGGGGCCATTTGGTACAAGGAGGAAATATGGTCTTTTTCACTCACCGCTGGAGTAAATGAAGAATAGGTGATCTAGCAAAGAACAGAGGGATTTTTAATCACCAGATATGATATTTATGAGTCTTTAAGTAATCAAACACATTTTTAGTACATCATGCTTCAGCAGAGGGAGAGATTGGGACCAGAACTATTCCATTAACGCAGATGAGAGGTCAGTTTTATTTAGGTAATCCTCATCTACTTTAGGTTTTCCATTTAAATTGGCAATCTCAATAACTTTCTGAGTTTAAGGATTAGTTTTTGAATTGGCTTTTTCTCATCCTTGCTCCTCATTTTCCTACTTTTGCCATGTCTTATAGGCAGTAGTGGCTGTTGGGGTGGATACTTTGTATTCTGAGCTTAATATATATTTCTTAATAAATTTATTTACTAATAAACATTAATCTTTTATACTACTTTCGAATTTCCTTTAATACCAATACCCATCCAACTTTAACATCCCTCCCCATAAACCTTCCCTGTCTCCAAACCACATTGTCTGTGATGCAACCTAAGGGTGTTGTCATGGCAAGTGAGGGGGAACAGGTCTGGCTTTGCCACTGAGGATCCTCTGGTGGATCCCAAACTGCTGTCATAAAGATTAAAATTTTGGTTTCTTCATACCATACACACTCAGTGGCCTGCTAAGGGATTTGATCTTAATTTCTTCTAGTCATGGCATAAGGTAAAGGTAAAGGTACCCCTGCCCGTACGGGCCAGTCTTGACAGACTCTAGGGTTGTGCGCTCATCTCACTCTAGAGGCCGGGAGCCAGTGCAGCACACACGGAAACGCCGTTTACCTTCCTGCTAGTAAGTGGTCCCTATTTATCTACTTCCACCCGGGGGTGCTTTCGAACTGCTAGGTTGGCAGGCGCTGGGACCGAGCAATGGGAGCGCACCCCGCCGTGGGGATTCGAACCGCCGACCATGCGATCGGCAAGTCCTAGGCGCTGAGGTTTTACCCACAGCACCACCCGCATCCCTGCATACTGGCATACTGAATGCTTAAAGAACAGGGTAGTTTTTGTTTTAATAAATAAATAAATAATAAAAAGTAAGCAAGAAATATTTGTTTTAGCCTTCCAAAAAACATTCACCTTTCCTTCTCCCCCTCCCAGTGCCATGGGAATACACGCTAAGGCTAAATCATATACAATAGTTGTGGAGTCTTCATTCCAGCCACACTCTTCCTACCTGTAGAATCTTATAAAGCTCCAAGATGGAGGCCATGTGGCTTGAAGTTTCAGACTCAAGGCCCCCAATGGCAGCTACCAGGTTCTTCTCAACACCACACTTGTAGTTGGGGATGGTTTTCCTATGATGAGAGATGAGGTTCAAAGTATTCTGATAAGTCATCTTTGCATCACAGTAGCTGTCATAGATCTGGAACCCCAAAGTGATGTTGGATAAAATGTTGGGGTTCTCGTTGACCTCACTCACAGCAAAGACTAAGGAAAGGACATGCTGGTAGTTCTTTGGCAATGCGCTGAAAAAAAAGAGGGATTATGCATGTGGTGGCGTTTCCTGCTTTTATCTTGCTTCTGGTGGACAGACCTCATGTTTTGAAAGTGGATAAACACACAAAGACATTATCCCACAATATTCAAATTGGGGACATACAATGAAACTGAATTTTGAAATTTCCTGGGGAGACAAAAGAAAGTAAAAAAGAAAGGTAAACTACGAAATTTATTCCCACAAGAGTTAGTGATGGCCAACAAATTATATGGCTTTAAATGACGATTTGACATTTCTAATGAGAGATACAGCTATTAAGCAGAGTGGCTAGGTTCTCTCTCCACCATTGGAGGCACTGTGCCTTTGAATCCCAGTTTCTGGTAATGGGGGCTGAGAAGACTGCTGTAATGCTCAGGACTTGCTTGTGGGTTTCTCATGGCATCTGGTTGGCCACTGTGAGATTACAGTGTAGGGCTACAACTCCTTGGTCGGAGTTAGAAGGACCTTTCTTACATTTGCTAGTTCTAATGCAGTCTCTGTGGAGAACAGAATGAAATGTATGGCAAAACTGCTGAAGGGCAGGGTAGGAAAAAAGTTCAGAAGGAAAATATATGGCTGCAGATGAAATATGAATTTCAAAGGATGTCAGTGCTTTAGTTTAAAAAACATTTCAGGAAATCTGAGTTAGTTAGGTGTGCCTTTCAATGTTAATTGAGCTAATGTTCTCCCCTATTCCTACTTATGAACAGTCCAAGCGATGGTCCCATTTCATTGACTGTAGCTCAATCTACTGATGATCTGCCTGTCCTTTCTACTACAAATCCAACTAGCCAACACTGAGGAGACTTCTTTTTGACCATACTATCACGTTTATTATCAAATTTTTATTATGTATGTACATAACCAGAAGCTTTTATCCCCAAAACAATAAAAATCATGTTCTTACACATATTCATCAGCAAGTGTTTCCGTTGGCTTCTCCTTGAAGTCTATTGAAGTGAAGACAGGTGAGAAGAACTGTGAAGTGATTCCACCAATAAGAAAGTGCCCCGGCTGATAATACTGGTGTTGGATGTGGAAGAGGTCAATCACACAATGCAAATCAGAACGTATCAAAAATAGAGGGAAAAGCATGAGTAGGGTCCAGAAAGGTAATCTTAACATCTTGAGATGTGGGGGTTCTCCTCTTAAAAATAAAGCACCTGTTTCAGTCTATCATCACCCAATGTCATCAGCTTCTGTCCTGTTGCCCTCCAGCAGCTCTAATTTATGTTTATAAATAAATGGTAGAATAGCTGTCATTGGCACTGGGGTGGTTTTTTATAAGCATTCTGCTGCTTCTGTGTTGCATATGGGCTTCAAAATGTCATCTGTATATTGCTAGAGAAAGAATGAATTGCTGTGTGTTAAGATAATAATATGGTACACAGTCCCAGTGGAGTTGCTAGGTCTGTGGCACCATGTGCAGCAGAAGCATCGAACAAAATATGTTTTGCCCCCTTGAGAAGATATTTTCGGTTGCATTGTAGATTGGGCAGAGCACCTGGTTTCAGGAAGATCTGAATGGGTGTGAAAATAATAGTGGATTAGCCAGGCCATGGGGGAAAATGGAAAGGTTTGTGTTCCATTATGCTTCAGAGAAGGGAATGTTCCACAGTATAGAAAATGCCTTGCATGAAAAAGTGGTCAGGTCCAGCATCTTGACTAACAAAGGAAGGAAGAAATAGTTCACTGAGAACCTGGCCAGTGTTAACATTGCTTTTCTGTTTTGCAAGCATGGCATCTATTAGCATTGAGTACTTTGTTGCTCACTGTCAGGCTGCCAGAAAAACTCCTCAGTCTGTTGTCTGATGCTTTCTAGTCAACTTTATTGCTCAGTAATCAAGTAGTCAGCACACAGTACTTCCATCAGATAAGCACGTCAGTTGCAGAAGCTAAAATTCTGTCCTCATTCCCCTTTATTTATACCTCTGTCCTTGCATTTATTTCATGGTGACTCAGCTTTCTTAATCATTCTAGCCCTTTCCCGTCCCTTCTTATCTAGCGCTGGGAGTGGAGCAGGGGAAGGAGCTGAATCAGGACTGTATTGCAGAGCAGGAGACATAGCCCTCGCTCCTTTTCTATCAGCATTTGTGGTTACCTCAAGCTGCTCCCCTTCATCCTCACTCTCTGCTGGTGATTCCTCCCTGTCCCACCAGTCTGAACCTGGTTCAAAATCCCTTTCACCCTCCGGTGCCTCCTGGACCACTAGCTGCCACTACTCTTCCTCATCCTGCCAGACCCTGACACTCGCTGTGTGCAGTATCACGACTTACCTGAGAGGATGCCTGGGTTCCGGACAAGGCCTCTTTCTTGCCTACATGAGGGATTAAGTTGACAGATCAAAGTGATCTGTGGTGGCAGCAGGTATAAAGGGGATGTTTATTAAAACACCCAAGGAAAACCCAGCTCATAGCTGCATAGCTTAAATAAAATGAAAATGTGGTGCAGGGGAGTGTGGGCAGTCCCAGAGCAGCTCAGAGTAAAGTGTGTGGCATGATAGAGGCAATGGCACACCCCCTCTTTAAGAGAACCTTTTTGGACCCAGAAGCTATGACCCAGAAGCTACGAGCCATAAACTATGACCCAGTGACAGGAGTACCAGGGGGGGGGGCTTCCCCTGAAAATTTTCAAGGAAGGGGCAGGGCTCCCTTAACATTTCATGGCAGCCATTGTGGTGCACGCCAAAGGGCATGCTAGCGTCACCTCACTTTGCCATTGTAATTGAGGGGGCACAGGCATGTCAGCATGTTGTGACCCATGCATAAGCCATGGAGCGTCTGCATGACATGTCAACACACCCCACAGTGTGTGCAAGTGACATCAGAACACCCCACGGAATGTGTGCATGGTCTACTGATGTCACACTGCCCAGGCACCCCTGATCACAGGGGCAAGGCAGCATGGGGGCAAGATACTTGAGATGGTTGTGAAAGTCCTTTTCAATCATGGGGCAGGGCCCCCTCAAAGTAAACACACCCTTTGACAGGGATAAAATTGGAATCACTTATGGAATATAATCAAAGCACATATTAGGGAGGAGGGAGGGATAGTGGCTTACAGTGGAACATTAATATGCTCCTGAGATGTGGGATCTCTTGAGGTCAGCATCAGAAAAGGATAATAAAAGACACAATCCAACCAAGAAAGATTTCACCTGGCTGGTGCCATGTATGTAGGACATAAACAGGATCATTTGCAATACATTTCAAATTATGGAATTTGTACTCCTTATGAGAGACAGCACTACCAACACAAGCATTGCAAAGCTTGACAGTTGCTTTCACAGGACAGAATCAGAACTCAAAATAACCATAACACATTGGAGAACTGGGCCCAAGTTACAAAATGAATTTCAATAAGGAATAACATAATAAGAACCAGGTTCCCAAATATTAGATGGAGGAAACCTAGCTTACTAGCAGTACATGGGAAAAAGATCTAGGGGTCTTGGTGGACAACAAATTTAACATGAGTCAACTGTATGATGCAGGAGCAAAGATCTAATTCTATTCTAGGCTGCGTCAACAAATGTATAAGGTCCATATCAAGGGAAGTAATAAAGGTAAAGGTAAAGGTACCCCTGCCCGTACGGGCCAGTCTTGCCAGACTCTAGGGTTGTGCGCTCATCTCACTCTATAGGCCGGGAGCCAGCGCTGTCCGCAGACACTTCCGGGTCACGTGGCCAGCATGACAAGCTGCATCTGGCGAGCCAGCGCAGCACACGGAACGGCGTTTACCATCCCGCTAGTAAGAGGTCCCTATTTATCTACTTGCACCCGGGGGTGCTTTCAAACTGCTAGGTTGGCAGGCGCTAGGACTGAACGACGGGAGCGCACCCTGCCGCGGGGATTTGAACCACCGACCATGCGATCGGCAAGTCCTAGGCGCTGAGGTTTTACCCACAGTGCCACCTGCGTCCCAAGGGAAGTAATAGTACCACTCTATTCTGCCTTGGACTACTGTTTCCAATTTTGGACACCACAATAGAAGAAGGATGTTGACAAGGTGGAGCTTGTACAGAGTAGGGCAATCAAGATGATCAAGGGTCTGGAAACCAAGCCTTAGGAGAAAGAGTTGAATGGGCTGTGTATGTTTAGCCATGATATGTTTAATATCTTTGTAGTATGTTTATATAATTGCCATCTTCAAATATCTTAAGGGCTGTCACATGGAAGTTGGAGCAAGCTTGTTTTCTGTTGCTCTGGAGGGTAGGACATAAACGAATGGATTCAAGTTACAGTGGTACCTCGGGTTAAGTACTTAATTCATTCCGGAGGTCCGTTCTTAACCTGAAACTGTCCTTAACCTGAAGCACCACTTTAGCTAATGGGGCCTCCTGCTGCCGCCGCGCCGCAGGAGCGCGATTTCTGTTCTCATCCTGAAGCAAAGTTCTTAACCTGAAGTACTATTTCTGGGTTAGTGGAGCCTGTAACCTGAAGCATATGTAACCTGAAGCATATGAAACCCGAGGTATCACTGTACAAGAAAGGAGATTCCACGACTAAACATCAGGAAGAACTTTCTGTCTGTATGAGCTGTTAGACAGTGGAAGGGACTCCCTCAGGCAGTAGTGGGCTCTTCTTCATTGGAGGTTTTAAAGCAGAGGTTGGAAGGCCATCTGTCACGGGTGCTTTAGCTGAGATTCCTGCATTCCAGGGTTGGGACTGGATGACCTTCAGGGTCTCGCCCAACTCTACTATCACGTTCTATATGAATTAATCAAAGTAAATCAAGTAGAACAATACAATAAAAATATTACGTGTAGAAGTACAAATAGAAATACAAAGCAATATATCTGAAAGAGATTTAATTAGATAAGTAGAATACTTAAGATCATTAGGAAGGCCAAATTTCATGTTGTACCATGGAAAGGGACTCCTTTGTGTCTCTCTTGTGTTCTGTACATGATAAAACACCACCAAACTGCACAGAATTTTTCAAGATATTCACGGCTTTTCAAAACATATTTTTTAATGAGCAAATCTTTCAACTAGTACTAAACAACACATATTTTTATGCTGGAGCAGGTTGCAATTACTGTAAGGTTTTCCACATTTTGACGACTGCAGTTCTGACAGTAAGCAACATCTATATCAAGAGAACCTGAAAGCTGAACCCTTCCCAAACACACAAACTTTAAAACATGTAAAAGGTTATCCACTATAATGATTTTAATAGTTAGATTGTTACTTATTTCTCTTTTTTAGCTGCCCTTTTGAGTTGAGTTCAGGCTTGAAGACAATGATATAACATTTTGGGGAGAAGATACAAGCCAAGATTCCAGCACTGGAGGCCAAGATGGAGAAGATCTCCACAGCCACTATGTACTTCCCTTTGGTGCTTAAGTAGGTTGGAACAAAAGAAAGCCACACACTGCAAAACACCAACATGCTGAAAGTGATAAATTTGGCTTCATTAAAAGTGTCCGGCAGCTTCCGAGCAAAGAAAGCCACGACGAAGCTGACAAGAGCCAGCAATCCCATGTAACCAAGAACAGAGTAGAACATGTTGGCTGAGCCTTCATTGCATTCCACTATGACTTCTTCAGGCAGAGAGTGCATGTCCAGATCTGGAAAAGGAGGGTCAGTACAGAGCCATACTATACAAATACTTGCCTGGACAGAAGCACAACCAAGAACAATAGAGATGGAAAATCTTGTCCCCACCCATTTCCTCATCTTGGATCCTGGTTTGGTGGCCATGAAAGCCAGAACCACGGTGAGGGTTTTAGCCAAAACAGAAGAAACAGCCACTGAGAAGATGATACCAAAGGCAGTTTGTCGTAGATTGCAGGTGAGTAACTGGGGGCGCCCAATGAATAGCAAGGAGCAGAGGAAGCAGAGCAGGAGGGAGATGAGCAGGGTGTAGGTGAGATTCCGGTTGTTGGCTTTGACAATGGGAGTGTTTTGATGTTTGATGAAGATTCCAAACACCAAGGCTGTAGTTGCAGAAAAAGCCAGAGCCAAAAGAGCCAAACTGATGCCTAAAGGTGCTTCATAAGATAGGAAGTTTTCTTTCTTGCTGATGCACTGGTTTCTCTCTTGGTTAGGATACCGATCTTCTTGGCACTGGAAGCAATCATCCATATCTTGAAGTATAAAGAAATCAGGATTACAATTATAGCATTTTGAGTCTCAATGAGATACAAATATTTATGGTCTAGGATCAGGAAACTGTATTATAATTCAGTCTAATTTACAGTATACACAATACAAAACATTATCTTTTTCAGGAAATTGTTAGAGTGTTAACATGTTTTGTCTTTATGGTAAACTATTTTTGGAAGATTCCTTCCAGTGGATAATTAAATCAGAATTAAATCTAAATGATAAGCTCCATAAATGTATGTTTGTGTTTACACGTGCATAGAATTGGAATTTGGGTGTGTTCAGAGGGGAGAAATCCCTAGTTCATCAATAAGAACTTTCAAAGCTATCTGAATGGAGAAATAATAATTAAAAATTAGTGTTTCACAGCTTACCAGTAGAAATAGTTGTAAAATAGGAAGTTTCATTTACCAATATTCAGAGTATTTTCTATCCCAGAAAGGAAGCTTAATGTCAAAGGAAGACTAAAGGTGCTAATATAATCCAGTTAACACACCTAGGAATATGGTAAAAAAAAATTACTATTGAATTGAAAATTCTAGAATTTTGGTGATCAAGTAAGTTGGTGTCCATGCAATCCATGAAGTTTTCAGGTGTGGAGGTAAGCAGAAGATATGCTGGTTAGCAATTCATAAGATTGTTTATGATAAAACACTTGTACAGTGGTACCTTGGTTTAAGAACAGTAAATATATTTCACAAAGAATAAATGGTATTGGGGAAAGATGGTGTCAGTTTGTACTTGACGGTTGGTAGATTCTTCTCTTAGTTCTCTTTGTTGCATCTTTGACTGAGAGCGTGGGAGTTTGGTGACTTCAAGCAGACATTGTCTGGAGGGGTTTTTGAGGACGGGCAAGATTTGGATTATTAGCTTATGCTCAGCTATGAAGGAGATTTGAAAACAAAAAGGACTAAACCCTCTCTTGGGCTCAAGGGACAGAAGCACATTCATATATATATATATATATATATATATATATATATATATATATATTTGCTTTCGTAGATTTTCACGGGTACAGGAATGCAGGTTTTGGTGTCTTCGGGTGTCTTCCCGTGTAAGAGTCGGGGTGTCTGTGCGACGTTTCGACGAGGTCTCACTCGTTCCTGGAACTCAAACACCAGATTCTGCTCTGTTCCAGTAACAAGAAGCCGAAAGCACCAGCCTGAAGATGACGAGTGAGACCTCGTCGAAACGTCGCACAGACACCCCGACTCTTACACGGGAAGACACCCGAAGACACCAAAACCTGCATATATATATATATATATATATATATATATATATATATATGAATAATACTTGATTTTCAACTGTTGACAACTAGACAAGTAATGTTTCTCTTCAGGTCTTGCGTAAGGTGTCTTATTCATATATATATATATATATATATATGAATGAATGATAGAAGAAGAAGAAGAAGAAGAAGAAGAAGAAGAAGAAGAAGAAGAAGAAGAGTTTGGATTTGATATCCCGCCTTTCACTCCCTTTAAGAAGTCTCAAAGCGGCTAACATTCTCCTTTCCCTTCCTCCCCCACAACAAACACTCTGTGAGGTGAGTGGGGCTGAGAGACTTCAGAGAAGTGTGACTGGCCCAAGGTCACCCAGCAGCTGCAGGTGGAGGAGCGGAGACGCAAACCCGGTTCCCCAGATTACGAGTCCACCCCTCTTAACCACTACACCACACTGATACTTGTTCAACGGTTGAAAACCAGACAAGTAAAGGTATATCTTCAAATATTTTGTAAGGCATCTATTTGTTCATAAATAGCTAACAAAAAACATGTTCTCAATATAGTTGATATACTATATCATACAGTCCCCTACCTGTCTGGTTTGAAATCTTCCCTTCTGGACATGGAGTACAATCATAGCAGCAAAATGGTTCTCCCTCTTTCCTTTGTCTTCTGTAACCTGGATGGCAGTGGTCATTACACAAGGCAAGGGGCACCACCTGTCCATAAAACAGAAGGTATTGCATGTATTCTATTCTATGTTTGTTCTTTGCATTTTCATCAACAGGCTGCTGCATTGAAATAAGGCATCCAACAGGGTATTTTTTAAAAAATTAATTAATTAATTAATGCCACTAACTTTACAATGGTTGTGACAATCACCAATATTTGTGCATATTCAACCCAACAAAGATAATAGAATCATAGAGTTTGAGGGGGCTCTGAGGATCATGTATTCCAACCCCCGTGCAATGCAGGAATATACAGCTGTCCTATAGAGGTATCAAACCTGTGACCTTGGCATTATCAGCACCTTGCTCTAACCAGCTGAGCCACTCAGCCAGTAAATGGTTCAGGCAAAGAAAATGTGAATATCTACTGATATGTGTAGATTTTATAATATGTTTTTAAAGATGAGAAGTGGCAACTTGGTTCCATTAAAGAAATGAATCACAGAAATGAAACTAAAGATTCCTACGAAGCACAATTTTGCATTGCATGCTTTCTGTGCTAGTTGCATGTGGATGTTCTCATTATAAAACATTTATTTCATTAATGGATTATTATTTCACAATCCACCTTAAGAAAAATGAAATCTCAAACATGGCAACAGCAGAAATACAGTGCGTAGGCAGAGGTATATGGGAGCCAAAGAACACACCAAAAATTAATTATATTTTTTATTCATTTATAATTCCGTGACACCTAAAAAGTTCTTCCACAGAATGACTACAAAGGTTCTAACCCTTTGCTGCTAGCCACACTACACCAACACCCCTACCACTGGTCAACAAATCTTGGTTCAACTAAATAGTCTAGGCATTTCAAATGGTGTTTCAGAGAAGAGCTGCATGGTTTTAAACCCTGAAAGCGAAGATCACTACAGTGACATGTAAACAAGCCATCCCTAACATACAAAGAATCAATGCAGCTAAAAGGAACTCATTCAGCAGGGTGTACATGATTATGAAACAAATCTGGTGCATGTCTACCTATAGACCTCAGAAGCTGCAATTGGGTCCTACCTGGTTAAAACTCTGGTGCCATGTAATGATCTTTTCATCAATGGAGAAATCACTGCCCAGTGGAGCTTGGGGATCCACTTTCCCAACTTTCACTCTTAAGAAGGACTTATTTGGGAAAGTCACCCAGTTGATAATATCAAATCCACCTTCTAGCTCACGTTTCTCATTAAAAAACACAGTGTCCCCCGCACTGTTGTTAAACAAGATATTCCTCAGGAAAGGTTGAAGCTACAGAGGAAGAAAGAGAATGGTAGATTTGGTAAAAATAGAGAATACACTACAAAACTTCTTTTTTCTCTTGCTGGGATCAATTCATACTATTTGTTGAAGCTCCCCTTGAGTTTTCAGGGGAGACATACCTGCCTAGATTCCATTTCAGAAACTATTTTTGTATTTCGTAATTAAGAAGCATTTTTTACCTAGAGGTAGCAGCTGCCTTCATTCAATGTAAGTAAACATTTTTACTTTTACAAATTTGCCTGGTTTATTCTGAGCAACAGGTAGAAATTGAGGAAAGATCAGCAGAACACAAATAAACAGGGATAAAATGTGTAATTTCATAATTCCTAGCTTCACAGCCTCCTTGCCATCTTTTTTCTCCCACACATGTTGGATAGGAGGCTTAAATTCTAATTTACAGATTTAATCCTCAATCCATATCCATCCAACCTAAGCTCAACATTTCCATTCAACTCTTTTTACATAGATTTTAATACATCAAAAGCTTTTGAACTGCTTATTGAATTTCACCAAACCAATGCAAGTGTGTATTCCTTGACAAACTATGTTAGACATTACCTGGAAATATTGATTTTGAGGTCTCAGATAGTTACCAAGCACCATCTCTCCCTGTTTGGTTCTGGGTGCCAACATGGCATGCAAAGCATGTGCCACAGCATAGATGGCATTGTAGATGCTGTAGCTTTGGCTGGTCATTTGCATTTCAAAAAAAGCCCCAGGAAGGCTCTCCAGCTTCTCCTCACCAGTGCAGGATCCCTCCTCCGTTTCCACATCTAGAAATTGGCAACCAAATGCCTGTTGCCAGAAGAACCTGATAAAGCCATCGGTCTCAGAGTGGGGATTTAGGTTCAGGAGGAAACGGTGGAACTCCTTAACCTCACTGGAATGAATGGCAAAGGATAAGGCACCATGGAAGTTTTGTATATCCAGATCTTTGTGATATGGCTCTGAAGAGAAATCCCAGTCGGCGGTCATAACCCACACTTTGTTTATCGGACTCATACTCATCATTCTACCTATCAGTAGCAGCCATTGCAAACCTGTCTTGGTGTTTTTGTCTGCATTGACAACAAATACATTGACATTTGTTTTGCTTAGGGACTCGGCCATATTCTGACATTTCTCTATCAACCCAGTATCATCAAAACCCCTGTTGGTTACCATTCTCTCAGTGACAGCTATACAGATGCCATTCTGGGAAAGCTGGCGTGTCAACATTTTCACAAACGTTTCTCCTTTATCGTCAGCTGTGACAAATATCCCAACCCACTTCCACTGGAAATAGAGAAGAAGCTGAACAATGCCAGTGTATTGATGTTCTTCACTGGGGGCCATTTGGTACAAGGAAGAAATATGGTCTTTTTCACTCACCGCTGGAGTAAATGAAGAATAGGTGATCTAGGGAAGAACAGAGGGATTTTTAAATCACCAGGTAGGATATTTATGTTTCTTGAGGTTTTTTATTCTTGCTGAGTTCAATAACTTTCTGAGTTTAAGGATTATTTTTTGAATTTGCTTTTCTGCATCCCTGCTCCTCATTTTCCTACTCTTACCATGTCTTATAGGCAGTAGTGGCTGGTGGAGTGGGTCAGGGGAACTTATTTGGCATCTTTTACATTGAGGGCAAAAAGGAAGGGAGAGAGGTTTGAACAGTGCAAATGCATTATGGTGAGTGCTGGATTGGATACATTAGGTGCATTTTCATCACACCAACCTAACTCTTCACTTCTACACCTTTCCTTCTGTTTACAGCACACATAAAATGGTGCTGGGAGGTCTGCCTTGCAGGAAAAAGAGCTGATTTCCATGTGATACTTCAGAGCAAAATTTGTAGAATCTTCTAAAGCATGGTTTGTCAAACTTTCTCATTTTTACTAACCACAGGGCCCACTTACATGGGTGGAAATTACTGGGGCCCATTAGACGTATGATAGTTAGCCAGAGGCAGAGTTTGGCATAATCAGCTGGAAATTCCTGACATGATTTTCTACAGATAACTAATTCATCTCTGAAAATGGTTGAATTCTTTTTCACAGTATTTTCCTTCTGAAAAAATGGGTTCCGTAGCTCAGCTTTCCTCTACACTATGCACAAACATTTGTTATGGAGATTTTGTGACTCAGTTAATCTATTTTAGGGAGAATTTCCTGATCCAGGGGTTTTAAGTTGATAAAACATATGATTTTATATTTTTCCCATTCCCAGCTCCACATGCTCCTCAAAGTCATTTCATATTACATTCTCCTTTCACACACCACTTACCATAGATTCCGGCGTATTAGGTGACTGGGCGTATAAGACGACCCCCCAAATTGGCCGCTGCTTCTATGCGGCAGCTTTGCTGGGCAGCGGCAGTGGGCGGTGGTCTCCATGCCAGAAGGAAGCTGTCCGGTGAAGTTGTCCAGCGATGTTAAGCTGGCTTTGGCAGCTTCAGCAGCTTCGCTGAGCAGGAGCAGTGGGAGGCAGGCTCCGCTCCGCATTGGGAGGCAGCTTTCTCCCAACGCAGAGCCCGCCGCCCACTGCTGCTGCCCAGTGAACCCATATCCAGTGTATAAGATGACCCGCGACTTTTTAGAGGATTTTCTAGGGTTAAAAATTCATCTTATACGCTGGAATCTACGGTATATCTTTTTCATCCACTCAACCATATACTTTCAGTTTCTTTCATCCCTCCTCCCTGATCACTTTACACTCACTTCTTGCTTATGATTTTTTTTTAAATTCACTTATCCATTTCCTTTGTGTTCTGAGCTTAATATATATTTGCTAATAGATTTATTTACTAATAAATATTAATCTTTTATCCCACATTCCAATTTCCTTTAATTCCAATACCCACCCAACTTTAACATCTCTTCCCATAAACCTTCCCTGTCTCCAAACCACATTGACAGTGATCCAACCTAAGGGTGTTGTCATGGCAAGAGAGGGGGAACTGGTCTGGCTTTGGTACTGAGGACAATCCACTGGTGGATCCCAACCTGATGTTTGAAAAAAATTGTCATACAGTTTAAAATTCTGATTTCTTCATACCATACACCCTCAGTGGCCTACTAAGGGAATTGATCTTAATTTCTTCTAGTCATGGCATACTGAATGCTGAAAGAACAGGGTAGTTTGATTATTATTCTTTAATTTAATAAATAAGCAAGAAATATTTGTTTTAGCCTGCCAAAAAAACATTCTCCTTTCCTTCTCCCCTCCCAATGCCCTGAGAATATACACTAAGACTAAATCATACACAACAGTTGTGGAGTCTTCATTCCAGCCACACTCTTCCTACCTGTAGAATCTTATAAAGCTCCAAGATGGAGGCCATGTGGCTTGAAGTTTCAGAGTCAAGGCCCCCAATGGCAGCTACCAGGTTCTTCTCAACACCACACTTGTAGTTGGGGATGGTTTTCCTATGATGAGAGATGAGGTTCAAAGTATTCTGATAAGTCATCTTTGCATCACAGTAGCTGTCATAGATCTGGAACCCCAAAGTGATGTTGGATAAAATGTTGGGGTTCTCGTTGACCTCATTCACAGCAAAGACTAAGGAAAGGACATGCTGGTAGTTCTTTGGCAATGCGCTGAAACAATAGAGAGATTATGGATGTGGTGGGTTTTCCTGCTTCTGTCTTGCTTCTGCTGGACAGACCTCATGTTTTGAAAGTGGATAAACACACACAAATCCACACATTATCCCATAAGATTATAATCTGAGCACATGCAATGAAATTGAATTTTGAAAGATCCAGGGGAGACAAAATAAAGTAAACACTTAGGTAACCAATGAAATTTACTCCCACAAGAGTTAGCAATGGCCAACAACTTATATGGCTTTAAATGAAGATTAAAACAGCATCAACAACAACAACAACAACAACAACAACAACAACAACAACAAGGGTGGTAGCTGCTAACCACAGTGGCTATGTTCTCTCCCCACCATTGGAGGCACTATGCCTTTGAATCCCAGTTCCTGGTAATGGGAGCTGAGAAGACTGCTGTAATGCTCAGGACTTACTTGTGGGTTTATCGTGGCCATCTGGTTGGCTGTTGTGAGATCATAGCGTGAGGCTATATGGGTCCTTGGCCTTTCTTACATTTGCTAGTTCTTATGACCTCTATGTGTAGAACAGAGTGGAAAGTATGGCATATGTGGTGTCATGTAAGGTAATAAAAACTTTCTAGGATATGATATATAATGAATTGAGAAAAAGTTTAAAAGAATGTTTGTTGAAAACCTGGAAGCTTTTTTATTAGCAATTATAAGTACTGAGATTCCAAAGGATCAGAAAAGACTATTTATGTATGCGACAATAGCCACTCAGATGTTATTAGCCCAGAGGTGAAAATAAGAATAAATCCCGACTAGGGAAGAATGGAAACCAAGTTGATGAAGTATGCTGAAATGGCAAAACTAATGGGAAAGCTCAGGAACCAAGAGGACAAGAACTTTTAAAAAGAATGGGGAGAAATTATAATTTATTTAGGAGACCATTGTAAACAGATGAAAACATTAGCAGGATTTTAATCTGATTTATAAAGTAATAAAGACTTTGGGATTAAAAAAAAGGATAACAGATTGATATTCAGTTGTAAATGTTGACATTAGGAGCCATGGAGAGGATGGGGGAAGTTGTGAGATTCAGAGTAATCTCTTTATATGAATTTGCAATTGATTTTGTTAGAAGTATATATATATTTAAAACCAAATAAAAACTATTCTATATAAAGAAAATTATCTAGTTTTTTATTATTTACTTACATAACCAGGAGCTCCCCCCCCGAAAAATAAAAATATTTCCTTACGTATATTCATCAGCAGGTGTTTCCTTTGGCTTCTCCCTGAAGTCTATTGAAAAGCTGGGGGAAAAGAATTGTGAAGTGATGCCACCAATTACAAAGTGCCCCGGTTGATAATACTGGTGTTGAACATGGAAGAGGTCAATCACACAATGCAAAGCAGAACGTGTCAAAAATAAAGGGAACAGTATGAGTAGGGTCCAGAAGGGTAAACTTAACATCTTGAGATGTGGGGGTTCTCCTCTTAAAAATAAAGCACCTGTTTCAGTCTAAAATTCTTATCATCACCCAATGTCAGCATACCTTCTGTCCTGTTGCCCTCCAGCAGCTCTAGTCTATGTTTATAAATAAATGGTAGAATAGCTGTCAATGGCACTGGGGTGGTTTTTTATAAGCATTCTGCTGTTTCTCTGTGGCATATGGGCTTCAAACTAACATGCGGATACTGCTAGATAAAGAATGAATTGCTGTGTGTTAAGATAATAACATGGTACACAGTCCCAGCGGAGTTGCTAGGTCTGTGGCACCATGTGCAGCAGAAGCATTGAACAAAATATGTTTTGCCCCCTTGAAAATATATTATCTGTTGCATTACAGATCAGGCAGAGCACCTGGTTTCAGGAAGATCTGAATGGGTGTGAAAATAATAGTGGATTGGCCAGGCCATGGGGGAAAATGGAAAGGCTGGTGTTCCATTATGCTCCAGAGAAGGGAATGTTCCAAAGTATAGAAAATGCCTTGTGTGAAAAAGTGGTCAGGTCCAGCAACTTGACTAACAAAAGAAGGAAGAAATAGTTCACTGAGAACTTGGCCAATGTTGACATTGCTTTTCAGTTTTGCAAGCATGGCATCTATTAGCATTGAGTGCTTTGTTGCTCACTGTCAGGCTGCCAGAAAAACCCCTCAGTTTATTGTCTGATTCTCTAAGCAGAACCAGGCACTGTGATTGCAGAAATCAACTTTATTGCTCAGTAATCAAGTAGTCAGCACACGGTACATCCATCAGATAAGCACGTCAGTTACAGAAGCTAAAATTCTGTCCTCACTCCCCCTTATTTATACCTCTGCCCTTGCATTTTTTTCACGGTGACTCAGCTTTCTTAATCATTCCAGCCTTTTCCTGTCCCTTCTTATCCAGCACTGGAAGTGGAGCAGGGGAAGGAGCTGAATCAGGACTGTATTGCAGAGCAGGAGACATAGCCCTCGCTCCTTCTCTATCAGCATCTGTGGCTACCTCAAGCTGCTCCCCTTCACCCTCACTCTCTGCTGGTGATTCCTCCCTGTACCACCAGTCTGAACTTGGTTCAAAATCCCCTTCACCTCCAGGTGCCTCCTGGACCACTAGCTGCCACTACTCTTTCTCATCCTGCGAGATCCTGACACTCGCTGTGTGCAGTATCACGACTTACCTGAGAGGATGCCTCGGTTCAGGACAAGGCCTCTTTCTTGCCTACATAGGGATTATGTTGACAGATCAAAGTGATCTGTCATTCATCCTGAAAGATGAATGTTTTAAAAAATGGCAGAAAGACATTTCAAAATTTATCGGAGGGGGGGGGGGCAAAAGGCCAAGGATAAAACATTAAATGCTTACAAATGTAAAAGATAGAGGCGGGTTTGCCCTCCCAGACCTTAAATTGTATTATGAATCTGCTTGTTTGCTATGGATCAGGGACTGGATGAGATTAGATAAGCAAGAGGCATTAGAACTAGAAGGACATGGCAACAGATTCGGCTGGCACACATACTTATGGTACAGGAAAGGGAAGGTTCATAGAAGTTTTAACAACCATATAAACAGGAAATCACTAATGAGAGTATGGGAGAGATACAAAGACTTATTGGAACAAAAGACCCTGTCGTGGCTTTCACCACATGAAGCATTACTGCTCAAACCACTTAGAAAGAAAGGAAAATGGCTCACATATGTTGATTTATTAAAGGAACATGATGGAAAATGGAAATTAAGAGATTATGATGAGATCAAAGACCACTTTCAGAGTTGGTTGCATTATCAACAAC
The DNA here is from genome assembly GCF_965113315.1 of Podarcis vaucheri. Lineage (NCBI taxonomy): Eukaryota > Metazoa > Chordata > Lepidosauria > Squamata > Lacertidae > Podarcis > Podarcis vaucheri. The sequence continues at coordinate 12,286,575 of NC_138751.1, forward strand.
TATATGAAACACATAAAGAAGACAGCAAGAAAGGATTTAGTTATACAAGATCTAGGTCTCAAATGAAAGTTATTGAAGGGAAAGTGAAATTACTGAACGCCGCATACAGTATACTATTAGAATTGGAGACGAAAGATGAAGAGGTAAAATCAGTTATGATTAAATGGGTATAAGATGTAGGTCACTACATTATGATGGAAAACTGGGGAAAATTATGGAAAAGTGATTTAAAATTTACAGATTGTTCCGTATTGAAGGAGAATTAAATGAAGATGATGTACAGATTGTATATAACACCAGTGCAGTTAGGGGAAATGTACAAAACTAGTTCAAATATATGTTGGAAGTGTAAGCAACATCTATATCAAGAGAACGTGAAAGCTGAACCCTTCCCAAACAGAGAAACCTTAAAACATTTAAAAGGTTATCCATTATAATGATTTTAATAGTTAGATTGTTACTTATTTCTCTTTTTTAGCTGCTCTTTTGAGTTGAGTTCAGGCTTGAAGACAATGATATAACATTTTGGGGAGAAGATACAAGCCAAGATTCCAGCACTGGAGGCCAAGATGGAGAAGATCTCCACGGCCACTATGTACTTCCCTTTGGTGCTTAAGTAGGATGGAACAAAAGAAAGCCACACACTGCAAAACACCAACATGCTGAAAGTGATAAATTTGGCTTCATTAAAAGTGTCTGGCAGCTTCCGAGCAAAGAAAGCCACAGCAAAGCTGACAAGAGCCAGCAATCCCATGTAACCAAGAACAGAGTAGAACATGTTGGCTGAGCCTTCATTGCATTCCACTATGACTTCTTCAGGCAGAGAGTGCATGTCCAGATCTGGGAATGGATGGTCAGTACCCAGCCATACTATACAAATACTTGCTTGGATAAATGAGCAAAAGAGAATAATAGAGGTGGAAAATCTTGTCCCCACCCATTTCCTCATCTTGGATCCTGGTTTGGTGGCCATGAAAGCCAGAACCACCGTGAGTGTTTTAGCCAAAATTGAAGAAACAGCCACTGAGAAGATGATACCAAAGGCAGTTTGTCGTAGATGGCAGGTCAGCAACTGGGGGCGCCCAATGAATAGCAAGGAGCAGAGGAAGCAGAGCAGGAGGGAGATGAGCAGGGTATAGGTGAGATTCCGGTTGTTGGCTTTGACAATGGGAGTGTTTTGATGTTTGATGAAGATTCCAAACACCAAGGCTGTAATTGCAGAAAAAGCCAGAGCCAACAGAGCCAAACTGATGCCTAAAGGTGCTTCATAAGATAGGAAGTTTTCTTTCTTGCTGATGCACTGGTTTCGCTCTTGGTTAGGATACCGATCTTCTTGGCACTGGAAGCAGTCATCCATATCTTGCAGTATAAAGAAATCAGGATTACAGTTATAGTATTTTCAGTCTCACTGAGATACAAATATTTATGGTTTAGGATCAGGAAACCTTGAATTTCACTGTACTATAATTGAATGTAATTTATAGTATACATGATACAAAACATTGTCTTTTTCAGGAAATTGTTAGAGTGTTAACATGTTTTGTCTTTAAGGTAAGCTAATTTTGGAAGATTCTTTTCAGTGGAAAATTAAATGAGAATTAAATTTAAATAGTAAACTCCATAAATGTTTGTTTGTGTTTACACATGCATAGAATTGAAAGGTGTGTTTAGAGAGAGAAAAGTCCCCATTCTAGCAATAGGAGCTTTCCAACCTATCTGAATGGAGAAATAATAATTAAACATTAATGTTTCACAGCTTACCAGTAGAAATGGTTGTAAAATAGGAAGTTTCATTTACCAATATTCAGAGCATTTCCTATCCTAGAAAGGAAGCCTAATGTCAATGGAAGACTAAAGGTGCTCATATAATTCAGTTAACACACCTAGCAATATGGTCAAAAAAATACTCTTGAATTGACATTTCTAGAATTTTGGTGATAAGTAAGTTGCTCTCCATGCAATCCATGAAGTTTTCAGGTGTGGAGGTAAGCAGAAAATATCCTGGTTAGCAATTTATAATATTGCTTATGATAAAACACTTGTACAGTGGTACCTCGGTTTAATAACAGTAAATATATTTCATAAAGAATAAATGGTATTGGGGGGGAAAGAAGGTAGTTGGTAGTTGCCAGTTGGTTGGTTCTTCTGTTAGTTGCATCTTTCATTGAGAACATGGGAGTTTGGTGACTTCAAGGAAACACTGTCTGGAGGAGTTTTTGAGGACAGGTAAGATATTGATTATAAACTTATCCTCTGCTATGAAGGAACTTTGAAAACAAAAAAGGACTAAACCCTCTCTTGGGCTCAAGGGACAGAAGCACATTGCATTCAAATATTGAGAGAGAGAGAGAGAGAGAGAGAGAGAGAGAGAGAGAGAGAATATGAATGAATAATACTTGTTGTATTATACTTGTTGACAACCGGACAAGTAAAGGTTTATCTTCAAATCTTTTGTAGGGCGTCTATTTGTTCACAAATAGCTAACAAAAAACATGTTCTCAATATAGTTGATATACTATATCATACAGTCCCCTACCTGTCTGGTTTGAAATCTTCTCTTCTGGACATGGAGTACAATCATAGCAGCAAAAAGGTTCTCCATCTTGCCTTTGTCTGCTGTAACCTGGATGGCAGTGGTCATTACACAAGGCAAGGGGCACCACCTGCCCATAAAACAGAAGTCATTGCATGTATTCTATTCTATTTTATGTTTGTTCCTTGCCTTTTCATCAACATGGTTCTGAATTGAAATAAGGCACCCAGAGGTTTTTTGTTTTAATCAAATAGCACCACCAACTTTCCAATGGTTGTTTCAATCACCAATATTTGTGCATATTCAGCTTAAAAAGTTCTTCTACAGAATGATTGCAATGGCTCTAACCCTTTGCTGCTAAACACACTACACCAACTACCTATCACTGGTCAACACATCTTGGTTGAACTAGATAGTCTAGGCATTTCAACCTGTGAATGAGGGCAGAGCTGCAGGGTTTTAAACCCTGGAAACCAAGATCACTAGAGTGGCATGTAAACAACCCATCCCAAACCATACAAAGAATCAATGCAGCTAAAAGGAACTCATTCAGCAGGGTGTACATGATGATGAAACAAATCTGGTGAATGTCTACCTATAGACCTCAGAAGCTGCAATTGGGTCCTACCTGGTTAAAACTCTGGTGCCATGTAATGATCTTCTCATCAATGGAGAAATCACTGCCCAGTGGTGCTTGGGGATCCATCTTCCCAACTTTCACTCTTGAGAAGGACTTATTTGGGAAAGTTACCCAGTTGATAATATCAAATCCACCTTCTAGCTCACGTTTCTCATTTAAAAAGACAGTGTCACCAGCACTGTTGTTAAACAAGATATTCCTCAGGAAAGGTTGAAGCTTCAGTGGAAAAAAGAGAATGGTAAATTGGGTAGAAATAGAGAACACACTACAAAGATTCTGTTTTCTCATGCTGGGATCAATTCACAGTATTTGTTGAAACTCCCCTTGTGTTTTAAGGGGAGACATGCCTGTCTAAATTCAATTTTAGAAACTAAGGGGAAAAAATTACCTTGAAGTAGTAGCTGCCTTCATTGAATGTAAGTAAACCTTTTTAGTTTTTCAAATTTGTGTGGTTTATTCTTAGCAACAGGTAGAAAGTGAGGAAATATCAGCAGAACACAAATAAACAGGTATAAATTGTGAAATTTCCTAATTCCTAGCTTCCGGGACGGTGCAAGTTGGATAAGTGGTTTTACTCTGCTAAAAAACGGGCTTCACAGCCTGTTTGGTCTCATATTTTCCCCACACATTTTGGGCAGGAGCTTTAAATTTTAATTTACATATTTAATCCTCAACCCATATCCATCAATCCTAAGATCAACATTTCCATTCAACATTTTTCAGTACCTGCTAAAAACATACAAGCATTGCAATATTGGCAAGACTTTTGGCTTAAATTTGCCAGCATGCTTCCGTACAACTTAACGTATTTTTCGTCCCATAGGACGCTCCGTCCCATAGGACGACCTAGTTTTTTTGGGGGGGAAATAGAGGGAAAAATCTTTTCCTTTATTTCCCCCCCAAAACCAAGTCGGGGAACAGCGGGATGGTGGCGCTGCGCCTCCCGGCTGTCCCCCGAGCTTGTGGGGCTGGCCGATGTCTGCCCGAAGCACGGGGTGCTCTGCTTCAGTGCTCCCCACGCTCCGTGCAGCAGGCTGCTATCTGCAGCCTAGGGAGCCCTGCGGGAGTTCCCGCAGGGCTCCTTAGGCTGTGGATATCTGCCCGGCGCGAGGGGCGCTGTGCTTCAGGGCGCCCGCGCGCTGGACAGCAGGCTGCTACCCGCAGCGTGGGGAACCCTGCGGGAACTCCTGCAGGGCTCCCTAGGTTGCGGATGTCTTCCAGAAGCGCCGGGCGCTCTGCTTTCAGCGCACCCCACGTTCCGGGAAGCAGGCTGCTATCCGCAGCCTAGGGAGCCCTGCGGGAACACCCGCAGGCTCCCCAGGCTTGCTGATAGCTTCCTGAAGTGCGCACCGACCCCTCTCGCTCTCCAAGCTTCAGCGAAAGCCTGTATTCACCCCATAAGATGCACACAGATTTCCCCTTCATTTTTGGAGGGGAAAAAGTGCGTCCTATAGGGTGAAAAATACGGTAATACAACAAAGACTCTTGAATTGCTTATTGAATTTCACCAAACCAATGAAAGTGTGTTTCCCTTGACAAACCAGAATAAAGTACTTCAGTATTTTTTATCACAATTGGATAGAAATATATGGCATGTTTGTGTAGGGGGGGGAGTTTACAAATGTGTTTGTTAGCACTTTTAAACTTAATTGTGGTATTTCATTGAATTGTGGTATTTCATTTCATTGAAATCTGAGCCATCTATTGATAGTAAAAAGAAATATGTAACAAATATCCTTAATTTCTGAAGAGACAACTTTTTATTAGCAGTAGATTTCTGCAGCCTATACTCAAGGAACCATGTGTTTGATTCTCACCTTCATTAGGAGCACTTCTGTGCCCTTATAATAATAAATACTGTACTTACAACTTTCCAAAGAACCGAATGAAAAAGCAACATTCTCTGTGGATGTGGAAGCCTCTGTATGTGCTCTCCAAGCACATTATGATTGGGCTATTCATTAAAAAAATGATCTGCTTTCCGTGTTAGACATTACCTGAAAATATTGTGGCTCATGAAGTCCCACATAGTGCCCAAGCATCACCTCTCCATATTTGGTTCTGGATGCCAACATGGCATGCAAAGCATGTGCCACAGCATAGACGGCATTGTAGATGCTGTAGCTTTGGCTGGTCATTTGCATTTCAAAAAAAGCCCCAGGAAGGCTCTCCAGCTTCTCCTCACCAGTGCAGGATCCCTCCTCCGTTTCCACATCTAGAAACTGGCAACCAAATGCCTGTTGCCAGAAGAACCTGATAAAGCCATCGGTCTCAGAGTGGGGATTTAGGTTCAGGAGGAAATGGTGGAACCCCTTCACCTCACTGGAATGAATGGCAAAGGATAATGCACCATGGAAGTTTTGTATATCCAGATCTCTGTGAAATGTTTCTGATGAGAAATCCCAGTCGGCAGTCATAACCCAGACCTTGTTTATTGGCCTCACACCATACATTACACCTGCTATTAGCATCCACTGCAAAAACTTCATGGTGTAAGTGTCTGCATTTACAACAAACACATTGACATTGGTTTTGCTTAGGGAAATGGCCACGTCTTGACATTTCTCCACCACATCATAAATGTTGAAAAAATGACTGGCACTTGGCAATCTTTCAATGCTGGCTGCACAGATTTCACTCAAGGAAAATTGGTGTGTCAGTGTCTTCACAAACATTTCTCCTTTATTGTCAGCTGTGACAAAGATCCCAACCCATACCCATTGGAAATACACAAGAAGCTGAACAATCCCATTGTATTGATTTGCTTCACTTGGTGTCATTTGGTATAAGGAAGAAATATGTTGTTTTGCACTCCGTGCTGCAGAATAGGTGATCTAGACATGAACAAAGGAGAGAGAGAGAGAGAGAGAGAGAGAGAGAGAGAGAGAGAGAGAGAAGGGGATCAAGGTCATACGATTAGCCCCGCAGAGACAGAAGTTCTGTTTAGCTCCAATCCTAATTGATAATTGTATTCTTAAGAACCTCTTCTGAACCTTCCAAGTGTGATGAGAAGTTCTACATAGAGCTGATACTAGGTCCAGAGACACTCAGAGAGTTTTATATTACACTCGTTCTCCTGTTTTCCACTGGACCTTATATTGGAGTATAAACCATATAAACAATTTCACCATGAGATTAATTGAAACAACTGGGAAAAAAATGTTTGACATCATGCTCCCCCTGCTTTCATCAGAAGCTTTTCTGTGACGCCAAAATATTTTTGTGTGTGACCTATTTTCCTATTTGCTGTAACTGGTGACTCTTCCCCACTCTAAAGCGAGTGCATCAGTGTCACCTGCTTTGCGTTTGTAACAAATCCTTTTCTCCCTTCACGCACATTTCTCCCTTCACTCACACCCAAAGCCTGGGAATATACAATAATAAAACATGTCCCAGTTGTGAATGCTTCAACCCTATTAGAATCATGTTACCTGTGGAATCTTGTAGCAGCTTAAGATGGAATCCATGTAGATTGACGTTTCAGAGTCAAGACCCCCAATGACAGTTATCAGGTTCTTCTCAGCACCACACTTGTAGTTGGGAACAGTCTTCTCATGGCGAGAGACAAGATTCAAAGTATTCTGATAAGTCATCCTTGCATTGAAGTAGCTGTCATAGATCTGGAACCCCAGAGTGATGTTTAGTAAAATCTTGGCATTCTCATTGACTTCCTTCACAGCAAAGACTAAGGATAGGGCATGCTGGTAGTTCTTTGGCACTGCACTGAAGCAAGAGAAAAAAGATGATGCGTATAATGGGTTTTCCTGCTTTCACTGGTGTATAGTCTGCAAACTAATCCACACTGTCCATCATCAAACCTGTATATTTATTTCATATGGGAGAGAAGGGAGTTTCAATTCCATTAAATATTTGCTCCGTGATGCACAGAATCACCATAGCAAATATATACAGAATGCAAGAAGATGATGTTCAGTACTGTATATAAAGAGTAAACTTGCTCAAAAAATTGCTAATGCACCCATGGGGATTAGTTTGTGGATTTCGCCACTTGTCATCCTTTTCTGTTCATGACGCTTATGCATGAAAATTCATCACTTTCATTGTAAATTTTGCCTAATATACTCATGATTTTATGAAATTTTGCAACAGTTTTGTATGCTGTCTGTAACAAGAAACAGTATGTATTTATAGTGCCACTTTACCCTATCATTTGCATTTCTGTACATGCTATTTAGATGGAAAACTGCATTGCAGAATTCAGAAAAGTGTGAATTTGAAGGGATAGATCTTTTATTGTTATTGTTTAGTCGTTTAGTCGTGCCCGACTCTTCCCCTATTGTTCCAGCAATTGTGAAAGAGGCAGGCTGTTTTTAATTGTGAATGAAATCAAAGTACTCCCCCATCTCTATTTACAATCAGCCCAGGGGTGTTTCTTCTCCTTATTGACTCCAACTCCACCTACTGTTGGTCTCCCTGTTTCCCATCTTACAAGTCTCATTGAGCACCTGCCACCACAAGCAAATTGCTTCTGTTATCTAGTATTTTCCCGACTTGGGACTTTTTTACCCAGAGAATGAAAAATCTTCTTACGCATATTCATCAGCAAGCATTTCATTTGGCTTCTCCTTGAAGTATAGTGGAGTGAAGGAGGGTAAGAATAGCTGTGAAGTGATACCACCGATGATGAAGTGCCCAGGCTGATAATATTGGTGTTGGACATGGATGGGGTCAGTCACACAATGCAAAGCAGGGTGTACTGAAAATAGAGGGAACATGATGGGTAGCAGCAAAAAGAGTACCTCTAATATCCTGAGATGAAAGTCTACTCTTCTTAACATTAAAGCACCTGCTTCAGTCTAAACTCATTATCATTCTCCACTGTCAACCTCCACTGGCATCTGTTGCTATGAGCAGCTCAGGCTGTTGGTATAAGTGGTAGATCAGTTCTCATTGGAACTGGGTAGTCTTTATAAACATTCTGAATTTCACTCAGGCATATGTTTGTTGACACCAAAATGCTATGTGGCTATTGCCAGAGGAAGGCTGAATCACAGTGCCTTGAGATAATTTTAGAGTTCATAGTCTCTGGTGCATTGCAATCTAGTTGGCATTATGTGTAATAGAACCATTGAGCAAATAATGTTTTACTCCTCTTGACAAAGCTCTTCTGTCCTCTGTTGTGAGACAGGCAATACAGTGGTACCTCAGGTTACATACGCTTCAGATTACAGGCTCCGCTAACCCAGAAATAGTGCTTCAGGTTAAGTACTTTGCTTCAGGATGAGAACAGAAATTGTGCTCCGGGAGCACGGTAGCAGCAGGAGGCCCATTTAGCTAAAGTGGTGCTTTAGGTTAAGAGCAGTTTCAGGTTAAGTAAGGACCTCCGGAACAAATTAAGTACTTAACCTGAGGTACCGCTGTAAATGCCTACGTTCCACAAAACTAGAGAGAAAATCTAACACCCACAGATGGACCATAATGAACATGCTTTGCTTGCAGCATGGCCTGGATGATCCATTTTGTAAGAGCTTCATTTCAAAGGGAAGGACCACTTGAGGAGATGGTTGATGCAGGAGGACCTCTCCTGCACAGTGCAGTAATTAGTTCGATGTATAACAACAACAACAACAACAACAACAACAATAACAATTTATAATAATAATAATTTATTATTTATACCCCGCCCATCTGGCTGGGTTTCCCCAGCCACTCTGGCCAGTTTCCAACCAAATATTAAAAACAATACAGCATCAGACATTAAAAAAACTTCCCTAAACAGTTGTCTTTTATAAGTAAAATAGTTGTTTATTGCCTTGACATCTGCTGGGAGGGCGTTCCAAAGGGCAGGTGCCACTACCGAGAAGGCCCTCTGTCTGGTTCCCTGTAACCTCACTTCTCGCAGCGAGGGAACTGCCAGAAGGCCCTCAGCGCTGGACCTCAGTGTCCGGGCTGGATGATGGGGGTGGAGACGCTCCTTCAGGTATACAGGACTGAGGCCATTTAGGGCTTTAAAGGTCAGCATCAATACTTCGAATTGTGCTCGGAAAGGTACTGGGTCAATTTCAAAAGGATCTTTTAATCTTATTTTAATTCTATTGTGGTTTAATTGCATTTTAATGGTTCTCTTTTCTATGTCTTTAGCTTGTTCTACTTTATTGTAGAGTCCCAAACTGGGGAAAAGGTGGGATATATTATGAAGGCTAAGAATAAGGATAAGGATAAGGATAAGTGAAATGACCTTTTACCCTGTCCCAAGCTGCAAAGTGCTTTTTAAACCTATGCCAGCAGCAGCACCTTCAGCTTACCTTATTAGCTCATTGGCAGCCAATGTAAGTCTTAATGCAGTGGCATAATCTGTTGGTAATATTCTTCTCAAACTACTGGCGTGTGAAGCTTCTGGGGCACTGTAGAAGACACCACAACCATGAAGTCCAACAGAAGGTGAGAGGTGGGGGTGCTGGATTTTGCTGTCACCAAGGGTGCCACTGAAATTTGGACAGTCTAGGAGGCTTGAAGGACATTCTGTTATGGGACACGGGTGGCACTGTGGGTAAAACCTCAGCACCTAGGACTTGCCGATCTCATGGTCGGCGGTTCAAATCCCCACAGCGGGGTGAGCTCCCGTCGTTCGGTCCCAGCTCCTGCCCACCTAGCAGTTCGAAAGCACCCTTAGGTGCAAGTAGATAAATAGGTACCGCTTTATAGCGGGAAGGTAAACGGCGTTCCGTGTGCTGCGCTGGCTCGCCAGATGCAGCTTTGTCACGCTGGCCACGTGACCCGGAGGTGTCTGCGGACAGCGCTGGCTCCCGGCCTCTAGAGTGAGATGAGCGCACAACCCTAGAGTCTGTCAAGACTGGCCCGTACGGGCAGGGGTACCTTTACTTAGGAGGCCATAGATTGTTTAATGAGCCCAAGGCCTGGAACAGCCTGTTTTTATTTGTTTATTTGTTTATTATTTTCATTTCTATACCACTTTATATTTTTAAGAAAAATCTCAAAGCGGTTTAAAGGTAAAGGTAAAGGTACCCCTGCCCGAACGGGCCAGTCTTGACAGACTGTGGGGTTTGTGCGCCCATCTCACATTTATTGGCCGGGGGCCAGCACTGTCCGGGGACACTTCCGGGTCACGTGGCCAGCGTGACATCGCTGCTCTGGCGAGCCAGAGCCGCACACGGAACGCCGTTTACCTTCCCGCTGGTAAGCGGTACCTATTTATCTACTTGCCCCCGGGGGTGCTTTCGAACTGCTAGGTGGGCAGGCGCTGGGACCGAACAGCGGGAGCGCACCCCGCCGCGGGGATTCGAACCGCCGACCTTTCGATCGGCAAGCCCTAGGCGCTGAGGCTTTAGCCCACAGCGGTTTACCGCACATTAAACATCAATAAAACAATCTGGAATCAAAACCTGGCACCAAAAAATATGTAACGGAGGAGGAGGCATATGAAGAAGGGAGGTTTGGAGGGTAACAGGCCTTTTCTGTGGTGGGTCCTTGTTTGCAGAATGATTTCCCCAGCATATATTTTGGCACCACATGAAAACATTCCTCTTTGGCTGTAAATGATTCTGTGACCTTTTAAAGCAGGATGAGTTTTGTCTTCCCCTCACTTTACTATTATAAAATTGTTTAATTTGTGTTTTATTCTGTAAACCACCCTGTGGTCTCTTGATGAAGGGGTGTATATAAATTTAATAAATAATAATAGCGAAAATCTATATATGACATGGCACAGTGTCCACATGGATCAACTGTAAATTAGTTTTAATGATGGCACTGGAACAATTGTAGAGGGAACATGTTTCTTTGAACTGGAAACCTTTTAAGCAAACATAACTGATGGACAACATCCATTTAACATTTAAACCAAGGAATCTTTATGTAGAGAAAATCATAGCATTTTGGGGGGGACCAGAGATGTATTCGTAAATATGCCACCTCTGATTTATGGTCTATATCCTATCTTCAGACTCTCATTGGACATATTCCAGCTATTTGCTCAGCAAAATTAAATGGAAATAAAGCGTATTTCAGTCAACTGGATTTACTTCCGAGTATCATGATTTCAGTTGTTTGATTTTTAGTTATTTCTCTTTTTTAGCTGCTCTTTACTGTTCAGTTCAGGTCTGAGGACAATTATATAGCATTTAGGGGAGAAAATACAACCCAGTATCCCTGCGCTGGAGGCCAAGATAGAGAAGATCTCCACAGCCACCATGTATTTTCCTTTGGTGCTCAGAAACGTTGGAACAAAAGAAAGCCACACACTGCTAAACACCAGCATGCTGAAAGTGATGAATTTGGCTTCATTAAAAGTGTCTGGCAGTCTCCGAGCAAAGAAAGCCACAACAAAGCTGACAAGAGCCAGCAATCCCATGTAACCAAGAATATAGTAGAACATGTGGGCTGATCCTTCATTGCATTCCACTACAATTTCTTCAGGAAGAGAATGCATGTCTAAATCTGGAAAGGGAGGGTCTGTACATAGCCATAGTATGCAAATACCTACTTGGATAACTGAACAGCTGAAAATAATAGAGTTTGAGAATCTTTTCCCCACCCATTTCCTTATTTTGGATCCTGGCTTGGTAGCCATGAAAGCCAAAACCACAGTGAGGGTTTTTGCCAAAACAGAAGAAACAGCCACTGAAAAGATGATACCGAAAGCAGTTTGTCGTAACTGACAAGTTAGTGTCTGAGGCTTGCCAATGAATAGCAAGGAGCAGAGGAAGCAGAGCAGGAGGGAGATGAGCAGAGTGTAGGTGAGGTTCTGGTTGTTGGCTTTGACAATGGGAGTCTTCCGCTGCTTGACAAAGATTCCAAACACCAACACTGTCGTTGAAGATAGTGACAGAGCCAAAACAGTCAAAGTGATGCCCAAAGGTTCATCATAAGACAAAAAGTTCAGATATTTCAGAAGGCACTCGTTTCTCTCTTTATTAGGATATTTATGTTCTTGGCATTCAAAACAATCATCCATATCTTTAAAAATAAAAGAAAAAGTAATAGTATTTTAATCAACTCTTCCATATTATACTGTATTACCGAAGTATAATAGAGATATATCATGGACTGATGTTATTGTTGATTATCTACCATGCTGGCAGATTACTAGCTAGTAATGTGTGGCTAGTATGAGGAAATGCTTAGCCCAGAAGTGCATTTGTTTCAAATGCAGGAAAGACCCTCGTAAAGCAGCACCATGAAAAATTAACCCCCCTAATTTCAATTAGAAGGGGTTAGAAGATACATCTCCTTCTTGCCCCTGCTTCCTGGCCATATGCTTATCCAGGTTTAGGGGAAAATGAAAAACCCTCTTATTTAGCATCCCCCCCCCCGAACTATTTGACCAGAGGATGCAAAGTGGAGCAGGTGGTCTCTTAGTTGGCACTTGATAGGAAAGAGTGGGAGCCTCAGGGTGGATTGGGTGGGCTGTGCAAATTTATATCTAATATTCCTGATGGTGATTGTTGTAGGGTGGCCTAGGGTGGGGTGTGTGTGTGTGTGTGTGTGTGTGTGTGTGTGGTTTTTCTGTCTCTCAATGAAAGTTTTATCCAGCACTCTATAGGCCTCCCAGCTTCCCTTGCTTCCTGATCTGAAAAAGCCCCATGTCATTCCCCCCCCCCTTATTGAAGCATAGGCATGTGGGAAGCCTGCAGACTGCAGTCAACTGGTTAGATTACTGGCAAAATGAAATAAAATACACTCACGAACACTCTTCGGCCATCACAAATGGAATGTGAATAAACCTTGCAGATGAGAATTTCAGCAAAGTTTCTCTCCTTTGGTCATTTTCAAATGCAATTGCTCATAATGGATCAGCAAAGTTTTTTTGTGTGTTTTTTTTAAAAAATGGAAGTATTTATTATTATTTTGTGGCATAACCCTATGAGATACAAAATGGTTCTGAACATCCTTTAGAAAATAATGTCTCCTTACCCTTTGCATTTGAAATCTTCCCCTCTGGACATGGAAGACACTCATAGCAACAAAATGGCTTGCCCTCCTTCTTTTTTCTGCTGAAACCTGGATAGCAGTAGTCATTACACAAGGCAAGGGGGATAGCCTGTTCATAAAAGAGAAGAGATAACATTTATAAAATCTCTCATAACAGTGAGGTTGCTGAATTTAACAAAGAGCGTCATGTGCCTCTGATAGGGTTTTGTATGTTTATTCAACCAGAGCTAACACGAAAGGGTGAGGGGTCAGCACTCTTAGAAGATACCACTTCCTTTTAGCCGGGTGTTTTTTGTGTTTTTTTTTTTTTTGGTGGGGTCATGCTGAATGAATTGCTGAAAAGATAGGATCTATGTTTTGAGTCATTCAGGAATCTTTTCCCTCACTCTAAATACGTTGAGGTTTCCTCATATGACCACCCTTTAAATTAACCCATTGTCCTCTTACAGAACTTGGTAGAGTTGTAATGCCAGCATGTGCACCGTTTAATACCTGGTAGGCTGGGATCACACTGGGGAAGAGAAGCCTTGGTGAGTAAAACCATTACAGAAAGAAGATACAGTGGTGCCCCGCAAGACGAATGCTTCGCAAGATGGAAAACTCGCTAGACGAAAGAGTTTTCCGTTTTGGAGGTGCTTCGCAAAACGAATCTCCTATGGGCTTGCTTCGCAAGACGAAAATGTCTTGTGAGTTCCTGTGGGGTTTTATTTCCTTTCCCCCCTTTTTCTAAGCCGCTAAGCCACTTATCTGCTTATCCGCTAAGCCGATAAGCCGCTAAAAGCTGCTAAAAGCCGCTAAAAGCGCTAATAGCGCTAATCCGCTAATCCGTCAATGGGCTTGCTTCGCAAGACGAAAAAACCGCTAGACGAAGAGACTCACAGAACGGATTATTTTCGTCTTGCGAGGCACCACTGTATAGCATTTGTGCAATTTCATATTGTCATGAACAGGTTGCTAAATTGTAACAAAAGATCATATGCTTCACAGGGAGGTTGTATTCAGGCTGCTATTGATACTAACTCGGGAAAGGAGGAATGTTTTAAGCACTGACAGAGAATGGCACATTCATTTTTCAGTGCTGTGTATGTGGGTGTGTGTTAGTGAACTGCTACAAAACAGAATGAAATAGCTTTGTGGTTGTTGTTGTTTTTTTAAAAAATGGAACAAAAATGTTAAGAATAATAAAAAGAAACATTGATCTCATACGGAATTAGGTTTGCATTCCCTAAGTAATATCTGATTTGGGACTTTCACACAGAAAATGATCCTTTGTCCTCATTCCAATTTATCTTCCCCCATAAAACCAATCCTTTTTTCTGGTGGTACTCACCAGTACACAGTATTGGCACAATCAGTGCTCAGCTGCGTAGGGAGCTGTGCCATGAGCAAAGGCCTGCTGGGGTCTGGTCGCTGCCTCACTCACACACACACACACACACACACACACACACACGGAGGAATTTGTGTGCTGGCTTGAGCACACAAATCTTGCCCCCCAAGGAGCCTGAGAATGTAAGGTACAGCATGTGATGCACTTCCCCCATTGTGCGCTGTGCACTGCTGCTGGTCGTATGCGTTCTGGTACCCTAGATGGTGGCACTCACGATGGTCAGGGTAGGAGCCACTTTTGAGTGCCAGCAACTTTTTCTAGGAAAAACAGGTGCTACCTAAAATTGATTTTACAAAAGGGGTGGGGAAGGTCAAACAATATTTAGTATTTACTCCCTTATTCATTCATACGTTTTAGTTCTATTGCAGCTTTTCACAAATGTCTTTCAAGAGTAGGATTAACTGATCAACTTTGTACCCTAGACTATCCAGTCTGACCCTACCTGGTTCAATTGGTTGTGCCATGTAATCATTGTCTCATTGATGGAGATCTGTCCGTCCAGTGGTTCTTGAGGCTCCATTCTTCCTACTTTCACTTTTAGGAAAGATTTGTTTGGGAAAGTGACCCAATTGATAATATCAAATCCAACTAACAATTCACCCTTCTCATCAAAGGACACTTTGTCACCAGCACTGTTGTTGAATGAGATGCTCCTAAGAAAAGCATGAAGCTAGAGTAAAAGATGTTTAAGTCAGATTTTTGAAGTGTGAATGTGCTTTATATGCAATGTGCTCTGTGTGGCACTGCCCTTGAGATTGGTTTGGAAGCTGTAGCTGGTGCAAAATATCCCATACACTGGGACAGAGTATGCCTATACTGTATATTACCCCACTTTTTGAAGAATTGCATGGGCTGCCAATTAGCTTCTGGGCTAAATTCAAAGTCCTGGTTTTGGCGTATAAAACCCTACACAGCTTGGGACTATGATACCTGAAATTTTTTTCTTACCCCTTATATCAGGGGTCAGCAAACTTTTTCAGCAGGGGGGCGGTCCACTGTCCCTCAGACCTTGTGGGGGCAGAACTATATTTTGAAAGAACAACAACCATGAATGAATTCATATGCCCCACAAATAACCGAGAGATGCATTTTAAATAAAAGCACAAATTCTAATGTAAAAAGACACTGATTCCTGGACCGTCCGCGGGCTGGATTTAGAAGGCAACTGGGCCGGATCCAGCTCCTGAGCATATAAGGCATGGGCTTGCCTACCCATGCCTTATAAACTCAATTGATCACTGCACTCTTCTTGGAGGGGCAGCTGCAGAAACCATCTTATCAGGAAGTACATTCCAAACAATCTAAGAAATTGGCCTTTAGTCTTCTGGTTAAAGTCTTTAGTCTTCTGGCTTTAGTCTTCGGCCCAGTATACCTGAAGGATCATTTCCACGCCCATCATCCAACCTGGACACTGAGGTTCAGCGCCGAGGGCCTTCTGGCACTTCCCTCAGTGCAAGAAGCAAAGTTACAGGGAACCAGGCAAAGGACCTTCTTGGTAGTGGCACCCACCCTGTGGAACACCTTCCCATCAGATGTCAAAGAAATTAAAATCTATGTGACGTTTAGAAGACATCTGAAGGCAGCCCTGTTTAGGGAAGTTTTTAATGACTGATGTTTTAATGTATTTTTTATCTTTTGTTGGAAGCCACCCAGAGTGGCTGGGGTATAAATAAATTAATAATAATAATAATAATAATAATAATAATAATAATAATAATAATAATAACAACAACAATTGCATATCATAAAACTAAATGTACATTGATGGTCCCATATAAACAAACAAACAAATATTGTCAATTTCATAGTCAGTTCCTAAAAATATAAATAGGCAGTAATATATGGTACATCACCTTTAAAAGACTTGTCTTTGAAATCTCCAGAAGGTCTCTATCCGCAATGGTTCTGTATCTGTTTCTAGATGCATATAAGGCATTCAATGCATGTGCAACAGTGTATACAGCATTGTAAATGCTATAACTTTGGCTGGTCATACTCATTTCGAAAAAAGGTCCAGGAAGTCTCTCCAGCATCTCCTTTCCTGTGCAGCATCCATTACCCATGTCAGTATCTGCAGTTAATGAACAGCTGAATGCTTGTTCCCAGAAGGCCCTGATAAAGCCATCTTCATCAGAGATGGAGGGATTCCGGATCTGAAGGAAATCTTTGAACCCCTTCACCTCAGTAGAATGAATGGCAAAAGACAAGGCACCGTGGAAAATCTTTACATCCAGATTGTGGAAAAATGGCTCCAATGAAAAGTCCCAATGGGCTGTCATGACCCACACCTTGCTTATGGGGATCTTAATATCCTTTTCAATTAGATTGAGCACTACTTGCAAAATCAACATCATGTGAGGATCAGCACTTGCAACACAGACATTGACGCTTGTCTCATTTAGTGAAGCTATTATATCCATATAAATGTCGTAAAAGTTAATCACACCTAAAATGTTGCTCTGTTTTGGCATCCTTTTAGCGAAGGCTGTACAGATACCATTCCGGGAAAAGATGTGGTCCATGGTCTGGATGAATTTTTCTCCTTTATCATCACCCATGGCCAGGATCCCAACCCACTTCCACTGAAAATAGAGCAGCAGCTTGACAATTCCGGTGTACTGATGCTCTTCATTTGGAACCATGCGATATAACGGAGAGCGCTGAGTTACATCACTTACACCTGGTGCATATAAACAATAGGTGACCTAAGCAAGGAAAATAATGTTTGTTTCCATTGGGGGAAATGTTCACTTAATTATAATAGTAATAGTTTCTTTCATATTTGCTGCTCAAAATTGTCCATGCTAAAACCTTAGGCACCTTGTTTGCCCATTGGTATTTTAGTTTGCCCATAGGCATCTGTTTGGCTGCTGTGAAAAGAGGATTTTGGAACTGACAGACCACTGGCCTGACCTAGCAGGCTCTTCTTATGTTCTTATGCATGTGGGATCTCTCACCACTTTTAACTTCTCACAACATCTCAGAACATCTACCCCTCAAATCTTCCTTCCTTCCTTCCTTCCTTCCTTCCTTCCTTCCTTCCTTCCTTCCTTCCTTCCTTCCTTCCTTCCTCTGTTCTCGTTGTTGTTGGAAGTTCTGATGTTAGATGATGCTAGGAGTTTGCAGGATTTTCCCGCTTATTCAATAATGTATTGAATATTTTCAAAAAGTGAAGAGTCCAAACTTATTTGCAAAATACAAGGATCATTTATAAAATGAATAGCAAATTTCAAACAGCCCCATCTTTTAATCCTTAAAGATTTAGGTGAAGGTAGATGAGAATCAACCAATCAATTTGGTATTCTTTGTTGTTACACTTGCAGGTAAGCATGGACAGGGAGGGTGATCAGTAATTAATGCCTTCCTAGTCCAGATAAGTAAATGCAAAATGTGATAACTGGGGGATATTTTCTATTTTACTCCTTGCAGACAGAGCCAATGGCAGCCCTGTATCAGGAAGTTTTTAATGTTGGACAGTTGCTGTGTTTTTATTATGTTGGATGCCACCCAGAGTGGCTGGGGCAACTCGGTCAGGTGGATGGAGTTTCAATAATAAAATTATTGTTGTTGTTGCTGCTGTTGTTATTGCTGTGAAATATCAGCGGCACACTGTCCGATGCTAAAATTTGGTGCCCTCCACCTCTTGCCCTCCGTTCTACATCCTTGTTGCAGCAACCTGTGTGGCAACAGCACTCAATGCAAGTGAACCAGCTGGACTGTCCTAAAACAATATCTGATAGGGCCAACAATGGGAGATTCTATCATACTTGAGACATGACAAGGCTGCCTATCCTGAAGGGAGAGTCTATGTCGCTGGGTCGGAGAGACGATTTTAAAAGAGAGTTCTGCCACCTTCATTTGTAAAGCCTTCTTTCCTTTAATATTAATCCGATGCCTTCCAATATAGTATATAAGAATACAGGAGTTTTATTTACTTATTTATAATTCCTCTATTAACATACTAACACAATTCAGCATTAATTTAGTATTGTGCATCAGTGTATGCATTTTCTTTTTGGTGCTTCTTTCCTACCCTATGCTTGGTCTGTCTTTCTTAGGCCATCTAGCTCAGAATTAACTATACTGACTGGCAATGTTTCTCAAGGATTTTAGACAGAGTTCTCTCCTAGGCCTACATGGAGATGCCGGGAATTAAATCTGGGACTTTTCCTATGTCATCCTACCTGTGGAATCTTGTAGAGGCCTAAGACAGTAGCTATGTGGAAGGAGGTTTCGGAGTCAAGGCCTCCAATGACAGCAATTAGATTTTTCTGCATATCACAGTTGTAGTTGAGAACAATCCTCTTCTGATTAAAGAGAAGATTCAAAGTGTTCTGGTAAGTTATCTGGGCATCAAAGTGACTGTCATAGATATGGAACCCCAAAGTGATGTTCGGTAAGATCATGCAGTTCTCATTGATCTCTTTTACAGCATACGCCAAGGACAAGGCATGCTGATATTTTTTCACCATCACACTATAGTAGAGAAGAAGAAAAAAACTAGACTCATAATGCATTAACTGGCATTTTGTCTCGATATCACCTTTCTATACTTGACTGCTTTTGTAGGAGCAGCTTTCAGCATTGCCTTCTGTACCTACATCATCTCAACATCAGCAAAGCCCTGCTGGGTCGATCTGATCCAGTATCTTTTTTTCTACAGTGTCTAAGTAGATATCCATGGGAACCCAGAAAACATGTGAGCAATAGCCCTTACCCACTGCCTCTTTCCCAGCAGATTATTATTCAGCTGTGTGCTGGCTCTAAACCTGGGTGTAACACCTAGTAATCATTGCTGCTATTTTTCTAGAAAAAGAGGTGCTGGGACTCGCTATAAATACCTCCATTGTTCTCTTATAATGGCAGTGACATCCAGCTAAGAGGTGACAGAACTGAGTTCCTGTGAATTCCAGCTGAAAAGAAATCCCAGGTCATCATAGACTAGTAGGTTTCAATAGCCTTTTGAGAACATTTTTGTTGGTGGCCATCTCTACATATTGTGATAGTTAGTTCCATAGTTTATGTTTGGGTAAGTGGTGGTTGTATATTGTCTGCCCAGAATATCTAACCATTCTGCTTGGATGAGCCTCATTTCTAAAATTATGAGACAGGGAGGAAAAGAAATGTCTCCTCATTTGATCCAAACCATGAATAATTTTAGAAACCTCTGTAATGCCCTTGCCTTCCTCAACATTTTCTTTCTAAAGTAAAAGGTTTCAAAAGTTACAACCTTTTACTTATAATGGAATTGCTTCAGTCCTATGATTGAGGTTGCTCTTTTCTGTGTGTTTTTTTATAACTCTACAATATCCTTTTCATGATTTGGCTCCCAGAACTGCAGGCCATCCCAAATGAACAAAGGTAGAGTGTACAAAGGCATTATGGTATTTCTGAATCCATAATATTTAATAAAGCCTTTTCAAAACTGTCACACAGAGGGCCGACATTTTAATTGAATCATGACATTGTCAGTCACTGTCATATCAGATCTCATCTCTCTGTGTGTGTTCATAGATAGATAATTTGCTCCAGAGTGACAGTGAGCTACATTTGTCATTTTAATGCCAATTCAATTTTGGGGAAATATCCTTTCTCAACTCCTCACAATCCCTTTTTATTTTTTACCACCCATCTCATTGCTTAACCTCAAAATATGTCATTTGTGAAGAAGTTAAAAAGCATTGTTCCCAATACAGATCTTTGGAAGATCACCACTCTGGTGTCCATTTCTTCTTCCTACTCTCTGTTTTCAGTTTGTCAACCAGTTAATGTCTTATTATCCCATGACTAATTAATTTGTCCAGAAGCCTTTGGTGAAGGCAATACTTTTTTGAAATTTCCAGAATATTGCATGGACACCTTTCTAAATGCTTTCCTTATAAATACTCACTCTCTCTCTCTCTCTCTCTCTCTCTCTCTCTCTCTCTCTCTCTTATAATATAACCACTGAAGATTCACATAACGGCCTGCTTTTTAATAGCTAAGCTAATAATCATCATTTGATCTCTTAGTCTCACTACAACTAATGCAATACTAAACAAGAAGTTCTTCACAGTTCTCGCCAGTCAGTCTAACCATTATAGTCATTGGAACTTATTTGCTGTTTTGATCCTGTCTGACAGCAATGATAATTGGGGTGTATGCACTGGGCCAGAGAGGGGAAAGCTAAATACATAGTCATAGGGTTGGGTTTAAATTCTAGAAGTATGTGGTGTGAGATAAATTATAGAATCAAGTCTAACAAGGAAACTACATGGGCATCCCCACCACAAAAAAATGAACACCATTCCCTCCAGTATAGAAACCCAAGTGGTTATTTTTTTTTTAAAAAAACAAATCATTGCTAATAGGACCTTTTTATATAATTTATCGAAGGAGAATGAGGCAGCCAATCACTATTAGTCACTATAGCTGCATTATACATACAGGTTCACAAAACAGTCAAATGTGTGCAATGGAAAACAAGACAATGGCTTCCTTACACAGGTTCAACATCATACTTTGGTTTTGGCTGTGTTTCGAAGTCTGCACCCTCTGAAAATGAGAAGATCTGGGAAGTGATCCCACCAATGATAAAGCTCCCTGGCTGATAATACTGGTATCTCACCCGGAGGGGATCATTCATGGTACACAAAGCTGGATAGATATTGCAATCAGTCTGAGGCAACAGCAGCAACACCAGGAGTTGTAAGGACAAGAAATACCCTGTCATCCAGAAGGAAAAATGGTCTTCCTTTGACAAAGAACTCCCGGTTCCTTTCTTGATCATTCTCATCTGTCACCAACCTGGTTACAAAAGCATGGTCTCATTGAATCTAAAGCCTTTTCATAAACTGATCTGCTACCTGCCCTCTAAACTTAAAGGGGGGAAAGGTCCCCACAAAGGGCGACGCAGTACTGTATGAACTCTCCCCCCTTTCTGACTAGTTTGAGGGCTATTATATATACATATTTAAAAGAATAATATGGCCTGTTGTAGTAAGGGCAGTGAATAATTGGGATCTTAGATAATTATACAGGATGAACAAGCATCTCCCCAAAGTATTGCATTCAGAAAGGCACCAGCTGTTGCAGGACTGCAAAATAAATATAGACCATTCCAGTTCTTAATTAGTTTCACAATGTTAGAACAATTGTAACTTCCACTGTTATTGCAGTACCATTTGTTCCCCCTGGAAATAGCATAGGTTTTTGATGCCTGGGCAAGAGGAGTGGAAGAAATCTATAGGAAATTGGGTAGGGTGGGTTTGCCCTGCTTTTGTGGCTCAGATTTTTTTTATAAAAAAAATTGTTTGTTTGTTTGTTTGAAACATCTTTTGTCTTGTCTTAATAAAATAAAATAGAGATGTATTTCAGTGTCTCAGAGATAAACATTGATTGATTGACTGATTGATTGATTGATTTGAAACATCTTTTTAAAATATATATTTTTAAAAAAATACTTGCCAGGTACTGATTGCAGTATACACGTTTCAGTCTCAGTTTTGGTGCAAGGTGACTATAGTAATGATGGTAGCATCTGACAAGGATCCCCCCCCCAAGGTAATAAAATAGACACTCCCCCACAGAGAAACCCTTGCTCTCTAAATTAGGTAAGCCACCTCATCTTGAAAACCCACTCTTTAGACCTAAATCGGAACAAGTGCTGTTTCTTCCAATACAACTCTAAACCATGGGTTTTCATGGGGAAAATTGGTGGGGCAAATGAAGGTGTGGATGAATCCTATGTATTAGGCTTGGGTCCTAGTTTTCTGATAGGCTGCAGTAGGCTCCAAGTCAGATATGGTCCAAATCGGATAGGTGGTGATCATATTGGCCAGCATGGTCACAGAAGGGTTGGAGTTCAGATCTGATCAGGAAAGGCTGGAAACTCTATGTTGCTACTCAATGAGATGAAAAAATTCCTTCCAGTAGCATCTTAAAGACCAACTAAGTTAGTTCTTGGTATACCAAGAACTAACTTAGTTGGTCTTTAAGGTGCTACTGGAAGGATTTTTTTTATTTTGACTATGGCAGACCAACACGGCTACCTATCTGTAACTGGAATCAATGAGATGAGTTTGAGATGAGTTTCACAGAGTGGACAACTGACAAGGTTAGAAAAGTTTGGAAGGCAACTGACAAGGTTGGCAAAGTTTGGAAGGCCTGCTGTGGGTCCTTGGATTGTGAGTGGAGTGCAGCCAAGTCTTGCAAAAGCCATGAGGATAGCATCTGACAAGGCCCTCTTAAAGGTTGTTCTAGAACTGAGAAGCCACCACCAAAATATCTAGTAGCCAGCCAGCCATTTTACATATAATTTATTTGGTGACGGAAATTGGAGCAGAGCCTCTATCAATGAACTTCACGATCAGTTAGAGCTGTATATGGCAAGGCAATATTTCAATAGCTTGGTCCAAGATTTTATGGGCTTTAAATGTAAGAATGAGAATTTTGGGGGGTTACCATGTCAAATAACCTCATTTGAAATTCTTCTTGAGCAAAATAATAAAACCAAAATAACAACAAAGCTATATTTAGTACTCTAAATATATACCAAACAATCTCTCCGTACTCCATATAAAAGGAAATAGGAATGGGACTTAGCAAATATTGGGTTAACAATCCTCAAAGCAGAATGGACATGGACATTTAAAATATTCCAAAAACATATATTAATGTATATGAATGAGAATTATCTTAAGGCAATTTTCCAATGATACTAAATTCCACACAGAATTAGTAAAGTTTACGGCCAAAACATGAACAGCTGCAGAACTAGCACAGATTTAATACATATCTTTTGGAGTTGTGAAAAAGAAACACTTTTCTGGACAGAAGTACTAAATAATTATATAAACAAGCACACGCTACAATCTTCCAAGAAATCCTACAATAACTCTCCTTTATTCTGAAGTCGTTAATACTGATTTGTAGCTGATTAAAACACGGCTAATGAAAACAAAACAGTGCAATACCCAAAAAAGGAAAAATAAAGATCCTCTTACTATAACAATTAGTTAAGAAAAAGCTGTCAAACTATCTCAATGATAAAACTTACATAAGAGAGAATGCAATAAATAATAATCAAGAAAACAAATTTATTGGGAGCTGGGCTTTATTTTGACCTTTTGGAGTGACAATGTGAACATGACTTTCCCTTTTAATCTGTTCACCAAACTTCACAGTGTATGTCTGTGTGTGTTTGCTATGTTGCGCCTTTCTTCTTTCACATGTTATTGGTGGCCATCCAACCTCTGCTTTCAAAGGTACCTAGAGAAGGGGGGGATCCATATGGCATAGAGCTAAAATAGACCCACTGTAAGTTTGTAAAAATGTCAGCCCTGAAAGCAAGTGTACAGAGTAAAACATATTTAGGATTGAACACGAAATAGAAAACTAAACATTTAGCATTGATTAAGTAATTCAACCAAACTATGATAACTTTATTTAATGGAGTTCATTGGGACAAAGATGCATCCCTAAATATGCCACATTTGATTCAAAGTAAACATCATGTTTCAGAATATCATAGGGCACATTTGAGATATTTAGTCTGTATACATAAATGGGGCTAAAGCATATTAGAAACAGTTGTGTTTACTCCTGAATATAATTATCTCAGTTGTAATATTTTTACTTATTTCTCTTCTTTAGCTGCTCTTTACTGTTCAGGTCTGGCCTCAGGATAATTATGTAACATTTAGGGGAGAAAATGCAACCAAGTATTCCAGCACTAGAGGCCAAGATAGAGAAGATCTCCACAGCCACCATATACTTCCCTTTGGTGCTTAAATAAGTTGGAACAAATGAAAGCCACACACTGCAAAACACCAGCATGCTAAAAGTGATAAATTTGGCTTCATTAAAAGTGTCCGGAAGCTTCCGAGCAAAGAAAGCGACAACGAAGCTAACAAGAGCCAGAAATCCCATGTAACCAAGAATATAGTAGAACATATTGGGTGAGCCCTCATTGCATTCGACTATGATATACTCAGGCAGAGAGTGCATGTCAAGATCTGGGAATGGAGGCTCAGTACCCAGCCATAGCATGCAAATACTTGCTTGGATAAATGAGCAAAAGAGAATAATAGAGGTGGAAAATCTTTTCCCCAACCACTTCCTCATCTTGGAGCCTGGTTTAGTTGCCATAAAAGCCAAAACAACAGTGAGGGTTTTTGCCAAGACAGAAGAAACAGCCACTGAGAAGATGATACCAAAAGCAGTTTGTCGTAAATAGCAGGTTGGGATCTGAGGCTGGCCAATGAATAGCAAGGAGCAGAGGAAGCAGAGCAAGAGGGAGACGAGCAGGGTGTAGGTGAGGTTCCGGTTGTTGGCTTTGACAATTGGAGTCTTCCAGTGCTTGATGAAGAGTCCAAGGACAAAAGCAGTGACTACAGAAAAAGCCAGAGCCAATGCAGTCAAGCTGATGCCCAAAGGTTCATCATAAGACAGGAAGTTTAGGTCCTTGGGAAGACACTGGTTTCTTTCTTTGTTAGGATATTGATCTTCTGGACAGTGGAAACAATCATCCATGTCTTGTTTTAATAAAATAAAATAGAAATGTATTTCAGTGTCTCAGAGATAAACAATACTGAAGTCCACTAAGGAGACTTCTTTATTAGAGATTATGCATATCCCTGCACATCACCATTTAGTTCTGCTATGTTTCTCTTCAACTGAGGATTGCACAAGTGCAAAAGCATCTTACACACCCCAGAATTTAAGTTGGGCCACTTATAATTCTATGTTTTGGTAGGTTTTTCCTTAAAAGAAAGACTAGTCTCCAGGGAATTGGAGGTAATGTCATGTGTTCTTTAGCATAACTGTAATTCTTGTAGAAGTATCGTGTTTATTTCTTTCACCCAGTTACCCATGAAGCTTGAGACATTTCTTGGGTGCTATCTATCTTGCTGAAACAATGATACAGACCCTCTAATGTCAGTATATATGATTGCTCTTAATATGCTTTACAGAATAATGTGTACAACCTCTCTTGTTCGAAATCTTCCCTTCTGGACATTGAGCACAGTCATAGCAACAAAATGGTTCTCCCTCCTTCTTTTTTCTGCTGGAACCTGGGTGGCAAGGGGCATTGCACAATGCAAGGGGCACAGCCTATTCACAGAAAAAGAAGATATAACATTTATTTTTTTTTAAAAAACCCCTCCTATGATCAAGAAATTGCTGGTGTCAACAAAGAGCATCATATATCACTGAGAGGATTATGCATGCTGATCAGACTGAAGAGGGTAGGGTTACAGCACAGTTAAAAGTTGCCCTTTCCTATTTGCTGTCTTTTTTGGGTGGGTGGGTCGGTGTGGGTGTGTATGAAATATTTAAAAAAGGAACTCACACTTTGAGTCATTTAAGAATCTTTGCCCTTACACTCAACTGGCCTTGTTTCCCCTTATGGATCCCGAACATTGTTTGATCGCCCTTTAAACTAACCAATTCCTGGGCAAGGTGATTGAGAGAGCGGTTGCTGAACAGCTTGGTAGGTTTCTGGATGAAACATCGGCTCTGGATCCATTCCAGTCCGGCTTCCGCGCTGGTCATGGGACCGAGACGGCTCTGGTCGCCCTAACAGATGATCTCCGTAGACAGCTGGATCGAGGCGGGTCGGGGCTGCTGATTCTTCTAGATCTGTCAGCAGCTTTCGACATGGTCGATCACGAACTTTTGGACCACCGCCTCGCCGACATGGGGATCCAGGGCGCAGTCCTTCAATGGCTGCGCTCGTTTCTCTCTGGTCGGGGACAGAGGGTGGCGCTTGGGGGGGGACTGTCATCCCGCCACCCCTTGGTGTGTGGAGTGCCTCAGGGTGCGATTCTCTCCCCGATGCTTTTTAACATCTTTATGCGCCCCCTCGCCCAGCTTGTCCGGAGTTTTGGGCTGGGTTGCCATCAGTATGCCGATGACACCCAACTCTATCTGTTGATGGATGGCCATCCTGACTCGGCCCCAGACACACTGATCAGATGCTTGGAAGCTGTGGCTGGATGGTTACGTGGGAGTCGGTTGAAGTTAAATCCTTCGAAGACAGAGGTCCTCTGGCTGGGACGGGACGATATGGGATTGAGGGGGCAACTCCCATCTCTTGCGGGGGTGCAATTAGTGCCAGCACCGTCCGTTAAGAGTTTGGGTGTAATCTTCGATACCTCCCTCTCTATGGAGGCGCAGATTGCAGCTATAACAAAGGCGGCATTTTTTCATCTCCGCCAAGCTAAGCAGTTGGCCCCTTACCTCTCTCGCCCTGACCTAGCCACTGTGATCCACGCGACGGTCACCTCCAGACTGGATTATTGTAACTCGCTCTACGTGGGGCTGCCCTTGAGACTGACCCAGAAACTCCAGCGGGTGCAGAATGCCGCAGCGAGACTCCTTACGGGGTCTTCGCTGCGGGATCACATTCATCCGGTGCTATACCAGCTGCACTGGCTCCCAGTGGAGTACAGGATCAGGTTTAAGGTGCTGGTTTTAACCTTTAAAGCCCTATACGGCCTAGGACCCTCGTATCTACGGGACCGCCTCTCCTGGTATGCCCCACAGAGGAACTTACGGTCCTCTAATAAAAACATCTTGAAGGTCCCAGGCCACAGAGAGGTTAGGCTGGCCTCAACTAGAGCCAGGGCTTTTTCGGCTGCGGCTCCAACCTGGTGGAACGCTCTGTCACAAGAGACAAGGGCCCTGCAGGACTTGACATCTTTCCGCAGGGCCTGCAAGACAGAGCTGTTCCACCAGGCCTTTGGTTAGGGCACAGCCTGACTCCCTCCTTCAGCAATCTTTACAATACTTTAGTTTATGGTTGCCATTAATTTTGATTTTAATTAATTCTTATGATGTTTTTATATTGTTGCACTTTTTTAGTGTTGTTAGCCGCCCTGAGCCCGGCTTCGGCTGGGGAGGGCGGGATATAAATAAAAATTTATTATTATTATTATTATTAATTGCTATTATTCTAAGTTTGCTTTCTTTGCCTTCAGTCATCTGAGTTTTGTAGAATGCTACAAAAAATTGTGTGTTCACCACTAAAATAAAATAAAAAAGAGGTTAAAATCAAATGGTATCTTTCCATTTAACCAGGTGGAGTATTTTCAAAATGGAAGTTCGATATTGTTTCCCATAAAACTATAAATAAATAACTCTCAAAGTGGGTCCTTTTGCTACCCATATCAGTCTCTAATGAAAGTTTATCTCCTGCACCATAGCAAGTTTAGTTTCAGGAAGTATGCGGGCTGAAAGGGGTGCAGTGCCAGGAGATGATGTGGATGCCCTGAATAGAGTCAGAAATATGAGGTGCGTTCTGAGTCAAGTAGGGAAGGATTTGGTCGATTTCTAGCACACAACCCTAAACGTAAAATCCAATGCTACAGACTGGAGCCAACATGACATGGAGGGAAAGGCATTAAGCTTTATGTCTTAGAAGCACCATTCTGGTCCTACCTTTTGGAATCGGCTGTGCCATGTAATTATGGCCTTATTAATGGAGAACTCTCTGTCCAGCGGTGACTGAGGATCCATCCTCCCTACTTTCACTTTTAGGAAGGATTTATTTTGGAAAGTAACCCAATTGATAATATCAAATCCAGCTATCAATTCACCTTTCTCATCAAAGGAGACCTTATCCCCAGCAGTGTTGTTAAATGAGATACTCCTCAGAAAAGGGTATAGCTAGAATGAAAAAAGTTTTAATTAGTATTGTCTCTTTCCATCCCTTTTGTAAAACTTATCTGGCTTCTGAAGCTATTAGTTATTTCCCTCATCCTAGGTAAAAAAGTTAAAGGACCCCTGGACAGTTAAGTCCAGTCAAAGGTGACTATGGGGTGCGACGCTCATCTTGCTTCAGGCCGAGGGAGCTGGCGTTTGTCCACAGACAACTTTCTGGGTCATGTGGCCAGCATGACTAAACTGCTTCTGGACTGATGGTACTGACAAGTGCCAGAGTTCACGGAAATGCTGTTTACCTTCCTGCCAAAGTGGTACCTATTTATCTACTCGTGCTGGTATACTTTTGAACTGCTAGATTGGCAGGAACTGAAGTGAGATGATCGCCACACTGCATATTCACCTTTGACTGGACTTAACAGTCCAGGGGTCCTTTACCGTTACCTTTTTTTAACATATCATCATAGTATTTCAACCATTGTTGGGAATGGCAAAGATATGCAAGATTGACCCTGGTGGATCAGATCAATGTCATTCTGATTCTTCATCCTATAGGCATCTTTGAGAACATGATGCTAGATTCGATAGACACTTCATCTGATCCTACAGGGCTGTTCTTATGTATTCATGTGACATTTTACCTGATGTGTGCCCAAGTATATCCCACTTTAGGTAGTATATAAACAAATAAGTAAACACAAAAAGGGGCAGCATGGATGAACATGGTAACTTCCCACCCAACCCCAATGATTCTACTTTTTCTGTGTAAGAAATTACCTTAAAATGTTGCAGCTTAGAAGTCTTCAGATGCTTTCCACCCACCGTTTGTCCATGTCTCTTTCCGGATGAATACAGGGCATGCAACGCATGTGCCACAGCATAGACAGTATTATAGATGCTGTAGCTTTGGCTGGTCATACTTATTTCAAAAAAAGGTCCAGGAAGGCTCTCTAACTTTTCCCTACCACTGCAACTCCCGCTACTCTCCTCACCCATGCCAGTATCTGGAAATAAGCAGCTGAACGCTTGCTCCCAGAAGACTTTGATAAAGCCATCTCCATCAGAGTGGGAACTATGGGCCTGAAGGAAATGTTGGAACCCCTGAACCTCATTGGAGTGAGCTGCAAAGGACAAGGCGCCATGGAAAATCTGAATGTCCAGTTTCTTGAATAACGGATGAACGGAAAAATCCCAGTGGGCTGTCATTATCCACACCTTGTTAATAGGCATCATATTAGTAATACCCAGATTGAGAACCACCTGCAGATCTAATATCATATGAGTGTCAGCACTTACAATAGCTACATTGACACTTGTCTTGCTTAGCAATGTTGCCATATTCATAAAAATGTCATAAAAGTTAATAACACCTAAAATGTTGCTCTGGATCGGCATTCTCTCGGTGAAGCCTGTACAGATACCATTCTGAGAAAATCTTTGCTTCATCGTCTGCACAAACTTTTCTCCTTTGTCATCACCCATGGCCATGATCCCGACCCACTTCCATTGAAAGTATAGCAGGAGCTTGACCATTCCACTGTACTGATGTTCTTCATTGGGGACCATGCGGTATAAGGAGAAGTGATAGGTTACATCATTCACAACTGGAGTATATATACAGTAGGTAACCTAAGCAAGAAAAATAAGTTTTCCTGTAATAAATGTATATAGTCAAACCTTTGCTTACTGACAATAGTAATTCAGTTTTTCTCATTAAAAAAACGACAACCCAAGGATATATTTGTGGGCTTATTTCACATTTTAACCCTACAAGACTCCAGTGAATTGGAACAGACTGGGGGGAAGTGATTGTTGAAGATAACCTCGTGAATTCTATGTATGACTCAAATCTGGATCTCCTGGTCTTCACTCCCAACACACTAACCACAATGCCATACCATTCTTTGTTCTGAATTATTGGTTAATCATTCCTGAATTATTATTTCAGGAATTATTCCTGAAATGCAGCTGTCTGACAAAACACAACTCTGATTTTTTCCAATGCAGTTCTCTCATCAAAATGTGTACAAGGAAGCACATATTGGGAGAAAGAGTGCATAACAATTTGGAGAAAAACTACATGCAAAAGTGGGATATACTAGTGAAATCTGCTTGCAAAAAATGTGGATTTTAGGCAAAATTGTATACAGTAATATGCCTATTAAGAAAAATTCACATTAAGATATTAATGTATTTCCGCAAGGACTTCATATGCAATTTTGTACACACTGCTCGGCTGAGAAACTGCATTGCACAATTTGGATAAGTGAAAATAAGTTTCATTTAACATATTGTTAACGGATTCATCTTCAAAAGGAAATTGGATTGAATTTACCTCATCCTTACTCTCAAGCTTGAAGTCTGCCTTGCCCTGGCTTACAGAATGCTGTATCCTACAATGGATCTGGTAGAATTTATTGTAAAATGACTGAAGCACTCATGTGATGGAAAGAAATCTGACACCAAGACCACATATATGGCCAAAGCTGCACTAGTCACAAGATGTATAGCCAATTCCCATCCTCCCTCCATCTTCATTTATCAGATGTTCCCTGCATAGGTAAAGGTAAAGGTAAAGGTACCCCTGCCCGAACGGGCCAGTCTTGACAGACTCTGGGGTTTGTGCGCCCATCTCACATTTATTGGCCGGGGGCCAGCGCTGTCCGGAGACACTTCCGGGTCACGTGGCCAGCGTGACAAAGCTGCATCTGGCGAGCCAGCGCAGCACACGGAACGCCGTTTACCTTCCCGCTGGTAAGCGGTACCTATTTATCTACTTGCCCCCGGGGGTGCTTTCGAACTGCTAGGTTGGCAGGCGCTGGGACCGAGCAGCGGGAGCGCACCCCGCCGCGGGGATTCGAACTGCCGACCTTTCGATCGGCAAGCCCTAGGCGCTGAGGCTTTAACCCACAGCGCCACCCGCGTCCCCCTAGTCACAAGATGTATAGCCAATTTCCATCCTCCCTCCATCTTCATTTATCAGATGTTCCCTGCATAATTTACATCAAATATTTCAACATCTGTTGAGGAAATGGATGCTACCATTCACATTAATTTTTAGGTAGGCATGTCCATAGGAAAACTGGCAGTCTAGCGGGCCTCCTAGTGAGTCTCAGACCACTGGTCCATTTATTCAGTATTAACTTTAGAAGCTGGCAGTGGCTGTCCAGAATTTCAGGGAGGCAGCACTTCCAGCCCTACTTGGGAGTTGCCAGGGATTGAACTTCTGCGTGCAAAGCAGCTGCTCGATCACTGAACTATGGCCCTTCCTATGTGCAAATTCTCCTTCATGTAAACAATGGATAGTATAGGACAATTTTCTCATAAGAATGATGAGCACAGCAGAGTCATTGAGTCTGGTAAATGGGAAACGGGTGAAGTTGATGTCTCTTACCTGTGGTATCTTGTAAAGCCCTAAGATAGTGGCTATGTGGAGGGATGTTTCTGAATCAAGTCCCCCAATGACAGCAACAGGGTTCTTCTTCATGTCGCAGTTGAAGTTGAGAACAGTTCTCTTCTGATTAAATAGAAGATTCAAAGTGTTCTGGTAAGTTACCTGTGCATCAAAGTGGCTGTCATAAACATGGAACCCCAAGGTGATGTTGGGTAAGATCTTGTGGTTCTCATTGATCTCTTTCACAGCAAATACAAAGGACAGGGCATGTTGATATTTTTTCAGCATTGCACTAATGTAAAAGACAGGTAATGTGTAAGAAGTGATGGTCTACATGATGAACTACTTCCTCACACTTTGCTGCTTCTGTGGGAACGTCTGCTTCAGTGTCTCTTGCAATATATTATATAAAGTGCCGCAGCAACCCATATTTATTATTGCTGGGGATCATAAGGAAATTAAAAGGAAAACATGGTTATGATATTTTGAGGTGTTTCACTGTTATCTGCCTTCATCTAAGACAATGCCAACAGCTTGCTTGTATTGTAGTATTATCAGGGAATCCTGTTCCTGTTCTTCTGAATATATTTTCAACTTCTTTCCCACTGGAGAGATCCATAGCTGCCTGTGTTTCAGGCAGGAATCATTCCCTG
Organism: Podarcis vaucheri; assembly: GCF_965113315.1. Classification (NCBI taxonomy): domain Eukaryota; kingdom Metazoa; phylum Chordata; class Lepidosauria; order Squamata; family Lacertidae; genus Podarcis; species Podarcis vaucheri. Next base: position 12,318,741 of record NC_138751.1, read on the forward strand.
ACCTATGTGGAGATGTTAGGGATTGAACCTGGGACCTTTGCATGCAACACATATGTTCACCTTCTGCTATGAACACCCTTACTGAGTGCTCAGATACTGTCTGACAGCTCAGATAAAAAGAGAGAAAAGAGCATTCAAGGTCACAGAGTGGGAAACCGAAGATGAAATTTGAGGATACTATAAATCCTGGAGGTACTGATATGTACATAGGAACATAGATTGCTGCCGTATACTAAGCTAGAGCAGTGGTCCATTGAGATCAGTATCTCAATGGCAGCAGCTCTCCAAGTTTTAGACTGGGGTTTTCCACCAGCTCTACCTGGAAATTCCATGGATGGAACCTGGGAACTTCTCCATGCAAGCAGACGCCCTACGATTAAGCCACAAGCCTTCCTCAAATTGTTGTATAGAAATTGTTGGAACAAGGAAACTGCAAGTGTGTTTTCCTTCAAAAACATGAACACCATTCTCTCTCAAGGACAAACGTGAGCGGCATGTTTTTTATATAAACCATGGTTTCTATCATTTATTTATATAATCTACCCTTTGTTACCAGTTATATGCACAGTGATTGTATATAACCTCCAGGTATATAATTTAGAGACAAATATATGGTTTTCTTACACAGGTTCAACATCATACTTTGGTGTGGGGTGTGTGCTGAAGTCTGCGCCCTCAGAAAAGGAGAAGAGCTGGGAAGTGATCCCACCGACGATGAGGTCCCCTGGCTGAAAATATTGATATCGCACCTGGAGGGGGTCATTCATGGTGCACACAACAGGAGCCAACTTGCAATCAGTTTGAGGCAATAGCAACAAAACCATGAGTCGCAAGGACTGAAAGTACCCTGTCATCCAGAAGGCAAAACTGCTGTCCCTTGATAAAGAATTCACTGTCCCTATCTTGATCATTATCTTCTAGTGACTATCTGTTTACCACATCCTGGTATCAATGCCTTTACAGTCTGATGCTCAACTGATCTGTTGGCTTCTTTCTTAATATATAGGGGAAAGTAGTCTGCACAAAGGGTGACACAGCACTGTGTGTACCTCAGCCTTTTTCTGTACAGTTCAGGGGCTATTATAATAGGATTATAAAAATAAAATCTCCAATGTCATTTGGACTGTGGCTGCAGTAAGTGAATAATTATGGCATTGGATAATTATGCAGAGTGAGAAATCATACTCCCCAAAGTATTGTGTTCAGTAGGGCATCAGGTGTAGCAGAACTGTGAAATAAACATGGGCATGATCCAGTCAAAGTTAAGCACACATAGACTGCTATTCTATTTTCACTTACCCGAAAGTAAGCACAATTGAACTCAGTGGGACTTACTTCTGAATAGTTGTGTATATGATCACAGCCATTAAATTAATCCATAATATGAGAGCTATGCCATTTTTATTTTTAAAGTTTTTATTATGTGTGTAAAACAAACAATTTGGGGTTTATTTCTAAGCTTGGGGCCTAGTTTTAGAATTAGAAAACATGGGTTTCATTAGGACATTCTTGCACCCATGTTGGTCAACACATGTCCAGGTTCATGCCAATTATACCTGATGTCAATCTTTTTGCAAAAAGGGTGCCACTAATGATGTAGCTTTCATACATATGTATATAGACCAAAAGGCTTGTACAGGAAGACACAAGATTTACCCACCATGGAAGAATGGCAGATGAAGGTGATGGACTACATGGAACTGGCAGAAATGACTGGCAGAATCTGGGATCAGGGAGAAGAGTTGGTGGAAGAAGACTGGAAGAAATTTAAAGACTACTTGCAGAAATACTGTAAAATTAATGAATGTTAAAGGGATGTTGGATTGAAAATAAGCGGTATTGGTAACAAGATTAACAAGAATATGTAAATATGGATTGATAATGGTGGAAAATATATATTTATAATAGGTTAAGACGCTGAGCAAGGATAAATGATAGAGGGTAAGGACTTGCTGAATTAAATATCTGAACTGGAATACAAAAAGGGAGGTGTGAGGAGGTCAGGAAACTAGTAAATGAAGTATAAGATATGAGATTATTGATTTTTTCCTTTTTTTCTTTTTATTAACTGCTTTCTATTTTGCATTTTTCATGTGTTTTGTTTTTGTATCTTTGTAGTTCTTTTTTCTTCTATTAGGGTTATTCTTTGTTCCTATTTTTTATGTTTAAACTTTGAAACTTTTTATTGTTTATAAAATTTCAATAAATATTACTTTAAAAAAACAAAAACAAAAGGCTTGTACAGGAAGTAAGGTGGCAATGGACTGGAAACCAGCTGCAAGAGGTGCTGCAAAATTGCCCACCTTCCATTTTTTTCACATTTTTGTGCATCCAGCCAAAATAGTTTCCCACCTTTGCTCTCATCCTGTGTTATTACACATGATTAGCTAGAACATATGGAAAGTGAGGACATGCATTCAGAAGTGCATCCAAATCACGTGAAAAGACATACTTTTCTAATGGGTGGAATCAGATGTGAAAAAGGTTATTCCTGAACTCTTGGAGCATTATCCAGCAAAATGGCATTGTCATCTGCTAATTTGCACACAACTGTGGTTCCAGTGTTAATATTTACTATTGTGAAAAGAAAGGCGGTTTACTATTGTGAATCACCCACAGATTTTATGATGAAAGGCGGTATATACATAAATCTAATAAATACATAATAAAATTATTTAAAATGAATAACAGTTCAGGGTTCACTTTAGTTTATTGACTTGTTTCAAATTAATCTTTAACGTCCTTCAGTGGAATGGCTTCAGGTTCCCCTTCCTTCTTTGTCTTGTGATAACCGGACTTCCGGAGGCGGCGCGAAACAAGTAATGGCGGTCCTCTTCGCGCTGCGAAGAGGGGCTCCGCAGGAAAGGGTCGTTCGCTGCGGCAAAGCGACGACCCACTAAGAAAAACCACGAGCAGAGTGAGCTCGTGGCCGTGGGATCCGGCGGGCACCTAGAGCGACCCCCAAAACGAAGAAGGGACCCCGTAAGGGGCTCCGGAAGCGCGGAGGGGAAGCGGTGCTGTGGATTCATCGCTCTTTCTGCGGGAGTGAAGCCGCGCGGCTGTTACGGATGAGCGCCGACCTTTCTTCCTTTTACATTGGATTACAAACCAACTACTCGTGAGTAAGATTCACCTGAGATTGGATTACAAAATTTATGAATTTGGCTGAAAGCGGGAGACGAGAAAAAGGAAGTCCGTCTCCCGATGGTGCTTAGTGATCAAAGGCAAAGGATTTGACAGGCTGGAAGCAGCACAGAAGGGCTTTAAAACAAGAGAAATCATACGCTTAGAGAAGCTGGAAACTGAAAGGCAAGTTGCTTTTATTTCTTTGGGACTGGCTCTATCTTTTTTTATGGGGACTTTCTCCTCTGCTAAATCTACTAAAAAATTTTAAAGACTTTAAAAACCCAAGCCCCGGACTTGCAGCGGGACAAAAGGCTGCTTTGCAGATACACTTACAAATCTGAAATGGATATTTAGAGGCATCACTGTTGGATACAATTTAACAACTGTACTTTGCACCTTTTAAGAAACTTGTGGCAACATTGTGAGAGCTCTGCTTGAGGGAAAGGGTCTTCTCCAAAGACTATTGTTAATTTACTTAATGGCAGGAACTTTAATGGCGACTGAAATTTTGTTTCTTCCTCCCTGAACTGTAACATTACTCCCTCTAGTGGAGTTTGGGACTTACAATTTCCTGAGAACCAACTTTGCTTTGTCTCTCTGTGGTTTGGTTGTTTACTCCAAGGCCTGCCTTTCCCATGAAATTTTTGACAGCTTGACCTTGAATCCAGAGACAGGTGGGGAATGAGCGACAGAGTAAAAACAAGAGCTGCGTCGAAGGCAGGGAAAGGCAAACTGACACAAACAACCCTATTTTCTCAGGGACGCAGATCCTCAGTCCCTGCCGTTTTGCAGACTGCACCCTCGCCAACAACTCTAGCTGAAGAAGCTGAACAATTAACAGGTGAGGATATGGCATCTGGAGGGTCTAACACTTTGTTAGAGGAAATGTTACAACAATTTGCAATTTTGAACAAAAAAGTGGATGACCAAACTGCAAAAATTGATTTAGCCACATCCTCAATTACCAAACTTTCAGAACAGGTGGCTAAGCATTCACAAGACATTGGAAATCTAAACGACGTAACATCTGAAAATCGAAAATTGGCGGAGGCTGCGAACCAAAAAGCAGAGGCCGCAGCAAAAGGAGTGGAGGAACTGAAAGGAGAGGTAAGACCGCTCCACAAACATATTACTGACCAGCAGGCCTACCTGTCTTTGGTGGAACTGCGAAACAAGGAAAATAATCTGAGATTACGCTCTATCCCAGAGATTGAGAAAGAGGACTTGATAGGTTTTCTAACAGCAGAATTCTCTAAATTCTGGGGTATTAATGAAGACACAGATTTTAAAATAACAACTGCATTTAGATTGGGAAGAGCCGCTGGAAAAGACAGGCCTAGAGACTGTTTGATCATCCTAAGGACTAAACAGGAGAGAGACAAGCTACTTGACCTACATTTTAATAAAGCACTTGTGATACAGGACAGAAGAGCACAAATCTACAAGGACATCCCTAAGCAACTACTGGATCTCAGATCTAACTATACTGACCTAGCCGGACTTTTGAGAGGTAACGGAATACCATACAGGTGGGAGTTTCCACAAGGCCTTTCATTCAAATATAAAGGAAAGAAGATAAAAATCAAAACGAAAGAGGACAGCCAGAAGTTCCTACACGACAACGGAGAAGACTTGCAGAAAGGAGCAGCAGCTATTTGGCCACCACCAGAATCTGGGAAAGAGCCACCACCTTCGGACCCGGACAAAAAAGAAGACACCCAATAAAGAGTAACAACAGATCGATACAGGATGTCTCTGCAGCTGTATAGTTGGAACATTAATGGCGCGAATTCCCCAGAAAAACGCAAAAGGATCTTCCATATTCTAAAGAAAGAGAATTTAGACATAATTTGTTTGCAAGAAACTCATGTGACCAGGTTACACAAGAAGGTGTTAATAAATAAAAGATTAGGCCAAGAATTTATTTCATCAGACAGAGTTAAAAAGAGAGGCGTGGTGATCTACGCCAAGGAGAACCTTTCACCAAAATTCTTGTTTAAAGATGAACAAGGAAGGATCCTGGCTATTGAAATATCGACCCAAGGAGAGAAAAATTTGATATTAGGAATCTATGCACCAAATGAGGGGAAATCAGAATTTTACAAGAAGCTGCATGAGACATTACTGGACTATCTGGACTATTCTAACATCATTATGATGGGAGATATGAATGGGGTTGTCTCTACTTTTATGGATAAGTCACAGAACCAGAATTTGACCAAAGATGGAAGACTACCAAAAACCTTTTTTGAATTAACTGACAATATGGATTTAATTGATTTATGGAGGACGAGAAACCCCCTTGGTAAAGAAGGAACTTTCTTTTCTGAGGCCCATCTGTCATGGACAAGAATCGACCAAATTTGGACAACTAGAGGGCTGGCACCTAAGACTATAAAAATAGAAATCTGCCCAAAGACATGCTCCGACCATAACGCTCTGAAAATGGAAATGAGACTTACTACTGCCGATTCCTTCAGATGGAAAATGAATGACAACCTGTTAAGAGATCAAGAGATTGTAAAGAAGGCCCAAAAAGCTTTAAAGGACTACTTTGAAATTAACTTGAATACCTCGGTGGAAAAAAGAATAATCTGGGACGCGAGTAAAGCTGTTATGAGAGGGTTCCTGATACAACAGAATACGATCAAGAAAAAGTTCTGGAATGGTAAAAAGGATAAGATATTGGAGAAGATAAGAGATGGTGAGAAAAAATTAAGATTAAACCCAAAATCAAAGGAGACTTTAAGGGAAATTAAATTCCACCAGTCACAATATGCGAAACTGATTAATCAAGAAGTGGAATGGAAGATTAAACAAATGAAACAAAGATCTTTTGAGTCGGCGAATAAATGTGGGAAACTGCTAGCTTGGCAGTTGAAAAAGAGACAAAAATTAAATTACGTTACCAATCTAGAAGTTGAAGGAAAGAACATTCAGAAACCGGGAGAAATTAGAAAGTGTTTCCAGAAATATTTTAAAAAACTGTATACACAAGGACCCGAGGATGCGACTGAGATAGAACAATTTTTGAAAGAAAACGGCCTTCCAGAAATATCACAAGAAAAGAGATCAATCTTGAACTGTAAAATAACACAACAGGAAATTGAGGATGCCATTCAGAATATGCAGCTAGGCAAATCCCCAGGTCCTGATGGACTCACCTCCAAATACTATAAGACCTTAAAAGACTACTTGACACAACCATTAATGGAGGTTTGTAACCAGATTATGGGGGGAGGGAGGGCACCAGATACGTGGAAAGAAGCATTCATCACACTGATACCTAAAGTGGAAACTGAAAAGACTCAACTTAAGAACTACCGACCCATCTCACTCCTAAACGTGGATTACAAAATATTTGCGGATGTTTTAGCTAATAGATTTAAAAAAGTGCTAAATGAAGTAATTCATAAGGACCAAGCAGGCTTTCTCCCAGGTAGACATTTGTTTGACAACACCAGGAACATTATCGATATTCTGGAACTTTTACAAACAAATATTAACACCAAAGCAGTGTTAATTTTTATTGATGCGGAGAAGGCCTTTGACAACATTTCTTGGAAATTTATGAAGAAAAATTTGGAAGGGATGGGAGTGGGAAGGGGGTTTGAGAATGGAATAGAGGCAATCTATTCAGAACAAAAAGCTAAGTTGATAGTGAACAATGTGGTGACAGAAGAACTTCATATTGAAAAAGGAACACGCCAGGGGTGCCCCCTATCCCCTCTGTTGTTTATTTCGGTCCTGGAGGTTTTGCTGAATATGATAAGGGAGGATCGGCAGGTACAAGGAATACGGGTCGGAGCGAAACAATATAAACTGAAAGCATTTGCAGACGACTTGGTTTTAACATTACAGGAGCCAGAACCTAGTACAAAAAGAGTTTTGGAATTGATTCAGAAATTTGGTCGGGTGGCGGGTTTTAAGTTGAACAAACAAAAAACTAAGGTGTTGGGGAAAAATTTGACGGTTATTGAAACAGAGGGGTTTCAGAAGGAAACAGAACTAAACATTGTTAAAAAAGTGAAATACCTGGGGGTCAATCTGTCTTCTAAGAATTTGAATCTATTTAAAGATAATTATGAAAAATGCTGGTCAGAGGTTAAAAAAGATTTTGAAATTTGGTCAAGATTGAAATTATCCTTGTTAGGCCGAATTGCAGTTATAAAAATGAACGTTTTGCCAAAAATGTTGTTTCTGTTTCAAGCCTTGCAGGTCGTGGACAGAGTGGAATGTTTTGGAAAGTGGCAGAGGGATATTTCTAGGTTTGTCTGGCAGGGCAAAAAGCCCCGAATAAAGTTTAAAATACTAACAGATGCAAAGGAGAGAGGGGGGTTTGCCCTGCCGGACTTAAGGTTATATTATGAAGCTGCGGCCTTCTGCTGGATGAAAGATTGGATCTTATTGGAAAACACTGATGTCCTAGATCTGGAAGGCTTTAACAATTCGTTAGGTTGGCATGCGTATTTGTGGTATGACAAGGGGAAAACATATGGAATGTTCAAAAACCATATTGTCAGGAAAGCAATATATATGGTCTGGAAAAAATACAAAGACTTATTGGAAAGTAAAACTCCGAGGTGGATCTCACCAATAGAGGCCAAAGCTCGGAAAACAGCCAATATGGAGGCACATTGGCCGAAATATTGGGAAATAATAGAAAATATCGGAGGTAATTGGAGGTTGCAGAGCTTTGAAAAACTAAAGGATAAGGTGCAAAATTGGCTACATTATGCCCAAATTAATGAGGTTTTTAAGCTAGATAAAAAAATAGGATTCCAGGTGGAAAAATCGAAACTTGAGACAGAGTTGCTAGAACCAAAGACCAAGGTATTATCGAGAATGTACAACTTGCTGCTTAAATGGAACACTCAGGATGAGACAGTTAAGTCAGCCATGATAAAATGGGCTCAAGACATTGGTTACAATATTATGTCTGAAGACTGGGAAAGGTTATGGACCACCGGTATGAAATTTACGGCATGTAATGCCTTGAAAGAAAACATTATGAAAATGGTATACCGGTGGTACATGACCCCAGTCAAGCTTGCTAAGATATACCATTTGTCTGACAATAAATGTTGGAAATGTAAGGAGGCTGAAGGGACATTCTTTCACCTCTGGTGGACTTGTCCAAGATTGAAGGCCTTTTGGGAAATGATTTATAACGAGTTAAAAAAGGTGTTCAAGTACACCTTCCCCAAGAAACCAGAGGCCTTCCTTCTGGGCATTGTCGGCCAGAAGGTGCTAAAAAAGGATAGAACTTTTTTTATGTATGCTACAACAGCAGCAAGAATCCTTATCGCTAAGCATTGGAAGACCCAAGATTTGCCCACACTGGAGGACTGGCAGATGCAATTGATGAACTACATGGAACTGGCCGAGATGACTGCAAGGATCCGAGACTTGGGAGAAGAGGCAATGGAGGAGGACTGGAAAAAATTTAAAGACTATTTGCAGAAGTATTATAAGTTCTATGAAACATAAGACGTCGTATGATTTGGAACGTTAGCCCCAGCAATGAAATTTAATTATTTATGAAACTGATAATATTCATGAAAGAATCAAAGTTTAAACGGGTAAAAAGGATATTATGCTATATTTTTAGAGTAATTGGAGAATAAGAGATTTAAACTTAAATTGCAACTGAAAATATAAAGAAACACATGAAATAAGGGTATAATTTGCTGACAATTTTATTGTCAAGAATGCATCCATGTGGGAGATGTGGGGAAGTCCAATGGAAATCTGAAATAAGTTGTCGAAATGGTTGAGATTTTCTGTTTTCTTTTCCTTTCTTTCTTTTGTTCTGCCTTTCTTTTTGTCTTCTCTGTAATTTGGAAAAAATGTAATAAAAATTATTATAAAAAAAAAAACAGAATTGGAAGCAGATATTCATGTCTAGCATAGACGTTTATAATAGTGAGCATCTTCTTTGATCTTAGACATGTTTGACTAGAAAGAGACCAATCTCACACACATTCCCAAAGAAATATACATATACCCAGTAATTAAGCACTGTAGCACTACAGTGCTACACTATGAGAAATCTTATAAAAGCTTAAATAACATACTGTAGCTTTCAATCACAGAAGACAACAGGTTGTTGTTATTTTAACATATTCTTTTTATTAGATGTGCCTTTTTGTTCAAATCAGGCCTCAGCAAAATAATGTAGCATTTGGGGAAAAAGACACAACCCAGTAATCCTGCATTGGAAGCCAAGATGGAGAAGATCTCAACAGCCACCATGTATTTGCCTTTGGTGCTCAGGTAGGTGGGGAAGAAGGATAACCAAACACTGCAAAATAACAGCATGCTGAAGGTGATTGACTTAGTTTCCTGGAAAGTGTCTGGTAATCTCCTGGCTAGGAAGGCCACAGTGAAACTGACAGTAGCCAAGAAACCCATGAATCCCAATACACAATAAAACATTACATCTGACCCTTCATTACATTGTACAATGGTCTCACTAATAGCTGAATGCATGTCCAATTCTGGGAATGGTGGAGAGGTTGCCAGCCAACCAGTGCAAAGAGTGACTTGAATAAGGAAGCACGAAAGAACAATAGAGGCAGCCACTTTCCACCCCATCCATTTCCTCATTTTGGATCCTGGCTTGGTGGCCATGAAAGCTAGAATCACGGTGATGGTTTTGGCCAACATGCAAGAAACAGCCACTGAGAAGATGATACCAAAAGTGGTTTGTCGAAGGAGGCACGTCACTGCATTGGGTCGACCAACGAATAAAAAAGCACAAAGGAAAGAAAGCAGGAGGGAGACGAGGAGAGTGTAAGAAAGGCTCCGGTTATTGGCTTTGACAATGGGCGTCCCATGGTGTTTCATAAAGGTTCCCAGCACCAGAGCTGTAATGAAAGAAAGGGAGAGAGCAGCAATGGCCAAACCTATTCCCAAAGAATCTTCATAAGACAAGAAGGTTATAGCTTTGTGGAGGCAGAAATCCCTGTTAATATTTGGATAATGGCTCTCTGGACACTGAAAGCAGCTATCCATATCTGGAAGAAATTAATGTTAAATTCCTGAATATATATGTACTTATGTGTACACTCACCCACACCCACAATTCCTGTACAGTGGTACCTCAGGTTACATACACTTCAGGTTACATACGCTTCAAGTTACAGACTCCGCTAACCCAGAAATAGTGCTTCAGGTTAAGAACTTTGCTTCAGGATGAGAACAGAAATCGTGCTCCAGCGGCGCGGCGGCAACAGGAAGCCCCATTAGCTAAAGTGGTGCTTCAGGTTAAGAACAGTTTCAGGTTAAGAACGGACATCCAGAACGAATTAAGTACTTAACCCGAGGTACCACTGTATATAGCATCTGAGTAAATAAAGGCTAAGTTGTACATAGCATGGAACTGCTGGTGCTGAGCAAAAAATGTCCATACACCTTGAAGTATAAACGATGGATATAATGGCATTTCTTACCTTTCTGGTTTGCAATCTTCCCCTCTGGACAGGGATGACAATCATAACAGCAAAATGGTTCCCCTTCCTTCTTTGTCTTGTGATAACCGGGAAGGCAATTGTCATTACACACTGAAAGAGGGTGTGTCTGCCAATAAATTAAGATGACATTTATCAAAGGCAAAATATATGAAACTGAGGATACTGATTTTTAAAATTTATTTCAGAACATGAAAAATGAACCATTTTCCCCAATCTTTTGACTCATCTTTAATTGGTTATGTTTTTTTCTTACTCAGCATTATAATATTCGGCTTTACAGCAACCTTCACCAACCCTGTTGCCTCCAGGGTTGCACCATCATGAGAAGGCATCAATTGGTGAAGGCTGCTGTACAATTTTGTTTTCAGATTTGTCCTTTGACATTGGTGGTTGCTAAATATGTACCTGTTTACATGGTGTTCCTGAAAAAACAGGTGCCTTATGTACCAAATTGAATCTGTAGATGGAAATTAGGGATGATTTGCTTAATTATTTATTTAATCAATATTTCCCCCTTCCTTCCAAAGGAGCCCATGTGATATAAAGCAGGAAGCGCTATACACAAAACAGACCTATTTTCGTGTCTGAAGACGGAAACATTTTTTGAATATTGCACAGGTATTTAATTATGTGTTTAAGTACACATGTCCTACCTGATTGAACCTGCTGGGCCATATGATAGCATCATCAGAAATTGTGAACAGATTCTCTGAGTGTGCCTGAGGATCTATCCTCCCAACTTTTGCTCTAAGGAAGGACTGGTTTGTGAATGTCACCCAGTTGATAATATCAAATCCAGCTACTAATTCCCCATTAAGGTCAAATGAAACCTCATCTCCAGCACTGTTGTTAAATGGGGTGCTTCTCAGAAAGTGGGGGAGCTGCAAAGAAAAGTAAGAGATGCAAACATACATATTTAGATGCAAATTGTTGTCATTTGAGATATGTTTGCATGTCCCTGTTCTGAGGAGGGAAATATCATGCAAGTTGAAATCTCAGGTTATTGGATCACACTGAATAGGATTACCTGCCATGACTTCTTATTCTGGTCCTTCCATCTGTCTCCATTCAACACTGTCCTACACTTTGATATGGAAGAATACATGGCATGCAAAGCATGTGCCACAGCATAGATGGCATTGTAGATGCTGTAGCTGTGGGCAGTCATGCTCATTTCAAAAACAGATCCAGGAAGAGACTCCAGTTTCTCTTCTCCAGTGCAGATATTTCCATCCCTCTTGTCTTCATCAGAGCTAGGGAGTGAGCAATCAAATACATTTTGCCAGAAATCCCACAGGAAACCATCCTCTTTTTCCAGTGTTGGATTCCTCATTTGCAGAAATTCCTGGAATCCTGCCACCTCCTTTGAGGAGACTGCAAGGGTTACAGAGCCATGGATGAAATGAATGTCCCAGCTTCTTTGAACGGGAATTGATGTGAAATCCACATCTGCTGTCATAATCCAGACCTTCATCTTCACTGGTACATCCCCAAATTGTGAGAACCTGAGCAGGATTCTTAAGTTTAACATTGCCTGAAAGTCACCATGGAAGATCACGGTATTGACTGTGCTTTCCATGGTAATATTTATAATATCACATGCCCTCTCTGCCATTTCATGGAGTTGATTAGAAAATCCTATATCTGGTATGGTTTTGATGAAATCAAAGCAAATACCATTATCGGCAAATGTGGAAAGCACCTTCTGTACAAATATCTTAGAACTGTCCACATCAAGGTAAAGCACCCCAATCCATGTCCACCTGAAATGCAACAATAACTGGAGGATCCCCCTGTATTGATGGGCCCCATTTGGGAACATCCAGTGGATGAAAGCATCTTCAGCATTGTTATTTGTCTCTGAAGCAGAGGCATATATCAGCTAAAGACAAGAAATAAAAAAGGAGCAGGTAGGAAGTGGTGCTATTTAGGAACATAGGAAGCTGCCTTCTGTTGAATCATACCACTTAGCTTTATCTACAATGAGAGGCAGCAGATGTGTAGGGCTATGGACAAAGGTCTCTCACTGCCCTACAGGGAGAAGCTGGGGGACTGAACCTGGGATCTTCCACATGCAAGAAAGATGCTCTGTGACTGAGCCACAGCCCTTCTGTGTATGTGTATTATCAAAATCTGGTACAGTGGTATCTTGTGTTACAGACGCTTCAGGTTACAGACTCTGCAGAAATAGTACCTCGGGTTAAGAACTTTGCTTCAGGATGAGAACAGAAATCATGCCGCGGCGTGGCAGCAGCGGGAGGCCCCATTAGCTAAAGTGGTACCTCAGGTTAAGAACAGTTTCAGGTTACAAACGGACCTCCAGAACAAATAAAGTTCTTAACCCGAGGTACCACTGTCCTATCTTGAAAGCATCAGGTCAGTTCCCAAAGATTTATTTCTGTCTTCAGTATATATTCATAGAATCAAAGAACCCTAGAATTTTACAGTTGGAAGGGACTACGAGGAACATCTAGTCCAACCCCCTGCAATTCAGGAATATGTTGCCCAATGTGGGACTCGAACCCACAACCCCGAGTTTCCTGCTCTACTGACTGAAGTATTCCTCAGGAAGGTTTCATTAGCCATCATGAAGCATTGAGCCTGGTTGTATGAATAGAGAACTAAAATAGAGATACAGGAGGAAAGGCTAGAGACATGGCAGGTCGGAGTTAATAAGACTGAGTCAGGGCAGGAAAAAGGAACCAAGAGTTATCCTTGGGGATCAAAGTGGAGGAAGGAAGCCACAACTGGAGGGCAAGTCATAGTTCTGGAGAGGATATCATTTCAGACTGAGTGTCTTTTATTAGCAGTTCCCCGAGTGAGGTGATTACATGTTGCTTGGTTATAGCCAAGGCATAAATCTTAGCTATAAAAATTCCCTCTAGCAATAAGAGTACATTGGTACCTCTGGTTACGTACTTAATTCGTTTCGGAGGTCCATTCTTAACCTGAAACTGTTCTTAACCTGAGACACCACTTTAGCTAATGGGGCATCCCACTGCTGCCCTGCCGCCACCGCGCGATTTCTGTTCTCATCCTGAAGCAAAGTTCTTAACCTGAGGTACTGTTTCTGGGTTAGCAGAGTCTGTAACCTGAAGCATATGTAACCCGAGGTACCACTGTATTGACCTTTGATGCTCTGAAAAACCCACTGCCTGCATTGGGAGACTGATATGCTGCCGGATGAGTGTGGGTGACTTAAAAGGAGACCAAGATTGTGCCCAGAGGCCATGTATGGGATCTATTTAATGGACAAAAATAGTATGCAAACCTTCCTTTCTCTAATTATCTCAATCTATCCCTGAAATGAATGTAACTCATGACTGTGAGAGGTACAGGAACACAGTGAAGCTGATCAATACTCTTTTTGCTCAAAGCACTAATGACCACAGACTGATTCACTAGACAGTCATGGAGGACAGATTCATTCCATAGACTGAGAGAAGTCACTGACAAAGTAGATCCTGTAAACTGCAGTCCTGTGACTTATTAGGTGGGGCAACTGCATGCAGATCCAAAGGATATCAGTCTGGCTCCCAGGAGTTTCTGTCAGGTAGAATTTATTTCTCTCTTCTGCCATCCTCACTCCAAGCCTGTTGTTCTGACATTTCATTTGTAAATAAGTAACTAGAGTTGTATGCAGTTATGTTTTACTCAGGGCAGTTCCATAGAAATAAATCAATCTGCATTAGTGACTTTCATTAATTATGATGAATCTACTCTGTGTAAACTTGAATTGCATTCATCCTTTGCATTTTGTGGAATCACAATCTATCATATTGTTCTATTATGTTACTGTTGGAAGTTTTTAGAATCCAGCCAACTAGGCTATTTACCACGTGTTCTGAGATGATGTCACATGTTGTATCAGAGGCTATACATATGATAAAGAAATCAAATTGCCAAATTGAGATTCCTCACTCAGAATTTGATGTTTAAGCAGCATGCATAGTGTCTTTCTTAATTTCAATCACATCGTTTTCCACTTCCAAATTCAAAACCTTCATCTTAAAATAATCCCCATGCACATGCCTTACTTGTGGAAACTTGTAGATGCCCAGTATGGTTGCAATATGTCCAATGATGTTGGAATTGGGTCCCCCAATGACAGTTACCAGATTGTTCTCGACATCACATTTGTAGTTAGGGATGAAGTTGTCATGTGTGGAGAGAACTTTTAATGCTGCCTGACTTGTGAATTGTGGATTAAAGTAATGATTATAGATGTCAAAGCCAAGAGTGATGTTGGGTAAGATTTGGGGGTTGTCGTTGATCTCCTTCACTGCAAATACCAAGGCCAAAACGTGCTGGTAGTTCTGTGATAGTAGCCTGAAACGAAGATCACATGAAATGCAAGAGTGCTGCAATTTCAGGGGGGGGGGAATAGTAGCTGCATTTCTATTCAACACATGCTTGCTAAGCATAATTGTGTTAAGAAAGATTGTAGTCCTCAGCTCAATGGAAATAACATTGGCCCAGAGCCACTAGTTTGGAATCATGTTGACCCATATTTTCAATACAATTACTACTCACTAACTCACAGGGGTACTTGCATAGATATGGTTCTTACTTATTAGATAGAAAGCAGATGCAGCTGATTTTGGGTTGAGTGACAAGCAGGGATGTGTTCACAACTGACATGGCACTTTCTCTGTGAAGTGGGTCAGTTTCATTAATGAGCACACAGTGTTTGGCGGTGGATATTCTCGTTCTGCTCACACAAGATTATGTGTCAATATCAGGTAGATACTTCTATATGTGTGGGGTGCTAGGTGTACTGACTGTTTCTTTGATAATGGTGCTACATCTACCTCAACTACATTATTATTATTACTACATATTACATTATTATTATTATTATTATTATTATTATTATTATTATTATTATTATTGCAATGGCATGTAGCACAAGCAGAGTTTGGAAACCTTTTTGAACAAAGAAGGATGCATTGGTAGGAACCTGCAAATTTGCAAATGTCATATAATATTTGTTCTGCATTTCTGAGTAGGAGTTTATCTTCCATGTGATAGCAACTGTGCTTTAGAATATGCTGCATTTTAATATTAGGCAGACATCTTCATTGCACTGTTTTATATGCTTACGAAACATATTCTTTCTGCTTATTCAGAGATAGCAAGGTCACCACAGCTCTTGCATATGGCCCTCACAATATTATTTAGTTATGCTGATTTTTATTATGTACAGTATTACAGAACTTTTCATTAAGTAGTTTAAAGCTCCAACGCATAAATGAATTTGTTTAAGTAAACCTCCACTCTACTGCAGTAAATGCCAAACCACACTAGTCCAAAATATTACTTGGAAAAAGGCATGGGAAGGCTAACAGACTCGGTTCCTTACATGAAATCATCAATCAGCTCCTGATAGGGATGTCTTTCAAATGTGATTGGATCATAAAGGATGTAGATCTGAGAAATTATGCCAGCAATAGTGAGCTCCCCTGATTGAAAATACTTGTGAAGAATAGGAATAGGCTCACTCGTTGCGCATTTAACAGCAGATATCCTGCTTACTGTTTGAGGGAGGAACAGTAATCCCAACACCACAAATGTCAGCATCTTGTACAATGGCAATCCTTCACCTGTTCCCACATTGTCCTTTGAGTGCCCCTGAGCATAGTCCTCACTAACAACCACAAAATCAGTGTTTTATGCTATAGTTTGAAGTTGGGATGAAGTATCAGTTATCAGAATAATGGAGTCCTGACTTCACTAAGTCCAGGTTCTGAATACACCAGGGTGTGTTAATTACATTCTTCTATCTTGCTTCATATTTTTTTACAGCTGGCAACAGTAACTCCTTTGGGACATGAGGATGAAGTCAAATCAATAATGGTTAATTTGGAATAATTACAGAGGAGATAACTGCATGCTCAGAGTTAGATACTGTATGGAACAAAGCAGAACAAAATATGTTTACTGTGTGTCCATAGAAAGTTTTACTGGTTCACTGCAGTGGAATAGCAAGAGACACAAAGGCTTGCAATGACCCATAAACAATGCCAGAAAACAAAGATGCAAGGTAAAATACCAGAAAAGATGTGGCAGATTGGAATGTTGAAATGGCATAATGTTTTACCCACGGTGTAGACTGACAGGGCTGTGCACAGGATTCAGCCACAGCCTGAAACAGAAACCAAATTATGCCAGTTTGGTGGGATTCTTGCTTTGCCTGAGGTAGTTGCAGACAGCTCCAAATCAACACAATCATCATCATCATCACCCTAAATATAATAACCATTGTCATTATTATCATCATGAAAATATAACAATTGACCATTTTCTTCTCTCCAATGAACCCCTAAAATGTGCTGAGGAGATCGGCTACAGAATTCCTAATACTTATTACCACCCCTGCAGAAAGAGAAACTCAAAGAAGAATAATGGAAAGTAAGCTCAAGCACAGGCCAAAGCAAAAGATGGTCAAATCATTCTCTTTATTAGATGTGCCTTTTTGTTCAAATCAGGTCTCAGCAAAATGATGTAGCATTTAGGGAAAAAGATACAACCTAATAATCCTGCACTGGAAGCCAAGATGGAGAAGATCTCAACAGCCACCGTGTATTTGCCTTTGGTGCTCAGGTGGGTAGGGAAGAAGGATAGCCAAACACAGCAAAACAATAACATGCTGAAGGTGATTGATTTAGTTTCCTGGAAAGTGTCTGGTAACTTCCTGGCTAGGAAAGCCACAGTGAAACTGACAGTAGCCAAGAAACCCATGAAGCCCAATACACAATAAAACATTACATCTGACCCTTCATTACATTGCACAATGGTTTCACTAATAGCTGAATGCATGTCCAATTCTGGGAATGGTGGAGAGGTTGCCAGCCAACCAGTGCAAAGAGTGACTTGAATAAGGAAGCACGAAAGAACAATAGAGGCAGCCACTTTCCACCCCATCCATTTCCTCATTTTGGATCCTGGCTTGGTGGCCATGAAAGCTAGAATCACAGTGATGGTTTTGGCCAGCATGCAAGAAACAGCCACTGAGAAGATGATACCAAAAGCGGTTTGTCGAAGGAGGCACATCACTGCATTGGGTCGACCAACGAATAAAAAAGCACAAAGGAAAGAAAGCAGGAGGAAGACGAGGAGAGTGTAGGAAAGGCTCCGGTTATTGGCTTTGACAATGGGCGTGTTGTGGTGTTTCATAAAGGTTCCCAGCACCAGAGCTGTAATGAAAGAAAGGGAGAGAGCAGCAATGGCCAAACCTATTCCCAAAGGTTCTTCATAAGACAAGAAGGTTATCATTTTTGGGAGGCAGAAATCCCTGTTAATATTTGGATATTGGCCTTCTGGACACAGGAAGCAGCCATCCATATCTGGAAGAAATACATATGAAATTCCAGATAGATAGATAGATAGATAGATTGATAGATAGATAGATAGATGGCTGAATGGCTGGCTAGCTGGCTGGCTGGCTGGATAAATAGATAGATAGATAATCTCAGTAATCAGTGCTCAACTGTACATAGTTTGAACCAAAAGCTGAAATATAATGCTCCATTATTTTCATGCATTTAAGCTTTCATATGATCATAATAGATTCAGAGCACTAATAACTCCATTCCTGTGTCAGCAGTAGCTTTCACATAGTCAGAGTTGTCATGCCCTATTTTGTCTGGATGTGCTACAATAACTTTTCTTCATACACTTGTTCCACCCCACAATTACTTCTAGCCTTCCCCCCCACTGGCCTGAGAGCCATCAGATTTCTCAAAAGGCAAATGGTCCTTGCTCTCAGCAATGGTACCTACTCCTACTACCCATAATGGCACGCATCCTTTTTAACAATATGTGGCATTTATTCAGTCATCACCAGAAGCATGAATAACTTGAAATGTTATGGTAACTTGTCTAAGCAAGTTTTCGCTCTATAACACGCACCCGACCATAACACGCATGTAGTTTTTAGAGGAGGAAAATCCACAGGCATGCCACCCGTAGGCATTCCCTCCATAACACGCAAAGACATTTCCCCTTACTTTTTAGGAGGAAAAAGGTGAGTGTTATGGTGCAAAAAATACGGTAAATTCCGGATATAATGTTTACACAGCATTTCTTACCCTTCTGGTTTGCAACCTTCCCCTCTGGACAGGGATGACAATCATAACAGCAAAATGGTTTCCCTTCCTTCTTTGTCTTGTGATAACCAGGAAGGCAATTGTCATTACACACTGAAAGAGGGAGTGCCTGTCAACAAATGAAAGAATATAATGTTTATCATACGCCAAAAATGTGAAAATATGAGAATAAATAGAGTTCTCCCCTCTTTTATTTCAGCACCTCAACATTGGGCCATTTCAATGTTTCTACCCATTTGTAATTGGTTTCCTTTATTTGCATTTGACAACCTGTTGCCCACCAGACTTTTTGGACTGCAACTCACTCAGAGCACGAGTTCAATCTTGTTGCCTGGGACTGACAGGAGTTGTAGACCAAGCCATCTGGATCACAGCAGATGATGAAGGCTACTTTAACTTTTGTTTTCTGATTGGCCTTTTGGTTTGGTGGTTGCTAAGCTTAACAATTGCACATGGTATTATTGTGAAGATAGATGCCTCAAATGTGAAATCAAATCTTGAACTGGAATTTGAGGTTCATTTGTCCATTCATTCTAAACATCATACATTACCTCCCAAAGGATCCCAAATTTGATCGAAGCAGGCAGGGCCAACAAATTTCACTTTCTAAAGACTGAACCACTCATGATGTTGGGAAGGGAATTAAATATATGTTTAAATGCAAAAGGGTCCTACCTGGTTGAACCTGCTGGGCCATATGATGGCATCATCAGAAATGGTGAACAGATTCTCTGAGTGTGCCTGAGGATCTATCCTCCCAACTTTTGCTCTAAGGAAGGACTGGTTTGTGAATGTCACCCAGTTGATAATATCAAATCCAGCTACTAATTCCCCATTATAGTCAAAGGCAACCTCTTCTCCAGCACTGTTGTTAAACGGGGTGCTTCTCAGAAAGTGAGGGAGCTGAAAAAAAGAAAGAGATATAAACTGCCATCTTTGGATGCTAATTGTTTGTGTCTATGTGACGAAATGGGTTGCACATCCCTGTTTTGTCTGATGAGGGAAATGCCATAGAAATTGGAATCTCAAGTTGCAGAACTCAGTGAGTTGGATTACCTGTTGTGGCTTCTTATTCTGGTCCTTCCATCTATCTCCATTCATCACTGTCCTACACTTTGATATGGAAGAATACATGGCATGCAAAGCATGTGCCACAGCATAGATGGCATTGTAGACGCTGTAGCTGTGGGCAGTCATGCTCATTTCAAAAACAGATCCAGGAAGAGACTCCAGTTTCTCTTCCCCAGTGCAGATATTTCCACCCCTCTTGTCTTCATCAGAGCTAGGGAGTGAGCAATCAAATACCTTTTGCCAGAAGTCCCACAGGAAACCATCCTCTTTTTCCAGTGTTGGGTTCCTCATTTGCAGAAATTCCTGGAATCCTGCCACCTCCTTTGAGGAGATTGCAAGGGATACAGATCCATGGATGAAATGAATGTCCCAGCTTCTTTGAATGGGAATTGATGTGAAATCCACATCTGCTGTCATAATCCAGACCTTTGTTCTCACTGATTGACCTTCGAACTTCGAGAGCTCGAGCAAAATTCTTAAGTTATTTATGGCCTGATAGTCACCATGAAAGATCACTGCATTGGCTGTGCTTTCCATGGTGATATTTATAATCCCACATGCCTCCTCTGCCATTTCATGGAGTTGATTAGAAAATCCTATATCTGGTATGGTTTTGACAAAGTCCAAGCAAACGCCATTGTGGGAAAACATGGAAAGCAGATTCTGTACAAAAATCTTTGAACTGTGCACATCGAGGTAAAGCACTCCAATCCAGATCCATCTGAAGTGCAGCAACAACTTGAGGATCCCCCTATGCTGCTGGGCCCCATTTGGGAACATCCAGTGCAAGAAAGCATCTGGGGGCTTGCTATTTGTATCTGGAGCAGGAGCATATGCGATCTAAAAAGCAAAACAGCAGGGGGTATGAAGTAAAGCTGTATTTAGGAACACTGAAAGCTGCCTTACACTGAATCAGACCAAGCCTCAGCTATCAGGCCCTTCCTGGTTGCCCTGCCCACCACCTTAGGTTCATTGATGCAGGACCATCTGCACTCCCTCTAACCCCCATGGATTATTTAGGAGAGAGGCAATTTCTTTTGCAGAAACTTCTGGGTTTTCACCTTCTACAGGCCACTAAAGAGAGAATTTGGAAAGGGGGGTATGTCAATGCCTTCTCCCTGTTCTATAGGGAGTTTGTTAAGCACGACAAGGAGAAAGTTGAGGAAGTTGACACTGGCAAGCCTAAATGGAAGAAGGTGGGGAGATCTTAGGTAAATTGGCTACTTGACTATTTATGTTGGGGTGATTCTGCAGAAGGAACCCCTAATCCTAACATTTAAGTTAAAGCAGAGCAACTATGAGAAATGGATCTACATTAGTCATATCCATTAACTACAGTGGGTCTGCACTGAGTAAACTACAATTGTATTCTGCTGCATTTTGTATATTGTCATTTTGGTGTCCAGCAAAATGAAGATTGTTTATCAGATATGGTCTCTCATTTCATATGCATGTGTGAAAGAAATCACACTCAAATTGAGATGCCTCACTCAGAATTTGACCTTTAAGCAGCATGCATAGTGGTTTTCTTAATTTCAGTCATATCACATTCCACTTCCCAACTCAAAACCTGCATCTTAAAAATAGTTTCCATAAACACAATTTACCTGTGGAATCTTGTAGATGCCCAGTATTGTTGCAGCCTGTCCAATGATGTTGGAACTAGGACCTCCAATAAGCATTACCAGTTTGTTCTGGTTATCACATTTGTAGTTAGGGATGAATTTGTCATGTGTGGAAAGAACTTTCAATGAGGCCTCGTATGTGAATTTTGAATTAAAATGATTATTATAGATATCAAAACCCAGAGTGATGTTGGGTAAGATTTGGGGGTTTCCATTAATCTCCTTCACTGAAAATACTAAGGCCAAGATGTGTTGGTAGTTTTGTGTCACTATCCTGCAATGTGAATCATGTGAAATATTAGAATGCAGCAGTTTCAAAGACCAATACTTATTATTTTTTGGTTCAAGATGTGTTTCCTACGTATGTTACATTAAGGCAAATTGTATCCTCCGGTTTATGTGATGGAACCCTGATCCACAGAGCTGGGCAACTGACTTCTAGAAATATTAGCTCAATGACATAGCTTGTTTAGAAGTCAATAGCACATGGGCACACATGCTCAATGTTCAAAACAACTCATACTCACTGACTCAATTATACTATTTTCTATACACCTTTTAGATATTTTTTTAAAAAAATACACACACACAAACATCATTTATATATATTTTTGTAATTAAACAAACCCACCCTATCCAAAAATACTTGGACAGAAGTATGGTATGGTTAACATACTCAGCTCCTTACATAAAGTCATCAATCAACTCCTGAGAGGGATGTCTTCTGAATGTTATAAGGTCGTAAATGACGAAGATCTGAGACATTATAACACCAATGGTGAACTCCCCTGACTGATAATACCTGTGAAGAATAGGAGCAGGTTTACCAATCACACATTTGGCTGTAGGAATGCCACTCACTGTCTGAAGCAGCAGTAGAAATTGAAGCACCATTAAAGCCAACATTTTGCACACCAACATTCCTTCTTGAAATTATCAACTGTTCACACATTGTCCTTCAATTGTCCTTGAGTATAACACATCTCAACTTGCATGACCACACATTTAGTGTATCATTTCATGATCTGAAGTCAGGATTTAGCTTTAGTGACTAGAATCATGGAATCCCAATTTTACCAAGTCTTAGCTCTGAATTAGTCCTTCATTCGTGGTTTATAGTTGTGCTTTTGGCTACCAGGAATCCTTTGGGACATGATGAAGAAGTTGAACGAACAATGGTAAATTTGAAATAATTGCAGGGGAGAAAATTGCATGCTCAGAGTTAGGGGTTGTGTGGAACATTGCAGAAGAAAACATGTTTATCACACATCTTCAGAAAGTTTCAATGTTTATCTGCAGCAGGTCAACAAGAGACACAAAGGCTTGCAATGACCTGTAGCAAGCCCCAGATAATAGAGAAAATGGAACACAAAGGAATGGGCAGTTCTTTATTTGTCAAAGTGGCATCATGTTTTGCAAAAGGTACAAACTAAAGGAGTGCTTAGTTTTTCAGCAATGGAATACTTCCCCAATAAATTGTGCAGCTCAGTATTGATGGAGTGGTTAAGATTATAGTGGAACCCAAGTATACAAAATTGTCTACCACCTCAAGTGTGTGATCACTAATGCTGAGGCATGGAGCGCTGGTGACCCAGGATGTTGGTCTTCACCAGGCTGCTGGTAACACTGAACTCCATGCAGGCTTGCGTGAAATGGTTGATGTGTCTCTATAGAGCTTTCTCAGAGTGTGAGGTCAAGGCTGCATTATTTTCAAAAAACATCTCTCAGATAAGGACCCACCACACTTTTGCCTTGGTCTGGAATCATGCCAGATTGACTAGAACCCAAGCACTCCTTGAGTTGATGTACACACTAGTCTGTGAGAGCAATAGGGAGAAGAATATGCCAAATAGAGTTGGAATGAGAACACAGCCCTGTTTCACCTCACTCTTTATATGGCACCCATTCAAGATTAAGCCATCATACTGGACAGTTTGGCACATCTATCTCTTTTAGAGCAAATACCAAGGCCAGGATGTAGTAGTGCTGAGTTTGTCATGAGACAAAGGTTCTTGAGAACAGAAGCAGGCAAGGCCTAGGCAGTGTGGCCTACTAGGCCTACACAAATCTTTCAAGCCTAGCTGTTAGCAGTAAAATGTTGTGTCACTGTGACTCGTGACTCACCTTGGGTTCCCTATAAATGTAACCAGACATCTCTGTGGGCCTCAGTGTAGAGTGTGTGTGTCTCAGCCAATATGTTGTGTTGTTGCAGACAAGAGCAGCTCCAGGACTACAGTTAATCAGTAACTAAGATCTGTGCCTCTGTGAAGACTAAGAAAGCTGTTATGAGCACTCTGTGTATGCTCTTTAACTATGCTGTTTCTGAACAAGCTTATTTACTTCAGTAAACTTTTATTCTGTTTATGAAGAAGACTCTGTGTTGATTAATTCACCACAGCGCGACAGAGTTACTACTCGAAAATGAGAGAAATCGCTACCGTATAATGAATGTAGAATGTACAATGTTTTTTGTATATATTTCAAATCAATTACTAAAGATTTTGAAGAAATCATGTTTATCTGAATACAGAGGAACCAGCTTGGGTTTTTTTGTAACTGAGCAATTGAAAAAGCTACCAATCTGGGAATGGGCATGCCCCTATAACAGTCATTTTGTGACAGCATCCTAAAAAAATCATGCTATTCCAAATAAATACATCAGTCCCAAAAGATAATTAATAGCTGAAAATTTGAAAACAGACCAGCAAGTCCCCTTGCAAACAATAAGACTTGCAGCTAAATTAACCTGGACCAGAATTATAAACTTGATCATTAGTGAGTTCGTTATTTAAAATTTCTTCTTGCAAGCTGATCTCTACTGTTCAAATCAGGCCTCAGCAAAATGACATAGCATTTAGGGGAAAAGATGCAGCCCAGTAAACCAGCACTGGAGGCTAAAATGGAAAAGATCTCCACAGCTACCATATATTTGCCCTTAGTACTCAGGTAGGTTGGAACAAAAGACAACCACACACTGCAAAAAACCAACATGCTGAAGGTGATGAATTTGGCTTCATTAAAACTGTCTGGTAACTTCCTAGCTAGGAAAGCTACAGTGAAACTAACAATAGCCAGGAAACACATAAAACCCAAGACACAGTAGAACATGACACTGGACCTTTCATTGCATTGTAGTACAATTTCTTCAGTCATTGAGTACACATCAAAATCTGGGAAAGGGGGAGAGGTTGCTAGCCAAACAGTACAAATAGTACTTTGAATAAATGAGCAGGAAAGAACAATGAAGGCTGACAGTCTTTTCCCAACCCATTTCCTCATGATTGACCCTGGCTTTGTTGTCATAAAAGCGAGAACCACAATGGTGGTTTTGGCCAAAACACAAGAAACAGCCATTGAGAAAATGATGCCAAAAGCAGTTTGTTGAAGAAGACACATCATTTTCTCAGGTCGACCAATAAATAGCAAAGTGCAAAGGAAGCAGAGCAGGAGGGAGACGAGAAGAGTGTAGGTGAGGTCCCGGTTGTTGGCTTTGACAATGGGTGTGTCCCGGTGCTTAAGGAAGATCCCAAACACTAGAGCTGTGATGAAAGAAAAGAATACTGCAAATATGGCTAAAGTGATCCCCAAAGGTTCCTCATAAGACAGGAAGCTTATACGTTTTGAAATGCATGCATCCTTGTTGCGATTTGGAAACTGAGCTTCTGGACATTGAAAACAGTCATCCATATCTGTAAAAGTAAAACACGGTTCTCTGTACATATAAAACCCCTGGTAGATATAACACATTGTGTTCAGCTAAGTCCTACTCAGAGAAGACCTATTAAAAGTAATGAGCCTGAAGTAGCCATGTCTTCAACTGGTGTAGTCTGAGTAGGACTATTATTGAATACTTCCCAGTACAGTTACATTTTCTGAATGGGAGCTGCAAATCAGTACAGTGGTACCTCGGGTTACATATGCTTCAGGTTACATACGCTTCAGGTTACAGACTCCGCTAACCCAGAAATATTAGCTCAGGTTAAGAACTTTGCTTCAGGATGAGAACAGAAATTGTGCTCCGGCAGCGCAGTGGAAGCAGGAGACCCCCATTAGCTAAAGTGGTGCTTCAGGTTAAGAACAGTTTCAGGTTAAGAACGGAACTCCGGAACAAATTAAGTACTTAACCCGAGGTACCACTGTATCTAAAAGAGACAATTGGACCCTTCTAATATCATCCTATTTTAAGATATCATTGTCAGGGATGATGGTCTCAACTTAAACAACCGAAGTTGACTTTTCAGTTGAGAAATCACAAAGTAGGCATCATCCCTACTTCCACGTTATCTGGATATGATGAAATCCTGTTTCTTTTTGTTTCATTTGCCTTGGGTGAGATATATACAACACACTTGCAGCAATGGTTTCTAAAATGAGACCACAACCTTCTCTGGGTAAATCAACATTTGGAGAAGGTTAGAAAATCAATTTGACTAATGGGAGAGGTAGATGATAGAGCTGTAAAATAAAATGAAGCACGTTGATAGAGAGAAGTGTTCTTCCTGTGAGAGTAATAGTACAACTTTAAGTCATACAATGAAGTGAATGGTAGGATATTAAGGGCATATGAAAGGAATCACTTCCTCATGCAGCATAACCCCAGAGTATGGAATTACCTGCAACAAGACTAAGCAAAACAACTTTAAAAGTGGGATTCGATAATTTTAAGAACATATGAAGAGGCTGCTTGAATCAGGCCAGTGACCCTTCTAGCCCAGTATCCTAGAATCATAGAATCATAGAGTTGGAAGAGACCACAAGGGCCATCGAGTCCAACCCCCTGCCAAGCAGGAAACACCATCAGAGCACTCCTGACATATGGTTGTCAAGCCTCTGCTTAAAGACCTCCAAAGAAGGAGACTCCACCACACTCCTTGGCAGCAAATTCCACTGTCGAACAGCTCTTACTGTCAGGAATCCTGTTCTAACAGTGGCCAAGCAGAAGCCCATGAGAATCTTTAAAACAGGACGTAAGTGCAATAGCACTCCTCTCTGCTGCAGTTAAAAGCCTCTGACAGTGAAAGCAGACCACAGCCGTGAGAGTTAGAAGCCATTGATAGCTACTGTATTTTTTGCTCTAGAAGACGCACCAGACCACAAGATGCACCTAGTTTTTGGAGGAGGAAAACAAGGGAAAAAATTCTGAATCTCAGAAGCCAGAACAGCAAGAGGGATCGCTGCACAGTGAAAGCAGCAATCCCTCTTGCTGTTCTGGCTTCTGGGATAGCTGTGCAGCCTGCATTCGCTCCATAAGCCGCACACACATTTCCCCTTACTTTTTAGGAGGGAAAAAGTGTGTCTTATAGAGCAAAAAATACGGTATAGTCTCTATGAATTGTCTAATCTTCTTTGGACTCTCCATTTTCTCCAGGTATAGTTACATGGCAAGGCCTCCAGACCAGCCCCTCATTAAAATAAATTCACACCGACACAGAATTTTTAGTTTAAGCTTATTGGGCAAAATTTTAGGCCACAACTTTATTGAATTACAGAAATGTGAGCGGCATTGGTTTAGGCATTGGCATAGACTGTATCAGACTCCTTCCCCCTTTGTAGGAAGTCAATAAGGGTAAACCACCCAAAGAGGAAGACACATTGGGGGAACCAGCCTGCAGCTCTCCTAAGTATCCAGAGGCCTGGCATGGCCCTAGCCCCTCAAGCGGACTTCGGACGGGATCCAGGCCCTGGATTCCTTTAATGGAATACCCTTGGACAATGGAGGGGCAGGCGATGGCTGACCTCCCCCCCAAAAAAAAAACCAATGAGCCAATGCCTAACTGCCAAACCTTACAAAGTTGTGACGATTGCAAAGAGGTAGGTGAAAACCAAGTGGCCAGTGCCAATTTGTCAAATGGGAAAATTCCTCCCTGGCCCCCGGTTCAAGACAGGCAACCAACCAAAGTCCAAAGCAAGGCCAGAGGACACATAAAATACGGGGGGGGGGTTCGGCAGCACGAAGCAGGTGCTCAGCACACATCGCGCTGCCGCTTTTAAAGCCCCCATGATCACCCCGTTCAAAATGATTGGCCAATAGGCCTGGGGTGATCGTGGTGCCACCCTGGCATGAAGGCGTTACTCTGCCCATGCCGTGGGAGGGGGAGGAACCAGGTTGGGGACCTGCTCGCAACCAGGACTATTCTAAAGATAATCCCACTTCTGTAATATCACCATGTCCTCTACTTTTATCTTGTAACCTTTTTCTTATAGGGAAGTTGCTCCATTTGCTATCCATGAATGACAAGTTTATAATTATACCTACAATGCTTTGGGGGAACAACAATTTCTTCTTTTCTACTACTTGTGCTGATAAGGGTCTGCATGTAGGATGCTAGACTAGATGCACTTTGGGTCTGATCCAGCAAGGTTCTTCTTGCCAGGTATTGGGGAAGGGGCAAGAGAATGCTGGTAGAACTCTGTCAACACATTTTAAAATTGTTTGAGCAAGTTAGAGGAGAGTGTAGTTTATTTGAATGACAATACTTATAGGCAGTACAGTAGTACCTTGGTTTTCGAATGTCTTTGTTGACGAACATTTCAGTTTTCAAATGCCATAAACCCAGAAGTAAATGCTTCAGTTTTCGAACATGCCTTGGAAGTTGAACATGCCATGCAACTTCCGTATTGAGGCTTCCATACTGAGTTTTTGATTTTTGAATGTTTCAGAACTCGCAGTCTTCCAGAATGGATTACATTCAAAAACCAAGGTACCACTGTATTGTGTTTTCTGAACATCTCTCTTAGCTGGAGAAACTGTTTCTCAACTCTCACCTTGACAGAAACAGTAACTAGCATCAAATATGTTACAAGTTAAATTGTTTTTAATGACTGTGTTTCAATACAAATATGTGTCTCATGTCTTCCTTTCAGCCACAGGGTGGCTGAAAGCATTGTACATGACATTTATTACCATTCTGGTTGGATATCTTCCCTTCTGAACATGGAAGGCAATCATAGCAGCAAAATGGTTCCCCTTCCTTCTTGGCTCTCCTATAACCAGGTCGACAATTGTCATTACACAGTGAATGGGGAAGTGCCTGACCAAAAATGAAAGAGGACAATATACTACAATTCAAAAAAATAAAGTTTTATTAGTTAGTAGCTGACAGTTCAATCAACATTTAAGGAATATAAAGTTAAGAAACTGGCCAATGCCATAGTGGAATCATGATATCATTTACAGAGATCATTTTTTACACAGCCACTGATCACAGATAACATTGTGATCACATGTGATAACATTGTAGAACATTCCTTCAGACTGAGTCACTTCTGTAGTCCAACAATGTGCCAGCTTTTAAACACTGAGAAAATGATTGGACACACCCTAAATATTCTTGGATCCTACCTGGTTAAACCTTGTGGGCCACATGATGATATCCTCTTGGATAGAGAACACATTTTCTGGAGGACCCAGAGAATGGGCATCCATCTTTCCAACGTTGATTCTCTGAAAGGACTGGTTTGGGAATACAATCCAGTTCATAATATCAAAGCCGGCTACGATTTCACCATTTTGATCAAATGTAACCTTTTCACCTGCACTGTTGTTAAATGAGACACTTCTTAGAAAGTGTTGTAGCTAGATTGAGGGGAGGAACAAAGCAATTCATAAATATGCACAAATGGATTCAACATGACATCGCACTTGAGGGCTGTGGTCCCATTTAAAAGCTGAATGCTGATTAAATATATTAGCAGTAGTATTTGAAGCAGCAACAATAACACATATAAAATACTATTATAATTAAAGCTGAGGTGAAGTACAACTCCATCATATCTATCCATTGACCATGCTCACTAGGACTGAACATCACATGGACAAAACATCATGAAGGCACAACATTGGCTGTTCCTGACTTTAGTTTTTGGGGGTAAAAAGCTCTAGGAAAGAGCATTTTCTAAACAGTTATAATGCATTCTCATTTATAATACCATTCCAGATATTACCTTATGCTGTTGTTGATTCAGAAATGTCTGCCTCTCCCTACTGGCCCATGTTTGTTGTTTAAACTGGAATGACTGCATAACATGCAGTGCATGAGCTATAGCATAGACTGCATTGTAAATGCTGTAACTGTGGCCAGTCATGCTCATTTGAAAAACAGATGTAGGAAGAGTCTCCAGACTCTCTGCCCCTGTGCAGACTTTCCTTTCCATCTCATCCACCACAAACTTGTGGAATGAACAGTTAAATGCCTCTTCCCAGAAGTCCTCAATGAAGCCATCTTCCTTTTCTGAAGGACTCTTCCTCTGAAGAAAAGTGTGGAATCCCAACACCTCCTTTGAATGAGTAGTGAAGGATAGAGCACCATGGATGAACTGTAGGCTCCAATTTCTTTGTAAGCGAAGCGATGTGAACTCCATCTGGGCTGTCATCACCCAAACTTTCGCCGCAGCTTGTATCGGTATTTCTTCGAATTCAGCAGCCTGAGGTATAATTCTCAACGTTATCATGTCCTGAATTTCTCCATGTACAACCACAACATTGGCAGTGCTTCGCATCGCAACAATGAATGATTCAAAGCCCTCCCTCACTGCATCCTCAAATTCATTTGAAAATTTGAGTTTGGGGAATCTTTCTATGAAGTCAAAGCATATACCTTTTCTGGAAAAAATGGGAAGCACCTTTTCAACAAATTTCTCTGTATTCTCCTCATCCTGAGAAACCACTCCAATCCACATCCACCTGAAGTACAGCAGTAAGTGGAGTATACCCATGAAATGATGTGTCCCATTTGGGAACATCCGGTGGAAGAAAAAGGCTTGAGCTTTCTCATTCATTACTGGAGCAGAGCCATATATGAACTAAGGAAAAAAAGGGGAGGGGTAGGAGGAAAGAGATAGTTCTAAAATAATCATTTAAGATTAAGAACCCGAGATATCGCCAGTCCAAGCAGCTCCTCAAACCAGATGGCAATCGGGGATCGTTATTGGGGTATCCTTCACCTAACATGCCTCAGTGAAGGCCATTATTTGAATCCCTTACCTGTCTACACTAAAAGCCAGATAAACCAAATGGCCAAATCCACTGTAAGCCATAAGTCAGAACAGTGTGAAGTAGGTGAAAAAGAGAGCACTCAAAAGCCAACCAAAAATTCCTGTTCCCCTCCTGAATTGGCAAGTGGCTAATCCCACACTACTCAATGGTAAGAGGGTGAGATGCTATTAAAAAGCAGAAGGAGGACTTGGGTGAGGGGCAACCTCCTACTTTAAGCCTATTTGCCACAACAGGCTATATAATGGTGAGAAAATGCTCCTCTCCACAGGAGAAGGCAATACAGGAGTTCCTCTTTCATAGAGTTGAGTAAACCTACCCACAACTAAAGGTTGGGAGTGACAATATCAGGGGTCAGCAAACTTTTTCAGCAGGGGGCTGGTCCACTGTCCCTCAGACCTTGTGGGGGGCTGGACTATATTTTGGAGGAGGGGAGAATGAATTCCTATGCCCCACAAATAACCCAGAGATGCATTTTAAATAAAAGGGCACATTCTATTCATGTAAAAACATGCTGATTCCCAGACCGTCCGTGGGCTGGATTTAGAAGGCGATTGGGCTGGATCCAGCCCCTGGCCCTTAGTTTGCCTACCCATGAACAATATGCATACCACCATATGCACCCTGCAATGTCCCTTCAAAATCTCACATGAATCTTAAGGATTCTTTCCCTAGAGTTTGCCCTTACTTGAGGCATCTTGTACATACAGAGGATGGTTGCCATGTGGAGACAGACATTTGAGTTTGGTCCCCCAATAACTGCGACTGGAGTGTTCTCAGCATCACACTTGTAGTTGGGGATGAATCTGCCTCTCCTGGAGAGAAGTTCCATTGATGCCAGATAGGTCCATGTTTCACTGAACTGGGTATTATAGACATGGAAGCCCAAGGTGACATTGGGTAAGATCTGCCCATTTTCATTTATCTGTTTTACAGCAAATGCCAAGGCCAGGATGTGCTGGTAGGTCTGAGGTAGAACACTGCAAGAAGGGTTACATGGTGCAAAATATTCATGACATTCAGATTAGGATGTTTATTATGTATATAGATATTGCTACATTAGAATTTCATTTGATTCATACATGTGTTGAAAACACAATATTAAATTAGGGATAATATTATATTTAACAACAACAACAACAACATATTCATAACCATCCTTAGAAGTATTTACATTTATCATTCTCTTTATACAATAAAAAGTCTCAAAGTGACTTGACAAGGTAAAATGCAACACATAAAAGCAATTTAAAGCCATAGAAAATTAGCTGTACAAAAGACATAAAATGCTCATCCAGCAACATATTAATAAGCGCAAGCTCTACTAACCCCGCTAAAATATGAGCACAAGAATAGGAGGCAGCATTAATGATTGCAAAGGTCTACGTAAATGAAAAGACTGACAGGGATGACACTAGGTACATCTTCCTGGTGAGGGCATCCCACAGAAATGCAAATGCTGACTTCCTCGCTGCCAAGGTGGGAGTCGGGAGCAGCTCAGCAATAACTCACAAGTTGTCAGTGAAGTTAACTCTTTATTCAAAGAAACAAAACAGCTCAGGCCTAGTGCTCACAGCAACTCTTCCTAGTAGGCCTTGCCCAAATGAGGCAGTTGCAAGGACTGATGGTCCCTGCCTTCCCAACGCTCTCCAAGACTCCTCTTCCCCTTCCTTCTTTCCCAAGCAATCTCAGGTTCATTTGTCTCGTCTCTTGTTGCTGCTCCCTCTTCATACGTCTTCCAGTTCTGGGAGAACAGGAGGGAGAGGAACTGGTCACCGGAGGGGGAGACCCCTGGCTTCGTCAGCAGCCCACCTGATCTCTGTCTCTTGGTCCCCCTCCTTTCCAGCTTCCACTTCTACCCCTGATTCTGGACTGCTCTCTGCCACGGTGTCTTCGTGCTCACTAAACCCTGTTACCACTTCAGTTTCCTACACCTCCTCCTCCCAGTCTGCTTCCTCTTCTCCCTCTGACCACTCATTGTCGCCCCACCACCAATCTCCTAGCTCTGA
Organism: Podarcis vaucheri; assembly: GCF_965113315.1. Lineage (NCBI taxonomy): Eukaryota > Metazoa > Chordata > Lepidosauria > Squamata > Lacertidae > Podarcis > Podarcis vaucheri. The sequence continues at coordinate 12,351,147 of NC_138751.1, forward strand.
GCCTTCTTCCCCTGGAGGTTCCCTTGGGGAATCCCCAGCTGGTACCTCCCCCAGCCAGTGAATGACATTTGCCCTCTCAGATACAGGCTATCTTGCCAGGTACAGGCAAGATACACATAATACTTAAACTAAACTATGGATGCACAGCTGTTGGTGGGCTATTTGCTTCTTTCCTGCTCCAGCTATTGCTGTGCTGCTGAGAGTGAAATCATGATCTGGACAGGTGTGGCTTCTTTCTGAACCTGCTGGGTGGTTTAAGAGAAACAAAGAGCAAGCAAAGAGAAATCCCTGCCATTCATGGCTCATTTGGGAGCAACCCAAGTTCAGAAGTAAAGCAAAGCCAGAATAAAATAGGACTTAAAGTCACAGTCCCATCCAGACCAGATTTCAGTTTACACCAGGGGTCAGCTAACTTTTTCAGCAGGGGGCCAGTCCACTGTCCCTCAGACCTTGTGGGGGGGCAGACTATATTTTTTTGGGGGGGATGAATGAACTCCTATGCTCCACGAATAACCCAGAGATGCATTTTAAATAAAAGGACACATTCTACTCATGTAAAAACATGTTGATTCCTGGACTGTCCATGGGCTGGATTGAGAAGGCGATTGGGCCAGATCCAGCCCCGGGCCTTAGTTTGCCTACCCATGGTTACGCAGTAAACAGCTAGATGCCTATGGGAATTGTTCTAGAACTCACCATTTCAGTAGCATGTACTATCACACTGTACATTCACATTTAAACCATAGTTTGATTTAACCATGGTTTAAAATGATTATCCAATAATGTTGCAGAAGGAACTGCTAACTGAATGTTCATTTCCAAGCAATCGTTACAAACATCCTGGTATTTAGAGTTTTGTGTTGGAGAACAAAGGGAATGAATGACTAAGTGACACAACCAAGCCATAGGTTTTAAATATCACTTTGTAATATGTCAAAACCAGCCTAGAAAAAGTAATGCAAATAGAAGACTATGCTGCAATTGTTCCTATTCAATAGAGTGGGGGAAACTATAAAACCAATAAACCCTTTAAGGATGGATACAACTCCTCACAGGAAAGAACCAAGAACATATCTCCCCCCACCACACACACCTAAAAACAACAAATTCAGAACAATAGGAAGAAAAAGTTTAGTAGAAGTAAGCAATAAAACGAATGATGCAAAGATGGGGAATATATTGATTACAGTTTCAAATTGTTTTAAAACCCAGTTACATACATACGGTCATCAGAAAGTTTCTGAGATGGATGTATTTTAAAGCTGATGCTGTTCGATAATATAAAAACCTGAGATGTAATGCCAGCAATTATGAGGTCTCCTGATTGATAATATTGGTGAAGAATAGGAAGAGGGTCTAAGATGGAGCACAGAGCAATAGAAGCCTTGCACATAGCCTGTGGCAGCAACGCTAATACCAAGATAACAAATAGTACCATCTTGCAGAAAGCCTTCATTTTTCAAAAAAATTCATTGTTTTCCATACTGTTGTTAGTGGGACCGTGATTAGCAAAGCTGCAGTGGAATGACTGCTCATTCAGCAGATGTAAAGTCAGAAATATTAAACGTAAAGAATCAATGTTTAGACTGACAGAGTTCTGTTAAACTACAGGTTCTGAATAGAATATATTAGCAACAGGTTTTAGTAGCAATTTTTTCTCTTCATAGTTTTGCTTGTAGCTACTGGAACTCCCTAGGGATGGGGAGAATGTATTGAAGTTATTATTATGGTTAATTGGACAATTAAACGAGAGCTCACACCTACTATTAGTTCTTGGTTCTTGACAACATTGCAGACGAAAAACAAAAGATGTTTATCACACCTGAGCTAAACTTGTCTTGGTAATTCTTAGCGAAAGAGCAAGAAAATAACAATGAACTACAGAGTATTGCACATGCATGAACATGTGTGTGTCAGGTTCCAGATAACAGGCCTTAAATAAAATGTGTCAGACGTTATTAAAAATGGCTGGATAAAGTTTTGCACACATTCCTAAATGGGGCCAATTTCTCAAACTGCCTCATATCAAAAATTGCCTATGGAAGATCAGATGGTTTTTCATCTGGCCCTGAGCTGTAAAAGATTCCCCTTTCCCCTCTCTATTCTATGAAATTAAATGTATCTGTTATACGAGGGCATTCTTGGTTTTCTCTATTTGTTGTTATAGCTTGCTCAGCTTGGTTTGGTGATCTGGGAACTCTGTGTAAAACTTAGAATCATAGAATTGTAGAGTTGGAAGGAACCAACAAGAGTAATCTACTCCAACTTTATTTCAAAGGCTTGTTTTCCCTCCTCCTGGGATAGTCAGAGCAGTAGCAATGCTAATAAATGGGTTTTAGATCTTGTATGAATATAAACCAGTTTAATTTACACAAGCTTACTTTTAGCCAGCCGTTTTGCCAATTAACTCTGCAGGTTCTTTAAATGATCTTTGGTAGTCAGTATTCCGTGTGCTGCGCTGGCTCGCCAGATGCAGCTTTGTCACGCTGGCCACGTGACCCGGAAGTGTCTCCGGACAGCGCTGGCCCCCGGCCTATAGATGTGAGATGGGCGCACAAACCCCAGAGTCTGTCAAGACTGGCCCGCTCGGGCAGGGGTACCTTTACCTTTACCTTTATGAGGGAAAATAGGGACACGGGTGGCGCTGTGGTCTAAACCACAGAGCCTAGGGCTTGCCGATGAGATGGTCGGTGGTTCAAATCTTCGCGATGGGGTGAGCTTCCGTTGTTCAGTTCCAGCTTCTGCCCACCTAGCAGTTTGAATGCACGTCAAAATGCAAGTAGATAAATAGGTACCACTCCGGCAGGAAGGTAAACAGCGTTTCTGTGTGCTGCTCTGGTTTGCCAGAAGCAGGTTAGTCATGCTGGCTACATGACCCAGAAGCTGTCTGCGGACAAACGCCAGCTCCCTTGGCCATTAAAGTGAGATGAGTGCGCAACCCCAGAGTTATTCATGACTGGACCTAATGGTCAGGTGTACCTTTACCTTTAATTAATTTTTTTTTTTTTTCATTTGAACAGAATAGGAAAACCTCCTCAAACAGCAAGCAACCTCCCTCCCCTCAAACAGGAAAACCACTGCAGCCAATCTTACAGCTAATTTCATCAAATACAGTTGTTGTTGTTTTAAAGTTGTAAAGCAAGGATAGGCCACATAACCATCAGACAACCTCCTAGGAGCCAAATTGCAGTTGTGGACAGGGCCAAGGGCAAAAGTGGGAAGAACTATTTATAGCTTGCCTAGGAGACCACTGTAAGCAAATTTAAACCCTAACTGGACTCTAAGAAACACATGTAAAGTAACGAAGATTATGGATAATTTAGAAAAATGAAAATTGTGGAGAATGTAATGATATGTAGTTTTAGATTCTGTTTTAAGGACCCAGGTAGGGGATGGGGGGGGGGAGTCACGAGATTCAGAGAATCTCACAAAATGATTATACAAACTGTTTGAATGATAAAAATAAATAAAAATATTTTCAAAAAAGTGGGAAGAGGTGCAAATCTAAATTTTACTTTTCTACAGAACTGTGGTTTATACACATGCTCATGCAACCCTTTCTTTCCTCTATCTAGAAAACTGAGAAGCATTATTAGACCTCAAGGACACACTGCAACCTAGCAAAAAAAGTCAAGGAGGGTCAAGCAAGGTCACTGAGTGGTGTGTGGCAGGACACGGAAATAGTCTGGGTAGAGATCCACAAGGCAGGTAAAGAATCCTGGAGGATTGTTTTGGTCCCCAAACTGATGTTCCACATCACAGTTATATATGATTCTTTACTGGGGGGGGGGGCAGTACATAACACCTCAGCATGACAGAGACATGTTGATTCTTCAATTCTTTCTTCTTATCAGTTTCTCTTTGCTGTTCAACTCTGGCCTCAGCAAAATAACAAAGCATTTAGGGAAAAAGATACAGCCCAGTAATCCAAAACTAGAGGACAAGATGGAGAAGACCTCCACTGCCACCATATATTTCCCCTTGGTACTCAGGTAGGTTGGAATAAAGGACAACCAAACACTGCAAAAGACCAGCATGCTGAAGGTGATGAACTTGGCTTCATTGAAACTGTCAGGCAACTTCCTAGCCAGAAAAGCCACCGTAAAGCTGACAATAGCCAGGAAACCCATGAATCCCAGGGCACAGCAAAACATCATAGTTGAAGCTTCGTTACATTTTAGTACAATTTCTTCAGTCATTGAGTGCATGTCAAAATCTGGGAATGGGGGAGAAGTTATCAGCCAAATCATACAAATACCAGCCTGAATAAGGGAGCAGCAAAAGACAATGCAGCTGGATAGTTGATTGCCTACCCATTTCCTCATCCTAGACCCTGGCTTGCTGGCTGTGAATGCTAGAACCACAATGGTGGTTTTGGCCAATATGCAAGAAACTGCCACTGAGAAAATCATGGCAAAAGCAGTTTGTTGAAGGAGGCACGTTAGCTGTACAGGCTGGCCAATGAACAACAAAGCAGAAGAGAAAGCGAGCAAGAGGGAGATGAGGAGAGCATAGGTGAGGTTCCGGTTGTTGGCCTTGACTATGGGAGTATCCCTGTACTTAATGAAGATTTGAAGCACCAAAGCTGTGATGAAAGAAAAGGTGAGATCAAGAGTCCCCAAACTGATTCCCAGAGGTTCTTCATAAGACAAGAAGGTTATTTGTTTCGGAAGGCATCCATTCTGGTAAATGTTTGAATACTGGTCTCCAGGGCATTCAAAACAGTCATCCATGTCTGAAAAAGAAATTGTCGTTCTCTATACAAGTAAGTGCTATCTGGCCCACCCAGCAAACTTTGGCTTAAAAAGTAAATGACATACTTCTCAATGGTAATATCAGACAGTATATAATCCACCTCCATACACTGTACACATTATGGAAATTAAGTTCTGGTGTGCACCTAAGAAAGAGTAACATAGCTACATAGCATAAAATAAATCTCCTACCTGTCTGGTTTGAGATCTTCTCTTCTGGACATGGGAGGCAATCATAGCAGCAAGATGGTTGCCCTTCCTTCTTGGTTCTACTATAACCTGAAAGGCACTTCTCATTGCACTCAGAAAGGGGCTCTACCTGTCCATAAATGAAAGAAAAGAAGGGTTGGTAATCTGCAGCCTACATAACAACCCCATGATAGGAAATCTACCATATTTTTCGCTTTATAAGACGCACCAGACCACAAGACGCACCTAGTTTTTGGAGGAGGAAAACAAGAAAAAAAATATTCTGAATCTCAGAAGCCAGAACAGCAAGAGGGATCGCTGCGCAGTGAAAGCAGCAATCCCTCTTGCTGTTCTGGCTTCTGGGATAGCCGTGCAGACTGCATTCGCTCCATAAGACGCACACACATTTCCCCTTACTTTTTAGGAGGGGAAAAGTAACTCTTATAGAGCAACAAAACACGGTACATTTATGCCATAGGTAGCTTGCCATATGGCAATGTGAGAGCGCTTTATTTGCAACAAACTCCAGTACTGGAATCAGTACCTCTACTGTTTCTCCTACACCTTTGTTTTCAAGAAAACCTTTTTGGTAAATGTTTCAACAGCACCAACTTTTAGAAGTCCAGAGTCTTATGAACTAGAAAACATTCAAGTGAAAGCTTAATAGTTCAGCTAATCCTTTTTTCCTGGGGGTATTCAAGGGTACGCAGTACCAGAACCATTTTTTCTAGAAAAAAAGCACTGAGTTCAATGTATTATATATAGAGAAACCATTAAGGTTTGTTTTGTTTATTTACATTATTCATTGCCCTTTATGCAATCTCTTAGGAAACACTTGAGTTTTCAACTGAGGCTTCTTTGAACACTGGCGTTGGATCACGGTAACTGAGAGACTGATGTAAAGGAATGAGACTTGAATGTTGGTCGTAACATAGGGTAACAGTGAGAAGGATCTTCTGAATTTTTTAAAAACATTTTATAAATATTCTAATCAACTGTCTTTTTGGCTTGTTTGAATCTCATAGAACCAGTGAGCTATATTTTGCAATTGTGACATCTATGCAATTACGGTAGTCTTAGGAAGCGGACCAGACAAAACTTAGGCAAAACTACTATAATAGTCTTTGAATGTTTTTGTAACATGGTGGATCCATGGTAATGATCTGCTGCTGTCATTATATGAATATACTAATTAGCAGAACTTTGGGGTCTTCTCTGTATATTAGGGGTCAACTCAACACATTCTATACCTTTCCTGCAATATAAATATCCCTCTAGCTATTTTTACACAATACTATTAAAGCCTACCCAGTTCCTGGTTCCATGTGGGTAATAACAATAACAATAATAATAATAATAATAATAATAATAATAATAATAATAATAATAATTTATTACGGTCAAAGACCAGTTCAAGAAGCACAATTGAGACTACTTTCACAAAAGTGAAATAGACATTCAAAACAGTATACAATAACAACTTATAGATTAAAATTGAAATAGTCGCATGTACACGAAAAGACCTATGATTAGACTAACATGCAGATTGACCCTGGGACACCTAGGAGGCCAGCTATGGCAGTTTTCCGGCAGGTGTTCTGCATCTACAAATCAGTGTGCAAAATCTGGCGACCATCCAGGTCGTCTTGTGATTTTTGCCTAAAAGGAGAAAATTGAGTTTTGGCTTGTCCAGAAGGTCAGTAAGCCTTACCAGATGGGGGTTGATGGTATCTCTACTGCCTCGTCGTAAAAAGGACATCTAAAAAATAAGTGTTCAGGGCTTCCCATTTTCCCTAATGGGCAGGCACAAAATCTCTGGGTGCACGGGACTTTTCCAAAAGATCCTTCCAGAACCGGCGAGGGCAGAGCCAAACTTCTGGTGAGATAAAGGCCCCTCTTGCATTTCTGGATACAAGGAAATGGAGGTATGCTGCCGGGACAGCAACATATCTCTCGTGTTCTGCAATTATGTAATCAGCGGACCTCAAGCAGTCCTGCTGTCTCTCTATGTCCATAATTCTTTGTCTGACTATGGATCTTACTTGAGCCAATCCCAAATTTAAGATGGCTTGAGGCGCAAGACCCAATTTCTGCAGAGAGTTCAGGACCGCTATCTGCCAGCCAGACTGGAAATGATCACAATGAATCAGCGAAGCTATACCTTGGGGGAGCAATTTCAATGTCAACCACTTACAGATTGATGTTACGTTAATATGAGCCTTGACTCTCATCATCCCCATTTCTAATCTAACCCATGCATTTGAAATGCATCTGGGGACTTGTAAGAGGGCTCTGAGAAATTTAGATTGAACTCCCTCAGTTCTCTCAGAGTGAAAGAAGAGGGTGGTGGGCCCAAAAAGGATCCGTAAAGGAGCTGTGCCAGTGTTTTGGCCTTATATAATTTTAGGGCCTTATATACCTAATTTTAGTTCTAAGGAATTTGAGGGTAGAGTTAGCAGATCTTTCCCTAGCACTCCCGATGGAATTAATATGAATTTTATTGGTTCCTGAGGCCTGGACCGCCACTCCTAGATACTTATAGTGTGAAACTATTTTAGAAAGAATCTGCACAAATCTGTGTGAAACTGTTTAAAAATTCGCTCATGGTTTCTCTTGTTTTCTTTAAAAATTATTTACAGCCATTTATAAGTTATTTGATTTCAACTTACAATGTATTTTATATACATAGCTATGTATAATTCCCTCTATCAGTCATGGGATGTCATCAGGATCTGCAAGTTCCTGAAGATTTGCTTTCTTCTCAAGACATGGGGAAGCAGAACTGCCATGCATTAGGCAGTCGCATGTTGGTGACTGCAACTGCTTTTTAGAAAGAAAAAGAAAAGAAATACAGGCAGTTATCCAACATCATATGTGAGACATAAGGTAAGTGGTTCATCTGGGTATTCTGAAGACCAGTTGCTGGAAACTACAGGAAGGGAGAGTGTTATTGTGTGCAAGTCCTCCTTCTAGCTACTCATAAGCATCTGGTTGGCCACTGTGACAGCAAGATGCTGGATTAGATAGGCCATTGGTCTGATCCTGCATACTTATAGGTCCTCCCATCATGATTTGTTTTCACTGCCCCATAACTATACCATGTTGGTCCTCCTATGCTCCCAACACTATTATAATATCTTATTTTGGTGGTAATTTTGATTAGTGTAATGGCTTTATATTTCCATAGTTACATCTAGTTTGATCTGAGAATGGATACTTTCATATATTACAGTGAAATTGCTATGGCCCACTGGAAAAAATATCAGCGGACTTTCTGAAATGGAACTTACCTGGTTAAATCTGTCTGGCCACATGATGGCATCATCATGAATGGTTAACCCCTTGTCCAGAGGAGCCTGGGAATCCAGCCTTCCAACTTTGACTCTAAGAAATGACTCATTTGGGAATGTGATCCAGTTGATAATATCAAATCCAGATACTAATTGTCCGTTTTGGTCAAATGAAACTTGTTCCCCAGCACTATTATTAAATGATACACTTCTCAGAAAGTGGTGGAGCTATATAGGAAGTGGGAGAGAATTCACGAATATGTGCCCAAACACAATAACATTGTGGTTATATTTCATGATTGATATAATGGTTTGTGGTCTGTTTAAAAGCTGCCCCCTCACTCTCTCTTAATGAGGCCCTTCTTAGATAATTGAGGTTGCTGAAAGAGGGGGAGATATTTATGGGCATATAAAAAGGGTGATAGTGTTGATTCTTTTAAGCAATATGATCTACTTGAATGTTCATTTGTTTTTGTTCCCCAAACGAACCTCAAAGGTCAAACAGGACATTCTTTCAGATAAATGGGCCCTAAGCTTTTTAGGGTGCTACTCTCTGGATATGACCAGAAGTAAGTAAAATGTTTGTGAATATTTTTCGGAAGCCAAACATCCAACGGCTTGAGTGCAGGAAGCTCCTGCAGCCAAATGGAAGCCACACCTTGGTTTTTGAATAGTTTTGGGAGTCGAACAGACTCCTGGAATAGATTAAGTTCAAGAAACAAGGTACCACTGCATTAGTTTCCTATAAAGCCGTAAATGGTTCAGAGATCTCAATATCTCAAGGACCGCCTCTTCACATATGAACCAACCCAGACCCTGCACTCATCATGGGAGACCCTACTTCTTGTGCCCACTCTATGAGAGGTCCAGAGGGTGGCAACAGAAGAACAGGAGTTTTCTGCAGCATTCCCTGCCTATGGAACACTCTCCCCAGTTTTGCTCACCTGGCACCATCACTATATATCTTTAGGAGCCAGCAGAAAACTGTGCTCTGTAACCACACATTGGGCCTTGAACTATCTGTGGCCTTTTAGAAGTGGGTGAGATATTTTTAATGTATTTCTTTTTCCTCTTGGTTTTAATGTGTCTATGTGGGGTTTATTGGATATTTGTTTGGTTGTAAGTTGCTTTGGGTTGCCTTGAGCTTGATAGAGTTGTTGGCAATTTTAATAAATAACAACAACAACAACAACAACAACAGCAGCAACAACAATCCTTTAGCACAATATTTAGGGCTTCTTCACTTTCCTGGAATGTTTTCAATAAACCAGGGCTGACTTCATATGAATTATGATATCACGGTACCCTATAACTAGCCAGATTTAGCAACAAACGTCTGTATTATTTGGAATAGAACTTTACCTGCCATGGCTGTTGATTCAAAAGTTCCCACCTTACTGTACCTGCCATTCCTCTGTATTTTAATTTGGTGGAAAGCATGTTGTGCAAAGCATGTGCCACAACATATACAGAATTGTAGATGCTGTAGCTGTGGGCTGTCATGCTCATTTCAAAAACAGACCCAGGAAGGCTCTCGATATTCTCCTCCCCAGTGCAGATCTGTTCGTCTTTCTCCTCCAAAGTAGGATCAGTAAAATGACAATGAAATGCCTCTTCCCAGAAAAGCCTGACAAAGCCATCTTCTTTTTCCAAGATTGGGTTTCTCATCTGAATAAATTTCTGGAATCTTAGAAGATCCCTAGAATGAACTGCAAAGGCTAGAGCACCGTGGAGGAAAGCTATGTCCCAACCTCTTTGAATGGGAAAGGATGTGAAGTCCATCTGAGCTGTCATAATCCAGACTTTTGCCTTCCCTTCTATTTTTATGCCATTTGCTTCTGCAAGACTGGGCATCATTCTCATTACCATAATTGTATGAATTTCACCATTCACAACTACAACATTTGTGGTGCTTCCCACAACAGTGCTGATTGTTTTAGAACCTTCCTCCACCAGGTCATCCAAATCATCAGAAAAAGATACCTTAGGAAAACTTTCTATAAAATCAAAGCAGATGCCCTTCTCGGCAAACATGGGAAGAACGTTTTGTACAAATCTGTCTCCAGTGTCATCGTAGAGAAAAAGCACACCAATCCACATCCAACTGAAATGCAGCAGTAGCCGGACGATCCCCTCATATTGTTGAATCCCATCTGGAAATATTTTATGGAAGAAAACTGCTTGCATGTCTTTATTCAAAATAGGAGAAGAGCCATAGATGAGCTAAAGACGATCATTTTTATAAAGAGATAGGGAAAGGAGATACCAAATGTTGAGATCCAAATACCAAATAAACTCAAAACAAGATTTCAACTTTCAGTTAATGAGTATCGATTGACAGGGGCTATTCAATTTGTTATTTATTTATGTTGATTTGGAATCTGCAGATATAGACAGTGCTTTATTTCTTAATAAATGTTTAGGGGTACTCTCATTTTGACTCAAGAAAATCACCATTTTATAGTTCAAATTGGGGAAAATAAATACTGTTAATGGGCAAAAGTATAAAGAACATGCATCACCTCATGTTACACAGCTGACAGCTGACAGTAACTTTCACATTGGCAAGAGGTTGTGTGCACTAACATCTGCCCTACTTACAACTCCCACTTCACATATTAAACTCTCAATTTCATCTGAGACTCAGGAAATACCATGACAGGAAAAGATGCCACCATTGGGGGTAGCAACGGAACTGATGATTCAACGTATTAGAGAAGAAACTAACTTTTTAAAAATAACAACAACAACAACAATTTCTTCTCCCATTAGATTCACAAAATGTTTAGGGACATGCATACACCTGTGTCCTCCCAGAAAAAAGCACTGGATATAGATGAATGAATTTGCGAGAATAAATAAAAACAGGTTGCTATATGGAATTTAATGGGACAACATCAAAATTTCATATCTGGGGCTCTGGGTGGGTGATGGCAGCATGGCACAGCCATGGTGGGTTCAGAGAGGCCACCATCTTCTGGCATGTCCAGGGGAGGGGTTGGTCACCTGGTGCCACCCCACTGCTGGCCGCAACAGTTCTGCCAATATGGGTGGGCAGTGCCCACACGGCCAATCAGTGGCAGGGGCTTGGGAGCTGCACCCAGCCGGCCCCTGGCCTATTTAAGGGAGCAGCCGGATGTAGGGCACCCTCTTGGCTGATCGTCTCTGGTTTTTCACCTACCTAGTCTGTTAGGGGTTCACTGTGTGGGTGAGCAGGAGAGTTGCATATGGACCTTGCTATGGTTTACTCAATCACCATATTGAAGGCTATGGAGGAATTTCCCCCTGCCAGCAAATTGGCCAGCTTGCAGGATTTCACCTACTTCATAACAATCATCACAACTTTGGCAGAGAAGGCACTGGGCTGGATTCTTAGTCACAGGGATACCCCATTAGAGGGGTGTAGGAGTGATGACTCTGTCCGGGAGTCCACTGGGAGACTGATGGGCCAATACACCTCTCCCAATGGCAGTCTGTGTGGGGTTGTGGCACCTAATCCACGTTGCAATCGACTCTCTAACACAAGGTCAATGCCACCAGATTCATATCAGGTAGCAGGTGGACTGCCTGATGCTGGACACACGCCCAATGCCTTGGCCAAACCTACTCTGTCCTGGAATCAATAAAGCTGTGGCCTAATGCAACCCAATACCAGTCTACTGTGTCCATTCTTGTGGCTCTCCCTGGAGCTGCCACAACTGTTATGTGCCTGTAACGGCAAACCATTGTGGAATTGTTTCATGCTAGATCTACATGTTTAGTCCATATAATGTCTCCACAGTTCATATGATTCTTCATTATAATGTTCAGTGAGGAATGATTCCATATGTTGTGTCTACATGGGGATGCTTCAGTATTTGCATGTCCTTCAATAATTTATGGAGCCAAGTTAGAAAAATCTCCCACTGCCTATTTACTCTGACTTTTGCCAATTTCTCTTGCAACCAATTGGAAGCTGCGCCTCGGCTTTCAAAGATTTCAGAAGCTGAATGGGCTTCCAGAATGGGTTATGTTTGACAACTGAGATTTGACTGTGCCTTCATTTGCCGGTCCTCTAAATCTCAAACATGGTGAATCACTCATTCATTCAAGTACCCACATTCAGTCTGATTATATTTGTAATTGGCTTGCTTATGACCCATCAGTAATAAACCCAAGTACACATCTTACTTGTGGCATCTTGTAGATGCAGAGGATTGTTGCCATGTCAAGGCCTACTTCAGAGTTCGATCCTCCAATGACTGCAACTGGGGTGTTCACCACATCGCACTTGTAGTTAGGGATGAGTCGTCCTTGTCTAGAGAGAAGTTCCATGGAGGCTTGATAGGTCCAGCTTGCACTGAAATGGCTATTATAAATGTGAAATCCTAGAGTGACGTTGGGTAAGATTTGGGGATTTCCACTGATCTCTTTTACAGCAAATGCCATGGCCAGGATATGCTGGTAGAGATGTGTCATTGGCCTGTAATGAGAACTACATATTAAACAACAGCGCATCTTCACGAATCGTAGAATTGTAGAGTTGGAAGGGACCCTGAGAATCATTTAGCCCAGTGCTTCTCCAATTTGAGTCTCCATCTGTTTCTGAACTACAATTCCCATCATCCCTGAAAACTGGCCCTGCTAGCTAGGGATGGTGGGTGTTGTAGCCCCAAAACAGATGGAGACCATTGTCTGAGAACCACTCATTTAGCCCCACCCCCCACAATGCAGGAATATGCAGCTGTCGTATAAAGAGATCAAACCTGCCACTTTGGCATTATCAGCAACAACACCCTATTATTTGTCCATAGTACAGGGAAGTATGTGAGAATATATTGAAACACAAACCTGCACATTTTGCTTTCCTGAACAGCCAGCTCATGGCATTACTTTTAATTCTGATAACTAGAACCATCCCTCACTATCAGCTTCCAGAAAACTCAGAAAGGGGAATGTATTTTTTTACAGGTTGAACCTCAAAATAAACTTAGGTTGTAGCCAGGGAAGATTGTTCTGATGGAAGAATCTGTGCCTGATTCTTTGGAATATTTCATAGGTGTAAGGGACACTATAATTATCATTATCAAATTAGAAGGCAAATAAGCCACTGAGATATTATGTTGGTGACTAGAAGTTCCACAGATTTATCACACAACTGAATTTGCCATATACCCCTATTTTGTGCTCCTCTTTGCAAAATTATATTTGCGGCCATTACTACTAATATCAGATTTTTGAAATGAGTAGAAAGTGTCAGATCATCCAGTCTTCTGAGTATTGTTCAAAGCTGATCATGAAATCACCTCCAGGTTTGAGTGGTTAATCGCTTTGCAATGATAAAAGTTAAGTGTGAAATCTAGAAATACAAATATTACCACGGCAAATCACAAGAAAGCCTTAAGAAACTGGATGTGGGTGCTATGATTTTTTCTGCCTCATGATCATTTAATGATTATGAAATGCTAGTTTTAGATCTCATTATAACCAGAAATTCTTAAACTAAGATGAACAGACCCTGCCTAAATTCCACCCCCACCCTTCATAAAAATCAGGACTGAAGGAAAAGACTCCTGGCAATTATCATAATGATCATCACCCTCATCATACGGCGAATGCAGATATATATTCATTACAGAAAGATCCTATGATTTTAAACTCACATGCTCACATGCTCACACAAACAATTCCTTACATAATGTCCTCAAGGAACTCAGGAGAGGGTGGTATATTGAAGGCTACACTTGAAGTTATATAGATTTGAGAAATAATGCCAGCAACAATGATGTCTCCGGACTGATAATATTCATGAAGAATAGGAAGAGGATGCCTGATGGAACATTGAGCAATCGGAATGTTGCCCTCATTTAGAGAAAATAGCACTAATTTCAATACTGCATAGAGTACCAGCTTGCAGGATTTTGGGGGGAAATAATTCCTCTCTTTGCACACTGCCATTTGAGTGTTCCTGAGCAGTAACAAGTCACTAGAATGGCCACAAAAGCCAGATCTCCTGAGTGTAAAGATTCATTGATCAGACTGACAGAGCACTGAGTGTCTGTCTGCCTAAGCTTGAATATATCAGGGCATATTAATCTTCCAGTCTTAACTCATAGTTTTCCATGTTGGTACTGGAACCCTCTAGAGATACAGAGAAGTAGTGATTGTGATTAATTTGATGATTACAGAAAATATAATTCCTAGTAATTACTCCCTATAACATGGCAAAAGAAAAATATTTGTCACATCCCAGCAAAAGTTTCAGCTGGTCCTCCTAAGTATGGAGAAAGCTCTAATGAGCATCAGCACACAAACTAGAAAATAACTCAGAAAGCTGATATCTTAGAAAGGAAATATATCTTATAGAATAGCAACTTCACTGGTAACTATTGATGTAAAAACTCATGTGCAACTTATGAACATTGCCAGTTTATCAAGACTGAAAATACATCAGCTATTCAAATGAAAACTTCTATTGTCTGCAAGTAATCAGTTTCCCAGTAAGCTACAGTTTCAGAAATTCATTGTTTTCTGTGTCCTGTTTTTTTTAATATAGTAAAATAATTGTAATTATTTTTACATATCCATCATAAAAGTTTCAGTCCAGAAAAATAAAAACTCTCAAAAATGAGCACAATAGGGGCAGCTCAGTGAAGAGTGAACATAAAAGTTTTCTAATGCATTTTAAGCTCACAGGAATCATTAAACTTCATTTTTTAAAAAATAATGTTTATTAAGCTTTTCCAGACAGTAAAAATTACAAAATTATAAATAAGAAAATAAAAAGACATAACAATATTAAAAGAAAAAGAAAAAAATACAAAAATAGACAATAAAGAAGAGAATTAATAAAAAAGAGAAAAACAGTCCATATTTTCATGTCATATCTTTCATTTACTTATTTCCTGACCTCCTCACACCCCCCTTTTCTGTATTCCAGTTCACATAGTTAGTTCAGCAAATCCTTACCCTCTATCATTTACCTTTACTTATTATCTTAACCTTTTATAACTATATATTTCCAGCCATTGTCAATCCACATTTACATATTCTTATTCGTCTTTTTACCAATACCGCTTATTTTCAGTCCAACATCACTTCAACATTCATTAATTTAACAGTATTTCTGCAGATAATCTTTAAATTTCTTCCAGTCTTCCTCCACCGCCTCCTCTCCCTGATCTCGGATTCTGCCAGTCATTTCTGCCAATTCCATGTATTCCATCACCTTCATCTGCCATTCTCAGGAATCATTAAACTTCAATGACTTTTTTTACCCCACCCCCAAAATTTATTTGATACCACATTCAAGCCAAGTATTGGCTAGGATACTAATATACATTTCTCCATATTTGATGTTAATGACTCAGTTCTGCTCCCCTGTGTTGCTTGGATCATCTTTCCCCTAATAAAGTATTTATAGAAGAATATCAGCAACTTTCAGGGGATAATCAAACTTTTAGAGAAAAGCTTTTGGGTGAGCAATCTGTTTTTCATTAAAGATAAGATGTATCCTAAGTCATTCACAGATCAGACCCACTGATGATCAATGGACAATACTAAATTAAAAGTCTATTGGCCAGCTCTAGAATACCCTGATAAAACCCAAAATAATCTCCAAGTGTTTTGAGGGAAGGGAAGGGAAGGGAAGGGAAGGGAAGGGAAGGGCTGGGCTGCTGGATAAGACCAAGAGCCTATGTTGTCCAACATTTTGTTTTCAGAGTGGCCAACCAGTTGCTCCTCAAAAGCCCTCAAGGAGGAAATATTGCCTCTCATATTGGAGAAAATATAGAAAATGCCAGGGTAGGAAAACTGCAATGTAGCTCACAGGTTAGGCTTGTAATCAGAGAGAATATAATACTTTCGGGGAGGATGTTGACATAAATGGACAGACAAGCTCTTATGATTATTTATTTGTTTGTTTATTTAATAATAAATTGTTTATTTTCTACAGAACAGTATGTGTGTGATCTCCTTATATGTATCACTCATTATTAATTGCATACTTTTGAGTGGAAAAATATTTAGTTAACATTGGACCCATTGATTCTCTAGTCATTTCTTCTAATTAGCTGCCCCTTATTGTTCAACTCAGGTCTCATCAAAATGACATAGCATTTAGGAGAAAATATGCAGCCCAGTAACCCAAAACTGGAGGACAAGATGGAGAAGATCTCCACTGCCACCATGTATTTTCCCTTTGTGCTCAAGTAGGTTGGAACAAAGGATAACCACACACTGCAAAAGACCAACATGCTGAAGGTGATGAACTTGGCTTCATTAAAACTGTCCGGCAGCTTCCTAGCTAAAAAGGCCACTGTGAAACTGACAGCTGCAAGGACACCCATAAATCCCAAGACACAGTAAAACATGATAGTTGAACCCTCATTACATTCAAGTACAATTTCTTCAGTCATCGAGTGCATGTCAAGGACTGGAAATGGGGGAGAGGTTGTCAGCCACACACTACAAATTGTAGCTTGAATAAGGGAGCAGGAAAGAACAATGGAGGTAGCCAATCGTTTCCCCACCAATTTCCTTACCCTAGATCCTGGTTTGTTGGCCATGAAAGCTAGAACCACTATGGTGGTTTTGGCCAGAATAGAAGAAACGGCCACTGAGAAGATCATGCCAAAAGCAATTTGTCGAAAGAGGCATGTAAACTTCTCAGGCTGGCCTATGAAAAGCAAAGGGCAAAGGAATGAGAGCAGGAGTGAGATGAGGAGAGTATGGGTGAGGTTCCGGTTATTGGCTTTGACTATGGGAGTTTCTTTGTGCTTAATGAAGATCCAGAGCACCCAAGCAGTGACGAATGACAAGAGTAGAGTACAAACAGCCAAACTAACCCCCAAAGGTTCTCCATAAGACAAGAAAGTTATTGCTTTCACAATGCATTCATACTGGCCATTGTTTGGATATTGATCTTCAGGGCATTCAAAACAGTCATCTATATCTGGAAAAGAAAAGAGTCATTTTTAAGCATGGAAACTCTGGTTAAAAGCAAGCATAACATTATGATAGCTTTAAATGACTGCTTCTATAGTGCTATTGAAATACATGACTGATTTCTTCTCCTTTTCAGTGATTTCTTCTCAGGACATTGTGTTCAAGAGAACCTTAACAAGCTGCAGCCCTTACAGCAATGCACCTACTGTGACCAACTGGTCTTACAATAAAGATTCTTTCCCAAGATATAACTAAACAAAAGGTATCAATTCCTTTCTCATCTCTAGTTTTGCTGAAATCCTTCCCCCAGACCTATCATGAAACTGAAAACTTCAGCACCAAAGTGGACCCACGTCAACAGTAATATGAGACAACAAAGACAACAACATCTTATCTCCCCTGTTCTTACACTTAAAACATCAAGGAAACTAGTTTCTGGTGTAAATTTACTAGATCATATCTGGCATAATTTATAAATAGTGTACACAACAAATCTTACCCTTCTGGTTAGAAATTCTCCCTTCTGGACATGGAAGGCAACCATAGCAGCAAAATGGCTCTCCTTCCTTTTTGGTCCGACTATAACCTAAAAGGCAATTCTCATTACACACAGAAAGGGGTTGTACCTGTCCATAAATGAAAGAGGAAATAATGTTGAAGTGTGTCACTCACTGACCCATCTTTAGATAACTACAGTTTATTGGTTGATACTGTGCAGGCTACAATTATTGCTTTTGTTTGTTATTGTGTTCTGTGTTTTGCTGTAGACTGCCCCGTGATCGCTTTCACCTCCAGTAAAAGCTGCCGTATTGGAATCTTTGTCATTTCTCCAGCAACTGTGCCCTCATAAAAACCGTTACCATAATCATATTGATTATATAACAACTCCCTCAAAGCTACCACAGTGCATTATCAATCACATCTGAATGGTATTTTCCAAAATTCTCTGCCCTTCATGCAATCTCTCCATATTGCATCCTTGCAGAATTAGCCTCTGCTTTACTATCTTTATATTTTTCAATTTAGTTTTATTTTCAGCTACAACCTTTGCTTGGTCAGTTTCTCAACATATTAGTTTGCAACTAGGGGTCCTGATATTATCGACTTAGAATGTTATTAGTTCAGAGACCAAAACAGTGGGAAACAATGTTGCTTGCACCCTTTCCATAATACAGTGGGTTTTCGAGCATCTTGGAAGCTGAGCGTTTCGGAAGCTGAATGACGAAAACCTGAAAGTAATTACATCCGTTTTCACACGCGCCTCGGAGGTCAAACAGCTTCCACTGCATGCTTTTCTTTTTTCTCAATAGATTTTGCCAATCACCCATTGCTCCTCAGTTTTTGAACATTTCAGAAGTCGAACGGTCTTCTGGAACGTATTATGGTCGAAAACCGAGGTTCCACTGTACCAGAAATGAGTGATATGGATCTACTGTACTCTTCTTTATTTCTTAAGATAATTGTAATGAACTAATGGCTGACCTATAGAACTTTTTTGAATGTTACCTTTTCCCCAGTCTAAATCTTCTACCACCTTAGTTGGCTCTAACTGAATATTTGCCCCTATATGTTCCCATCACCAAAAGAAATAGCTTCGTTTGCTCTACATCAAGGCAGGCCTGGGATCACGCCTTTCACATCATATATATATATATATATATATATATATATATATATATATATATATATGCAGGTTTTGGTGTCTTCGGGTGTCTTCCCGTGTAAGAGTCGGGGTGTCTGTGCGACGTTTCGACGAGGTCTCACTCGTCATCTTCAGGCTGGTGCTTTCGGCTTCTTGTTACTGGAACAAGAAGCCGAAAGCACCAGCCTGAAGATGACGAGTGAGACCTCGTCGAAACGTCGCACAGACACCCCGACTCTTACACGGGAAGACACCCGAAGACACCAAAACCTGCATTCCTGTACCCGTGAAAATCTACGAAAGCAAATATATATATATATATATATATATATGCAGGTTTTGGTGTCTTCGGGTGTCTTCCCGTGTAAGAGTCGGGGTGTCTGTGCCACGTTTCGACGAGGTCTCACTCGTCATCTTCAGGCTGGTGCTTTCGGCTTCTTGTTACTGGAACAGAGCAGAGTCTGGTGTTTGAGTTCCTATAAATACTGTTGAGGGGTGTGGTGTATAGCCTCCAACGTTCTGGGCAGAGAGGAAGTTCCTAGATTAGTGTGCCTTTTCTTCTTTTGTTCCTTAATTACTTGAGGGATATCTTGGGTGATTTCATGAGTGATATTCTGAATACCACTGGGTGGGTCATTAAGTGTAGATTAGTTGCTAAAGCTTTCGTGTCTTGACCTCTTGAGCTTGTGAAGAGTTTTTCTGAGAAGATGGCTGTGCTGCATTTAGTTGTGCTCTGGCTTGGCTTCGTGTATAGGGGCGAGCTGTGGTTTTGTGCCTTGTGCCAGCCAGATCTGTGTAGGGATTGCAGGGGGGTGCAGCATCCGGAGGTGCCACTATAGTTTGGCTACTGGATGGAGTCTGTAATATGTCTGTGGAGAGGGTCTGGGTTTGGGTCTGGTGTGGTTGATTGGTGACGGCGTTCTGTGTGCCTCTGGTTCTGGTGTCGGTTTTTGTGGGGAGGGCTAATTTCCAGATGTCTGGCAGGCGGGACGTGTCGTCACGCTTGTTCATGTTGTGAGGGTGTTTCTCTATCTCGATGGCTTCCATGATTATTCTCTTGTGGTGATGTTCCATGTTAAAGAGCAATTTGGAATCTGCAAAATTAATTTCGTGTCCTGTTTCTTTCATGTGTTGGAAAAGAGAGGAAGTTTTTTCTTCTTTTTTGACGGCATTCTTGTGTTCTGCGATACGTGCATTTATTCGTCTGTTTGTTTGTCCAATGTACGTGGCTGGGCAGACTTTGCAGGGTATTTCATAGACCCCTTGGTTTTCCAGCTGGATTTTGTCTTTTGGGTTTCTGAGGATATTGGCTATTTTTTGGTTGGTGCAGAAGGCTGTTTTGATATTGTGTTTATGGAGGATTTTGCTGATTTTGTCTGTAGTGCCCTTGATATAAGGAAGGAGGGCCATGCCATTGTTTTCTTCTGTGTCTTGGTTTTTGGGGGGTGTTTCTTTTTGGATTAGCTTCGTAACCCTGTTTTTCTGGTATCCATTGGCGATTAACACATTTGAGAGATTCTGTAACTCAGTTGTCAAGTGGTCTTTGTCAGCCAGGCGTTTGGTTCTGGAGATGAGAGTCTTGGCTACGGAGTTTATTTGTGCAGGGTGGTGGTGTGATTGTGCATGTAAGTAGCGGTTGGTGTGTCTACTATCTACCGGAAAAAAACACACACCAACCGCTACTTACATGCACAATCACACCACCACCCTGCACAAATAAACTCCGTAGCCAAGACTCTCATCTCCAGAACCAAACGCCTGGCTGACAAAGACCACTTGACAACTGAGTTACAGAATCTCTCAAATGTGTTAATCGCCAATGGATACCAGAAAAACAGGGTTACGAAGCTAATCCAAAAAGAAACACCCCCCAAAAACCAAGACACAGAAGAAAACAATGGCATGGCCCTCCTTCCTTATATCAAGGGCACTACAGACAAAATCAGCAAAATCCTCCATAAACACAATATCAAAACAGCCTTCTGCACCAACCAAAAAATAGCCAATATCCTCAGAAACCCAAAAGACAAAATCCAGCTGGAAAACCAAGGGGTCTATGAAATACCCTGCAAAGTCTGCCCAGCCACGTACATTGGACAAACAAACAGACGAATAAATGCACGTATCGCAGAACACAAGAATGCCGTCAAAAAAGAAGAAAAAACTTCCTCTCTTTTCCAACACATGAAAGAAACAGGACACGAAATTAATTTTGCAGATTCCAAATTGCTCTTTAACATGGAACATCACCACAAGAGAATAATCATGGAAGCCATCGAGATAGAGAAACACCCTCACAACATGAACAAGCGTGACGACACGTCCCGCCTGCCAGACATCTGGAAATTAGCCCTCCCCACAAAAACCGACACCAGAACCAGAGGCACACAGAACGCCGTCACCAATCAACCACACCAGACCCAAACCCAGACCCTCTCCACAGACATATTACAGACTCCATCCAGTAGCCAAACTATAGTGGCACCTCCGGATGCTGCACCCCCCTGCAATCCCTACACAGATCTGGCTGGCACAAGGCACAAAACCACAGCTCGCCCCTATACACGAAGCCAAGCCAGAGCACAACTAAATGCAGCACAGCCATCTTCTCAGAAAAACTCTTCACAAGCTCAAGAGGTCAAGACACGAAAGCTTTAGCAACTAATCTACACTTAATGACCCACCCAGTGGTATTCAGAATATCACTCATGAAATCACCCAAGATATCCCTCAAGTAATTAAGGAACAAAAGAAGAAAAGGCACACTAATCTAGGAACTTCCTCTCTGCCCAGAACGTTGGAGGCTATACACCACACCCCTCAACAGTATTTATAGGAACTCAAACACCAGACTCTGCTCTGTTCCAGTAACAAGAAGCCGAAAGCACCAGCCTGAAGATGACGAGTGAGACCTCGTCGAAACGTCGCACAGACACCCCGACTCTTACACGGGAAGACACCCGAAGACACCAAAACCTGCATTTCTGTACCCGTGAAAATCTACGAAAGCATATATATATATATATATATATATATATATATATATATATATATATATATCACTGAAGCAGTTTTGCATACACGTCTGAAGTTCACATGAAGCAGACCTTACCTGGTTGAACCTGCTAGGCCACACAATGGCATTATCATAAATGGTCAACCCTTTTTTGAGAGGAGCCATTGGGTCCATCATTCCAACTTTGACTCTAAGAAATGACTCATTTGGGAAGGTGACCCAGTTGATAATATCAAATTCAGTTTTTAATTCCCCATTCTGGTCAAAAGAAACCTCTTTCCCAGCACTATTGTTAAAGGAGACCCTTCTCAGAAATTCGTGGAGCTAAATTGTGGGAGGAGGGAAGGAATTAATATAGTACCCAAAGAATTGAAATATTACAAAATGGTGGTTGTTGGTTACATTTGAAGGTTTTGGTTTATCACCTACGGTACTTAAAAGCAGTATGTGCCAAGGAGGGGGTCTCTTCCCAAAGTCCTCCCTCCAAGCTTCTAATAACTCACACGTAAGCACTGAACGGGTTATCAGGCTTTATTGGAGTCTTCTCTGGCACCAGCTACAGACATCAAACAGCAGTCTAATCTATGGCATGTTCTCTCCCCCTCTTAGCAGGTTAACTTAAAGATTTATAGGGGCTGAGATGTGCTGTCAGCTCGATCACTTGCTCCCACTTTGGGGACTAAATAACACCTGCCTGAGGGGCCTTACCCAGTGATACTTGTTTACAGAATCACTCCTTCATAACAGTATGAAGTTTTATTTTTGTACTTTTTGAATTAGGTACTGGGTAGAACCAAATATTATCTTTTCCCCTAAGGATGAATAAAGAAATGCAAGTATGGGACAGGGTGATAGTGTATCATAGTGAGGAATGGTTGCTTTAAATACTTATGGAGAATGTCATAGTAGCTTAAAGTCCCTTAGTGGCGCTGAAGTTGCACTAGTGAGATGGCTGGTGCTGGTGGAGTGGCTCAGGTGAGAAAAGGGCAGGAAGTCAGCATGGTTCTTGTCAGGGATGGCACATCCCATTTTGCTGTTGAGGAGAAATGAGAATGCCACCATGTCCTGACTACATGGAAATGGTGGAAATGACTGGCAGAATCCGAGGCCAGGGAGAAGAGTTGGTGGAGGAAGACTGGAGGAAATTTAAAACTTATTTACAGAAACATTGTAAAATCTTTGAATGCTGATGACATTGAAATGAATTGAAGGGGCCCTAGCAATAAGATAAAATGTAAGATGGGATTGATAATAGATAAACTAAATTAGGACATGAATTTGCTGAACTAATTTTTAAAAAGGGATACAAAAAAGGGAGACGTGAGGAAGTCAGGAAAATAAGTTAACTAAAGATGAGAAGCCAAGAAAGAGGGAGTTTTGTTTTCTTTTATATGTGTATGTGTTTTTTCTTCTTTTTTGTTTCCTTTTTTTGTTTAATTTGTGTATTTTGTAATTTTGTATTTTTCTGTTTTTGTCTTTTTTTGAACCTTTCTATTAATAAAACCTAATAAAATATTAATTTTAAAAAGAGAATGCCACCATGTCCTGTTGCTGCTGCTGCGGCTGCCACCACAACATACCTACTCCTACTGCTGTTGCTGCCTGCTCTGCTATCACATACCCTGTATTATTATTATTATTATTATTATTATTAACAAAATAATTATACAAAACTCAAAATGAGAACAAAAAAGACATAATAAAAACAAGAACAAAAACAAATCAGTAATCCCCCTCCCACAAACACATTTAAAAGGACATAGAATGTGAATCAGCCAAAGGCCTAGAGAAATGAAAGACTCTTTGTAGATGTTTCTCTGACTATGGTCCATCATTTATTTTAATTTGCTGTTTTGTGATCTCCCCTGCTCTGAACCCCACTGGATAATCATATTTTCTCCAAAAAATCAATCAAAGAAGAAAGGTGCCCCCCCCCATGTTGTCAGGAGCTATTCCCCTTTCACGCAGTTTCAGAGTTTACTACAAACTTCTGCATTAGAGCTCAACAACTCTGGGGAATTCTCCCCTTCCACCCCCACCCCCCCCCACACTCCTCCTCCCTCCAACGACAATGGGTAGATCACTGCCAGCTTTTTTAATACAGGGAGTAGATCACAGTCTCTTGGGAGTCGAACGTGTCTGGATTAGAGCATTACCTGCCATGGCTGCTGGTCCATGTAGGCTGATCTTATTCCACCTTCCATAGTCCCATGTTTGAATTTGGAGGAATGCATGGAATGCACAGCATGTGCCACAGCATATAGAGCGTTGTAGATGCTATAGCTGTGGGCAGTCATGCTCATTTCAAAAACAGACGCAGGAAGCGTGTCAACCCTCTCCTCCCCAGTGCAGGACTCCTCATGTCTCTTATCTAAGGATGGTTTGTGAAAAGAACAGTTAAATGCCTCTTCCCAGAAAACTCTGATGAAGCCATCTTCTTTTTCTGAGGCAGGGCGCCGTCTCTGAATAAATTTCTGGAATCCTATGATACCCTCTGAGTAAATGGCAAAAGACAGAGCACCATGGAGAAAACCTATGTCCCAACAGCTTTGAAAGGGATATGAAGTGAAATCCATCTGGGCTGTCATAATCCAAACCTTTCCTAGGCTTTGCCTTGGCATATCCTGTGTCCCTTGCATCTTGAAGTACACTCTCATTTCCATTATCGTATGAATTTCACCATGCACAATCACAACATTGGCCGTGCTTTGCACAATAACATCGATTATTTCAAGTCCTGCAGCCATCATTGCAGCGATCCCTCGAAAAACATTCAATTTAGTGAATCTCTTTACAAAATCAAAGCAGATACCCTTCTGCTCAAACATGGGCAGAACATTATGTACGAATCTCTCTGAATTGTTGTCATCCTGACAAATCACCCCAATCCATATCCAATTGAAATGCTGCAGTAATTGAAGAATCCCCTCATATTGCTGAGCCTGGTCTGGGAACATTCGGTGAATGAAAACAGCTTGCATATTTATATTCAGCATGGGAGAAGACCCAAAGACAAGCTGCGGGTAATAATTTACAAAAGAAGGAAGAGGAAAAAATGAATCCCTTTATTGATTTTGAACAATAGTTAAACTCAGATCAGGATTTGATTGATGGATTAAATTATTAGTTAATTTTTATACCGCTTAGGATCAGGGTCGGATTTAGGTTTGATGAGGCCCTAAGCTACTGAAGGTAATGAGGCCCATTAAATGTCCAGCTGTCCTTTGTCAACAACAAATTGTCACTGTTTTTTGTGTTGAATATATGCTATATGGTAATTTATGGACCCAATAGGTATCTAAAGCCATTTGCACATAACAAAATATGTATTTTATCAAAGCAATTGTTGAACTGAAATATAGATAAGAAGAAGTATATTAATAGTGAGATACAATAAAGAAGTATATTTGGGGGGGGCCAAGAACGTGGGACCCTAAGCTATAGCTTGTTTAGTTTATACGTGAATCGGGCACTGCTTAGGATATTAAAACTATCTCCAAGTGACATGTAAAAAACTGAAGCACTGAAACACAACTTAAAATATTACAAAAAATACAGTTATGTAAAAAACTGTTACATCAGTACAGTTACTAATATATATATAAAAACCAAGAGAAGAAAAGGCTAAGGAGTGAACTCTACACAAATCCAGCCCAACTGGTGCCAGATATATTGCTCTGCTTTCCTTTGGACCATAGTAGTGAGGCTGAGAGGTTTTGTCACCTGGGCAACCCAGGATTTCCACCTACACTGCCCAGGTTTGTGCCCTAGAGCTGTCACTTTGTTGCTGCTAACACAGCAAAAACAATGCAGTTTGACTTCACCCCCTTTGTCTCTCAAGACAGATGGATGCCAACAACCATCCAGAGGGGACCATGCACCTGTGTTCATATCACATCCTGTGTTGTTGATGCTCCATAGGACCAGACAAGTCTAGTGAATCAACAAGAATCCATACAGATAGGTAGCCGTGTTGGTCTGCCATAGTCAAAATAAAAAAATTCCTTCCAGTAGCACCTTAAAGTCCAACTAAGTAAGTTCTTGGTATGAGCTTTCATGTGCATGCACACTTGGTATCTGAAGAAGTGTGCATGCACACGAAAGCTCATACCAAGAACTAACTTAGTTGGTCTTTAAGGTGCTACTGGAAGGAATTTTTTTTATTTTAAGAATCCATACAGTTCAACATGTTTCCCATCCTCCAGAGAGTCAGTTAGAAATACACAAATGTGCTGGACACATACAAAAGAAACAGTCTAATCTTACCTCAAATTTCTATTTGATCAAATAATAGTTGTCACAGTTTTTGTTTGTTTTTTGCATTAAATTTAGTGGATTCTGAGATTTGGAACTGATTTGACTATATGGGGAGGGGCAATAACATTATCTGAAGCCTGGTTTATGTTTTCAGCGAATGGGAATATTTTGCCATTTATATTCATTTAAAATACATTATCTGATAAAAAATAGTTTGTCCTTTTACATGAGAAATAAATAAAAAAAGTTTTGTCACTTAGGGACATGTTTAGCATTTATTGTAAGTATATACCCGCCATTGCTTTCCTAAGCTTCTCCTGCCAACTTTTCTCTGTTGGAAAAAGAGAGAGAGAGAGTCAAAGGCAAGCAAATGGCTTGTTAATCACCCATGTTCCATGCTCCTCCAGTTCTTAAAGATGGTGAAATACACCAATATTCAAGCACCAATTCTCAGCCTGAATGGATATACAGGCACTTGCTTGCAGCTGGACACCGTGGCTCTGCCTCTCCCAGAACTTGCTTGGGTTTGGGCTTGGGAAGGGGGAGGATGGAAAGTGAGGGCAGAAAGGTCAACCTGCCTAGACCAGCCTTGTCCCCCTGACACTTGTCTGGTCCACCTCACATCCCCCACCCCCACCCCACTACTGCTTCTCCACACTCTGGGGGAGAGTTGCACACCCTACTCTAGTGCCATATCTCTCTCTCTCTCTCTCTCTCTCTCTCTCTCTCTCTCTCTCTCTCCTTCTCTCTCTCCCCTCCACATGCCCTTCTTCTAAAGTGGTGTGTTCCCCACTTTACACCCTTTTACTTATACACACGGGGCCACAGAACACAACCCCCATGTAAGTGGGGAGACCCCTGTATTCCAAAACAAATGTAAATATTTTCATAATCATCCAGGCTTCATGCACATGTCTTACTTGTGGCATCTTGTATGTGCAGAGGATTGTTGCCATGTCGAGACATAAACCAGAGTTTGGTCCCCCAATGACTGCTGTTGGAATGTTCTTGACACCACACTTGTAATTTGGAATGAATCTGCCTCTCCTGGAGAGAAGTTCCATGGAGGCTTGGTAGGTCCATCTTGCACTGAAATGGCTATTATAGATGTGGAATCCCAGAGTGACATTGGGTAAGATTTGGGGGTTTTCATTTATCTGCTTTACAGCAAATGCCATGGCCAGGATATGCTGGTAGAGTTGTGTCATTGGCCTGCAAAGAGAGTTATATATTGGATAATAGTGCACCTTCATAAAAAAAAAAGATTGTATGCCCAGAGTCCAGGGAAATGTGTGCATATATTGTCACACAAACCTGGGCATTTGTATTCCTTGAATTGTCAATTCCTGCCCTGGTTTTGAATGATGTTAACTAATACCATTTATACACAGATACATGTACAATGTATATAGAAGTTCCATGTAAAGTTGAGGCTCCCAATTTCTTCCAGTGGTTGAGATTTCAGTGACCAGATAAGACCCAAGAGACTACAGTCAATTGGACATATTTATTTTAAATACAACAGTATAAGGCAAGTGAAACCATTTTACTTTATCAAAGAGAAACCAAAAGCAAAAAACAATTCTTGTGGAAAGACAAATCTAAGAAACAATAAGGTAGTTATTATATGCAAGGGTTTCTGTATGCAAGATTTAGTATTATTCAATTTAACTTTACTTGAATGCAACACTCAGCTCTCTAGTTAAAAAGTTTGCTACACAATCCCAGCTGTACTAAGTGCATGGCATTTTAGTTTAAGAGAAGAAGAGAGCTACCGATACAAAGTGATGCTGCTGTGGCTTTAGATGTCTGTTGCTAGATATCAATCTGGTGTCCGCCATATAAGAAACAGAATTATCAAAAGAGAAAAATGGTACAGGTAAAAATAAAATATAAATAAAATAGTGAAGTTTGAACCTCACATAATAATATTAAAATTTAAATATATTCAAAGCTGTCTCCAGCTTAAAGATAATAAAATGCTAGTTCTGTGTCATAATCATAAGGAATTGTAAGTGTCGTAGAGATCATCAGTTGCCCAAGAGAGTATTATTTCAACACTATTTTGACAATGGTGGACCCCATTGTCCAGATTTTTCTAAAATCACACAAGTATCTTTCCAGAGGCATAATTTCATGGAGGTTCCTCTTGAGAAAACTCTTGAGAAGGCTGTGGTACATGAGAATTAACGGTTCCTTTGTGTAAATATGTGGAATAATGATTTTGTACAGAAGCTACAAGTTGTCAATAATGCTAGGAAAATTATTTTCTTACAAAAGAAAAAAAAATCCATGCTTTTCTACTTTTATAATTATGAGTTTAACAGAAACCACCCCCTGCCCCCCTTGGCCATTTATTAATTGTGATTTATTAATTGTGGTTTCTTTTTTTGTTTTTGTAATCTTACTTTGCCTCATAATGGTTTTGTCGTGACTATATGTTGGTTAATGCTGATTAAAACTATAATGGAAAGACCAGTCACTGGAAGTAGATCATACTTCATTCCTATGAACAGAAGTCTGAAACCATCTATTTTCTCATATATAACTTCTGGAGAACTGGGTTTGAATATGAACATCTTGCTTAAACTGTTGCTAGAATCTCAAGTCATGCATATTGTAGAATACTTGTTACTATGAGCTACAGGAATTGATAAAATATTCTGAAGCAAAAGAAACTGAAAATGGATGTGCTAAATGGTAAATCGTTAAATGTAATTATTAAATATTAAATTTAACTGAAAACTATGGAATACACCATACCTTATAACAATAAATACTGATAGTATAAATGACACTCCCTTCAGAAAGCAATGTAAGTCATCAGATCTCCCAGTCCCCCATAAACATATCGACTCGAAAGAAGAACAGTGGAATAATAATAATAATGCGAAAACAAACAAAAATGCTGCTAATGTCTCTTTGAACAAGGGGCAATAGAAAACAATGACTTAGAAGACAGAGAAATGGGTTTCAGGATTAGATCTGCTCCCCTAGAAAAATAGAATTTTGAGAAGGTAAAGGGTGATGGTGACGATGATACACCAAATATAGCTATGCATTCAGTACAGATGCACATTATGATTCAAAGAAATACAGCTCCTTACAGAATTTCTCCAAAGAGCTCAGAAGAGGGAAGTCTATGGAAAGTTAGTATATTAGAAGTTATATACACCTGTGACATAATGCCAGCAATGATGCTGTCTCCTGACCGATCATATTTGTGAAGAAAGGGAAGAGGGTCTCTGATGGAACATTGAGCAATAGGAACCTTGCATACAGTCCAGGGCAACAGCACTAATACCAACATTGCAAATACTGCCATCTTGCAGGAAATTCTGAAGTTCAGACCACAGTTCAGATCTTCAAACATTGCCATTCAAGAATTCCTAATTTCCACAGCCTACCCTGAATGACAACTCATTCAACACCAGATTTGTAATGCAAAAGGAATTGTTGATCAGATGGGCAGAGTTCTCTGTTATCTATAGCCGAAGCTCTGAATATTACACAGGATGTTAACAACATCTTCCAAACTTGGTTCATCATTTTGCAAGTGGCCCCTTCTGGAACACCGCCCACCCCCAAGGATGGGAAACAGAAGCAGAAGAGATTGTGGTCAATTTGGTAATTACATGTGAGATAATTGACTGCTTTGGGCTTAAGTTTTAAACAGCACTTCAAAAGGGGAACAAAAATGTATATCATATTGCTAACTTCTTTTAAATACACACCTCTCAGAAAAAAACAGAAAAGTTTTGATGTTCCATTATTATTTTTATTATTAAATTTCTACACCGCAGAGGCCAGTTTACAATATAAAAACACCAAAATACATAACATAGTAGCAAGCAAAAACAATACCCCCACCCCAGTTTAAAGGCCTTAGATAGCTTAATTAGCCAAAGGCTTCTAGAAGGGGAATATATTTTGCACAACTTCTAAAAGGAGAATAGGTGTTGTTTTCTCCGAAGCTAGAATACTTCACGATCCAAATGAAAACTTCAGTTGCAAAGTGGTAATCAAAGCTAAATATGAATTTCATGGAGTTGTCATGTGCTATCAGGATGATTCA
The DNA here is from genome assembly GCF_965113315.1 of Podarcis vaucheri. NCBI lineage: Eukaryota > Metazoa > Chordata > Lepidosauria > Squamata > Lacertidae > Podarcis > Podarcis vaucheri. Next base: position 12,381,295 of record NC_138751.1, read on the forward strand.
GCATTTTTGGATGTAAAGAAAGCTAGCTGCCACATAAATCTCAAAGGAGTTGACATCAAGCGAAAGATAGTTTAGTGAGCTGTTTCTTTCCCTCTTCTACTCCAACCATTGCAGATCTTTCTCTTAAAATGTCACACACACACCCCGTAAACTCTGTACTTGCTTTTTTATCCTCTGTAGTCTAATAAATAAAAATAAAAATTATTTATACCCAACAGAGTGGCTCCCAACAGAATATAAAAAACACAAAAACATAAAATATTAAAAACTTCCCTAAACAGGGCTGCCTTCAGATGTCTTCTAAAAGTCAGATAGTTGTTTATTTCTTGATATCTGATAGGAGGGCATTCCACAGGGTGGGCACCACTAACAAGAAGGCCCTCTGCCTGGTTCCCTCACTTCTCGTAGGGAGGGAACCACCAGAAGGCCCTCGGCACTGGACCTCAATGTCTAGGCTGAACAATGTGAGTGGAGACACTCCTTCAGGTATACTGAGCTGAGGCCGTTTAGGGCTTTAAAGGTCAGCACCAACACTTTGATTTGTGGTTGGAAACATACTGGGAGCCAATGTAGGTCTTTCAGGAAGGTTGTTATATGGTCTTGGTGGCCACTCTCTGTCATCCGTCTAGCTGCCGCATTCTGGATTAACACTCTCATACCTAGAAGCAATAAATTTCATTTAATGTCTCCACTTTATCTGATTGCTGTAAATCCATTAACAGGGTGGAGGGGGTACATGCTGAGGGGTTTGTTCTGTTTGGCCAGATCTTCTCCCTGTTTGGCACCAGACAAAGGGTGGGGAAGTCTTTTCCTGGCAATCCACTTTCATGAGTCCACTGCTTGTTGCATGACACGTCTTGTGCTGCTCTAACTCCCTGCTCTTGGGTCATGGAAAATATACACCCAACTAAAGTTTGGTGACAATATTCACTGAAGAGCATTCTGCTGCTGCATATCTTGGTAAAACATTCTTGTATTGAGGCTTCCTCTGCAGAATGAAAACACCCGATCCTCTGAAAACACACACACTATGACTATGCTATGAATAAGTACCCTTTATCATTAGAGTTCAGATGCTACCAATCAATCAGTAAACCATTCATTTAGCAAAAATGTATTTATTGATTGTTCACTAACATTTCTAAGCAGTTTGCATATAATATAAAATTTGCATTAAAAACTACACCAAAAAACCCACATTAAAAGCCAATTGACAGGAAATTTATCAAGATATGAACAAAAACAGCATTTTTAGAATAGACATAAAACCTTAAAATTCCATGTCTGAGTAGGCTTCAGGATACAAAACATTGTTTACTGGTCACCGAACTCAAGACCGTGAAGATGCCTGACTAATCAACATGCCCCAGATGGGCTTATTATCTAAACATGATTTACTATTTTCAGAGGTTGATGGAGACACAGGTTTGGAAAGAAAAATTAAGTTCCTTCAGTTTGGCCTCTTTATCAGCTGTTCTCTTTTGTTCAAGTCAGGCCTCATCAGAATAATGTAGCATTTGGGGGAAAAGATGCAGATCAGTAACCCAGCACCAGAAGTCAAAATGGAGAAGATCTCCACAGCCACCATGTATTTCCCTTTTGTGCTCAGGTAGGTTGGGATAAAGGTCAACCATACACTGCAGAAGACCAACATGCTGAAGGTGATGAACTTGGCTTCATTGAATGTGTCAGGCAACCTCCGAGCCAGGAAAGCCACAATGAAGCAGATTATGGCCTGGAAGCCCATGAAGCCCAGGACACAGCAGAACATGGTGACTGAACCTTCGTTGCATACAAGCACAATCTCTTCAGGCATCGTGTGCATGTCTTGATCTGGGAAAGGGGGAGATGTTGCCAGCCACACACAACAAAGACTGGCCTGAATTAGGGAGCAGGAAAGAACAACGGTAATGGCCAATTTATTCCCCACCCATCTTCTGATACTGGATTCTGGCCTGGTAGCCATGAAAGCTAAAATCACTATGGTGGTTTTGGCCAATATGCAAGAAACCGCCACTGAGAAGATGAGACCAAAAGTAATTTGTCGAAGGAGGCAGGTCACCTTATTAGGCTTGCCAATGAAGAACAGAGCGCAAAGGAAAGAGAGCAGGAGGGATATTAGGAGTGCGAAGGTGAGGTCCCTGTTGTTGGCTTTGACAATGGGTGTGTGCCAGTACTTAATGAAGACTCTGAGTACAAAGAACGTGATAACAGATAAAGAATGAGCAGAAACAGCAAAACATATTCCCAAAGGTTCTTCATAAGATAAGTAACTTATATACTTTGGAATGCAGGAATCATGTTGGTCATTTGGATACTGGTCTTCTGGACATTGAAAACACTCATCCATGTCTGGAAAGGAAAACATGGTTTTCATTAAAATAAAAACGGCAATACGTAGTGCACTAAAGTATTTAAGCAGTAATAGTATAAAAATCCTGAATCAAGGAAGCTCACATAAATCTAAAAGCCATGCTTTTTTCTTCAAAAAAAATTAAGTGTTACATTGAGTGGAGTTTCCTCCAAACAGCCCCACTATCTACCTTGGAGGAAGCTGTTTAGTTTGGTGGAAGAAGCATCTGCCTTATACTAAGAAAGTGTATTTATATTGGGGAAATCTTCTCAAAGGAACACAAGAGGCTGCCTTACACCAGATTAGACTATTGATCTCTCTGGCTCATAATTCTCTCTGCAGACTGTCCATGGCTCTCCAGCATTTCAGACAGATGATGCTGGGATTGAATCTGGGACCTTCTGTATGCAGATCAATTCCCATAAAACTGAGTTATGGATGATCGCATTACCCAGAATTACATCTGCCAAAAACCTCAAATTAGCAGTGATCCAGGAATGCCCTCAGTCACCAGATTGGATATGATTAAATCCACCATATTTATCTAAAATCATGTGCTATATTAGATTTGATTAGTTTTATTTCACTTTATTACCAACTCTTCCCCCTAAGTTTCAGATGCCATGCAACTAAATAAAGTACTACATTTAAAAACGTTTTTAAAAGTTAATAACTTTTTTTTAAAAAAAACAACCACCCACATAAAGCCCTTACAAAAATTGTTAGAAAAAGATACAGTGCCGTGACTTGTTATATCAGCAATGGTTATATCACCTTTGAATTAGCAAAAATAAATAAATAAATAAATAATCAATCAACGCCAAAGGAGCCTGATATATACATCAATATTTTGGATTAATTCCAATGGGCAGTCAGCGTCAAATTAGATGCAGTGGCACAATAATTTCTAGTTGTGCAATGAAATGCAGGGATCTCTTCTCTCTGTGTGTTCTCTCCACATCTACCTCTTACCTGCTCTGGAGAGCAGAGGGGAAAACCCAGAGTAGATTTAGGAGGTTCCAGGCCTGTTCTTGAACAGATCTATGGGTATAGGGCAGTATAGAAATAATAATAATAATAATAATAATAATAATAATAATAATAATAATAATGAGACGAGGCAGGGTTAGGTTAAAAGTCATTGTCCTGGCACATCTAAATAGTTGGATACTGCCCATTACATTTGAACAAATGCTCTACATTGCATTTCTTACCACTCTGATTTGAAATCTTCCCTTCAGGACATGGGAGGCAACCATAGCAGCAAAATGGCTTCCCTTCCAACTTTATCTTACTATACCCTGGATGGCAATTGTCATTACACACAGAAAGGGGTTGTTCCTGTCAATAAATAAAAGCAGAAATGTTCTCACGTCCAGAAATTCTATTTTGGGAGTTTTATATTTCGGTGGTTTCTTCACAGTTACAAATGGTTTGACCAAATATTTTATTACTGATTTGCTTTACTAAAGAAGTTCTGCATCCTGTTTCTCACTATTTCTCATCCCAGGACAGCTAACACCTCTTAATACGCACCAGTGCAGATAAAGACACAATGAATTGTCATTATTTATTTATCTTTTTTTATTTATGAATTGCTTCTCATGAGGCTTCATGGAGAAATTTGCTATACTACAAAAACAGGTCAAGAACAACTGGATCTATAATAAAAGCGAGAGAGTTGTATAAATAAAATAACAAATTACCATTTCAAATAATTTTCAAATCCATTGCTCTCATAACACTAGAGCTCAGGAATATTCAATGGAGCTGAATGTTGAAACATTCAGGACACAAAGAAGGAAGTCTGTCTATCTGCATTGCTAGCTAAACATGAGACACTCATTTGTACAGGACACAATGATGGCTTTAAAAGAGGATAAGACAAATTAATGGAGGATAAAGCTAGCAGTGACTACTAGCCATTATTCCTGTGCTTTGACTCCACTGTTAAAGCCACAGTTAGACCCATGTATTTTCCCCCCAAAAAAGTGATCCTGGTTCTTTTCCCCCAGGTTGAGGAAATGTTTCTGACGTACCTGGTTAAACATGCTTGGCCAAACAATGTCATCTGCAGAAATTGTGAACCCTTTGTCATTGGCAGACAAGGAGTCTACTTTTCCAACTTTGACTCTGAGAAAGGACTGGTTTGGGAATGTGATCCAGTTTACAATATCAAACCCAGCGACAGCTTGTCCACTTTGATCAAAAGTAACTTGTTCCCCAGCACTGTTGTTAAACGAGGCACTTCTCAGATAGTGGTGGATCTAAATGGAAGCACAGGAACACCATCAAGAATGCACAATGATAGGCAAATATACAGATGACCGTTTGGAAACTATGGTTAGTGGTCTTGGCAATAGAAAACAAATCTAAGGAACAAGCAAAGTGAATTGGAAGAATGGAAAATACAGCTCTCTTTTACACATCACTGGCAAATAAGATTATAAGTCTGACAATGGTGATTGGTTTCATAGTCTTCACTAGGAACTGAATGCAGGGAAGCAGTATCAAATTGGCTCAGAAGGAAAACTATGACATAAAAAATAGCATTTAGATGTCAACACTCTAGCTTTACGACATAGATAGACATTTTAATGGCCTTCTGTTGAAGATGGATTTATGATGGATTCCTCTGTAGTAATGTACTCAGGACATTAGCTACCATGGCTGTAGAGTCAGAAGTATCCACCTCTTCCCATCCATTACTGTTCTTTAGAATTTTGATAAATAAAGGTATGGCTGACAAATCATACGCCAGGGTGTAGACAGCATTACTGACATTGTGGCTTTGCCCAGTCATCCCCATTTCAAACAGTATGCCGATTCTCAAGCTTAACCTTCCCAGTGCTGACTTCTGTATTTTTTTAACAAATATTGTGGTGTTGGGGAACAACACTGATAGGCTCTCAGAATATTACCTGCCCCAACTGCTGCTTCAGAAGAATCCCTCTCCCATCATATGCCATTGCTCTGTGTCCAAATTTGGATGAATGCATGGTTTGCAAAGCATGCGCCACAGCATAGACAGCACTGTAGACACTGTAGCTATGCCCAGTCATGCTCATTTCAAAAACAGAGGTAGGAAGAGTCTCCAACTTCTCTTCTCCAGTACACATTTCTTCATCTGTGGTGTCATTCATGGGGAAAGAACATTCAAATGCATTTTCCCAAAAGACCCTGATAAAACCATCTTCCTTTTCCAAGGTAGGGTTTTTCATCTGAAGGTATTCCAGGAATCCTATTACCTGCTTGGAAGGAACTGCAAAGGATAAAGCTCCATGGAAGGCCTCTAAACCCATCGTTTTTTGAAAGGGAACTGATGTGAATTCCATCTGGGCTGTCATAATCCACACTTTACCTTTACTATTCATTTGTATTCCCTCACATTCAGCAAACATTAGACTTGATCTAAGAATTACTATGAGCTGAACATCACCGTGTGCGATTACAATGCTGGCACTGCTCCTCAGCATAATTCTGAATACTCGAGAAAAGCCATTCATTATTTCATCAAACTCGCTGGAAGAGGATTCTTTTGGCAGTTCTTCTATGAAATCAAAGCATATACCTCTTTGTGAAAACACAGGGAGCACACTCTGTATAAATTTCTCTCCACTGTCAGTGCTTATATAAGCCACCCCAATCCATGTCCACTTAAAATGCAACAGCAACTGAAGAATTCCCCAGGTTTGATGGTCCTCATTTGGGAACATCCGGCTGAAGAAAACAGCTTCAGGGTTGCCATTGGTCATTGGAGCAGAGCCATATACAAGCTTAGAACAATGAAGAAAATTGGGAGATAGGAGCGTTTGTGTCTAATATACAATTTCAGTATCACAACTGCATCTGAACCCTTAACTAAGATCTAGAAAATTAATCATATCCACGAGTGTCTGGAGCTGGTTAGGAACTACCTAATCAAGAGGAATAAATATTCATCAATTATAATATCAACACCCACACCCACACCCCAATGAAATAATGAGAAGAATCATTTTCCTTGATTACATTCATTTTGACCTCTGAACAGCTGTCAAGGTTATGTCTTTATTCCCTTCAATCCTGGTGCTTTCTATCTCCAAACACAAAAATTCATGTACAAGAGCACTGTGGAGTAAATTATTCATAAATCCTAGTTTTATATGCATATCATACCTGTGGCATCTTGTAGATGTTAAGAATGTGCGCCATGAAATGACAGATGTGAGAATTTGGTCCTGTGATAACAGCTATTGCATTGTCTTGGGCATCACACTTGAAGTTAGGGATAAATCTTCCCTGGGTGGAGAGAAGGTCCATTGAAGCAAGGTAGGTCCAGCTTGCTCTGAAATAGCTATTATAGATGTGCGTGCCCAGGGTAACATTAGGCAACATTTGTGGATTTTCATTGATCTCCTTTACAGCATATACCAAAGCCATGATATGCTGATAGTTTTGGAAGAAGGGTCTGCAATGAGATTGGTATTCTGTGTCAAAGTGTGTCTGCTTCTGAATATGAAACGTGTAACATTCAATTTCAATATATGCTTGCTAATAACATTGCTTGCATGTTCAGACACAAAGAAACACAAACAAAGATAATATATTTCCAGTGAAGAGAATTGTGAAGATACCATTCATAATCAATCCTGTATTGGAGAGTCATCTTGCTGTAATTTTAGAAAGTGCTATTCATATAGACATATATATTTATATAGTTGCCTACCTACTGTACATATAGGGTTTACATATGCTGTATATCACACAATTCATTAAATATAAGGAACACAGTCCACTCTTTAGGCCTCTGTGAATAATATTGGGTCAAATGCAAACAAGCCTGAAATTTCCAGTTTACTGGAACAGGTAATGTTTTAATAATTTTAATTCGCTAACACCTGTACTTTTTTTTACTTTAAATATTTAATTTGGTACAAGGGTAGCCTATTGCATCCAGATTTTTCTAAAAGTTTGAGAAGGATTTATAGTGTATTGTGTAGCAAAGGACAGCACTCCAACAGAAAGCAAGAAAACTGTCATTGGTAATGGAATGATGAACCGTCAGAGTTCCTGTGCTGGGAAGAGCCTTGGGGTAAGGGTAGATGACTAGTAAGAATTTTTGCTTTTGATTTTGTTATCAAATTGAATATTATATCAGCTGTTGCTGCTGCTGAGCTAGTGCTACTCCTATTACTACTACTACTAATACTTCTGGGTATAGGGCGGTGTATAAATTAATTTAACAACAACAACAACAGAATTCCATTGTTAAATTAAATACTTCAAACAGCAATAAAATCTGATCAAAGTTTTGCCTATCTACACCTCACTAATGTATCATTCCAGTCAACCTCCATCAACTATAACATGTGGCATGAAAATCCTGAGCCCTACAATGAAATTGCATGGAAAGAGCTAACATAAAAAACTGAGATACAGCCTCATCCAACAAGACTCTAAGAGCAGATCGTCTGTCTTTTCAACAATCACTTCCCACCCATATAAGCCCAAAGACATCAGATCACCATGCCTGTGGATGTTACAATAGGGTTAAAAACAGCTACTTCATACAAGAGAGCAGCAATCAGTGCCTCAGATGGATGTCCTATGAAATCCATTTCATCAAATGTCATGTAGATCTGAGAAATAATTCCAGCAATGATGAGATCTCCAGAATGATAATACTTGTGCATAATAGAAAGAGGAGTACCAACAGTGCATGTGGCAATAGGAGTGTCACATACCAAATCGGGCAGGAACACAAATAATGAGAGCACAAACAGTACCACATTGAATGAAAATCTACCTTCCAGCCACCAATTTGATTCTTCTAACATGATTACTGAAGTGGCAGGAACAATCACACCATAGGTTGGCTTGGAAGCCCTGTCTGTGAAAAAAAGCAGGTGGGTGGAAGGCTATAAATCTGTCTCAAGACCCAGCTCCAAAGTGAGCAAGAAATATTAACAACATTATTCAGACTTCATTGTTTTTCCGTGTTCACAGGAAATCTATAGGGACTTGAGAAGAAGTAGAATTAACCATGGCAATTTTGATGATTATGGGCCGCATGAGTCAATACTGTTGTAGTTTCTCTGGGCTAGTACAGAGGAAAATGTAGTTATTACAGCTCAATAGAAGCCACCTGTGGTCATCTATGGGACTGCAAGAGGCAGGTGAGCTAAGAAAGAGCAAGATGTGGCCAACAGAAAAATAAGGCAAGAAGGAAGGGAGGGAAAGAATTGTTAGATCGTTAGTTTTTTCAAACTTGGGCTGAATTTAAAAAGTGAGAAAGAATCCAAATCCAAATGGGAACTTCAATTGTCATGGAGCAGGGGCAGCTATCCCCTTGTATAGGGGTATGCAGAGTCAGGCAGGGGCATTTTGCCACTTGAGACAAAACTTGTGGCAGTGCCCCCAACCCCTGATTCTGCTGCCACGTCTGCTTCCTTGCCTCCACCAGACACCTGCTTCTGAGTCTCCAACACCCACCACTAGTGGGTCTTTGCCTCTACCTAGTGCTTGCCACCTCTTTCTGCTCTTTGGCCATTGTGGACCCCCACACCCACTGCTTCTAGGCCCTATCACTCCTGCAGGCTGCACTATGGCCGGCCTGCCACCACCAATTTGCTACAGGCAACAGGCAAGCAACAGGCAAGCTGCAATGGAAGACATGGCCATGGTAGGGGGGCACCACTGCACTAGCAGAGGAACAAAGCACCCGGCATATTTGGGAGCCTGCTGCCCTGAGGCAACCACCTCACAGTGCCTCATAGATGAACTGGTCCTGGGAGCTCATAATACGGGAGAAGAGGGTGATGAACAGAGTGGCTTACAAGCATGGCCCTTTCTTCCTGATCTTTCTTTCATTGTTAGCTCAGTACCTGCCTACCCAGCCCACAGTGTTTTAATCCCCCCCCCCTTCCAAGAACCCACCATTTTGACACCAGCTTAAATAAGACAACCCTGGGATGCACACAGCTTCTCCTTCCCCAGTCATCTGGTCAGTCATTTGATGAATGGAGAGGGATTAATAATCGTCTTCAATTGATCTGCATGAATCAGAGAAGAGGGACTTCTGTCAAATAGTTTTTGTTTGGTCAAGGAACTCTCCAGTGTGGTGTAGTGGTTAAGAGCAGAGGACTCGTAATCTGCTGACCTGGGTTTGATTCCCTGCTTCTCCACATGCAGCTGCTGGGCGACCCTGGGCTAGTCACACTTCTTTGAAGTCTCTCAGCCTCACTCACCTCACAGAGTGTTTGTTGTGGGGGAGGAAGGGAAAAGGAGATTGTTAGCCGCTTTGAGATTCCTCAGGGTAGTGATAAACCAGGGTATCAAATCCAAACTCCCCCTCTTCCTCCTCCAGGTGGATCTGAATAAGGTTTGGGATTTAAGAAAAGAAAAGAAAAGTACCGTATTTTTTGCACCATAACACTCACTTTTTTCCTCCTAGAAAGTAAGGGGAAATGTCTGTGTGTCTTATGGAGCGAATGCCTGCGGGTGGCGGGGGGGAATCTGCTGCAGTCGTGAGCAGAGGATCCATGGTTCCCCTTCCTTCCCTCCTCTGTGGTTGCGAAGCATGGATCCACATGGATCCTCAGGATTTTTGCATTGGGCTACTCCAAACTCACTATCAAACTCACTGTCAGATCACATGTCTGTGGCCACAGCATGGACCACAAAAATCATATATCCACTATTTCATTTAGAATATTTTTTTTCTTGTTTTATTCCTCTAAAAACTATGTGCGTGTTATGGTCTGGTGCGTGTTATAGAGCGAAAAATACGGTATATCCATTGACTGGTTTAGGTCACAGCCTGATGGTACTTATTTCAGGGCATAGTGAGGTACAGGATTGCAGGGCATACTTCCAGGCCAGGGGTGTACAACCTGTGGCCATGGAGTTAGAAAATCTAAGTAACTACCAGCCAGTTGCCAATCTCCATTTCTTGGGCAAGGTTCTTGAGTCGGTGTCATGGACCAGATCCAGGTGACTTGGAGGAAACTGGTTTTCCAGATCAATCTCTGATTTTGTCACAGAAACATCTTTGGTTGCCCTGCATGATGACCTCTGTCCAGAGACAGACAGGGAAAATGTGTCCCTGTTAATACCCCTTGACCTCTTAGTAGCTTCTTGTCAGGGGTTCAGGGACAGAGGCACAGGTGAGGGGGGAGACGGAGAGCGATGGGGAAGAAACCCAGGACAGTGAGGAAGAGGATGACAATGACTTGAGGTCTTCCATGAGTCTCTCAAGTGAATCGGAGGATTCCCAGAAGGGGGCACCCCTGGTCAAGCCAAAGGGGGTCACAGGGGGGACTTGCCAGGAGCAGGGAAGCAGCAGGGAAACCCTGAGTGGGAGTGGGAGATCGGGGTCGGCTTCCCAGGAGGAACGGAGTGAGAAGGGTGGAGTTCCCAGTGTGACACACGGAGCAGAGCAGGAAGGAGACAGGGGAAGGAGATCGGGGCAGGACGTCCTGCCGGAAGGGGCGGAGAGTAGTACAGAGAGTAGTGTAGCTGTCAAAAGGAAGGTCAGGGGTAGCGAACGCGCACCAAGTTCAAATGTGGAGGCGCGCGGAAATGCAGAGAGCCCGGAGGAGGAGCCTGGCCCCAAAGCACGAAGGAGGGGGGAGCAGGCATCTGAGGGATCCGCGTCAGGGGAAAGCAGGAGGGAAGGAACCCAGGGGGGCAGAAAGACCCTGCGGAAAAGAAAGGACAGGAAGAGGTGGTGTAGCACAAGCCTCTTAAACTGGTGTAGAGGCGGGACCGATTCAGAGGGGACTTCAAATGTCTAGGGGAAAGAGACGCGGGGCTGCGCACCTCGGTTGTGGAACCAATAATGAACTGCAATAAACATCCTTGTATATAAGAAGAGCCTGGCGTTGGTCTTTTGTGAGCTGAGACCTGAGGCAGCCCTGACACTTCTGATAACAGTGACCTTGGTATCCTTCTGGAGCAGCTGTCCGAGTTAGGAGCAGGTGGTGCCACTTTGCAGTTGTTCTGGGTCTACTTGGAGGGTCATTTCCATAGGTTGATGCTTGAGGAGTACTCTTCAGCCCTGTGAAGCCTTCCATGTGGGGTTCCTCGGGGTTCAATTTTATCTCCCAGACTGTTTAACATCTAAATGAAACCACTGAGTGGAGTCATCCAGAGTTTTGGAGTACATTGTCAGAAATATGCTGATGACCCACAACTCTACTTTTCCTTTACATCTGCAGGTGAGGCAGTGGAAGTGCTGGACCAAAGTCGTGTTTAAGTAATGGACTACATGAGATCCAATAAACATAATAATAATAATAATAATAATAATAATAATAATAATAATAATAATAATTTATTTATACCCCGCCCATCTGGCTGGGTTTCCCCAGCCACTCTGGGCGGCTTCCAAAAGAATATTAAAATACTATGATACATCAAACATTAAAAGCTTCCCTAAACAGGGCTGCCTTCAGATGTCTTCTAAAAGTCTGGTAGTTGTTGTTCTCTTTGACATCTGGTGGGAGGGTGTTCCACAGGGAGGGCGCCACTACCGAGAAGGCCCTCTGCCTGGTTCCCTGTAACTTGGCTTCTCGCAGTGAGGGAACCGCCAGAAGGCCCTCGGTGCTGGACCTCAGTGTCTGGGTAGAACGATGGAGGTGGAGACGCTCCTTCAGGTATACTGGACCGAGGCCGTTTAGGGCTTTAAAGGTCAGCACCAACACTTTGAATTGTGCTCAGAAACGTACGGGGAGCCAATGTAGGTCTTTCAAGACCGGTGTTATATGGTCTCGGCGGCCGTTCCCAGTCACCAGTCTGGCTGCTGCATTCTGGATTAGTTGTAGTTTCCGGGTCACCTTCAAAGGTAGCCCCACGTAGAGCGCATTGCAGTAGTCCAAGCGGGAGATAACCAGAGCATGCACTACTCTGGCAAGGCAGTCCACGGGCAGATAGGGTCTCAGCAATCCAGATAAAACTGAGGAACTGCTAGTGAGTGTGTCCCTAGACTAGATGTTTGGGAGGTTACATGCTCTTGATGGGGTTACACTCCATAAGAAGGAGAGAATATGTAGCTTGGTGGTACTTCTGGATCCTTTACTCAGGTGGCCTTAGTAGCACAGAGTGACTTATATCAACTTAGGTTGGTGGGCAGCTGCTCCTCTTTCTGGACAGAGATAGCCTAACTACAATTGCCTGTGTTCTGGCAACCTATATGTTAGATTACTGTAATGGTGTAATGGCTTGGGTCTCTCCCACACACGCAAGACAACTTTGTCGGTTAATTATTTCGGATTTATTAGCCAAATAACAAGCCCCGGTCAGAGCTAAGCTAATATTCGTCATTCTCAGGTAGCATAGTTGTCGGAACTAAGCTCTGCCACTTTTCCCCCAACAGGAAAACCCCTACCTTCTCTTCTTTTCCTTTTCAAGCTTCTCATAAAGTCTTGTGATCATACGAGATTGTAGAGAGGGCACTGCTGGTATTCTGAGTCACTGTCTGGGCTGACAAGCTCTGGTTCTCCCTTCCATTATCCCTGTGCCCAGAGATCAAGTTATGGCTGCTCCCTGCTGCTGCTTCTTCCTCCCCTCCGCATTCTGTTCTTATCTGCTCTCTCTATATGCCAGCGTTCTCATTCCCTGTCAGTGAAGGAAGGTAGGTGACAAATGCATTATACACAGGGTTGCTTCTGAATTCGGTTCTGAAGATGATGCAGAATTCAGTGCCCAGGTTGCTCACTGGGGCAAGATGATTTGAGCATATTGCACCTATACTAGCCTGACTGCACTGGCTGCCAATTATGCTCTGGGCCCAGTTGAAAGTGCTAGTCTTGACCTATATTACCTTAAACAGCTCCGGACCACAATGCATCAAGGACTGCCTCTCTCTACTGTATATGAAGTGGCCTGGATCTGACAATCATCATCTGAGACCCTTCTTTGAGTGCTTCCTCCATGAGAGGCTCACAAGAATAGACCTCTTCTGTGGTGCTACCCAGTTGTGGAGGCCCACCTAACACGTTCATTATATATATTTAGGATGTTCTCCAGGTGTCATGGACTTTGAAGACACTCAGGACGCAAGGGAGAAACGTGCTAAGAGGAAGGCACACTTGGCAAATCCACACCGTGATCAACTCCCGCCCGGGAACCAATGTCCCCACTGTGGAAAGATGTGTGGGTCCAGAATTGGCCTCCACAGTCACTTACGAACTCATTCTTCAAACCGTGTTTATGGAATCTTAATCGGCTATGAAGGATCACAAAAGAAGAAGATATATTTAGGCACCAGGCGAAAATGTTTGCCTTCAACCAGACTTTCGGTCAATTAACACTCTATGACTTTTTAATGTGTTTGTTGGAGGGGTGGTTATTGGTTTGTTTGGTTTGGTTTGTGCTTTATTATGTATTTTGTATTTGAATTTTGTACTTTTCTTTTGTGAATTGCCCTGGGATTTTTGGATGAAGGGTGGTAAACAAATTTAATAAATAATAATAGGAATAATAAAGATATTGGAAAACATTGTTCAAAAGTTTCAAATGTATCTGATGAATGGCACTGTATTTGATATTTCGTTGGGTATAAAAATATTAAATTGCATTCCCCCTCTAGAAATAAATAACTTAAAATGTGATTCTTCTTTTGCCTTATTCTTAAGGCCTCGTTTTTTTTAAAGCCATTTGGCACTGCGTACATGCCTGTCGAGGATGGCCAAATAAGATTTCTGCTGAGATAGGGAATAACATGCTATTTTTCTTCCTTTCTGAAATGTCTCAGGAAACTTTTATCTCTGAGTAGGTGATTATCTCCTCTCTAATTACCAAATGAAATAGTATTATTTCTGTCTCTTCGTATAGTCTTTAGGGAATTCCAGTGACCACTAAAACAATGAACCAAGCCTGAAGCATTGTGTTTATATTCCATGTGCCATTTAGAAGTAGAGAGCCGCAGCATTGAGAGTGCTGTTTCTTTACATTGTACACTCCTGTCTTTGAATATGTCTGATGAGTCTCCATTTAATTCAAATCTTTATTTTGGAAGAAATGAGCTGGTTGCTGATAGAAAGATCTCCATGGAATATGGTTCTCACTATGGTGCTCTTAGTGCCCCTTCAGATGGGGTGCAATAGTCATTTTCCTCAGTGCACTGCCAGGGAACGTGTTCATCATCTTCACAGGTACCATCAACCAGGAGACCTCATCACTGCCGGCATCCTTCCTCAGATCTACATCCTTTCAAGTTCTTTATCCTTTCAGAAACCACCATCTGATGAAGACGTTGATGATCTCCTGTAAATAGATTTTGGTTATTTTTTTTAAAAAAAAACCTGTATCTCACTACAGATAATGTTATCAAGCAGATCACCGGTAGTAAATAATTCTCTTTCTTTGCTGTTTTCTAATATGAAGATAATCAGTGCCTTTTTTTCTTGGGGGACGCAGGGAGATGCATACCCCTAAACATTTTGTGAATCTAAGTTTGGCTTCAATATGAGTAGGAAAATGAGAACACCCCTAAACATTTTTTTAGGAAGAAAGCACTGCAGATAACACATTTTCTGCTTCTTATTCCTCATTTCCCAATACTTAAATGCAATACAAGTTACATGTCCCTAACCATCAAGCCAATGTAAATACATGTTTCATTCTGAATGCCATGTATGGGTGTGTGTGTGTGTGTGTGTGTGTGTGAGAGAGAGAGAGAGAGAGAGAGAGAGAGAGAGAGAGAGAGAGAGTTAAGCTTACCTATTTGACCATTGATAGGTGCTTAAGAGTTTCTGAGACGGGAGTTGTACGGTCTATTTGGTGCATTGTTTCCCAAACATGTCTTGAAGTGGGCTATCTAAACCTAATTCATAATGATCAGGCTGAACATCTGAAGAGGGGTCTGGTGAAGATTACATTTGTTTGTGAATATCATATTCAATCAGAAGAGGTGAAGGTGAAAACTCTGTAGCGAACCAGGGACTGTATGCTCCCACCCCAGCAACTCTGTGTGTACAGAGTGAGGAGGGTTAACTTCTAAGTGTGTTTGGTGATGAGGCAGAGTTCCTGACTCCAAAGCTAAGCATGTTCGGCCACATGCATTTAGATACCTCACTCAGACCATTATAGTACAGCCATGAAAACTAGGAGCGGAGGAGTCATGTGTGGTTCTTGTGGGTGTTGGAGATGCCACACTCCCCAGTTGCACACTTTGTGCCCTTGTGTGTTCAGGCTGAATGTTTGAGGAGGGCTTTTGCGAATAAAATATTCTGAACTAATGCACTGTGACATTGCATGATGATTTCACTACAGGGTACTGACACAGGGCTACCAGCACATCCTGGCTTTGGTATTTGCTGTAAAGGAGATCAACGCAAATCCCTGGATATTGCCCAATGTCAGCCTGGGCTTCGACATCTATAATAGTGAGTTCAGGGCACGATGGACTTACCTTGCTTCAATGGAGCTTCTCTCCACACAAGGTAGATTCACCCCTAACTATAAATGTGGCAACAAGAACAACCCAGTAGCAGTCATTGGGGGTCCAGACTCTGAAACCTGCTTGCATATGGCAGCTACACTGTCCACATACAAGATCCCACAGGTAAGAGTTGCATCTGTAACATTAAGAAGCTCTTCAAAAGTTTCTTTCCTATAAGATGTGCTTTGCTGTTTTGGCATGAAGGTGAAGCCAATAGTTAAGTGTCCTATGCCAGATCTGTAATTCTAATGAGAAAAGATTAGCCTCTAGGTGCAATGATGCGTTTGGGACACAGGGAGGTACCGAGAACATTTGCCTAAAAACTTTGATTGGACAGCTTCCATAGATCCAAGGTGAGTGCCTGCCGAAATCGGAGCCCCATATAATAACTGTGCTAGGGGGCAGGACAGAAGACAACTAGACCTTATTTGCTAATAACCTGATGAATTTCAGAGAATGTTATGAACAAATTATTAGAACAGTGTTACAAGGAAAATACTGTCCAGAGATTTATCATGGCAATGTCATGTCTCCCTTTTCATTTATTTTCTATAGCTCAGATATGGTTCACATTCAATGATGAAACACAACAACGAAGATGTTTTCTTCCACCAATTGTTCCCTCATAGCAATCATCAGTATATGGGCATCCTCAAGCTGCTGTTGCATTTCAGTTGGATCTGGATTGGGGTCATTTCCCTAGAAGATGAAAATGGAGAGTTGTTTGTACAGAATGTGCTTCCCAGTTATTCCCAGAATGGTATCTGCTTTGCGTTCATAGAAAGATGCTCCAAAAAAGCTTTTTCTGCTGACACTGATGAAGTACTCTCAGACTGGTTTCCAGTGTCACATCGCATTATGGGAAGCAGCGTAACTGCTGTGGTCGTATATGGTGAAATCCACACGATGATCAGTTTGAGAAGCTTGATCCAGCTACCGCAATTTGAAGATATACCAGTCAAAAGAAAAGTCTGGATTATGACAGCCCAAATGGATTTCTCATCTCTTCCCTTTCAAGCAGGGTGGGGCATAGATTTCATTCATGGCTCTTTATCCTTTGCTGTTCATTCAAGGGACATATTGGCATTCCAGACATTTCTTCAGATCAGAAACCACCTCTCAGAAAAAGGAGATGGCTTTGTCAAGCATTTCTGGGGACATGCATTTGGCTGCTTCTTCCCCACATCTGATATAGAAATAATGGATGGGCAAATCTGCACTGGGGAGGAGAAACTGGAGACTCTTCCTTCTTCTGTCTTTGAAATGAGCATGACTGGTCACAGTTACAACATGTACACTTCAGTATATGTTGTGGCACATGCTTTACATAACATGTACACATCCAAATACAAACATGGAGCAAGGGCAGATAAGACGAAGTGGATGCTCCTGACTCAAAAGCCATGGAAGGTAATGTCTGGAACAGACTAATACAGATTAAGGCTCACCAACAGTCCAAATACCACCTCAAAACTTTGGTCTATACCATGCCCAAGATCTGGGTTTCACATAAGAAGGGCTCTGCTGCACCAGGTTATATGGCAATCTCACTGGTATTAAGAGACAGAGGGACGATCTACACTTGTAGTTTATAACGTTAACAATGCATTATTAAAATGTGACAACAAAGGGTTCTGCAGAGCAGCAATAGGACAATAGGGAAACTGCATGTTAAACATAGAACAATATATCTAATATCATTCTAATAACATTTAAAAGGCTGTCTCTGACAGTGGTAGAACAGTCATCTTGTTTAGCAGCCACTGACAGCTTATTTTCCATTGATTTGTCTAATCCTCTATTAAGGCCATCCATTCCATCTCAGTTCTAGTTCTTTTATGATTTCCATTTTTTGAACCATTGTCTAGGTGCATTTAGAACTCATATAACCCCTGTTTCAAAAAATGAATGGATCTCTAGTTCATCTCTGGACCTGGTTTAAAGTGTCCGTGTTAGTGTTTAAACCTCTAAATGATGTAATCCTCCAATATTTGAAAGATTGTCACCTTCCCTACATATTACAGTTAAGAACAGCAGAGGAACCCCAGACTCAGTAGTTTCATTTCCCTCATAGACTTTGTATAATCTTTAGGTGCTTCATTATCACAGCTAATGCTCTTTCAACTACATCTTCTGTCTAGACCAGTGGTGGCCAAACTTGCCCCTCCAGCTGTTTTGGGACTACAATTCCCATCATTCCTGACCACTGGTCCTGTTAGCTAGGGATGATGGGAGTTGTAGTCCAAAAACAACTGGAGGGTCAAGTTTGGCCACAATTGTCTAGACAGATAAGCCTTCCAATAGCTTCTAGCAAAGCTGTTAACTACATTCCTGTAGTGAAAAATATCACCATCCTGTCGTTTAGTTGCATCCTTATCATTCTCTGCCTCTTCAGCTCCATTCCTTTCTGAGATCTGTCTCTTTTAACAATGGCGCTGGAGAAAAGGTTTCTTTTGACCAAGATGGAAATTTAGAAGCTGGATTTGATATTATCAACTGGGTCACATTCCCAAACCAGTCCTTCCACAGAGTCAAGGTTGGAAAGACTCTCCCAGATAAAGTATTCACCATCCATGAAGATGTGATTATATGGCCCAGCACATTCAATCAGGTAAGTTCTTGGGCACACAGATGGTGGTATAAGCATTAGTTGCGAAAGGGTTCAGTGCTCAGAGGCCCAAATTGTTTTTATCTCTGGTAAAAGCAATTCAGACTACAATTTTCAGTATCAAGATCTCAGATCTCAGAATACTAGAATCCTATAAACTTTGCATCCCTTTCTTTCAGTTGAAGTAACCTTGGATTTGCATGGGAATTCAATGTAAGTAATCAGTTGCAGTTAAGATTTCATAGAAGAAACAATAAACAAATAAACAAATAACATTTCAATAGACCAGAAAAGAAATAAATGTCCCATGGATCCAAGGAAGCAAATATGTTAATCACAGAATAATTGGTTCATCTTCTGAACCATTTTTGATTAATATTTCAGTTTCAGCTTAATGAAAAGTTATTCCAGTCTTCATGATATGCCTTGATACTGGCAGATAATTCTTCAACAATTCTTCCAAAATCTAACAAAGTGCATAAAGTTAATGGTCCTCAGGTCCCATAGGTTTCAAAGGGAACAAAATGCCAATGATTCCACGTAGGACATCTGCTATTGCAGTTTAAAAAGTCAGTATGTAATTACTTGAAGTTTAACTACATGTTAGAAATGCTGTAAAACCTATCTTTAAAATACTGTTGTCTTGGAACTCATAATTTTATTCCCTAGGTTCAATTCTCCCTCTCTCCCTCCCCCCTTCAAAAAATGGTACTTTCTGGTACTTCTGCAATTGTTGGCCTTTTCCTAAACCTGCTGATACATAGAATAATAGAAGGGTCCCTGAGAGACATCCAGTCCACCCTCCTGCAACGCATGACTCTTCCTGTGTTGTGGGAGCTGTTCCAAAAGTCCACTGAAATAAGGTGTTCTCTAGAATAGTATCTTTTAACCTTGGGCCCCGAGATATCATCCACAGCCAACTGAGCCAATGGTCAGTGATGAGGGGAAGTGCAACTCAACAACATCTGGAGACCCAGGGTTGAAGAATACAGTGGTACCTCTGTTTACAGATGCTTCAGGTTACAGACTCTGCTAACCTGCCAACCTAGCAGTTCGAAAGCATGAAGTGCAAGTAGATAAATAGGTACCACTCTGGCAGGAAGGTAAACGGCATTTCCGTGTGCTGCTCTGGTTCGCCAGAAGTGGCTTAGTCATACTGGCCACATGACCCTGAAGCTGTACGCTGGCTCCCTCAGCCAGTAAAGCAAGATGAGCGCCGCAACCCCAGAGGCGTCTGCGACTGGACCTATTGGTCAGGAGTCCCTTTACTCTTTACCTAAACCCAGAAATAGTACCTCAGGTTAAGAATTTTGCTTCAGGATGAGAACAGAAATCGTGTGGTGGTGGTGCAGCGACAGTAGGAGGTCCCTTTAGCTAAAGTTGTACCTCAGGTTAAGAACAGTTTCAGGTTAAGAATGGACCTCTAGAACGAATTAAGTTCTTAACCCGAGGTACCACTGTACTGCTCTAGAACCAATTATCTTTTATGCTGTGATACCAACAACCCATTATTATTTTTTAGCTCACTAGTAATATACAAAGTCCAAAGACTTAATGTTCTGACTTAATGTTCTATTTATGCACAGGCACTTCCCATTTCTCTGTGTAATGACAAATGTCATTTGGGTTTTAGTAAAGCAATGAAGGAAGGGGAGCCATTTTGCTGCTATGATTGCTTTCCCTGTCCAGCTGGGGAAATTTCAAACCAGTCAGGTAAGAAATGCAGGACATAGCATTTAACCCTGTTCCATGCCAAATAAGCATGGGACGCCTTTGCCCGGTGGCACTGTGACCCATAGATTGCAGCAAAATAGAGGGCAAGGTTTTGCCCAGTATCTTCTCTATGTGATGGGCTCATGGGGGAAAAGCTGTCCCATGAGCCCTTGCTGAAGAGGGGAGGGGAAAGCCTATATAGCTTCCCTTGGAGCTCACAGGCATTTTGTTTTGAGAGTTTCCAATTCGCTCACCTCCACAGAGCATTCACTGAGCAATTTTGGGCCATTGGTTGACAGGGCTGGAAAGGATTTTTCCCCCTTTCAACCTGATTGGCACTTGTTTGTTTTTTTTTGTTTTTTTGCCTTTCCCTTAGTGAAATTATGGCTTTCCTTTGTTAGGCGGAAGAACATTGTTTGTATGAGGACAGAAATGGCATTGGTCAGGATCAAAACCCAAGCGTGGGTTCGGCATCTGCCTGGTTGGAACCTGCACTCTGGTCCCCCAAGGAGACTTTGCTTGCTTGGCTTAGGTTCAACACTTGCCAACTCCTGTCATACAGGTTTGGAGCGATCGTAACCTGGCAGTTCTATTCCATCAACATGGGGCTTGTGGAATGATGAACTGATCCTGGGACCCAATGCCATGCCAGCCCATGCCCTGCCAGCTGCTGTCAATAAGTATTTGGCCTGGTTTTATCCTATCACCATTGTACAGTTTGGTTATTTTGCTACTCTGATGGGTCACATAATGCACCTGCCAGGGCAATCAAATATTTTGGACAGCTCTCAAGAAAAAGCTTAGGAGGGTCTCATCAGTACTTTGTTTGTGTATGCTTGTAAATTCTTGGAGAGACAACAACTCCAAGGATGTGGTTGTGATTGAAATGGTTTTCTAGGAGATGAATTGCTTCCTCCATATGGTTTTCTGCAAGTGTGTGCATTTTCTCCATTCTGTTCCTGAGCCATTCTCTGCTCTCTTCAATTTGATCTGTGATTTGAGTTCTGAGCTGTTTTGTTTAAAAAGCATATCTGTGGTTTCCCATTCATGATAATTGAGGAGATAAAAATAGCTATTTGTTGTTGTTGTTTAGTCATTTAGTCGTGTCCGACTCTTTGTGACCCCATGGACCAGAGCACGCCAGGCACTTCTGTCCTCCACTGCCTCCCGCAGTTTGATCAAACTCATGCTGGTAGCTTCAAGAACACCATCCAACCATCTCATTCTCTGTCGTCCCCTTCTCCTTGTGCCCTCCATCTTTCCCAACATCAGGGTCTTTTCCAGTGAGTCTTCTCTTCTCATGAGGTGGCCAAAGTATTGGAGCCTCAGTTTCACGATCTGTCCTTCCAGTGAGCGCTCAGGGCTGATTTCCTTCAGAATGGAGAGGTTTGATCTTCTTGCAGTCCATGGGACTCTCAAGAGTCTCCTCCAGCACCATAATTCAAAAGCATCAATTCTTCGGCGATCAGCCTTCTTTATGGTCCAGCTCTCACTTCCATACATCACTACTGGGAAAACCATGGCTTTTACTATACGGACCTTTGTTGGCAAGGTGATGTCTCTGCTTTTTAAGATGTTGTCTAGGTTTGCCATCGCCTTTCTCCCAAGGAGCAGGCGTATTTTAATTTCGTGACTGCTGTCACCATCTGCACTGATCATGGAGCCCAAGAAAGTAAAATCTCTCACTGCCTCCATTTCTTCCCCTTCTATTTGCCAGGAGGTGATGGGCCCAGTGGCCATGATCTTCGTTTTTTTGATGTTGAGCTTCAGACCATATTTTGCGCTCTCCTCTTTCACCCTCATTAAAAGGTTCTTTAATTCCTCTTCACTTTTAATATTCTATTAATATTATTAATATTAATCCCTAATAGCTATACCTTCCCCCTATTTTGCCAAAGTGGATACAGGCACAGCAGCCCCTTCAGAGTGCATTTAGCCTGTCAGTTTGCAGACAAATAGGATGAGGAGGATTTTGTTGTTTTTGTTTTCTAGCAAAACCCATGGATATAGTGAAATATAGGCAATTAGGAGAACCAAAAGATGATAAGGGCCAGGGTGCATTTGGGGTGGGGTATTGACATTACATTTGATTTTAAAGGGGGGACACAACCTTTCTTCATTATTTGGCCCCCACATACAGCTAATGTGCACCCTTGTTATTAAATATGAAAGACATTTAAAATATGTTTCTTTTACAGATATGAATGACTGTTTACAATGCCCAGAAGACCAGTATCCAAATAACCACCAGGATTCATGCATTCTGAAATACATAAGTTATTTGTCCTATGAAGAACCATTGGGGATCAGTTTGACAATTGCTGCTCTCTCTTTTGCTTCCATCACAGTTTGGGTACTTCTGATTTTCATTAAGCACCAGGACACTCCCATAGTCAAAGCCAACAACCGGAGCCTCACTTATACTCTCCTTTTCTCCCTCTTGCTCTCTTTCCTTTGTACTTTATTATTCATAGGTCGACCTGAAAAAGTAGTATGTCTCCTTCGACAATCTGTTTTTGGTGTCATTTTCTCCATTGCAGTTTCTTGTGTGTTATCCAAAACAACAATAGTTGTCCTAGCTTTCATGGCTACCAAACCAGGATCCAGCATGAGAAAATGGATGGGGAAACAACTGGCCACCTCCATTGTTCTTTCCTGCTCCATGATTCAAACCACTCTTTGCATTGTGTGGCTCTCAACCTTCCCCCCCTTCCCAGATTTGGACATGCACTCTATGAGTAAAGAAATTGTACTGGAATGTAATCAAGGGTCAGTCAGTATGTTTTATTGCGTCCTGGGCTATATGGGTTTCCTGGCCATTGTCAGCTTCACTGTGGCCTTCTTAGCCAGGAAGTTGCCTGACAGCTTTAATGAAGCCAAGTTTATCACCTTCAGCATGCTGGTCTTTTGCAGTGTGTGGTTGTCATTTGTTCCAACTTACTTGAGTACCAAGGGCAAATACATGGTGGCTGTGGAGATCTTCTCCATTTTAGGCTCCACTGCTGCTTTATTAGGATGCATCTTTTCCCCCAAGTGCTATGTTATTTTACTGAGGCCTGAACTAAACAGCAGAGAACAGCTAATGGGGAAAAAGAGATAAAGAAGTTAAAAATGGATGGTAAAGTAAATCTAAGTTTAGCACTGTGCATATTGAGTGAAAACAATTGGAAGTGAACATCTAACTGCTGACATGCTCCATAGGTTTTAATGAGATGTTGTGGTTTGAAGCATTGTGTGCTTATGAAACACTGTGCCTTTGCTATTGGAAATATGGTCTCATTAACAGTAAGTTTAGTGGAAACCCAATGAGTAGGTGTGAGTTTGAATTACTGCTTAAAATATATATGTTCATTTTATTGTATGAAATTAGAGATGATGCATGTTTTTATTGCTATTTGAATAAATACTTTAATAAATATTTTGACAAGCTTGCTGGTTATTACTATATTTTTGTGTGTGCCATGTTCACCAAGTTTTGTTTTGTTTTTTGTTTCAAAGCAAAATTAGGTTGTTTTTAGTTCTGGAAAGATACATCATACCTTTCAGTCTAGAATATTTAGACTATTTAGAAATTCCTTACGCATGTAGTTTTGTTCTAGGTAAGTGATAGGGAGACTTCCTTAGCATGGGAGACACATGACAGTAGTGGGTGGTGCCTTAGGTAAAGTGGGGTGGGCAAGAAATGTACCTTTAAGCTTTATACTACAGTGGTACCTCGGGTTAAGTACTTAATTCATTCCGGAGGTCCATTCTTAACCTGAAGCACCACTTTAGCTAATGGGGCTTCCTCCTGCTGCTGTGCCACCGGAGCACAATTTCTGTTCTCACCCTGAAGCAACGTTCTTAACCCGAGGTAATATTTCTGGGTTAGCGGAGTCTGTAACCTGAAGCGTATGTAACCCGTATGTAATAAGCGTATGTAATAAGCTAATTTCACATGCACTGAAGTCTCTATCCTCTATGAGGCAAAATACATTGTCAGAACATATTCCAGCTACAGGGAAAGGATGGGATGCAGGGTTTGTGAGAGGTGCACTGTGGGGAGAGGGGATGTGGCAGAGAGGGGTTGCAGTGTGGGGAGTTTCCCAATGAACAGGTGGAGAGCCTATAAGGGCTGCATTTGAACCCAGGATATGTATTCCCCCACCAAGGCTCTGATGGAAAGGTAAAGAAGGTGTTGGTCTTAAGGACTTCCGGGTTAGCGCCATCGGTGAATGGCGGAGTTCCTCCAACTGGAGGAACTGGCTCCGTGGAAACTGGGTCTTCCCGCCGTGGCGAAGGTGGGGACCCGCTAGAAATCCCAGGCGGAGGAAGCCTGGGAATGTAGGGTTCGGCAGGGCACCAGGAGCACCCTACGCACCGGAAACCCCATTTTGGGGCTCCGGAGTGAAGTGGGGTGAGCGGCGCGGTGCTGTGAACTGATTGCTACTTTCACGGAGTGAAGCCGCACAGCCATTGCCGGAGAGCCCTGACTTTTTCCTGTGGACAATTGGATTTAAAACAAGTACCCGTGAGTAGAAACGGAAAATTGGATCAAGAAATATCTTAATTTGGCACCAAAGCGGGAACGTTCAAAACAGGAAGTCCACCTTCCACTTTTTGTACATAGACTGAAGCAAAAACCTTGTAAGCTAAAGTCTGGAAAGTCGTTAAAAAGGTTAAATTTCCTTCATTTATAATTACTGAAACCCCCTTGGAAGCAGGAGAAAAGGGGGGGGACTTTGTTTAACGCCTGCAGGAGAGAGTGAAGAAAGATAAGTTTCCACCGTCTCTAACCTGGGAATGGGGTGTCAGAGACAGAAAGTCTTGGAGAGGTTCATTGTGAATGGAATACTTTGACAGATAGCTAAAGAAGAGAAATAAATTGATTCCAATGTTGCCTTCTGCATTCTAAAGAAACAAAATATCTGAAAAATGAAAGTAATTTTCCTTTGTTGGACTTGCCTTAAAAAAAATGAATACAAATAGAAATTGCCTCCTCTAGAGGGAGCT
The DNA here is from genome assembly GCF_965113315.1 of Podarcis vaucheri. Taxonomy (NCBI): domain Eukaryota; kingdom Metazoa; phylum Chordata; class Lepidosauria; order Squamata; family Lacertidae; genus Podarcis; species Podarcis vaucheri. Next base: position 12,406,387 of record NC_138751.1, read on the forward strand.
TGCTAAATTGTTGCTGCGTCTACTTGAGGACTCTACAGCTGTCAGATTAAGATCGTGGGACCAGTCCTTTTTGACCTTGACTAAATATGAGCTGGGAGGAAGTTTTGGTGCTTGCTTTATGCAAGACAAGTGCCTTGCTGGAACAGATGCATGAGAAGATGGATTTGATGAATGAGAAAATGGATTTGATGACTGTTGTGGTTAATAACTGTGGACAAACAGGGAATATTGATACAGAAACTATTCAGGGACCAACTCAGGAACCTGTACTGATTGGGCAAGTGCAGAAGATAATGGAGGAGGTTGCGGTTGCACCTCAAATAATACAAATGGAGAGACCCGAGGCCCTACAGGAGTATAAACCGCTGTCTTTGAAGATTGAAGTTGGAGTCGGCGAGGGGGAGTCTGGAGCTGAGGAGGTTCTTAACTTTGAAGAGACCTCGAAATATGTTTTTAATTTTTTTTGGACTACATTGATGATTGTGGGGAGTGGGACTCTGGGGAATGGGCTGGTTGGATGAAGGGAGACGAAAATAATTTTGGGTTGGAATCCCCCAGAGACCTACTCCCCAACGAGAAAGGAAAGAAATTAAGAAAGAGACCAACAAAAGACAAGGAAAAGTGCAAGTATAAACAAGAAGAAGAAGATCTGCAGAAGGGACATGGAGGAGACTTAAGGGCCTCGGACATTAGATTACCAGGTTGATGGACTAGATGGAATGGACAGTAAGGAGTGACATGACCCGAGACCAGGAAGAAGAGACATTGGATGGAGATTGCAGGAAAATTTATAAAGAAATTTCTTTTTCTAGGGAATTAGCCTAAAATTAATGAACATTAGGGAAAATGTTGGAATGAAACTATATGACTAGTAGAAAAGATATCAGGAGTTATGTATAATCGAGTATTAAGCGTTAAGCTCTAAAGTATTTTTTGGTAAGATAAGGTTAAATAATTTAAGGTAATTTGAATAACAGAATATGGGGAAAGGATGGGAAGGATTTGTTGAGTTAATTAATAGGTTAAATTGTCAAGATAAATTATTTAGTAAAAATTGAGAAAGATGGAAAGAATTTGCTGAAATAATCAGTCAAACTAGAATACAAAAAGGGAGGTGTGAGGAGGTCAATGAAACAAGCAAATGGAAGTTAAAGATATGTAATATGGGATTTGTGTCTTTTTATTGCCTTCTTTTTTATCTTTTCGCTGTATTGTTGCATTGGTTTTTATGTCTTGTTTTTTTTCTTATTTTTTTCTTATGTATTGTAGTGTTGTTTTTAATTTTTTTCTTTCTTTTCTGTAATTTTGAAATTATTAATAAATATTATTTTTTATTAAAAAAGAAGGTGTTGGTCTTAGAACTGCTTGCTCTCAGTACCCACAGGGATTGGACAACCACACAGAGCATCCCTCAGTGAAATGATGCAAATATTTAATAGAATTCCATCCTCAGTGAGAGAATGTGTTCCAGCAGGACTCTCGCTGTATTGTTTCACCAGAGTTACCAAGTAGGAAGTCACATCCATAAATCTGAAATTAAGCATATCTACGCGGATGGCGCTGTGAGTTAAACCACAGAGCCAAGGACTTGCTGATCAGAAGGTCAGCGGTTCGAATCCCCGCGATGGGGTGAGCTCCCATTGCTCGGTCCCTGCTCCTGCCAATCTAGCAGTTCAAAAGCACGTCAAAGTGCAAGTAGATAAATAGGTACCGCTCCGGCGGGAAGGTAAACGGTGTTTCCGTGCGCTGCTCTGGTTCGCTAGAAGTGGCTTAGTCATGCTGGCCATATGACCCAGAAGCTGTATGCTGGCTCCCTCGGCCAATAAAGCGAGATGAACGCTGCAACCCCACAGTCAGTCACGACTGGACCTAACGGTCAGGGGTCCCTTTACCTTTTTATACTTAAACTGCATGTGTGCTTATGCCAATAAAGGTAAAACAAACAAACAAAACCCCTCCATGTGTGGGTGAAAGGGGCAGGGCTTATGAGTGATCTGTATAATACCCTGAGGTGGATTCAGAGTTTAGCATGCAGACAAGGCTAAAGCGGTTTCTTCTTCATACTCTCAAGAAATAGGAAATTAAATGTGAATTGAATCAGATTTCTACCTCATCCCTACCAGATGTGAATAAGGACCTAGTGAAGAAGCAGATATACTTGGAACTAAAATGACACCGTAGCACATGATGATTGGCCCAATGTTTGTGTACAAAACCATTCTGGAACTGTACGAAGTCCAAACATACATCTAAACTGTCATGAACAGGCTCCTTCCACTGTCCACTTCCAACTTTTTAAAAAGTCTGCACAAATATTTTTACTAAGTTTCCCAAAGTAAAATAAATAGTTGAAACTCTGATGTTGGTTCATATCATCCATTTATTTGTAGGCCATTTTATAACCATGCTCTGCCTAAAGTTGCATAGTATGCAACACATTAAGCAAACTAAGGCAACCACTATGCCAACTGAAAACAGAATAGGAACAAATGTATCTGTAGCACAGTGGATAAGTCAATACACAACAACAGTGTCAACAAAATTCCAGTGCATAATTATATGAAACTATAACACAAATCAAACATACTGTAATATTCTAATCCATCTGCTTGAAACCATTGGGAACAAGAAGAGGGCCAAATACACAAATTAATTAGATTACATGTAAGGTCTATTAAAGTTAGTTAGTTAGTTAGTTAGTTAGTTAGTTAGTTAGTTAATTCTATGCTGCCCTTCATTTTAACATCACAGGGCAGTTTACAATATAAAAACACAGAATATGTACCATAATAAACAAAAACAATAACTTGCCACACATCTGAAGGTAGCCCTGTTTATGGAAGTTTTTAATGTTTGATATTTTATTCTGTTTTTAATATTCTGTACCGAGTGTCTGTGGAAACCCAGAGTGTCTGTGGAAACCCAGTCAGATGGGCAGGGAATATATTATTATTATTATTATTATTATTATTATTATTATTATTATTATTATTATTATTATTATTATTTAAAAGGCCACATATTGTTTAACTAGCCAAAGGCCTGGGAGAAGAGGAAATTTTGCCTGGTGCCTTAAGATATGTAAGGAAGGCACCAGTGCCATAGGCTTGAAACATTTACCATATTTTTCGCCCTATAGGATGCACCGGCCCATAGGACGCACCTAGTTTTTTTGGAGGGGGAAATAAAGGGGGGGGGATTTATTTTCCCCCCCCAGCCACGGGGGAAGCCCGAGCTTTTAAAAACGCACCTACCGTAGTTTTTAGAGGAGAATAGGATATTTGCCCGAAGCGCGGGGCGCTCTGCTTCAGCGGGCCCCACGCTCCGGGCAGGAGGTTGCTATCCGCAGCCTAGGGAGCCCTGTGGGAACTCCCGCGGGCTCCCCAGGCTTGCTGATAGCTTCCTGAAGCCTGGAGAGCAAGAGGGGTCGGTGCGCACCGACCCCTCTCGCTCTCCAAGCTTCAGTGAAAACCTGCATTTGCCCCATAGGACACACACAGATTTCCCCTTCATTTTTGGAGGGGACAAAGTGCGTCCTATAGGGCGAAAAATACGGTAATCTTATGTGGTGGATGTTTTCACAGGTGAGATTAATGCCAGGAAATGATTCAATAGTCAACAGACAATGATTTCCTTAATGCTGTCTTCTTTATTAGTTGTTCCCTATTATTCAGCTTGGACCTCAATACTATGATATAGCATTTTGGGGGAAATATACAGAGTAGCAATGCAGCCCCAGAAACCAATATAGAAAAGTATTTGTTTTAATAGCAATAAAAAACATGCAACATCTCTAATTTCATACAGTAAAATGAACATATATATTTTAAGCAGTAATTCAAACTCACACCTACTCATTGAGTTTCCACTAAACTTTCTGTTAATGAGACCATATTTCCAATAGCAAAGGCACAGAGCTTTCATAAGCACACAATGCTTGAAACCACAACATCTCATTAAAACCTATGGAGCATGTCAGCAGTTAGATGCTCACTTCCAATTGTTTTCATTCAATATGCACAGTGCTAAACTTAGATTTACTTTACCATCCATTTTTAACTTCTTTATCTCTTTTTCCCCATTAGCTGTTCTCTGCTGTTCAGTTCAGGCCTCAGTAAAATAACATAGCACTTGGGGGAAAAGATGCATCCTAATAAAGCAGCAGTGGAGCCTAAAATGGAGAAGATCTCCACAGCCACCATGTATTTGCCCTTGGTACTCAAGTAAGTTGGAACAAATGACAACCACACACTGCAAAAGACCAGCATGCTGAAGGTGATAAACTTGGCTTCATTAAAGCTGTCAGGCAACTTCCTGGCTAAGAAGGCCACAGTGAAGCTGACAATGGCCAGGAAACCCATATAGCCCAGGACGCAATAAAACATACTGACTGACCCTTGATTACATTCCAGTACAATTTCTTTAGTCATGGAGTGAATGTCCAAATCTGGGAATGGGGGGAAGGTTGAGAGCCACACAGTGCAAATGGTGGTTTGAATCATGGAACAGCACAGAACAATTGAGTTGGCCAGTTGTTTCCCCATCCAGCCTCTTATTCTGGAGCCTGGTTTTGTAGCTACGAAAGCTAGAACCACAGTGATTGTCTTGGCCAAAATACAAGAAACAGCCACTGAGAAGATGATGCCAAACGCAGTTTGTTGAAGGAAACATGTCAGCCTTGAAGGTTGCCCAGTAAATAGCAATGTACAAAGGAAAGAGAGCACGATGGCGATAAGGAGAGTGAAGGTGAGCTCTTTGTTATTGGCTTTCACTATGGGAGTTTTCTGGTGCTTAATGAAGATGCAAAGCACCAAAACTGTGATGAAAGAAAAGAAAAGAGCAATAATAGCCAGAGTAAGTCCCAAAGGCTCTTCATATGACAAGAAGGTTACAACTTTTGGGGTGCACATATCCTGGTCACTGTTTGGATAATGATCTTCTGGACAGTTGAAACAGTCATCCATGTCTGTAAAAGAAATGGTTGGTTACATTTTATGTACGTAGAGCACTATTGTCATCAAGTGCCAATATTACAAAGTCTTAAATAAAGGTTGGCAGATTGGGGGGGGGGATTGCCTTCTCATGTAGTTATTTTCCAGAAGCTTTGGTCAGCCTTGAGCAGCAGTATCCAATATACTGAGCAAAGAAAGCTCAGCTCTGTCCTGAAATCCAGATTTTTATCATTACCTCTTTGTTCCCTGAGCATAACATACCATTTCTTGGTTTCTGAGAATTATGCATGGGCTTTATCCATATAATGTATCTGGCTGATATCCAGATTGCGGACTCAGTTCTGAGGAATTCTCTTCTAGCTGAGATCAGCCAGACACTTCAGGTGCTTGACTAATACATTCCTATTTCAGCAGACATTTTAAGGATTTCCTGTTTTTATTATTAATTGTAATTTTATTTTACCCATGGTATGCTTTTTGTAATCTTTATGTACATTGCTTAGAAATTTGGGTGATTAAGCTGCATATATAGCTGAAATGGAAAAAGTGAAAGGGCACAAAATTAAGCAGCCAATATATTTGATATCTTCTGTATATAACATCTCGTACCCTTCTGGTTGGAAATCTTGCCCTCTGGACAGCGGAGACAATCATAGCAGCAAAATGGCTTCCCTTCCTTCTTTGACTTACTATAACCTGAGCGACAGTTGTCATTACACTGAGAAAGTGGCTTTGCCTGTCCATGAATGAGAGAGTAGAATGTTTTACCAGTCAAAAAACAAACAAACAAACAAAAACACTGCATTGTTTTCAGTTGCTGGTCTATACGTAAACACCAAGTTGGCGATGGCATAGCACAGTAACATTGCTTCTAGATATGGAATGGGCATTTGGAATCTCCACTGCTAATTAACTCCCCACCCACACATTTGAGCAATGTTTTGTGCAAATCTGCCCATTACGTTGAGGTTTCCTTCACTCTTATCCCTGATAATAAATTAAAGTTGTGCCTTTTCATAACAAAAGGGTTGGACCATCAGAAGTTCTGAAATTGCTTGAGTTTTGCTTCGCATTGTAAAGCAATAAATGCAGATACAGCTTACTTTGTTTCTTTTTTAACTTTGATCCAAAATGAAATCTAGCAAGCTGTATATGACCATTAGACCCATTAATTATGCTTTCTTAGGTAAAGGACTTAGTTCTATCTTAGGGTAAATAAATGGCAGTACATTGCTTATTATGTGGAAACTAATGGTGGAGGGAGAACTCCAACAGCTGAGGATTGGGATGCAGTGTATATGGTGAAACAAATATGGAAAGGATCAGAAAGTGTAGGCAACAGAGTAACATAAAAAAAAATTGTATGTTTGGTATATAAAGGGGTAATAAAGCTCACTAAATCACATTACCTTATATATTGTTGGGTTCACTGTAATGTGTGCATACTCAAATATTTTACTTCATTATACATTTTTTAGTTTGCAACATAAAATTAAAATAAATAATAAGAGGGGGGGATAAAGTGCACACAGGTGAACTAATGTCAAACTAAAGAGGGAAGCTTCCCACTTTCCACCCTCCTGATTAAAAGAAACCCAGTTGAACTCCACCACAACAAGCAGGAGAGGGGAAAGAAGATATCCTGGCCAAGCCAGGAGACTGGGGAGTGGAGGCCCCAAACCTCTTCACCCTACCCTCCCTGTCCAAAATTCAGCTGAGCACATAGAAGAAGCACCAAGACAGGTGTAAGGAACCTTTTTAGTACTGTGGGTCAGATCTGTCTCTGCTCCCACCCCCCACAATGAAGTGGAAAGAAGTCTCTGGGGCAACACCAACCTTATAAAGCAAACTACCATCCCCATCTTGACTGGCCTCTGCAGGCTTGGGACCTCCTCCTTAAGCAGAGGGTGAAGCAATTCTGTCCCAGTCTTAAGATAGGCATGGCATTCTTGACATAATTGAGACTGCATTGCTAAGCTTTCTAGGTTATATAATAGGCGTGTTGTTGTTTTTCTACCTGATGGTCAAACTCCTTCATGGATAAGCTTCTGGAAGCTACATGCCAATGCTGGGCAGATCCAGAGGCCAAAGTGGGCAGAGCATTAGATGTGTCTGTACACAATATCATGCCCTCCAACATTTCTCTGAGGAAAATAGGGACGTCCATTCCATTATACCCCACAGATCTTACTGGGTTGTCCCATCCACTCTGGGCAGCTTCCAACATATATAAAAACATATTAAAACATTAAACATTAAAAAGACTTCCCTATACAGGGTTGCCTTCAGATGACTCGGGGGTCAGATAACTCCATACCCACCAATATTTCTCCAATGAAAATAGGGACATCCTAAAGAAAAGTGGGACATTCTGGGATCAAATCAGAAACCAGGATGGCTTCTCTAAATCAGGGACGTCCCTGGAAAATAGGGACACTTGGAGGGTCTGCAATATGCTACATTCTAGCCATGAAAATGTCTGAGGTCTCTAAACACATGCACATGTCTGTCCCTCCTCCACCCATACTCGCAAGAGTCATGATTACAGTTCAAGGGCACATTCCAGCCAGCAAAGATACTCAGGAAGGACAAGTGAGGGATGTGGGAAAGTCTTAAGTGGAGGAAAGATGGGAATGCATTCCTCTGTTCCTATGCTGAACTGTGCAGCTGTGGACAAACACTGAAAGTTCAGCTAGGACTGAACGATGTACCCTATGCTGAAACCAAATGTAACATTGTAACTGCTTCTAGTCACAGAGGAAATTTGTAGAAGGTATTCTGTTGCAGAGTGTGTCTGTGTTTGAGGTTCACCACCATAAAACTTTCAGTTTGCCATAAGCTTTTTTCAAAAAAATATCTTTTTGAACATTGGGGAAGCTATTTGTTTATCGCCAAATGTACCTGGTTAAATCTATTGGGCCATTGGATGGCATCTTCACAAATGAATAATTTGTCCAGGGAAGCCTGTGATGCTCTCTGTCCAACCTTGACTCTAAGAAAGGAGTGGTTTGGGAATGTGATCCAGTTGATAATATCAAATCCAGCAATTAAATTCCCCTTTTGGTCAAAGGAAACCTTTTCCCCAGCACTGTTGTTAAATGATAAACTTTTTAGATAATGGTGAAGCTAAATTAGAAGAGAGAGAGAGAAGTAGATCAAAAGTATCAATCATAAGTAACAGAGATGCATGAGGATAATGATCCTTTACTACAGAAAGGAGAACTACCAAAGTTCTGATTCTTATAAGGACTGTCCTGATCTGATCTGGAGGGATCAGTGTATACAGTGGTACCTAGGGTTACATACGCTTCAGGTTACAGACTCTGCTAACCCAGAAATATTACCTCGGGTTAAGACCTTTGCTTCAGGATGAGAACAGAAATCGTGCTCCGGCGGCGCGACAGCAGCGGGAGGCCCCATTAGCTAAAGTGGTGCTTCAGGTTAAGAACGGACCTCCAGAACGAATTAAGTACTTAACCCGAGGTACCACTGTACTTTGTGTCTCATTTGTTGTTATTTTCATAAAATTGATATACCACTTGAATTTAAAAGAAACCCTTAAGGTGGTTTACAAAAAACAACAACCCCAAAACAGATTACTTTGTATCAGAGGTGCACTCCAGATCCTACACATTTCTGGATTCTCATTCACTTGCCTGTTCCTAAATGACAGGGTGTGAAGGCTGTCTCTATGTTGTCTTGGTTGTCATAGCCACAGGCCCATGGCTAGATAGCTTGTGGAGCTTCTGCTGCCACACTTCTTGACACCAAAGCAAGTCACCCTGGCACTGATGCATCTTGATCACATGTCATCTCTCTCAGGGGAAATTGTGTGTGTGTGTGTGTGTCCAACCACTTTGAAAAAGTATGTTAAATATGTAAAAAAAATCCCCCTGTAAGTAATATAATCAAGAACAATTGGTGTTTATGAGTACGGATGCATGAATTATCCCAAACTCATTAGGAATTGATGAGAGACAGAAGTTAGGAAGCTATGTTACTGCCACTGCTAATGGCGAAGTCCATCATCACCAACTGATGGAGAATTTCTTCCTCTCCTGGATAAACATGGCTTGGAGGAGAATAGAGTAGGATGGAGAATTTCAAGAGGCCATTTTACCTGAAACATCCTTACAGATGAATATAAAGTTAATACTAATATTACTTTTCTCTAATTATCACTCATGGCCAACTTAACCATCTCTAGTAATAAAATCTATGTATAGATTGTAAGTGATATGCTGAACTGAAACCTGCTGTTAAATGTCAACTATGATTAACCTACTGCTTGGATACCTAAAACTCCACTACGGTGAAGAGAAAATCTACGTATTGCAGGGGCCGCTGTGGCACCTATAGATATAATGAGTTCTCCTGCTTGAGGAATACCTGCCATGGCTGTTGATTAATAAGGTTCCATGTTCTTTCACTGACTTTTCTGAATTTAAATGAATACATAGCATGTAAACCTTCTGCCACTGCATGTACAGCATTGTAGATACTATAGCTGTGACCAGTCATTCTCATTTCAAAAACTGACTGAGGAAGTGTCTCCAGTTTTTCTTCTCCGGTGCAGATTTCACCAGCATCCTCTTCTAAGGTGGAACTATGGAAAGTACAGCTAAAAGCATTTTCCCAGAAGACCCTAATAAAATCGTCTTTTTTTGCTCTGGTAGGGTTTCTTGTTTGAAGAAATGTGTGGAATCCTGGAAGATCCTTTGAGTGAATTGCCAAGGATATGCTGCCATGGATAAAGTGGATGTCCCAACCTTTTTGAGCACTAAGTGCTGTAAAATCCATCTCGGCTGTCATAATCCAGATCTTTGTTTTTATGGGTATTTCCTCAAATTCTTGAAGATGCAACAGTGTTCTTAAAACAAGAATGGTGTGGATTTCACCATTTACAACAACTGCATTGGCAGTGCTTTTCATAATAACATTGATTGTGTGAATCCCCTCCAGCACCAAATCAGGAATTCCAGTAGAAAATACTGCTTGTGGAAATCTTTCGACAAAATCAAAGCAGATGCCTTTCTGGGAGAAAGTGCGAAGCATGCTTGCTTTCAATCTCTCTCCACTGTCATCATTTATGAAAAGCACCCCAATCCATGTCCACTGAAAATGCAGCAGTAGCTGGACAATAGCCATATACTGTTTGTCTCCATTTGGGAACATCTGGTGCAAAGAAACTCCATGGGTTTCATCATTTATCACTGGAGCAGAGCCATACGTAAGCTAAAGAAAATAACAGTGAAAGTTAGAGAGACAATAAGGATAGCTCTAAATTAAAATGTGTTGCTGCAATTCCTAAATTGTAAGGCTTGTCCTCCAAAACTGTCCAATCCAGCATTCAATGTGCATTAGGAGCCAATGAGATTCATGTAAAGTACAGCTATTTATTTCAATCACAATCTCCAAGACTCCTGGCAAAACTATATATAACAGGCAAATATAAATCTCTAAGGTACATTATACCTGGAGAATCTTATAAATGCACAGGATGGTTGCAATGTAGAGACATATATCAGAATTGGGTCCCCCAATGACCGCAACTGGACTATTCTGAATGTCACACTTGTAGTTTGGGATAAACCCGCCTGGTGTAGACAGAAGTTTCATTGAGGCAAGGTAGGTCCATCTTGCATGGAAATTGCTGTTGTAGATGTGGAAACCCATGGTGACATTGGGTAATATCTGGGGGTTTTCATTTATCTCTTTCACAGCAAATTGCAAGGCCAGGATTTGCTGGTAGCTCTGAGTTAGTACCCTACAATGAGAAATAAATGATGCACCATTGGATTTCACCATTAGAAGTGATGAGTGTGAAAAAAATTAATATGAGGGGGAGGTGGATAACATATGGAGAATTGGTAACAAGAGAGGGGGGAAATGGAAAATGAAAACTTATGAAGAGGTGAAAGAATTTGTTTACGACTGGTTACACTACTTTCAGATTAATGAAATGTTTAAAAAAGATTGTAAAATGTGTAGGTATGAAGGTAAAGAATCAAAATTCCAAGTGGAGGTTTTGAATAATGAGTATAAAAACCTGTCTAAAATGTATAAAGTGTTGCTGGAGTGGCATACAAAAGATGAAGAGGTAAAAGTAGTAATGCTACACTGGGCAAGAGACTTTGGTTACAATATACAGTATGATGATTGGATGAAATTATGGAATGAAAGGCTAAAATTTATGGCATGTACTGCGTTGAAAGAAAATGTAATGAAAATGTTTTACAGATGGTATATAACGCCAGTTAAACTGGCTAAAATGTATAAAACATGCAATAAGTGTTGGAAATGCAAAGAGAAAGAAGGTACTTTCTATCATATGTGGTGGGAGTGTAAAAAGGCGAAAGACTTCTGGGAAATGATATACAATGAATTGAAAAAGATGTTGAAATATACGTTCGTTAAAAAACCAGAAGCCTTTCTATTAGGAATGGTAGGAAACGAAATCAATAAGAGAGACTGTAAACTGTTTCAATATGCAGTGACTGCCGCAAGGATACTTCTGGCCCAAAGATGGAAACAGGAAGAAATTCCAACAGTGGGAGAATGGAGAAGGAAATTGACCGAATATGCAGAATTGGACAAATTGCCTGGGAAGATTCGATACCAGAAAGACCAAAAGTTTATCGAGGACTGGGGGAAATTTACAGAATATCTGAAAAATATATGCGATGTACAGACAACGCTTGTTGGTTTTGAAGAGACTCTGTGAAATAGTAAGAAATACTGCAAAAAAGAGAGTAAGAGGAAAAGGAGTGGGGAAAGGCAATATCATGTTTAGAAATGCGTCAATAAATAGAAATTTTTCGAAAGATTGACAGAGAAACTGAGGGAAGTCAAAAACTGAAGCATGAGTGTAAAACAATTTGTTGATTGTATAAAACTTGTTTGGAAAATGAATAAAAATTATTTTTTTAAAAAAAGAGAGAAATAAATGATGCACCATAGTTTATCTTCTTCAAAATTTGGTATTTGCTACATTTCAGTCCTATCTATACACTAAAAACTTTGCTCTAAGATAGATCATTTGGACATATTCTAGGAAGTGGGGAAAAACTTTTCAGCACATAGCCTGATGGCAAATAAAAGCTTGGATCCTAACCACTCCCATCTCCCAAATATGTCACTCTAAAGGATTAGGTTAAGATCCAAAGCAGGATGAGAAGTGGCATTAGGAAGATGCTGCAGGAAGAAATGGATTTACTAATAACATTCTGCTTTCTGCCAGGAGTTTTAGACTCCACTCACAATCTGGTATCATCTTACATTAAGTGAAAACTATTATTCTGGGTAAAGAGGTGCCAGAACTCACCATGAACATGTTGTACCCCACTTGGTATTGGTTGTAAGATTTCTTATAAATATTCCAATGCAAAAAAAATGTATAGTCTTCTTGAAAGTAAATCTCACTGAAATCAGCAGGCCTCCCTCCCATTGTAGTGTGATTTGGATTACAGCCTGAGAGCTAAACAGCCTGAGAGCTATTCATGCAGTTAGTAATGGTTTCTCACCTTGTTTGACCTTTTGGTAGTTTACCTGGTCTATTATTATTCCTATTCAGTACAACGAAGAAAGTTGCCACTCTATAGCAGAATTCCCAACCCTGCGTGAAACAGATGCTTTGAACTAGAACACCCATAGCTCCCGCCATTGGCTGTGATGGTGTATAATGATGGAAGTTATAGGCCAAAAGGCTAGTTGGGTGGAGTAGAAGGATAGGGAAGGCTGCTCTTGAAAAAATCCTTAAATATATTATACAGGAAGAGGATTAGGAGATGGACTCTCTCCCTGAATTTGCACTGCTGAAAATCACCGTCTACATAGAAACAGGGCAGGGTAGTATGATACAAATCTATACAATGATGTAGAGACAATAAACCATTTGTAATGCACTGAAAATAAAGTTGATTGCATTGGCTTGCCTGAGAATGTACATTTTGCAAAACAGCAGAAGAGAACGAAAACAACACAACAATAATATGATTCCTTACATGATATTGTCAAATGCTTCGTGAGAAGGATTTTCTTCAAATTTGATTGGATTAGGCAATATGTATATCTGAGAAATAATGCCAGCAATGATGAAATCTCCTACATGATAGCACTTGTGATGAGTAAGAATAGGGCGAGTGATGGTGTGTTTAACAACTGGAGAAATAGACATCATTTGGGTTAGCAACACTAACACCAGTATCACAAATATCACCATCTTGCATGAAAACTCTGCCTTTTACATATCAGCTCATTGGCTTCTACGTATATTGCCATCTGAGTGTCTTTGACTTGGACAACTTGACTTGAGTTTGCATGCAGTTGAAACCAAAAACAACAACAACACACACAACGGAAGGTATCAGAAAACAGACATGAAACCATCTCTATTCACAGCTCTGTGTGACAGATGGGATTTTAACAGCATCCTTAGTCTCGGTTCACAATTGTGGGAATGGTCATTGGGGACTAGCAGAATAAATAGATGTAATCATGGCTCATTGAAAATTACAAGGGAAACAGTCGCCTATGTAGCATTGCTGGATCTGTGTGACATAGCAGCAGAAAACATGTTTATCACAACTTGAGAGAAGTCTCCCCCAGGCCTGTTCAGTGGAACCAGCTCAGTTTGGTTCTGTGAGATATTGCAGAAGAAAAATTATTTAACACAAGTAGAGAGGAGTCTCCTTTGGATATGCTCAGTGGGACCCAGCTGGTTTGTAATGACCCATAGTAAGGAATAACCAACTTGAAGTAATGTATTCAAAAATGAATACTAACAGAAAAGTAGTTTGCAAGGTCTGCCTTTTCAAAAGTGGCATGAAGTCTTGCATAAGTTATGAACTTCTGCTATCAAAACTCAGTTGTGACGGCCAATAGGACTGTAATGAAAACAGGGCCACTGATAAACAAGAGAGAGGTATCATGCTCAAAGCCACCCCAGGGTTTGTAAAAGTATGCAATCAATGTTTAAAATATTTGGCCTAAAGAGGCCAAAGCCCCTCCTCAAAAACATACAAAACATACCTTGAATTTTTTTTCAGTTACTGACAGAGATTAATACCCAAATAATATTTGCAATACAGAAGACAATTGACTCTGTTGTTAGTGTTGATTTATAGTTATTGTTGTTGTAAGTTATATTTGAGCAGTGCACCAATTTACATGTATTACTGTATGATTTCATGCCTGAGTAATAAAGAGCTGAGTAATGGAATGGATAGGTTTGCTTTGGGAAATGGCCACAGAAGCCTTGTTCCATAGGTTTTATTTTGGTGAGAAGACATGAATGTAACTCTGCTGTGTTAAGTTGGGTTCTCTCCTAGCATCAGTGTGCTGTTTCATGGCATTTGAAAATATAAACCCACACCATAAAGCAAGCTTCTGTTAGGCACAAGTGAGGCATGGCTCAATTCACTTAAAACCATGGAACAAGTTATGCTTAATAATGAACTCCCAACATTTACAATGGGATCTCCCACTCTATCTCTGTAGAGTCTAGTTTTCTCCTGGGGTTTATTGTGCTCTCTCTCTCTCTCTCTCTCTCTCTCACACACACACACACACACACACACACCAGCAAAATGAAGACATGAGACAATGAATGGGTTGAACTATGAGCCATAATATTTATTTATTTATTTACATCTGTAACATGCTTAACTAGCTGAAGTCAATCACGCAAACTCATGATAATATCTCCTGCTACTAATGTGTTGGTGACCTCACCTGTGACTTCATGCATCAGATCGGTGACATCAGTGGTGCTGGTAGACCCCCACTCAGCCAAATAAGCAGAACAGCCTTCAGATACAGTTGGTATTTGAAATGGGTAAAGTAGTATACAGTAGATTAACATCTAAAGGGGTGGGTGTGTTTAAGTTCAATACATAAAGTGCCTAAAATTAACTATGTGCACCATGTTTGCTCTCAAGAACAGTGTACAGAGGGGCCCTATCAGTTCCATAAACTCTTCAGCTGTTAAACTTAACAGCCATTGAGACTGTTAAGGCTAAAGGAGTGGGAGACTCTCTGTTCTGCTTCAGAATGTGTGAACAATCTCCCTTCCAGTGGCAAATTTAGGAATGACAACAACAACAACCCTATTTGCACAATAAAAAAATGTCTTCCAGTAGCACCTTAAAGACCAACTAAGTTAGTTCTTGGTATGAGCTTTTGTGTGCATGCACTCTTCTTCAGATACACTGAAACAGAAGTTGCCAGATCCTTCTATATAGTGAGAAGGTGGGGAGGGGTATTACTCAGAAGGGTGGTGGGAATGGGAGATTGGCAGATAGCTGAGATGAGCCTGTTGACGACTCTTAACGACTACAATAGGTCTTACAGGAAAAGGCAAGGGGTGAGAAGGTGAAAAATGGCTTAGTCATGTATAATGAGATAAGAATCCAATGTCTCTGTTCAGACCAGGTCTCTCCATGGTCTCTCCATCTCTCCTATTTGCACAGCTAGGGGGAAAATGGATGGGCAGAGTTTTGCAATCTTGAAATGCCAGATTAAGAGGAGGTGTGGCTGCATCATACCAATTCTCTACCAAGACATATAACTAATATAAACATTACCAAATGCCCCATTATTCATAGGGGTTAGGGAACCCCCTTGCCAACAATATGGGGAACAACATAGTCACAGATAACTTTATCTAGATGAGGATCATGGACCTTTATGTTCCTTAATGCTTTATTCTAATGAGCTGTGCCTTGCTGTTCAGATCAGGCCTCACAACTATGATGTAGCATTTGGGGGAAAAGATGCAACCTAGTAATCCAGCACTAGAGGCCAATATGGAGAAGATCTCCACAGCCACCATGTATTTTCCTTTTGTGCTCAAGTAAGTTGGAACAAAGGACAACCAAACACTGCAGAAGACCAACATGCTGAAGGTGATAAATTTGGCTTCATTAAAACTGTCGGGTAACTTCTTGGCCAGGAAAGCCACTGTGAAGCTGACGAAGGCAAGTAAACCCATAAAACCAAGAACATAGTAAAACATGGTGGCTGAGCCTTCATTACATTCCAGTATAATTTCTTTAGCCATTGAGTGCATGTCTGAATCTGGAAATGGAGGAGAAGTTGCCAGCCACACAGTGCAGATAGTGGCTTGAATCATGAAGCAGCACAGAACGATGGAGATGGCCAATCCTTTCCCCACCCATTTCCTCAGACTGGATCCCGGCTTTGTGGCCATGAAAGCCAGCACCACAGTGATAGTTTTGGCCAAAATACAAGAAACAGCCATGGAGAAGATTATGCCAAAAGCAGGTTGTCGAAGAAGACAGGTCAGCTTCTCTGGCTGGCCAATGAATAGGAATACACAAAGGAAGGAGAACAGGAGAGAGATGAGGAGGGTGTAGGTGAGGTCTATGTTGTTGGCTTTGACTATAGGAGTGTCTTTGTGCTTTATGAAAATTCCAAGCACCGAGACTGTGATGGAAGAAAAGATAAGAGCAAAAATGGAGGTGCTGATCCCTAATGGTTCTTCGTAAGACAAGAAGCTTATATCTTTTGGAAGGCATAAATCCCGGTCATTATTTGGGTATTGTCCACCATGGCACAGTATGCAGTCATCCATATCTGAAAAAACATTTCTCTACAGCCTTGTATATTGTACAATTCTTAAACAAGCATAATCAAGGATTCTTATTTGAAAGCCCTGAATTACTGTTCCCCCGGTTAAAATCTGAAAATGTTTTTGAGTCATTCACATTCAGTTGTATTTTAAAGAAGCCATATTAATGGCCTAGGAGAAAACTGACATTTTAGACCACAGTGACTATAGGACACAGAATCCCATAACTGAAGAAATATGTTTTCTGCTCACTATCACTAACTGGGAATTCTAATATGGGGCCATCTGGTTGGAATGTGTAGTTCCTGTTCCCCATCTTGTTGATTAGGTACGGGTGTGTAGGTAGCTGTGCATCTAGCCTGACAAAGAACAGGAAATTACGAGGGCAATATGAGTTGAGGCGTGTCCTGTTTGCCATCTGTTCGACCCCCTGGGAACCCTGCCAGTCTAAACTTGCTGTACTTTGAAAGAGGGTGTGTGCAGAGAAGCTGAATGGGATTCAGATGTGGATTCAGATGTGGGCATTCTGAGGGAGCTCCATCAACCCTGTTGCCTGTCACTGTGAACTCTGGGGATTATATCTGAATTTGTTTGGGCCCTGAGTGAAAGCCAGGTTCAATGGGAGGAGTCCTGGGTGAGAGCTGGGAGACTGAGAGGTGACTGAAGGAAGTTGTAGTACAAAATATACTGAGGACACCAGCTTGGGGAAAGTTGCAGTACAGCATGATGTGCAATAAGCACATGTAGGATCACTGCCAACAAAGTTCAAAAGCTTTATACACGACTAATCTTACCCTTCTTGTTTGAGATCTTCCCTTCAGCGCATGGAATACAATCATAGCAGCAAAATTGTTTCCCTTCCTTCTTTTTTCTTCTGTAACCTGAACGACAATTGTCATTACACAAAGAAAGCGGCCGTGTCTGTCCATAAAAGAGGAGAGAGTAATTTATAATCCAATACTTCTATGGGGTTTGCATTGCAATATCTAAACCACTCCTCAAGAAATCATCAAAATCATCTTTGGATTCAGAAAATATAAGTACCGTATTGGCCCAAATATAAGCCGCACCCACCAATAAGCCGCACCTTTAAAATTTGGTGGCTTGGGGGAGGCTTAGGAGCCCTGGACGGGATGGGTGCTGTTGTCCCATGCTCCAGGGCTGTTTTCTGGGGGGAGCAGCACCATTTTGCCAGTGGTGTAAGGTTGCGAATATAAGCTACACTTTAACATTTCACAATCGGAATTTGGGGGGGAAAAGAGGGTGGCTTATATTCGGGCTAATATGGTAACTACAGGTCAGTTGCCGATCTCCCCTTCTTGGGCAGGGTTCTTGAGCAGGTGTTTGCAGACCAAAATCAGGCACTAGGAGGAAACTAATTTTCTACATCCATTTCAATCAGGGTTGTTTAAGGGTATTCTGTTAAAGGAATCTGGGGGTGTGGATCTCGTCAAGTCCGGGGAGGGGCTAGGGCCATGCCACAACCCCAGCAGGTGTTGAATGGTTTCTTTAAATGTAAAGGTTCATCATTGTTCCTCTTCATGTGTATGTCTTTAAGGGGCCGGAGTAAGGGGCCAGAGCAAGATAACGAGACCCAGCTTTACAGCTGTGAAACATAGCAGGTGCTGCTGAGTTGTATTTGATTAAGGCGTGTCAGCATTTGGGTAGAGTATATAAGGAGCAGCACCTAGCTCTCCCATTACCCTGGGGGATGGGTTGGTGGTTGGGTCATGTTTGTTTGTTAATGTATTTAGTGTAAATGGAGTTTTTGTTTTTCTTATTAAAACCTTCTTTAAGTTATTTTTGAGACCTTTCTTTTTAATGCATGATCTCCCAAGCAAGCTCTCTGCAGCGTTACTATACTGCAAAAAGCCAACAGCAGGAACCCAGGGGAGCTCGAGTCGATCTGCATTATGTATTTTGACTTTTCATTTTGTATTTTTCATGTTGTGAACCTCCCAATGATCTTTGGATGAAGTTCACAAAATTAATTGATTGATTGATTGATTAAAAATAGGTAGGCGCTATGGATTGGGAACCTATCAGTGTCCAGATATTTCTGAATTTCAGCTACCAACAGCCCCAGGAAGTTGGAGGTTTATAGGTTCCTAATTCCTGTAATGGTATAATGCTTGAAAGCATTTAGCAGGCAATAGGCAGTTGAGCTCTATTACTGAAAACGTATTTTCAAGTTGAAATATGCACAGTCATTACCTGATTAAAGCTACTGGGCCATACAATGTCATCATCTTGAAGAAAGAGGACATTGGCAGGGGGAGCCTTCGGGTCTATTCTACCCACTTTCACTCTAAGGAAAGACGCATTTATGAAAGTGATCCAGTTTATAACATCAAATCCCGCTACTAATTCCCCTTTTTGGTTGAAGGACACCGTTTCCCCTGCACTGTTGTTAAATGAGACACCTTTCAGAAAGCGGTGGAGCTAAAAAAGAAAAAGAGTATTACACAGTTCTCAATTTCATGACGTTCTATGATAAAAAATAAATAAATACATAAAATACATTTCACTATACAATTGTGCTATTGCACCACATATTTCAGTCCTATCTGCTCCTTAGATAACATGTCAAATAAGTACCTATGATCACCTGATAGCCTACCAATTGGTAGTGGATAAACCTCAGTTCTGTTCAAATCTACTTAAGCTGGAATTGACTCATCAGCTGGGACAGAGCTTCTACCTGCTTCCTGGCAGGTGAAGACACTTGCTCAGCAGGAGGTGGGGAGAGAAGGCAGCAGAGAGGTCATTATGGTACAAACTGTTCCTGCTGATGTGTTTGAACTACACCAACCTCCTCACCCTCTCACATGGTAAGCAGCAGTGACCTATTTGCTGGGAATCTAGAGTAGCAGCTCCACCCCACCTGACAAGCCACTTCTGTCCCTGGCACTGGTGATATAACAATATTTTGAAAATGTAATTCTGGAAATACTTAAGGAAAGTTTCCATAAGTTCTAATTTAGATAGTAGCTAACACTTTTTAAAATGAATCTACAGTATGTGTGTATATTGCCAGAGACCTTCCAACACATATCTTTTTGAATAATATATGGAAGAGTTGAAGTTAGCAACAGCTCCTTTTCAGCTACTATTGTTACTGAAAATAAATGACTGAACATATTCCAATGGTATAATAGAGGCAGCCAAGGTGCTTTCCAGATATTGATTACTACTCCCATTATTCATGAACACCATCATACTGACAGGGGCCGATGGAAGTTGAAGTTCAAAAGTATCTGCAGGGCTTGACACTGGCTACCCTTAGCATAGCAGAGTGAATGAGGGGAAATAGCTTTTCCAACTAAGCTCACTTCTTAAAGAACAGAAGTAGAAAAGGCAGAATACCGAACGGGTTTCTTGAAAGGAGAAGCCTGTGTGTGTGTGTGTGTGTGTATGTGTGTGTGTGTGTGTGTGTGAACCATTGCCATAACAAGAAAATGCTCAGGCTTACACTCTTAGGTTTGCTTATGCAATACATTAGGTTTTTTTAAAGGTGCTTAACTCAACTCAGCAACTTTTCTCAACCAACCTTTTTTGGACTAGCACACATGTCTAATTTTGAGGAAGTACGATGAGTGCCAGTCACAAAATGGCTGCCATGGGAGCGGGACACAAAATTAGAGAGAATACATTTATTTCCGATCTCTTTAAAAGTTGTATGTAGGCTACTAGTAGTAGTAATAGTTACATATTCAGCTCCAGTATACAACAATGGCATAACATACACACCTGCACACTCTTTAGCACACTAGAAGAACAATTTGATCTTTGAAGTAGTGGGGTTCCATTTTTGAATTAAAGGGCTACCATAGCATAAAAAAGGGCTTCCAAGGATAAAACATGGCGCAGCTATTCTAAAAAAGCTGGCTTCTATACTTAAACACACACAGAGAGTTCTTTTTTAAAAAAAAAATCAATAAATCCAGAGTCATAGTAAAGAGGCACAGAATTCTTTCATCAAAAAGAGACAATATAGAAATGAATGGAGGCTCAGGAGCTGAGCATATAAGAACACGGGAAGCTGCCTGTGTCAGAGCATTGCTCCATCTAGTTCAGCATTTTTTACACTGACTGGCAATGGCTTTCCAAAGTTTCAGATTTGGGTGTCTCCCAACCCTACCTGGAGATGCTGGGCATTGAATCTTAAATCTTCACCAGCAGATGCTCTACCATTGAGACCATTCTTAGTGAGTTGTAAGAACAGTGTGATTCCCTTCATGCAATTCATATTCATTAACTAATCACATAATGTTATATCTCATACCAATATATAACGGGTGGGATTCAACTAATGAGTTCCATCATCAGAAGCTGACACAAGGACTTTTGCTTGCGTAACAGGGCTTTCCTCCTCCATGTCCCCAAATTAGCTCTAGAGGGCAGGAGAACCCTCAGAGCAGTGCAAGGGGAGACGAGATGGATGATAGTCCCATTTGGTAAACCAAAGTGATTGCCCGGACAGAACAATCAACATAGAACAATGTTGAAATCTTCCCAAAATCGTGAGTTTTATAATATTGGCATATACTGATTAGGGATGTTAACCAAAACAACCATGATCATCACTGTCGTCTTACTGTGAAGAGGAATATCAATAAACTGATGAGAAAGGGATCTCATGAGAAAAGTATATTTTGGTAGACAACATTGCAAGACAAAGGTAGCCAATGTTGTGTTGGACTCTAAAAACCATCTCTGGCTACTGGACATGCTGGCTGGGGCTGATGGAAGCTAGAGTTCCACCACACCTTCAGGGCACTACTTTGACTGTCCATGAACCCACAAACATTATGAGCTCTTTTGCATTCATCTGTCCATGATGTTACCTGCCACAGCTGTTGATTCAGAAGCTTTTGCTTTCCTTGTCTTCTATGTTTGAATTCGGATAACTGCATGGCATGAAAAGCATGAGCCAGAGCATAGGCAGCATTGTAGATACCATAGCTGTGGACAGTCATGCCTATTTCAAAAGCAGATGCAGGAAGAGTTTCCAGCTGCTCCTCCCCAGTGCATTTTTTCTCAAACTGCTTATCTTCCATTGAGTCGGGGAACAAACAGCTAAATGTCTGCTCCCAGAAGATTTGGATAAATCCATCTTGCTTTCTTGAGGTAGGGCTCTGGTTTTGAATAAATTTCTGGAAGCCCAACACCTCATTTGAGTGAACTGCAAAGGACATAGCACCATGGAGGAAGTCTATATTCCACAGTCTTTGTATGTTGACTGATGTGAAATCCATTGGGGCTGTCATGATCCAGACTTTGGTCTTTGTTGGCAGCCCTTCATATTCTGAAAACTGGAGCAACATCCTCAAAGTCATCATGCCCTGGATTTCACTGTGTAAGACCAATACATTGGCTGTTGCTTCCATGATGACCTTAAGTGTTCCAACTGTTTCATGTACCAATTGATTAAAATCACAGTAAAAAGGTATTGCTGGGAATCTTTCTATAAAGTCAAAGCATATACCACTCTGAGAAAACACGGGAAGCACATTCTGTACAAACTTATTTCCATTGTCATCATCCTGAAAAAGCATTCCAACCCATGTCCATTGGAAATGCTGCAGTAACTGGAGAATGCCCCGATATTGATAGGACCCATCTGGAAACATCCAGTGAAAGAAAGCTCCTTGATTCTGGTCATTTATCGCAGGAGCAGAACCATATGTGAACTATAGAAAATAACAGAGGGTGGGAAAGATGACAAGCTTATTTCCATACTGAAGTTTCTCTGTGAATGCATACTAACCAATAAAATTGCCAAACAGTGTTTGTCCCCACACGCCAGCAAAGCTCCAATCCACATTTCAATGAACACAGAAGAGAAAAAATATAAGGTACAAGCACACACGTTGTGCCTTTTAAAATGGGATTATAACAAAATCCATGAACAACTATAGTTAAGAAGTGCATACTATTTTGATTCAGCACTCATACTGCCTTCAGTAATTGTTCCCTTGTTTTGATGGCCACAGCAAGGAACGTGGCTATATTTTTTTTGGGTTAATAACAACTTATGCAATAAGGAGAATTCAAACATTTCTTCATCTCTCTTGTTGTGATGAGATCCCAAAACTACACTTTTGGCAAATATGTCCTTTACTCCATAGAACAGTCACCCGCAAATCAGTGATCACCAGGTTTTGATTGACTATTTTATTTATCTTAAAACATTTCTGTACTGCCTTTCATAAAACCTCTGTGTGGTTCTTACAAGTTTACAATAGGAGATTCTGAGAATACTTGCATTCAGGGTCTGCTTGATGAGATGGTACAGACCCAAGGGGATTGAATCCTATATCATCATGGAACTTCTTCAGCCACAGACACAAAGTCAAAATAATTTCCTAACACCACTGAGGGCTCATCCATACTGTCATTTATTGTGGATAGCAAACTTCCTGTACCTCCAATAAACCTCTGCTGTCCATATGACTTTCTCATCACAACACATTCCCCTCCTTTAGTCCATATTTTCTCACACAAGGGATACTCCAAAAGGAGATGGCATGAGAAAATATGAATGTAGAGAAGGGAAACTGTGGGAAGACAGTGATTTGGAGGAGAATGTGATATGGGCAACAGGGAATTAATGAGGTACAAAAAGCTTACTATCCACGTTAAATGACAGTATAGATAAAACCAGAGCTGCTTGCTTGGAATTAATTTACAACTCAGTGCCCAATAATGTAACACAGTCTACACTGTCTACACATTGTCTACACTGACTGACAGCAGCTCTCCAGGGTTTCAGGCATAAGTCCTTTTCCATCCCTATCTGAATATGGCTGAAACCTTCTGCCTGAAAACAGATACTAAGCTGGTATCCTTTCCCTAAGATTCAGTTGGCTCCTAATGAGATTGAACATGTAACATCACACTCTAACCAGCAAAGCTATCCAGCTCAGTGTTACAGAGCCATAACTAAAAGGAAAGAGAAGAGTCAATGGCTTGTTCAGCTCCCACATTTCATGTACACATCTTACCTGGGGGATCTTGTAGTTGCTCAGGATGGTTGCCATGTGGAAACCTATCTCAGCCTCAGGTCCACCAATGACTGCTATTGTATTGTCCTGACCATCACATTTATAGTTTGGGACTGACCTGTCTTGTGTGGAGAGCAGCTCCAGTGAGGCAAGATAGGTCCAGCTTGGACTGAAATGGCTATTGAAGATGTTCAAGCCTAATGTGACATTTGGTAAAATCAAGGGATTTTCATTGATCTCGTTTATAGCAAATAACAAGGCCAAGATATGCTGGTAGTTCTGTGTCAAGATCCTAGAATGAAGAGTTGCAGGCTGCATCACTTTTAGAATATGCTACTTGCTGCATTTCAGTTCAATAAATAAATAAATATTACTATCCAAGGCTGTGTGTGCGTGTGTGTGTGTGTGTGTTCGGCATGTTTTGGTGTGATAGTTAGAACTCAGTATATATCATTTATTATAGGAAACCTCATACCTGCACTGAGCAAGAAAACTGCCATGGAATGTAACTATGGACTGCAGGGTTTCAAGGGAATCAATGGGGTAAATTGATCTATGATTGCAGGATGCTAGCTAAATCTACTACTACTACTACCGTTTCTACTGGTAGCACTAGTACTCCTGCAACTAGCAGCAATTGTAATAATAACAGTGATATAGCTTCAGGGTGGGTGGAATAGGTTAATAGCCAACATTAGTCATCATCAGAGTAGACTTCACTCTATTGGTTTCAGATGCTCTGATCTATGACTTAGTTGGCTATAATGCACTGTTTTTTCTGGCAAGAGGGGACAATGAGCTGTAGCATTGCATTTAAAGTGATTTTGCATCACATTGAAAGTAAAGCCAGTATTCACTTGCTAGATAATAGTATCTGGAAGGATGACATGGTGAAAGAATCAAAATAAGTGCTTACACAGTCTGATCAAGCAGTTCCTCAGAGGGATGCTTAGTGAAGCTTACTGGATTGGAGAAAATGTAGATCTGAGAAAGGATGCTGGCAATGAGGAACTCTCCTGGCAGATAATACTTGTGAAGTATAGGAAGGCTGCTGATGGTACAGTTAGCAAGACGAATATTGCATGATACCTGAGGCATCAGCACTAACGCAACCATCACAAGCCCCACCATCTTGCATGAAAATCTTGCCTCTAGGCATCAGTTCATTACTTATAGTTTGCTAGTTGCTAGTGGAATTATCTAAGGAGAAGATTAGGCACAATCCTAGTTGATTGAATAATTACAGGGAGGATAATCATCTCTTGACTATAGCATGCTCTATGAGCCATTGCAGACAACACAGAACTCTCATATCTCAACAGGATGCTGATCTCGTCCCTGTGGTGGCAGGGTGTGGTTGGGTTGGAAGGTTCCTTGGCAAACAGCCCTCTGGCAGGGCCTACCGTTAGCCACCCTCCTACATTGTTACAACCCATCTCATGGGACACCATTTCAACCTACAAGGCCTCAGAGAAACACTGCGTAAGAGGACTGTAGGAAATGAAAAGGACAGCTAGACCCACCCAGTTGTCCAGACGTTGCCAAAGAAAACATGTTTTTCATAGTTCATTAAAATTCTCCTCTGATCTCCACCTAGAGGAACAGAAACAATATGCAGAGAGACCAAAATAGAAAACAGTGTGCAAGAGCTATGTTTCTGGGGGTGGAGTAAAACATTTATTTATTAATTTACGAAATTTCTTGGCTGCCCTTGACCTTAAGTTCACAGGGCAGGTCACAACTATATAATCATGTAACATAAAAATCTAATAAAACTAGCAAATGAATGTACATTTTAAAAAACAACAACCCAGCAGTGGTCCCACATTTGTTGTTGTTGTTGTACTACTACTACTACTACTGCTACTACTGTAACAGAGTTTAATACTGTGCAGTACTGTGCAGTGAAATGGCTGCACAGCATGAAAAACTTTCAGTATGACATAGAATCATCAAATTTTAGAGTTGGAAGGAATAAGGAGGACCATCTGTTCCAACCTGTAATGGAATCTTTTTCCAACCTGGAGCTTTTTCCAACCTGGAGCTTGAACCCACAACCCTGAGATGCTGTACCATCTGAGCTACCCCAGATATCCCATGACAATTACGATAAAATTGATGACTGAATGCAGAAGTATTCTAGATTTGAAAAGCTGAATGACAATCTGGATTATCATCATCATCCTGGAAGAGTCACTAAGCAGAGTCACTAAGCAGAGGCTTGACAACCATATGTCAGGAGTGCTCTGATGGTGTTTCCTGCTTGGCAGGGGGTTGGACTCGATGGCCCTTGTGGTCTCTTCCAACTCTATGATTCTATGATTCTATGATTCTACTATTGGCCCCAAAATAGGAAAGCTCTGAAAATCAGTATATGGTGGGAAGGCGTCAATAGAATAGTAGAGATACAAGCTTTGTTAACCAAAACTGAAATACATATCTGGCCAGACTCTGGCCAGACTCTGGAGCACAATAAATAGTATATGCTTAAATCTGCATATCTATGGCATACTCTATTTTGATGACCTAGGTAAAAACCATCTTAGCTCTTATATGCTGCAAAGTTTAATAATAACAAATAAAGAAATACAGAATAAAGAAATACAGAATTAACTAGGATA
This sequence comes from Podarcis vaucheri, assembly GCF_965113315.1. Taxonomy (NCBI): domain Eukaryota; kingdom Metazoa; phylum Chordata; class Lepidosauria; order Squamata; family Lacertidae; genus Podarcis; species Podarcis vaucheri. The sequence continues at coordinate 12,432,557 of NC_138751.1, forward strand.
TATTTTTCCCTACTTCTTAATTTATGATGGCAGCTTTCACCCAACTGCAAATAATAATAATAATAATAATAATAATAATAATAATAATAATAATAATTCCTCCCTCATCTGACTGGGTTTCCCCAGCCACTCTGGGCAGCTTCCAAAAGAATATTCAAAACACAATAAAGTCTCAAACATTAAAAACTTCCCTAAACAGGGCTGCCTTCAGATGTCTTCTAAAAGTCAGGTGGTTGTTTATTTCCTTGACATTTGATGGGAGGGTGTTCCACAGGGCGGGTGCCACCACCAAGAAGGCCCTCTGCCTGGTTCCCTGTAACCTCACTTCTCACAGTGAGGGAACCACCAGAAGACCCTTGGCGCTGGACCTCAGTGTCAGGGTGGAGATGCTCTTTCAGACTGAGGCCTTTTAGGGCTTTAAAGGCCAGCACCAACACTTTGAACTGTGCTCGGAAACATACTGGGAGCCAGTGTAGGTCTCAGGACCAGTGTTATATTAGGCTTGACCTAATCCCCAGATTTCCTAGGCACTTTATCCAAAACTGCAGGCAGAATCCCCATCCCCTGTGATTTTTTAAAGGGTGCGCTCTGCCCAAGCCCAACACAGATACCCCACCCTGGGACCCAAATGCATGCTTTGTTTGCCTTTCTGGTTAACCATCCCTGCACAAGCTAATATAACAGATAGAGAAGCAAGCTTTCAAACACACCAAACTATCTTATTTTAACTGGTGTACAGTTGGATTCAGGCTATGAATGTCTAGATGACCTGTTCTGGCATTTTTTAAATAAAAAACACACACAAGAAAAAACATGTCAGGGATGTTCCCATTCTGACAAACAGTGAGGGCTCTGAAGAGGAGGAAGGGCAAGCTGAGGGGAGTAGAAACTTGAGCCTTTCACACAGCAAGAGTGAAATAAGCCTCTCTCGCTCTGAAATGTTGCCTGTCAGTTCTCAAAGCAACAGAGAGCTGACAAAGATAACAGAACTGGCTGGAGGAGAACAGGTGGGGGTAGACTCCACTCCAGGACTGGCCATCCTAAGACCAGGAGGAGGACAGACTGGAAGAAGGTGGAGTAGAAAGTGGAAAGTACCCTGCCTTGGCAGGAAATAATAGTTGAGTCAACTGACTCTGACAGTGATGGATGAGTTAAGGAAGCTCTGACTGCTGAATCCTGTAATTGCTGAATAAATCTGAAAGTAATAAAGCTGCCAATGTGCTGTGTCTTGTGTGAGAGAGACGTACTAAACCTGACAAAACACTACCAGGCACATAGGCGCCGACTCCATGGGGCTTGAGGGGGCCCGAGCCCCCTCAAAAATTCGTTTGGGGGGGCTCAGCCCCCCAATAATATCGGGCGCCCCTCCAGCAGAGCGCCGCCGCCGCGCTGGCTCTGCCTGTCGACGCTTGGCGCGTCCGCGGCTTTTATAGGGCGCCCGGCGCGCACCAGCTCGATAACGGGCACCGGCGCGGCGGGGGGCGGCCGGCCTGTCTCCTTGGAAACCCCATTGAGCAGCGCCGGCTCCCCCGGGAGGGCCATCCCCCCGCGCCGCCGATCGCCAACACCGCCAACGCTGTGGCTGCCCGAGCCCGAGCCTGAGCCCGAGCCCAAGCCCATCAGTCAGTCAGGAAGGAAGGAAGGAAGGAAGGAGAGAGAAATGGGGAGGGAGACGAGGGAGGAAAATTGCGCGCAGGGTGAAGAAAGGAGAAGGGCGAACGAGACGAGCTTCCAACCCAAAAAAGGGCTGGAAGACTGGGAGGATGAAGGATCGGGAAAGAAAGCGACGCCTTCCCCGCCCGCGACATCGCCCGCTTGTCATTGGCAGCGCAGCGAGCGCCCAGAGGGGCTGGGCACCGGCGCAGGGCTGCTCCGCAGCCGCGGAGGACAGCTGCGCGGCTAGCAAGGTGCGCCGCGTAGAGCGCGGCCCTTGTGTGGCCCGGTGGCCACGCAAGCTCGGGCGGGGACCCCCATGCGAATCTAAGACGGGAGAAGAGGGCAGAGCAAAGGGGGTCCCTTCCCCAACCTCTGGCTCCGAGACTTCCCTGCGCCCCAGAAAAGCGAAAGGATTTTCTCTCTTCTTTTTTTTATAAATATTTTATTAAGTTTTCAAATACAAAGTTAGAAACATACACTGAAGAAAAAAGTAAAAGAACAAGAAAAAGAAGAAAAGAAAAAGAAGAAAAGAAAACCAACCATTCAACACATTTTTTATATAACTAACTGGACTTCCTCGCATCTTCCTTACCCTGCATTCTTTATAATAAAGATATCAGCAAATTATTACCTTGTTTTGTACCTTATTTTGTACTTTTCAAATACTATACCTCTAAATTTAACATACTTTTCATCAGTTACTTATATCTTAAATTAAACATAGTATTACCTTAGATTTTGACCTTTTCTTACTTAAAATATAATTTCCTGTTTCCCAAATCTAATTGCTGAAGCTATAGTTTCCGAATCGTGTAAATTTTTAACATTCATACAACTTATATTGTTTTTGTAAATAGTCCTTAAATTTTTTCCAGTCCTCTTCCGTTGTTTCTTCTCCCAAATCTCGGATTCTGCCAGTCATTTCAGCCAGTTCCATGTAGTCCATCAATTGCGTCTGCCACTCTTCCAGTGTGGGCAAATCTTGTGTCTTTCAATATTTTGCGATAAGTATTCTTGCTGCTGTAGTTGCATACATAAAGAAAGTTCTATCCTTCTTTAACCCTTTCTGGCCAACAATGCCCAAGAGGAAGGCCTCTGGTTTCTTGGGAAAGGTATACTTAAATACATTTTTAAACTCATTATAGATCATTTCCCAGAAGGCCTTCACTTTTGGACAAGTCCACCGGAGGTGAAAGAATGTCCCTTCAGCCTCCTTACATTTCCAACATTTATTATCAGACAGGTGATATATTTTTGCAAGCTTGACTGGGGTCATGTACCACCTATAAATCATTTTCATAATATTTTCCTTCAAGGCATTACATGCCGTGAATTTCATTCCGGTGGTCCATAACCTTTCCCAGTCCTCAAACATGATGTTATACCCAATATCCTGAGCCCATTTTATCATGGCTGATTTGACTGTCTCATCCTGAGTGATTTTCTCTTCAACCTGCCCTCCATCCTCTTGCGGAAAACTCTTTGCCTGCCCTGCCCATATCTCGTTTTTGCTTTTTAATTCCACACACGCACCCTTCGGACTTCGTGGCAATCGGGCGCGCGGGCGCGTTTCCTAAGAGAGTGAGGACCCCCGCCTCCTCCCCACCTGCTCCCTTGCCAGCCAGCCAGCCAGCCAGCCGCGTGCCCTAGCCGGAGAGCCCCGGCCGTCCCCGTCGCGCAATCGGCTGGATCTCCCCTCAGCAGGCCGTGCTCACAACTCGGCCTAGGGACCCCCCAGCAGCGGATCTCCGGCCCAGCTGAAGAATCCGGCAACAAGCCCCCTCCTCCCCAATCGCTCCGCCGAAATACGCTCCAAAACCCCCCAGATAGGCCGCCGGCCGCCAAGTCTCGTGGCGCCCTGAGCGAGGGTCTCTCCCCAACACCGCCACCTCGAACTGCGTTCTCCCGGCTACCCGAGCGAAGCAGCGGCAGGACCCCGGTATGGGCCCCCCCAATATTTTTTATAAGTCGGCGCCCCTGACCAGGCAGAGGCAATGTGGCAGTCTCATAAATGGATCCACAGGGCTCTGATTTCTGAACTGGACTCAGGATCCAATTGAATCAGATGAATCCACTGTAGAATCCACCTTCTGTGGAATCCTCTTCCACCCCTCGGCTTCTGGGAAACTTACAAAGAAATTGGGCAGGTTTTTATATCATAGGCAAAGTCAACTACTAGAATTTGTTTAGTGTGTGCTACTTTCTTCTTATTAACATATCTTTGTTGTTCAGCTCAGGCCTCAGAAGAATGATATAACATTTTGGGGAAAAGATGCAGCCCAGTAAGCCAGCACTGGAGGTCAAGATGGAGAAGATCTCAACTGCCACCATGTATTTTCCCTTTGTGCTCAAGTAGGTTGGAATGAAGGACAGCCAAACACTGCAGAAGACCAACATGCTGAAGGTGATGAACTTGGCTTCATTGAAACTGTCTGGCAATTTCCTGGCTAGGAAAGCCACAGTGAAGCTGACAAAGGCAAGTACACCCATGAAACCCAGGACGGAGTAAAACATGGTGACAGACCCTTCATTGCATTCCACTATAATTTCTTCAGGCATGGAGTTCATGTCAGATTCTGGGAATGGAGGAGAGGTTGCAAGCCATACACTGCACATTGTGGCTTGATTAAGAGTGCAGGAAAGAACAATGGAAAAAGCCAATCTATTGCCCACCCACTTCCTCATCGTGGACCCAGGCTTGGTGGCCATGAAAGCCAGAAACACTATGATGGTTTTGGCCAAAACAGAAGAGACAGCAACTGAGAAAATGACACCAAACAAGGTTTGTCGAAGGAGACACATCACCATCTGCGGTTGCCCAATGAAAAACAGAGGGCAAAGGAAACAGAGCAGGAGGGAGATGAGGAGAGTGTAGGTGAGGTCCCGGTTGTTGGCTTTGACTATGGGAGTGTCCTTATGCTGAATGAAGACCCAAAGCACCAAAGCTGTGATGGAAGAAAAGGAAAGCGCCAGAATGGCCAAACTGGTCCCCAAAGGTTCTTCATAAGACAAGAAGTTAATTCTTTTGGGAATGCAGGAATCTTTGTTGATATTTGGATATTGTCCTTCTGGACATAGAAAGCAGTCCGCCATGTCTGAAAAAGATAGAAATCTTTATTGTACATAGAATCCCACATTGTAGCTTACTGTACTAATCAACCTGGTTCGTCAAAATCTGTAAGAGACATGTGCCATCTCAATAGGGCTGTACAAGCAAGTATGTTCCAAAAGCAGCCAATGGTGTAGATCTCCTTTAATCAAAGGAAATTCATCCAAGCACTGAAGCTGCCTCTCTTATTGGAGAGCAAATGCACTATAAATGTGTTAGACTAGAGGTGTTTAGAACTGTGTCTATCCTAAAAGAAATGTCCTATCAGCCTTGAAGCTCACTGAGTTATCTTACACCAACAACTATGTCTCAGACTAACCTTCTAGCAGTTCCCTCACTGCAAGAAGCAAAGTTACAGGGAACCAGGCAGAGGGCCTTTTCGGTAGTGGCGCCCGCCTTTGGAACACCCTCCCTTCAAATGTCAAGGAAATAAACAACTATCTGATGTGTAGAAGACATCTGAAGGCAGCCCTGTTTAGGGAAGTTTTTAATGACTGATGTTTTAATGTATTTTTAATCTCTTGTTGGAATCCGCCCAGAGTTTCTGGGGAAACCCAGCCAGATGGGTGGGGTATAAATAATAAATTATTATTATTATATTATTATTATTTTTCAACCCAACCATCTCTCATTAATATGTTTCTGGTGTTTATACTTTTATTAATGTGTTGTATATTGCACACTGATTTGTTATATTTTATTTGAAAGTGTAGTTATAAATATGCAAATAAAATAAAAAAAATTAACACACAGAATCTATGCATAGTTGTTCATTACTTTGAAACCAGGTGTCAGATAATTTCATATAGGGATTTGAAGAGATAAATTTCCACTTAGTTTGGTTAGAGTATGATATTTTTCATTATTTCCTCCAAGCTGTTGAACTGACCACTATTTTTTAAGCATGAACATATCACTAGGTGTATCCTTCTGTAACCTTATGTCAGCACACACTACCCCTTTAGGATTCTGAACAACCTTTTTGATAGAAGGCAGGTGACTATAAGCTGATAAGTTTTGGAAAAGGCTTCTCTTACCCTTTTCATTGGAGATCTTTCCTTCTGGACACGGGAGGCAATCGTAGCAGCAAACCTGTTCACCTTCTTTCTTGGTCTTACGATAGCCCATATGGCAATTGTCATTACATGTGGAAAGGGGCACTGCCTGTTCACAGATGAAAGAGATAAATGTTTAAGGATTTAGAAAGTATGTATCTGCCTTTCTGTTTTGAAAATGCAACAACAAGAACAACAACAAGCAGATCCTATTGAATATTTAAATAATGGTCCAATGAACCCCAAAAGAAACATAGACCCTACCTGGTTGAAACTTTTAGACCACACAATAGAATCCTCACAAATGTTGAACACTTCATCAGGAGCAGCCTGTGGGTCTATCCTTCCAATTTTGACGTTACGAAAGGACTGGTTGGGGAATACAATCCAGTTTCTAATATCAAATCCAGCTCCTATTTCCCCATTTTGGTCAAAATAAACTTTTTCATTCACACTGTTATTAAATGAGACTCTCCTGAGATACTGGTGGACCTTAAAAAACACACACGCATAATTATGATCCAAGTGGTTTGAGTTTACCTTGACCACTAACTGTGTTGTCTTTTTATATTTTTATTATTATTTGTAATCAACCTTTATTGAGGATCTCGGACAACAGAAACAGTAGTAATATTTATTTTAAAAAAGATAGAGATACTTCCCCCCTTCCTCATTCATATTATTAAAAGCCTGAGTCAGCTAATAAAGTTGAATGCTGTGATATTCAAGACAGATAAGCACAAGTATTTCCTCTGCAAATACAAAAGAATTCATAATCATAATTTTTGGTTATTGACACCACTGGAAAAGCTTTAAAAGGGGACACGACAAATTTGTGGTGCATAAGGTTTCAAATAAGTCTTCTCATAATGGCTATATACTTCTTTGGGGTTCAGAGTCACAGTGCCTCAGAATATCATGGGCAGCAGTAGGAGTGGACTGCTGATCTACTGGTAGGCTTTCAGTAGGTATCTGATTGGCTATTGTAGGATATTGGATGCTGAACTACATACACCAGCAAAGTTCATTTTATGCATTTAGAAGACAAGCAATACTTAGGAACAAATTTAGCATTAAGCCCACTCCACATGCTGCAACTCCCAACCTGATCCCAAGGTTTTGATAACTTACTTAAAACAAACAAACAAATAAATACTAATTGTAAATGTTATCATGTGTTTGTAATAACATGCAATTTTGCCATTAAGTTATACCCTTCCAGAATGACCAGCTAATCAAATCCACAATGATACTAGCTGTTGTAAAATGGGTGATAAATCAAAGGTAACAGTTTTCAGCCATCACATGCAGATTTCACAGAGAGGAAGAGTGATATATATAAGACAGACATACTGAGGTCTATCAATATAATAGTGAGTGCTCTTGTTTTCACCTGTTCAAACAGTTACCTGCCATGGATGGTTATTCAGAAGCTTCCAGTTACTTCCACCCACCATTGATCTGTGTTTAACTTGGGATGGATGCATGTCATGCAAAGCATGGGCCAAAGCATAGACAGCATTGTAGATGCTATAGCTGTTGCCACTTATGTTTGGGTCAAAAAGAGGCTCAGAAAGAGTCTCCGGCTTCTCATATCCAGTGCATAATTGCATATCTTGACCATCTGTCTCAGAGTTGGGGAAAAGGCATTTGAATGCATATTGCCAGATATCCCTGATAAAGCCATCTTCTGAATCTACAACTGGATTTCTCATCTGAAGGAATTTCTGGAATCCTAACAACTCTTGAGAATGAATTGCAAAGGATAAAGAGCCATCAATGAAGTTTACTTTCCATCTACTTTGATGCCCAACTGATGAGAAGTCCATCTGGGCTAGCATAATCCAGACTTGACCACTTAACTTCACTGGTATATTCAATTCAAATATGTAAAGCAGTGTTGTCAACATGATAATATTCTTAACATCACCATGCAAGATAAACACGTTGGCAGTGCTTTCCATTATAACTTGATTACCCTTGTTCACCTCTTTTGACATATTTATAATGCCACTGGAAAAGGATAGGTTGGGGAATCTTACTATGAAGTCAAAGCAGATCCCATTCAAGGAAAAGAGGGGAAGTATGACATTTACAAATCTTTCTCCAGTCTCATCATCCTGAGAGCAAATCACTCCAATCCACGTCCAGCTAAAAAACAGCAGCAATTGGAGGATTCCCCTATATTGATGGTTTACATTTGGAAACATCCGGTGGAAGAAAACAGCTTCAGTTACATCATTTATTTCTGGAGTAGCACCATAGGTAAGCTAAGTAAAAGAAAAAGTGTGGCTGAGAAGGAGAGCATGTGCATTTATTTCCACATTAAATTATACAGATATGGTTTCTTGATAACAGTGAAAGCAGAAAAAAATATGGTTGGCTGCACATGTCCCATATTAATAATGATTCCATATCATACACTGTGTAAAAAGTCACCCGTATGTTTTTACTTTAATGAAATAGATTCCACAACAAAAGTTCTACTATGGAGAACATGAAGATAGACCATTGCAGAACATGTAGCCACCAAGAGGGGTTCCTCCAAATAAGTCAGTGAATGGGGAAGTTGTAGACAGAACTGTTTGACCATTGTTAAACAGTAGCATATGCATACAGGATATTTTTTAAATAAAAAACCATATGAATCAATAAACATTTCACGATTAACTGCAGCATGCAAGTTATGCCTTTCTGTAGAGCTTTCCAAACTGTGTGTCACAATAGGTTAGTGAGTTGGCTGCACTACATAGGTGTGTTGTGTGATATATGTCCATATCTCTTATAAGGGGTTGGTTTTACCTCCGGTTTCCTCATAAAACTGAATTATTTTGTTGCAAAATGATGAACTTTCCAATGTGGAAAATTTGGAAAGCTCTGCCTTTATGTTTGTATAATACAATTTTATATCCAAAAAGAGATGTATTAATAAACTCCCATGAGCACATCTTACCTGGGGAATCTTGTAAATGCACAGATTAGCTGCCATGTGAACACCAACATCAAAACTGGGTCCCCCAATGACTGCTACGGGATTGTACTGGGTGTCACACTTGAAGTTAGGGATGCATTTTCCATGTGCAGAAAGAAGTTGCATTGAGGCATGATAAGTCCAGCTTGCACTGAAATAGCTATTGTAGATGTGGAATCCCAGGGTTATATTAGATAAGAGCTGTGGATTGTCATTAATCTCTTTTACAGCAAATACCAAGGCTACAATGTGCTGGTAGCTCTGAAGCAACATTCTGCAAAGAAAGGCAAAGTGTGTGTCATAGCTCATCTCCTCCAGAATAAGGCATTCAAAAGTATGTATCATATCTCTTTATTGTTACAAAAGCTGGGTGTCTCCCTCTTTCTCTGCCAAGCGGTAGTAAGATTAAAGGGGATTCCATGCCCTCACCCAGGGTCTGTGTTCCTTTGGAGAACTGAAATATGGAGGAGAATGCCATAGCTTTCATAAATATAGTTTATTTCCCCCCCCCCCCTATTTAAACCTTCAGTGTGCATTGAGGGAGTCCAGATCTTACAGCATGGTCATTTGCAGAGGGGATTGTCCCCCACAACGCTGCAGCCCTGGAGTCCAAGGCATCTTTCCCAGCTGGCCTTCAGCCAGCCACCCCAAGATGGACTCCAGTCCTTTTCTCTGCCTTCTTCTTCACAGCACACCTTGCTAAAAGCTCTCTTTTCCTGTCACCTCACACCCAGTTACCCGGACAACCTTCCAACACACACCCCCTGTCTTTGTTCACGCCTCAGGGTGGGGGGATGGGAAAACAGTTCTCTTGTATTGCCTCAATGACCCTCAATGACCCTGTATTGTTCCTTAATGACCCTAACTTGGCCAGGTCGTTTTGCATAGGCTGGTTTAGGAATTCCTCTGCAGCTTGTATTTCTTGCTTCACATCCCAAATAATAAAAATCCTACTATTTAATAATTTTTGGGTTTAGTGGGGGTCCCCCCTAAATCTATAACAATATGTTTAATTAGTGTACTGTACAAAAATATTATATGGCCACCATTCAGAGGTGAAGAAACACTTATAAGGAAGGGGAATGAGTTCAATACTGTTCTTATTTATACGCCTAATCTGCAGTTTCCAAAACAGTATATGGACTGAAAACTCGACATAATTTGAATTTTGATAATACCCAAATTTTACAGTGTACTTCTGCATCCGAGTAATGTGCATAAAAATGCATATACTAGCATAAATATTTTTATAGTTTTAGGATGTTTTAAATATATCAATGCACACTGTTTTTTATATTTTTATGAGTTGGCAGTTTATAAGTATTCTTACAAATATATAAATACAATTAAAATGCTTTTGTTGCTTTACAAAGTATCAAAATTGGATGCTCCTGTTTAATTTTAATAGGAGGGGGTACAGTGACCATTCATAAGGGAGAATACAGAGCTGATATACTGGGAACATAGATTGCATCCGTGGAAAGGTGGAATTGTAAAAAAATCATTATTTTTACAGATGTATATCTGGGGTTTTTTAAAAAGAAGAAGAAGAAATGAAATTCTTACAAATAATCATTAAAGCGTTCATCAGAAGGATGTCGTTCAAAGGTTATTTCATCCGAAAAAATGTAGAACTGAGAAACGATGCCTGTAATGATGAGGTCTCCTGACTGATAATACTTGTGACGAACAGAGAGAGGGTTGTTGATGCTGCATTTATTAACAGGAGTATTGCATGACAACAGAGGCAGCAAAACTGTTAGCCACACAAAGAAGAGTATCTTCACCCATGAAAATGTCTTAATGAGTGTCATTTTCTCTATTTCCATATCAACATTCACATGTCCTTGAGCAGCACAGTCTGATTTGAATGAAGATCCATTGGACTTATTGCAGTGAAGGCTTATTCAGTGAAAAGTATCAGGGATAGTCTGTCTTATAAACTGCTGATTCTCACTACTCCTGGTTCATGGAAAAGTCTATATTAATGGTTGTGTTATGTCCTGCTAGTTGTTTTCCTGTGGTTATCAGAGGTCCTCTGAGATTTGAAAATAAAGTGGAAAAAATTGTGGTTAACTTGATCATTACAGAGGAGATAACATCTTACTCGGAATTGCAGGTTCTCTGAGACATGGCAGAGGAAAACACGCTTATCACATCCCAGCGGACATTGCTTCCTGTTCTCCTCATTGGGGCAGCAAGTGATACAGGAACTTGCATTGCTAACTTCTTTTTACCCAGACTGCATCAGAACCAGAATATTGTTTGCAATGCATTTTTGGAAAGTGGAGATTTTGGAGGCAAAAAACCCATTCAGCAAATAGAACTAGAGAAGGACACTTGGGCAATGGTCTCCTTCCTGCCACTGTATGTATCACAAGCAGCATAGACCCAGCATTCCATGTGATTGTGCCAGGCCCAGCAATTCCATATGTAGAACATAGCTAGTGATCATCTGAATGTGGCTGTCTGTAGGCCAGTGTTTCCCAACCTTTTTTGGGCAAAGGCACACTTGTTTCATGAAAAAAATCTCGAGGCACACCACCATGCCAGATGGGGAAAGGTCACTTTTTACTTATGTAAAAAAAAAAAAATAGTAACAGCATAGAAGGTAATGGTTAGGCTAGCATCCCTCTTCCAAATATGCTAGGTTTTTATTTGCAGGGACTGTTCTACATGGGAAGGGGAAAGGAAAGTTAATAGAAGGAAAGGCGGGTGGGAGAGAAAGAGAAAGAAAGAGGGAAGGAAGGGGGGAAGAGAAGTGGAAAGGAGGGAGACCGAGGCGGGGGAGAAGCGTCTGGAGAGTTGCTCCGAAGTTTGGGGGCGCGGGGGTGGGCGCGCGTCCCAGGAGGCGGAGGCCAGCCCAGGCTGGGAGCCGCGCCACGGCCCGGGGGCGGAAGGCAGACCGCGGCTCCTAGGATGTGGAAAGGGGACGGCGGCGCAGGGGGAGGAGACCCGCACGGCTAGGGCAGCGCGCAGGGGGGGGAGCGGGCCGGAGGCGGGCGAGGGGGGCCGCGATCCCGCGCGCCGTGAACATGGCCTCCTTCCCCGCGGGCCCCGCCGAGCCCCCCAGCCGGGGAGGGCGGCGCGCCCCCGCCGCCGGAGGAGAGCAGAGGCAGGAGGAGGAGGACGAAGGCGCTGCCGAGGAGGCGCGCCAACTTCTGCCAACTTCGGCGCCCACCCCGTCGCCGAAGGCTCCTCCCGGCCGAGAGCCAGAGGACGGCGGCAGCGGAGGAGGAGGAGGATTGGGTTTGGTGACGGCTGCTGCGTCCTCTCCAAGCGCGGGGCTGGCCTCCGCCGCGCCCGATCCTCCGCGCTCGCCGCGCTTCTCGGCGGAGCAGGTCTCGTGCGTGTGCGAGGCGCTGCTGCAGGCGGGCGACCCCGGCCAGCTGGGCCGCTTCCTGGGCTCGCTGCCGCCCGACGCCGAGGCGCCGTGCCTGGAGGCGCAGGCGGGCGAGAGCCTGGCCAATGCGCACGCGCTGCTGGCCTTCCAGCGCGGCGACTTTGCTGAGCTCTACCGCCTGGTGCAGAGCCGGCGATGGGATGTGGGAGGGAGCTTGCTCGCTGCCCCGCGTGTGCTTGCCGCCGCCGCCCTGCCTCTCGCCGCCCGACTCGCCCGCCTCCCTCCCACGGAACACAAGGAAACTTTCCACGGCACACTAGTGTGCCGCGGAACACCAGTTGGGAAACACTGCTGTAGGCAATAAAAGAGCTTGAGAAAGAGAACTGTCGTTGTCTAGGAGAGGTTGTAAATCTCTGATGTTGTAAATCTCTGATGTTAACTTGGGAGCTGTATATGATTACTAGTGGTGTTCTGTTATTTTTTTCTTTTGAGTCTGTCTTAACTTGCTGTAAGACAGACCCAAAAGAGAAAAAGCTCTGGGAAGAAGACAGCCACCCAATCTTAAACAACTCCTCACCCACAATATTACAGCAACCAGGCTTAACATGGACACTGGCCTGCTGTAAACCCAGATGCCAACTTTGCTACCACATACACCCATCACTGGACCATAAACATCACTGGACCCAAAAACATACCATCTCAGGCTTATTTAAACGCTCATCTTCTAACATTGTGTATGTCATCAAATGCCAGCAGTGCCCTCTATATTGGACAAACAGGCCAAACCCTACACCAAAGGATAAATGGACATAAATCTGATATCAGAAATCACAAGACAGAGAAGCCAGTAGGAGAAAACTTCAGTCTCCCAGGACATTCAATACAGGATCTCAAAGCAGCTGTCTTGTTACAAAAGAATTTCAGAAATAGACTTGGAAGAGAAGTTGCTGAATTACAACTTATTACTAAACTGAAAACTATGGAGAGACCTGGTCTGAATAGAGATATTAGATTCTTGTCTCATTACATATGCTAAAACTAATTTTGGTTCTCTGCATACTATCTCATGCTTTTTCCTGTAGGACTAATTACAGTCGTTAACAGTCGTCAACAGGTTTACCATACCCATTGAGTCAATCACCCATCTCCTACTACTCTTCTGAGAAAAACCCCACCCCACCCTCCCACAATAGGCTGTATAAGGGTCTGGTGACTTCTGTTTCAGTGTACCTGAAGAAGTGTGCATGCATATGAAAGCTTATACCCAGAACAAACTTAGTTGGTCTCTAAGGTGCTGCTGGACTATCTATCTATCTATCTATCTATCTATCATTTATTTATTTATTTATTTATTTATTTATTTATTTAGACTGCATTGGACCAATACGGCTATCTACCTGAATCTAGAAACTTGCAATGTAAAACACGATTTTCCTGGTTTTAAAAAAAGGTTGTGTGTGTGTTGCACCTACACCTCAGTGTCCTTGGCTGGAGTCCTCAAGGGTAGAGATAGTAGCCACTGAACACTCAGCCAATAGACTGTAAGCTTGCTCCAACTAGGAAAGAAAAAAAGGCTGCAGGAACAAAGCATGGGGGAAGGATGTGTTGAAAGATCCTGCATTCAAAGGTTGCTTCAGAACAGAAATCACAGAAACTTGCAATGTAAAACTCACATGATTTTCCTGGCTTTAAAAAAGTTTGTTTTCTGGGAGCAAATAGCACAGAAATGGGCACCAAACCTGTGCTTTATTCTGCTAGGTTTTGGGAAGTGGTTTTTACATTACACTGACTGTATTGCCTATGCCTGTTCCACAAGTTCTCCATTCATGTTCTAAGCATAAAACAATATATAATAATTATCAATAACACAAGTGGAACCAGCAACACTTAAAAGCCACTTGGCTTGCTGGGGGGAAAAGAAAAGAGAGATCTCAGCAGGAATCTAAAGCAGCATAGTGAGTATACCTGCCTTAAGTTACAAATGAAATTGATAGAATTTCATAATATATTAACTAACCCATTGTGGCAGATAACATCTGGCAGGGAGGGGACTGCCAGCTGAGCTCTGATGGTTCAGGACATCAGAAATTGGGAGTGAGGCTGCTGCTTTAAAAATCCTCCATGGACCCAGAAGTCTTTAAAACCTATAGGCCAGTTGCAAATGTCCATTTTTTGAGCGATGTTCTCCAGCAGATGATTGCTAATGAGCTAGAGGCAATAAAATTCAGGGTACAGGCCTGATTTTGTCCTAAGACTATCTTGGCCACCCAGTATGGGGAAGGAGACAGTGGGAACATGTTCCTGTTTATTCTGCTTGACCTTTCAGTGACTTTTAATACTATCAATCATGGCATCCTTCTGGGGAGACTATCTGTGCTAGTAGTAGTGTGCATTGTTTCGCAATGGTTCTACTCCTACTTGAATTTTCAACTCCAGAAAGTGGTGCCTGTGGGTTTTTACTTGGCCCAACTGAGACTCCAGTGTGGAGTTACTCATTGTTTGATTTCATCTCCTCTGCTGTTAGCATCAAAATGAAACCAACAAGTGGGGTCATCTGGAATTCTGGAGTGTGTTTCATCAGTATGCTGATGACCAGAGCCCATGAGGGAGACTGAAGCACTTGCCTTACCTCAGAGGGCAGAAGTACAAGAGTTGTCACTTTGCCCACCCCACTAAGGTGGAAAAAAAATCAGATTGCTCCTACACATGCATACAAGTCTGGACTACTGTGCACTAACTGTTTCAAGCTATGAGTGTTGGATTGACAAGTTCTAGCATTTTTCTAAAAGGCAAGAAAAGAAGAACTACCAGGCAAAAGCAATGTGGCAGTCCACAGATATCTCATAAATAGATCCACAGGGCTCTGATTTCTGAACTGGACTCAGGATCCAATTGAATCAGATGAATCCACTGTAGAATCCACCTTCTGTGGAATCCTCTTCCATTCCTCAGCTTCTGGGAAACTTACAAAGAAATTGGGCAGGTTTTTATACCATAGGCAAAGTCAACTGCTAGAATTTGTTTATTGTGTACTACTTTCTTCTTATTAACATATCTTTGTTGTTCAGCTCAGGCCTCAGAATAATGATATAACATTTGGGGGAAAAGATGCAGCCCAGTAAGCCAGCACTGGAGGTCAAGATGGAGAAGATCTCAACTGCCACCATGTATTTTCCCTTTGTGCTCAAGTAGGTTGGAATGAAGGACAGCCAAACACTGCAGAAGACCAACATGCTGAAGGTGATGAACTTGGCTTCATTGAAACTGTCTGGCAATTTCCTGGCTAGGAAAGCCACAGTGAAGCTGACAAAGGCAAGTACACCCATGAAACCCAGGACGGAGTAAAACATGGTGACAGACCCTTCATTGCATTCCACTATAATTTCTTCAGGCATGGAGTTCATGTCAGATTCTGGGAATGGGGGAGAGGTAGCAAGCCATACACTGCACATTGTGGCTTGAATAAGAGTGCAGGAAAGAACAATGGAAAAAGCCAGTCTATTGCCCACCCACTTCCTCATCGTGGACCCAGGCTTGGTGGCCATGAAAGCCAGAAACACTATGATGGTTTTGGCCAAAACAGAAGAGACAGCAACTGAGAAGATGACACCAAACATGGTTTGTCGAAGGAAACACGTCACCATCTGAGGTTGCCCAATGAAGAACAGAGGGCAAAGGAAACAGAGCAGGAGAGAGATGAGGAGAGTGTAGGTGAGGTCCCGGTTGTTGGCTTTGACTATGGGAGTGTCCTTATGCTGAATGAAGACCCAAAGCACCAAAGCTGTGATGGAAGAAAAGGAAAGCGCCAGAATGGCCAAACTGGTCCCCAAAGGTTCTTCATAAGACAAGAAGTTAATTCTTTTGGGAATGCAGGAATCTTTGTTGATATTTGGATATTGTCCTTCTGGACATAGAAAGCAGTCTTCCATGTCTGAAAAAGATAGAAATCTTTATTGTACATAGAACCCCAAATTGTAGCTTACTATACTAATCAACCTGGCTGGTCAAAATCTTCAAGAGACGTGTGCCATCTCAATAGGGCTGTACAAGAAAGTATGTTCCAAAAGCAACCAATGGTGTAGATCTCCTTTAATCAGAGGAAATTCAACCAAGCACTGAAGATGCCTCTCTTAGTGGAGAGCAAATGCACTGTAGTCATGCTAGACTAGAGGTGTTGAGACTATAACTGTGTCTATCCTAAAAGAAATGTCCTATCAGCCTTGAAGCTCACTGAGTTATATTACACGCACAACTATGTTTCAGACTAAACTACCTCAAACACTGTAAAAATCTTGGACTAGAAGTGTGAGAATACAACATCTGGTGCAGGTTCTTGGGTGGATCCAGTGCCTCTGAGGTTTGATCATCCTTTCCCTGGCACTGCCCCTTGAGTGTGACAGTCTCTGCTCCACAGATATCCTTGCCAACAGAAGCTTCGTAGGAATCATCCTTACTTTCTTTCAGATGTCTTTTAAAACTGTATTATTCAGACAGACCTTTGGAATATGATTTTTTAAACCCAACCAATTCTCATTTATATGTTTCTGGTGTTTATACTGCTATCAATGTAGTGTGTTTTATTAAGAATGTATTTATGCATTATGTTGCATACTGACTTCTTATATTTTCTTTGAAAGTGCAGTTATACATAAGCAAAAAGATGAAATAAAATTAACCCCCCAAATCTATGCATTGCTGTACATTAGTTTGAAACCTGGGGTCAGTTCATTTCATATAGGCATTTGAAGAGATAAATTTCCACTTAGTTTGGTTAGAGCATAATCAGGCATATTTTTTCAGGCAGAACTCTGGAACTCACTTCCGGCACCTCTCTGGTGGGCATCATTGCCATTCTAAGAGAACAAGGGAGGTATTCATGGTGAGTTCCGGCACATTTTTCCTGGAAAAATATTACTGAGTATAATATTTTTCATTATTTCCATCAAGCTGTTGAATTGACCACTAATAGTTAAACATGAACATATCACTAGGGACTCATCTACACTGGTCAGTTAAAATGTTAAAAATGTATTATAAAAATGTGACACCAGAGGGTGCTGTAGAGCACCGATCCATCCTCAGTGGAAAATTGCATTCAGAGCTATATTATGGTGGTTTGCTTTTTGTAGCTTTTTTACAAATCAGTGTAGATCCAGCCTAGGTGTATCAAACTATAACCTTATATCAGTAAACAATACCCCTTTAGGATTCTAAACCACTTTTATGACAAAAGGGAAAGGAATATAAGCTGACAATCTTAGTAAAGCATCCCTTACCCTTTTCATTTGAGATTTTTCCTTCTGGACACGGGAGGCAATCGTAGCAGCAAAATTGTTCACCCTCTTTCTTGGTCTTACGATAGCCCAAATGGCAATTGTCATTACATGTAGAAAGAGGTTCTGCCTGGCCATAGAGGAAAGAGATAAATATGTAAGGATTCAGAAAATATATATTAGGAATTGGCATCTAACAGTCATTTCAAAAATGTTTGATCCTCGCATGAAATAACAGTGCTGCTAGTGTCAAGGGTACCTGTAGGTATGCAATCTGCTATTGGCCCTCCCCTGTTGAGGAACTTTGCTGAGAATGTGACAAATGTCTTGCGTACTTTCTGATGGATTAGCCCACTGTATTATGCACTGGATCTCAGCAAAATTGAGTTTGGCATAATCTTTATTGATAGTTGCTCTTTCACTAATTTTTGCTTATTTTTTGATAGTGTTATTGTGTTTTGCAACTCCTATACATGAAAACTAGAAAGTATGTTCTCCTGATAGCTATGTGACTCAGTTTTAGGTGATTGTACACAGAAATGCAGCCTTAGCTTATTATACCAAGTACAGTAATACCTCAGGTTACAGACGCTTCAGGTTACAGACTCTGCTAACCCAGAAATAGTACCTCAGGTTAAGAACTTTGCTTCAGGATGAGAACAGAAATTGCACAGTGAAATTGTGCAGCAGTGGGAGGCCCCATTAGCTAAAGTAGTACTCCAGGTTAAGAAAAGTTTCAGGTTAAGAACGGACCTCCAGAACAAATTACGTTCTTAACCAGAGGTACCACTGTAAACTGATTCAATGTTTTGAGAGATGTAGATTTGAGTTGAAAACATTGTTTTGAATGGGCTGGACCTAGCCAACAGAATACAGATTCCCTATTCAGGTATCAAAGCTCCTCTTCCAGCTGAGAATGAATAAACAGATATTAGGTCATGGTAGGTTCTGCCTCCAGTTGTGTTTGAAGAGAAACACCAAATTGCAACATGCTTCTGTGAATAGAAACATGCATATGGAAGACAGAAAACTTCTTTCTCAGTGTTCATGATTGTGTGGTACCCTAACAATATGTGGGTATTTATACAGATGAATTGGATGCTACAGACATGCATTTCAATGTGTTGACAATAGGACAGAGAAGTCTGCCACTGCTCACCATCTTCAAGTTTGCTCTATGCATAGAGAGGAAAGTCAGTGCCTGACTAAGTCTTGACAAGTCTTAACATTCTTGGGTCTCAAGAATGTCTTGATGTATCTGAGTTGCAATCAACTCATAAATTTAACAGCCTCATTTGTTACCACCACTACCCTTCTAGTGATGCACCATGTGTTGGGCAGAGTGTCTCTGATTGTATCAATCAGTGGAAGGACATGTGTAGTAGCATTTTCTCAGCCAGTGCAATGACACACCTTCCCTCTCCATGCTGTACTTCAGTCTTAAAAGAGGGAAAACACACAGCCTCTTTTTTGGTTGAAGCCATTTGGCAAATCACAACCATTTCCAGAAAAAAAGTAGGCTTGATCAAGTTTGCAGAATGACATAGCTTTCTATTGCATAGCCACAAGGTAATAAACAAGCTAGGACTGAAGGCAGAATAAATGTCTGTAGCTGGAAACAACCATGTGTTTCTCCTTTTCTCTGGGTGTATTACACAGGGAAAGAGAATCTTACATAATCTATTTACCCAATTTTGGAATGATTACTTTTGTGGGCGATATTTGGTAGCAGACTTTTTTTTTTAATATTCAATGGTTCAATGCACCCCAAAAGACACATAAACCCTACCTGGTTGAAACTCTTAGACCACACAATAGAATCTTCACAAATGTTGAACACCTTATCAGGAGAAGCCTGTGGATCTATCCTTCCAATTTTGACTTTAAGAAAGGACTGGTTGGGGAATACAATCCAGTTTATAATATCAAATCCAGCTCCTATTTCCCCATTTTGGTCAAAATATACTTCTTCATTCACACTGTTGTTAAATGAAATTCTCCTGAGATACTGGTGGACCTTTAAAAAAATTAAAAGAAAAAAAACCCATGCGTAATTATGTACCAAGTGGTGTGAGTACACTTTGACTAGTCACAGTGCTGTCATTTTTTTGTAATCAACTTCCTTGAGAATCTTGGACAACAGAAAAAGTAGTAATAAAATTTTAAAATTACACAGATGTGAAAGCAATTAGAGATACTTTTTTCCTTTCCTCTCTAATATCATTAAAACCCTGGGTCAACTAATGATGTTGAATGTTGTTGCATTCAGGACAGATAAGCAGAAGTATTTCCTCCGCAAATACAAAAGAATTCATAATCATATGTTTTGGGAATTGACACAACTGAAAAAGCTTGAAAAGGGGACAAGACTACTTTGGGGTCCAGAGTCACAGTGACTCAGAATATCATAGGCAGCAATAGGAGTGAACTACTGATCTACTTGTGGATTTTTAGTAGGCATCTTGATTGGCTACTGTGGGATCTGGGATGCTGATTTCCATGTGCCTCTGTTCTGATGCAGCCCGGATCTTTTTATGCACAAGAAGGCAGGGAATACTTAGGAACAAATTTAGGATTAAGCCCACTCCACACACTGCAAATCCCAACCTGATCCCAATCTTTTGATGATTTGCCAAAACATGATAGCTAATTGTAAATGTTTGAAATGACATACAACTTTGCCATTAGTTATGCCCTTCCGGAATGACAAGCTAATCAAATCCACAATGATACTAGCTGGAGAAAAGCTAAACTCGTAAAATGGATGATAAACCAAAAGCAACAGTTTTACAACATAATATGCAAATTTCACAGAGAGAAACAATAATATAAGACAGACACAGTTATACCAATAGATAAAGTGAGTTCTATTGTTTTCACCTGTTCAAATGGTTACCTGCCATGGGTGGTGATTCGGAAGCTTCCAGTTACCTTCACCCACCATTGGTCTGTGTTTAACCTGGGATGAATGCATGGCATGCAAAGCATGGGCCAAAGCATAGACAGCATTGTAGATGCTATAGCTGTTGCCACTCACGTTTGGGTCAATAAGAGGCTCAGAAAGAGTCTCCTGCTTCTCGTTTCCAGTGCATGCTTCCATATCTTGATCACCTATATCAGAGTCGGGGAGAATGCATTTGAATGCATATTGCCAGATATCCCTGATAAAGCCATCTTCTGAGTCTACAAATGGATTTCTCATCTGAAGGAATTTCTGGAATCCTAGCAACTCTCGGGAATGAACTGCAAAGGATAAAGAGCCATCAATGAAGTTTACGTTCCATCTACTTTGATGTCCAACTGATGAGAAGTCCATCTGGGCTACCATAATAAAGACTTGACCACTTAACTTCACTGGTATATTCAATTCAAATATGTGAAGCAGTGTTGTCAACATGATAATATTCTTAACATCACCATGCAAGACAAACACATTGGCAGTGCTTTCTATTATGACTTTCTTAGCCTCGTTCATCTTATCCTTCATTTTTGGAATGCCACTGGAAAAGGATAGGTTGGGGAATCTTACTATGAAGTCAAAGCAGATCCGATTCAGGGAAAAGAGGGGAAGTATGCTGTTTACAAATCTTTCTCCAGTCTCATCATCCTGAGAGCAAATCACTCCAATCCATGTCCACCTAAAAAACAGCAGCAGTTGGAGGATTCCCCTATATTGATGGTTTACATTTGGAAACATCCGGTGGAAGAAAACAGCTTCAGTTACATCATTTATTTCTGGGGTTGAACCATAGGTAAGCTAAATAAAAGAAAAATGTGTTAGGGGGACGGAGAGTATGTGCATTTATTTCCACATTAAATTATACAGATATGTTTGCTTGATAACAGGTGAAAGCAGACAAAATTGGCTACATTTGTACCAGAATAACCATTACAATGATACCAGTTCATGCACTGAGTAAAAAGTCACGCATATGATTTTACTTTAATGAAATAGATTCCACAACAAAAGTTCTACTATGGAGAACACAAAGATGGACCACTGCAGGACATGTAACCACCAGGAGTGGCTCCTCCAAATAGATTAGTGAATGGGAAAGTTCATATGACAGTAAGATGACCCAAGGTTGAAGAAAGAACTGTTTGACCATTGTTAAACAGTAACATATGTATGCAGGATATTTTTAAAATAAAAATATCATATGAATCAATAAACCTTTCCCCCATTTCATGATTAACTGCAGCATGCAAGTTATGCCTTTCTGCAGAGCTTTCCAAACTGTGTGTCACAACAGGTTAGTGAGTTGGCTGCACTGCGTAGGTGTGTTGCATGATATGTGTCCATACCTCTTTAAAGGGGTTAGCTTTACCTCCAGTTCGCTAGTAAAACTGAATTACTGTGTCACAAAATGATGACCTTTCCAATGTGGAAAGCTCTGCCTTTCTGTTTTGATAATGCAATTTTATATCCACAAACTACAGAAAGGAGATGTATGATTCATGGGCATATCTTACCTGGGGAATCTTGTAAATGCACAGATTTGCTGCCATGTCAACACCAACATCAGAGCTAGGGCCCCCAATGACTGCTACTGGATTGTACTGGGTGTCACACTTGAAGTTAGGGATGCATTTTCCATGTGCAGAAAGAAGTTGCATTGAGGCATGGTAAGTCCAGCTTGAACTGAAATAGCTATTGTAGATGTGGAATCCCAGGGTTATATTAGATAAGAGCTGTGGATTGTCATTAATCTCTGTTATTGCAAATACCAAGGCTACAATGTGCTGGTAGCTCTGAGGCAACATCCTGGAAAGAATTTACAGGGTGCATCATAGCTCATCTACTTCAAAAAAAGGTATACAAAAGTATAATAATAATAATAATTTATTATTCATACCCCACTCATCTGGCTGGGTTTCCCCAGCCACTCTGGGCGGCTTCGAACAAAATATTAAAATACAATAGTAGGTCAAACATTAAAAGCTTTCCTAAACAGGGCTGCCTTCAGATGTCTTCTAAAAGTCTGGTAGTTGTTTATTTCCTTTACATCTGGTGGGAGGGCGTTCCACAGGGTGGGTGACACTACCCAGAAGGCCCTCTGCCTGGTTCCCTGTAAAGCTGGCTTCTCGCAGCGAGGGAACTGCCAGAAGTAGGTTTCGTATGTATTTAATTTAAATAATGTACTGCACAAAATTATACTACCACATTTCAGAGAAGTGTGAAAACACAGTTATAAGGGTGGGGAATGATTTCTTATATATAGGCCTGATCTTCCATGTCCAAAACAGTATATTGACTGAAACAGATAATTTGAATTTTGAATTTTCCGGAATTTTTCAGCATAATCCTCCGGGCAATAATGTGCATAAAAATGCACCTACCAGCATAAACTGTGCATACTAGTGTATTAAAATTGGGGGAGTATCGTCTGAATCTAATATACTAATGTTTAACTGAGAGCATAACACACTACTAAACGAAAGATAATTTATAAAGATATATATCTTGTTTTTCAAAAATGAAAGAAAGAAAATGCAGTTCTTACAAATAATTATTAAAGAGTTCATCAAAAGGATGTTGTTCAAAGGTTATTTCAAAAGAAAACATGTAGAACTGAGAAATGATGCCTGTAATGATGAGGTCTCCTGACTGATAATACTTGTGACGAACAGAGAGAGGGTAGTTGATGTTGCACTTCTCAACAGGAGTAATGCATGAAATCAGAGGCAGCAAAACTGATAGCCACACAAAGAACAGTATCTTCACCCATGAAAATGTCCTAATGAATGTCATCTTCTCTATTTCTATATCAACATTCAAATGTACTTGAGCAGCACAGTCTGATTTGAACGGAGATCCATTTGACTTATTGCAGCGAAGGCTTATTCAGTGAAAATTATCAGGGATAGTCAGTCTTACCAAATGCTGATTCTCACTAGCCCCGGTTCTTCATGGAAAAGTTATGTCCTGCTGGTTGTTTTCCTGTGGTTATCAGAGGTCCTCTGAGATTTGAAGATGAAGTAGAAATAATTGTGACCAATTTGATAATTACAGAGCAGATAATTATCGGAGATTTGCAGGTTCTCTGAGACATTGCAGAGGAAAACACCCAGGTGGAGGTTGCCTCAAGTTCTGCTCACTGGGGCATACACAACTTTGTGTGGCTAACTCCCCCCCACCCCCACCCCCGATTGCACCAGAACCAGAACATTGTTTGCAATGTGTTTTGGGAAAGTTGAAGTTTTGGAGGCAAAAATCCCATTCAGTAGGAGGCTGAGGCAACGGTCTCCCTCTCCCCACTGCATGCATCTCAGGTAGCACACGCTCAGGATTCCATGTGATTGTGCCAGGCCTACTGTTTGCATATGTAGAATACAGCTATCAAAATGTTGAATGCAATCATCCCATTCCTGTAACTTCCATCAGTGCCCATGCATACATAGGGTGGATTCACACATGTGGCTTGTTGCATTAGCTTACTAACTAATGACAGTACTGATTTATAACATCCCTTTAACAATGGGTTTTGACTATTATAGCTCCATCCCCCCCAATGTCATTCACACAACAGACACCACATTTCTGAGTATTTGTTTTCTCTCTTTTCCTCAGTTTGACATTCTGACATTCAGGTTTTTCTTCTCCTCCCTGGAATTGCCTTCTCTTTAATGTTTCTAACTGCCCTGGTCTCCCCTTTTGCTGTGGCAACACAGATTGGAAGTCCCTCATTGTCCCTTTTGCTCTAAACCCTTGATCTGCCCTCCAAACAGTCTCCCCACATCGTGTTTTCTACTGCTTGGGTGTTCCCTCTCACTCACACCTACTTTCCACGCTGTCTCACTTGCTTCTCTTCTTTTTTCTTTTTTAAAAAGCTGTTTCACCTTCCCTGCTTATCTTGCCTTTCCCCTCTTGCTTTTTCAATGTCTTCTTAGCCACCCAGGTCCACTGGGCTGTGTTATTGGTTGTATGTGTTGCACCTACACCTCAGTGGCCTTGACTGGAATCCTCAAGGGTAGGGATGGTAGCCACTGAACACTTAGCCAATAGACTGTAAGCTTGCTCCAACTAGGAAAGGGGGGGGGAAAGGCTGCAGGAACAAAGCATGGGGGGAGGATGTGTTGATGGATCCTGCATCCAAAGGTTGCTTTGGAACAGAAATCACAGAAACTTGCAGTGTAAAACTCACATGATTTTCCCAGTTTAAAAGAAGTTTGTTTGTTTTCTGGGAGCAAATAGCACAGAAATGGGCACCAAACTTGCGCTTTATTCTGCTAGGTTTTGGGAAGTGGTTTTTACATTACACTGACCGTGTTGCCTATGGCTGTTCCACAAGTGCTCCATTCACATTCTAAGCATAAAACAATATATAATAATTATCCATAACACAAGTGGAACCAGCAACAATTAAAAGCCACTTGGCTTGCTGGGCGGGGGAAAGAAATGAGAGATCTCAGCAGGAATCTAACACAGCATAGTGAGTATCCTTGCCTTATGTTACTAATGAAATTGATAGAATTTCATAGTATATTAACTAACCCATTGTGGCAATTAACATCTGGCAGGGAAGGGACTGCCAGCTGAGTTCTGATGGTTCAGGACATCTGAAAGTGGCAGTGAGGATGCTGCTTTAAAAATCCACCATGGTAAACCTATAAGCCAGCTGCAAATGTTTGCTCCAACTAGGAAAGAAACAAAAGCCTGCATGAAAAAACTATGGGGAAAGGACCTGTGCAAATGTTGCTTCAGAGCAGCCATAACAGAAATTTGCAACTCAAAACACATGATTTTCTAGTATGGAAAAATAATATATATTATTTTTTTCTGGAAGCAAATACCAAAGAATTGGGCACCAGAAATGGGCACTTGTGCTGTGTTAGATTTTTTGGAACTGGTTTTCACGTTATGTGAAAGCTCAAATATAACACAGAAATGAACAGTAAGGGAATCATGGGGGGGGGGGGACTTCACTTTAGTTTTTTTTATATTGTAGGATCCATGAACTCCTTGCTACAAAAGCTCACAGCTTTGGCTGCCATCTATTCCCTTTTAAAACTTACTTTAAAGCTTCCTAACAGTTCGCCATAATAGCTGTAGACACCAATATTGGGACAGAATGAACTAATAACTAAGATTCTTAAAGGGATATATTATACGTTAAGGGAATACTAATATTTACTACATTCAGTGTTGTACATCTGATTTTTGAAATGTTGTTTTAAATAATAATAATAATAATAATAATAATAATAATAATAATTTTTATTTATACCCCGCCCTCCCCAGCCAAGGCCGGGCTCAGGGCGGCTTACAAGCAATAATAAAAACAAGTTGAATGACTGCAACTTAAAAACAAAATTAAAATACAACATTAAAATATTAAAATGTAGCCTCATCGCAGAAGGAGAAAGAAAAAGAAAAAGAAAAAATAAAGAGGGGGAGGGAATCAAATTGGCTCCAAGCCAAAGGCCAGGCGGAACAACTCAGGCCCTGCAGAAAGAAATCAGATCCTGCAAGGCCCTGGTCTCGTGAGGCAGAGCGTTCCACCAGACCGGAGCCAGAGTTGAAAAGGTTGAAGCCAATCTAACTTCCTTAGGGCCCGGGACCACTAGGGTGTTGCTTTTTATGGACCTTGAGGCTCTCCATGGGGCATACTGGGAGAGGCGGTCCCATAGGTACGAGGGTCCTAGGCCGCGAAGGGCTTTAAAGGTCAAAAGCAGCACCTTAAATCTGACCCTGTACTCCACCGGGAGCCAGTGCAGCTGCAAAAGCACTGGTTGAATATGCTCCCATGGCAGAGACCCCGTGAGGAGCCTGCACCCGCTGGAGTTTCTGGGACAGCTTCAAGGGCAGCCCCGCGTAGAGCGAATTACATTAGTCAAGTCTGGAGGTGACCGTCGCATGGATCACTGTGGCCAGGTCGGGGCAGGAAAGGTAAGGTAAGGGACCAACTCCTGTTTCCAAGAGGTGTGATGCTATTAATGTCATCTTGCTATATTTCTTACACTAAACCATTCTTTTTTCTATGTCGTTATATTTGCTATTTTGCTGTTCTTTTACTATGAAATTGTTCTTGACGCTGTTGATTTCGAGATGTGTTCCTGTATTCTTGTTGTTAGCTACTTGGAGTAAGATGCTTTCAGTGGAAGTGGAGTGTATAAATAAAAATGCTAATGAATGATTGACCTGTATTTCAGTCTTCCCAGGACAGATGTTAAGCTAACCAGTCTATAGTTTCTAGGGCCTTAAGGTCCAATGTGAAGCCAGACTCATCTTAAGTGAACTTGGAAGTTTCTGCAATACAGTTCTGGGCAGGGAATGAATAGTCTCTGGCAGACATTATAAGATGGGCAACATCTGGCATGGGAAGAGGGGGAGGGTCAGCTGGGATGACGAGTTGCTCCTTGCTCTCTGGGTATCTCATTACAAATGAACAGACGTCCAACAGAGAAGATGCAGGAGAAAAAAGTTAATAAAGGACCCACAACGGGGAGGAGACAGGTTCATGGGGATTTATGGAATACCTCCCCTCCTTTTGTTGTTTGAAAATTGTTTGTTAATTTAAATATTCTAAAAATCAATAAATTTGTTTTAAAAAAACCCACAACAACAAAAAATGAACAGCAGTCAGGACTGTAGATAATACATACTTAGGGCTGGTTTTCAATGACATTTAACTCCCTCCACACACATCATTTTTTCAAGGGGATTTCTGACATCATCATATTAATCTGTCAGTTTGTGAATACCAGTGAGACCTGCACAGAGCAAGCTGAGTAACTTCACTTTCAAGTGTAATGCATCTAGTATGGTATTTGCTCAAAGGTCCCTGCTTGTACAATGTCGAGAATATAAATATCATCTACTCCTAAGTACTATAGTTACATCCACCTACTTTCCTGCTACAAATCAAACTATCTGGGACCATTAATTCCCATAAGCCGACCACATGAGCTGGATGAATGCAGCAGTCACATCTAAGTGCCTGTAAATCTCAATGATATTATTATCCTCCCTGTAATTATGAAATTAAGCATGGGAGCTTCGTTTCCACACATTAAGGGATTTACAAATATGAGTTGCATTATTATCAATGAAGATAGAAGGGTGCTGTGAATATTGCCAGTACAATTCCAAGGTGTAACAAGAGATAGTCAGAGCTTGGTCAGGCTGATAACAGATGCTTTACACTGCACAATCTGACTCACAAATCAATGTAGTGTTGACTTAAGATAAGCTGCCCAATACAGCAAAGGACTTACGGAAAGATAATGTGGGGACAGGAGAATTTAGGTAGAAGAGGAATTATTTCCTGCAAGATAGTTGGATTTGTATTATTGCCATCAGTGCTTCTACTTCAGGTGATGTTCAAGATTCCTAACACTAAGTGCAGCATCTGCAGTCCCCTTCCTTTTCTTCACAAGTATTACCAACCAGGAGACCTCATCGTTGCTGGTATTATGTCTCAGATCTCCATACTATTCAACTCCATAGACTTTGATAAATGTCCTTCTACTGACCTCTATGACGATATTGTGTAAGATTTTTTTTGTAAAAACCTCTGGTACTGTATGTTATATTAATTTTCCCTAGGAGTGCCAGACCCATAGAACTGTGGTAGATCCTCTGAATGAGAGAAGAAGGACAGCTTTCCCTGTCTTTGGCAAATAGTTGCATCATGCCCATATTTATCGCCATCTGTTATCTTTTTAGTTACAGCAGCCATGATGGTTGCCACATGAACTAACTAAGACCATGTGATCATCATCTGAGGCCTTTCTTTGTGTGCCCCCTTCACAAGAGGTTCAGGGCCTTTTTCTGCAGTGGCCCCTCTTTGTAGAATACTCTGCTAAGGGAGGCTCACCTCGTGTCTTTGTTACATTTCTTTAGCTGCCTTATGGATTTTTGTGTTTTTATGTTTTAAACAGGCCTATGATCCTTCGATGAACACCTGTGTAGAAATTTAATTTTAAAATAACTAGAATTAAACACCACAGTTTAGAGCTGGAACCTGTGCATGTTAATATTCCTCCAGGTTTACCTGAATTGAGATTGATCAGTAAGATATTATTGGTGGAGCTGAGGTGTAGAAATTTTCCTCCCGAGAAGGAAATGCACTGTGTTATAGCATGTAACTCTCATTTCAGGATTATGACACAGCTCTACCAACATATCCTGGCATTAGTATTTGCTGTAAAAGAGATCAATGCAAACCTCCAAATCTTACCCAACCTCACTCTGGGCTTCCACATCTATAACAGCCATTTCAGTGCCAGCTGGACCTATCGTTCCTCCTTGGAACTCCTCTCTACCTACAGCAGATTCATCCCCAACTACAAGTGTGACTCCCAGAATGAACTAGCAGCAGTCATTGGAGGTCCGAACTCTGAGGTTTGTCTTCATATGGCAAGTATACTGAGCTACTACAGAATTTCACAGGTACCTCTCCTGATAGAAAACTACCCATACCATTAGGTCTTCTTTTCAGGCAAAAACCTAGCACTTTGCAGGTGCCGACAATCAGTTGGCCTTCACAACTGCTGCTGTGTTGATTTTTTGTCAGTTCTTTTTCATTTGCTTTTGCCCCTTGTTGCTTAATATAGAATGTTATTAACTGCCATGGAAGAAATAATGAACTGGATAGATATCTTAATACAAATAATTGAAATAAGCTGGGTGAGGGGCTACAGGAAGGTGTCCTGCAGATGTTATTGAAATCCAACTTTCATCAGCCCCAGCCAGTAAGGGCAATGTGCTCATAGATTATGGGAGCTCTCATCCTACAATGGAAGACTGTACAAGCCCTGTTTCACCAGTGTAATGTAAGATATGGCTTTTCAATGTTTAGAGGATTGCTCGGTGGATCTGCACCTTTGAATTCTTTCAAGTTTCAGGAAAAACAAACAAGCTCCCATGTCAGCAGCACTTCCTCAAAACAAAATCTGAAATCTAGAATGTATTTTTAACTGCAGTCAATACAAGTTAACATAGAAAACCACTGTACACTTAAACAGAATTTCTCATCTCCTCATTTCCTGTCTTTGATTTAGCTCATCTATGGTCCTGCTCCAATGAGAAATATTAAAACTGAAGTTGCTTTCCTTAACCAAATGTTCCCAAATATAGACCATCAATATGAAGGGATTCTCAAGTTACTGTTACACTTCGGATGGCTATGGACTGGTGTGTTGATTGTGAATGATGAGAATGGAGAGAGGTTTCTACAGAGCGTGGTTCCAAAATTTATTCTGAGAGGAATCTGCTTTGATTTCATAGGAAGATTTCCATCAATTTCTTATTCTGTTGGTATTACGGACTTGGTTGCAGATGGGCTCAAGACATTTAATGTTGCCATGAGAAGTACTGTTAATGTGCTGATCATCCATGGGGAAATTGATTCCATGACACTTTTGAGAATGTTTCCTGCCATGTCAGAATATGAAGATATACCAATAAAGGCTAAAGGGAAAGTTTGGGTCATGACAGTTCAGATGGATTTCACATCACTTCCCTTTCAGAGAGATCAGGACATAGACTTCCTCCATGGTACTCTATCCTTCACAATTCACTCAGAGGAGGTCTTGGGATTCCAGGAATTTGTTCAGATGAGAAGTCCCATCTTGGTAAAAGAAGATGGCTTTATGAGGATATATTGGGAAAAGGCATTTCAGTGTCATTTCCCTGACTCTGAAGGAAATATGCAGGATGGCAATATTTGCACTGGGGAGGAGAAGCTGGAGACTCTTCCTGGCTCTATTTTTCCAACAAGCATGACTGGCCACAGCTACAGCATCTACAATGCAGTGTATGCTGTGGCACACGCTGTGCATGCCATGCATTCATCTAAGTTGAACTGCAGAGTGGATGAAGGGTGGCTGAAGCTTTGGAATCAACAGATGTGGAAGGTAATATCATGAGCACAATAATGCAGGAATGTTCACCATAGCCCTGGAAATAACAATAAAAAGAAAGTATCCAGAGTGTTTGAAAGGTTACTGTTTCTACTAAAGGTGGTTAGCATCTAAAGACCAAATTACATGTGACATTCAAAACATAGCTCACTGTTGTGTGAATCTGTTCTAGGGACCACACTCAGGACTGTGACTGACTCATACTGAATGCGGTTAGCCCTTTCATTTTACTAATAGGAGATTACGCCAGAAGTTTCCATTTAAGGCCAAATGGCAGCTTCTTCAGAAGGATTTCTCTCTCTCTCTTCCCCTCTTTCTCCCTCTCTCTCTTTCTCTCTCTTTCTCTCATTGTTCTTCATGAAAAGATCTTATTTTAAAAAACTGTAATCAAATGCCCATATGTATGCCGAGAAAGAGAGTATACAGGAGGTAATTGTTCTGCATTCACTTACTTAAGGCCGTAAGATGATATTGCTGGACCATGACATTGGACCATCTAGTCCAGCATCCTCTTTTGTCAAAAGAAGATGATGGTGATGAAGTGCTCAGTGACTTCTATTATATCCATTATTGGTCTTTATGAATCTTTTGAAGGGCCAGTTGCTCATTTCCCTCAAGAAGGAAAGTTCATCATCAACCTGTTGTATTTGCTTGTGAAATACCCACCTTTTTCCAGTCATTCCCCCTGCCCAATTTAGCTCAGCTGCTGGTGAGAAATAGCTTCCTTAATAATAGTGCTGGGGTAAATGTTTATTTCAACCAACATGGAGAAGTAGAGGCTGCATATAATATCATAAACTGGGTGACATTCCCAAACCTGTCCATTCTTCGAGTGAGAGTTGGAGGAGTAGACCCACGGGAACCCCTGGGCAAAGAGTTCACCATTCAAGAGAATACCATTGTATGACCCAGCAGGTTTAACCAGGTTTGATTCCAGACACATTTTTGCAGGCCATTTTGCAAAAGAAGTGTCATGGAAATACTTCTGTCTCTAGTCCTAAGGGGATGGGGAACCTTCAACCTTCCAGATGTTTCTGAACTGCAATGCCCATATTCCCAGCAAACATAGCCAATACCTGTAGATCCCGCACCCTACAACTACAATGTCTCCATAGAAGTCTCTGAGGTTGCACATGCTTTGCATGCCATGCACCCATCTAGACTCAAACACAGAATGACAGTGGATGAAGGAATAACATTTCAGAATGAGCAGTTGTGGACGGTAATGTCCCAAGCATGCTAAAAGCAGAGTAGAAAAGGTGATGGATCAGTTGAAAGGTTTCCCAAGGCAGCCATCTTGATACCTGTGGGAAGTGTTCAATCATGCCATTATGGAAATAGGCCACTCCCAACAGTCTGGTGTTCAGAGGTACAACACCCCTTTTTCTGGAGCAAGTATATAGTCATTGTGGCTAATAGCCATAGATATCTAATTTCTTCCATGTCTAATCTCCACTGCTCACCAGATGCAAAGGAATAAACAGAGAATTGAGATTTTCTGGAAAGTCCAAAAGCTCAGAATAATAAGCATGGAGCAGGATTTTTTTCTGCTTCAACCTTCCACCACATCACGGTTATAAATGTAGAAGTTGCTATACCATTCTGATCTGCTCCACTGCTGCCCAGTCACTTCCTTCATTAGTACTACTGTTACATTTTATTATTGTAGTTTATCACTCTATCTGTTTATTCTTCTCCATATCTCTCAAAGTTCCTACAATAAGCTCAAGGTGGCCTATCGGGGTCTTCCTCTCTCCGTGTCCATTCTTCCTTGGTATAAAGCTTTTAAACAGTTCAGTAATCAATTGTGAGTGATCACCAGCCTTTTGTATATGCTTATGAATTTGTTTTGTAAAATTTCTCTCTAATTCTATCTATTCTTTCCCCCCGAACAGCTCAACCACTTTGTTAAAAGCATCTCATTTAATAATAGTGCTGGGGGAAAAGTTTCATTCAACCAAAATGGAGAGTTAGAGTCTGGATTTGATATTATGAACTGGGTCACATTTCCAAATCAGTCCTTTTGGAGGGTGAAAGTTGGAAAGATCGACCCCATGGCTCCCCAAGAAGAAGAGTTTAGCATTTGTGAAGAAGCCATTGTGTGGCCCAGCAGGTTTAACCAGGTGAGATAAATTCATATTTTGTAGACTATCCATCACTTCTAAAATGATTCGCAGTTGAGATACTGACCCAGCTCTGTGACCTAAGCTCAATCATGTGCTTAGTGTAGGAGTGAGGGCATGGCAGTAGAGATCGTCCATGTTTTGCCGATATAGTGACACTCATTAAATCCATTATTGCACTACAACCACCAAATTTACCACCCGAAAAAAAGGAAAACTTGATAAATTTACAGAGGGCCATATTCATGTAGGGGAAGGCAGCCTAAGGATTCCTTTTATCAAAATGGGGCTTGCTCATTTCCTTTCCCTACCCAAATCCGTGACATATTGCTCTGCTTTCCTTTGGACCACATCAGTGAGGTCAAGAAGGATGTCTTTTTGTCTGGGCAACCCAGGACATCCATATACACTGCCCAGGTTTGGTGCTGCTAATGCAGCAGTTCAAGGAGATTGTTCAGCAAGTATACATTGTGGATACACAATATTGCAAAAAGACAACAACACCAACCCCCCCCCCATGATCCTCTTTCATTTGTGGGCAGGCACAGCCTCTTTCTCTTTGTAATGCCAATTGTCCTTTGGGTTATCAAAAAACAAAGAAGGAAGGGAAACCATTTTGCTGCTATGATTGTGTCTTATGTCCAGAAGGGAAGATTTCCAACCAGACAGGTAAGAGACATCATGTATAGAGCCTTTAAAATATACGGAAACTAATATATTCAGACACGCAATTCCCTTGTGGTGTTCAATTGTTCAGAAAATTCAGTAAAGTTGTTCAGAATTCAGTGAAGGTTGTGGTTCCTGATATGGGGATACAGCCTGATATATTCAATGATATCAGTCCAAGCCATTGACAGCTGGTAATTATTTACGCGCACACACACACACACACACACACGAACACACGCAAAAAAAATGAAATGAAATGAGTCACCACTCAGACGAAGGAGGTTTCAAAAGCTTGTAAAACAAAAACCTTCAGAAATATGAAAGGACTTCAGGGGAAAGCTAACGGTGCAACAGCCTCTGTCTCTTAAAAACAACACCCAAGAACCATTTTTCACAATTCGGAGATGAGGTAAAACTGAAATACAACCTTGCTCCAGTTGACATATTAGGATGGGAAGTTGAAATCATGTTGGGATGTTAAAAAATGTGAATAGGTAAAATCTGCTAGAATCCTGACCGTAGGTGATAACATTAAGCTTCAAAAGCTGAATTAGGTCTTAAGATCTGGGGGTGGGTGGGACATTAACCATTCCTGAATATGGCATGTTGTTAATAATATAATTACATGAGAAGTGTGGCAAATTGTTGTTGTTTTTCAGATATCAACCTGGCAACCCTTATTTAAAGTTTTGTTACTTTCATTTTGATCATTTTAGTATTATGCATGTAGTGCTGCTCCTACAGCTTCTCTTTTTCAGACATGGATGAATGCTTTCAGTGCCCACCAGATCATTACCCAAATGTGGAAAAGGATTCTTGCCTGCCAAAGAATATACAATTCTTGTCTTATGGAGAACCACTGGGGATCTCTTTGGCCTGCTTTTCTGTTTCCTCATCCTTCCTTACAGCTTTGGTGCTTTGGATTTTCATTAAGCACCGGGACACTCCCATAGTCAAAGCCAACAACCGCAACCTCTCCTACACTCTCCTCACCTTCCTCTTGCTTGCTTTCCTTTGTGCTTTGCTATTCATCGGTCGACCTGAGAAAGTGACATGTCTCCTTCGACAAACAGCTTTTGGCATCATCTTTTCAGTGGCAGTTTCTTGTGTATTGACAAAGACAATCATTGTGGTCCTTGCTTTCATGGTCACAAAACCAGGCTCCAGCATGAGGAAATGGGTGGGGAAACAACAGGCCACTTCCATTCTTCTTTCCTGTTCCTTGATTCAAGCTGCTCTTTGTACTGTGTGGCTGGCAACTTCTCCCCCATTCCCAGCTTTAGACATGAACTCAATGAGTAAAGAAATTGTTCTGGAATGTAATGAAGGGTCAGTCACCATGTTCTACTGTGTCTTGGGGTTTATGGGCTTGCTGGCCATTGTCAGCTTCTCTGTAGCCTTCCTAGCCAGGAAGTTACCTGACAGCTTTAATGAAGCCAAGTTTATCACCTTCAGCATGCTGGTATTTTGCAGTGTGTGGCTCTCCTTTGTTCCAACTTATTTAAGCACAAAAGGGAAATATATGGTGGCTGTGGAGATCTTCTCCATTTTGGCCTCCAGTGCTGGTTTACTAGGCTGTATCTTTTTCCCAAAATGTTATATTATTGTGGTGAAGCCAGAGCTGAACAACAAGGAGCAGTTAAGAAGACGAAATCACTGAAGCATCTACAATTCTATGGCCCTGGTCTATCTAAATTTGAATCTATGCAAAGGGATTTAAGCCAACCACAACAGATTAGTTCAACTGCATTGCAATTTAGATTACAGTTTCTCCCTTTATTCCCTCATTAGGCAGGACATATATATTGCAATATATGGATTGAATATAGGAACCATCCCATGTTAATATCAACTCCCTTCTGCAAGTCTGCCAACAAAGCAAGATATGGGAGCCAAAGCTTTCTTCCTTAAGTTTGCCAAACATAGTGGCATAATTATCTGCCAACTTGAGTGGATATGAAGATGCCCCCTCTTTGGAGCTAACCTATGTTAATTCATTATCCTCCCCGCCCCTCAACATCCGGCAGCCCAACAGCATATAGCCAACCTAATGTAATGTAAGCTCTGCCCTACCATTTTGAATGCCACAGAATTGCCATTTATTTCCTGAATGCAACAGAACAAACAATAAATCCAAGTTATACAGAGCTCAGGATTTGTGGGAAATTTATTTTGTTTGCCTATATGCAAATGGGCGATATCGTTTGGCTAGTTGTTCTGTGGAGATTCCCAACTCCAGAAACCTCCTGCCCCAACTCTGTGTGTTGTATCCAACTGCTTCATCCCATGAGTACAAGCTTTTCTGCTTGTACAATGGATTTTCTCCCTTCTCCTCACCCTGGGTGGGCCTCATACCCTCCCAATATCTGCTCCATAGTGTCGGGGGAGGGAGAACCTAGGACAGATTTAGCGTTCAAATGGGGGAGCGGGAGATCGTACCTTTTACCAAAGGAAATGAGAAAAAAGTTCAGGAGCAGCCATCCACCTGCCTGTCACACATGGGGGCAGAGGCAAAAGAGTGAGCAGCAACACATGTAAGTTTTGCATTTGTACAGTACACTAGTACCTGCACACACTCACAAATCAAGTAAGGAGCATTACTAGAGTTCAGGGACACATTCCAGTGAGGGGGAAAACTCTGGGTGTGGAGCTGGGTAGTAATGGTTTTCAACTGGGAAGAATTCTAAAAATAAATAAATTTATTTTATAGAAACCCACAACAAAAACAAATGAACAGAAGTCAGGACTGTAGATAATACAAACTTAGGGCTGGTTTTCAATGACATTTAACTCCCTCCACACACATCATTTTTTCAAGGGGATTTCTGACATCATCCTATTAATCTGTCAGTTTGTGAATACCAGTGAGACCTGCACAGAGCAAGCTGAGTGTCAGGGAACTGCCATCAGAGGGAAGAGGAGAGGAAAGTCGCTCCAGTGATGCAGGGGAGGGAACTAGGAAGGAGAGAGAGAGGGTTCCTACGGGGGAAAGAAATCCAGGGGACACCAGGGAGAAAGGGGAAGCCGAGAGCAAGGCGGAGGGAAGGCTCAGAGACTCTTCCAGTGAAATCAGCGGAGAGAGCACAGGACCTCCGCTTGGCACGCCCACGCTGCGCAGAAGGCTTCCACGCAGGGAATCTAGGCGGAGACTTGGAGTCAAACAACTCCTATGTTGGCGCAAATTTAGGTCCCGCCCACTGACGGATTCTGCCAGTGACTAAGACAGTCGCGTTTCAAGGGCTGTCAACCGGGGAAAGTTTTAGCTACACGGCTAGCTTGGAGCAGTTTGCAGTTTACGCACAAGCAACCCCAATTCCCTTTACACCGAGTAACTTCACTTTCAAGTGTAATGCATCTAGTATGGTATTTGCTCAAAGGTCCCTGCTTGTACAATGTCGATAATATAAATATCATCTGCTCCTAACTACTATAGTTACATCCACCTACTTTCCTGCTACAAATGGCACTATATGGGACCATTAATTCCCATAACATCATTAGATGACCACATGAGCTGGATAATTGCAGCCTTCACAATTAAGTGCCTGTAAATCTCAATGATATTATTATCCTCTCTGTAATTATGAAATTAAGCAAAAAAGCTTTGTTTCCACATATCAAGGGAACTGCAAATATGAGTTGCATTATTATCAATGAAGATAGGAGGGTGCTGTGAATATCGACAGTACAATTCCAAGGTGTCAGAGCTTGGTCAGGCTGATGACAGATGCTTTACACTGCACAATCTGGCTCACAAATCAGTGTAGTGTGGACTTAAGTGAAGCTGCCCAACCCAGCAAAGGACTTACTGAAAGATAATGTGGGGACAGGAGAATTTAGGTAGAAGAGGAATTATTTCCTGCAAGATAGTTGGATTTGTACTATTGCCATCAGTGCTTCGGCTTCAGGTAATGTGCAAGATTCCTAACACTAAGTGCAGCATCTGCAGTCCCCTTCCTTTTCTTCACAAGTATTACCAACCAGGAGACCTCATCGTTGCTGGTATTATGTCTCAGATCTCCATCTTATTCAACTCAATATACTTTGATAAATGTCCTTCTACCGACCTCTTTGATGACATTATATATTTATTTATATATTGCATTAGCCATGTGGCCATAGCATGATATACATTAAAATAACAGCATAAAATGGGGGTGGGGAGGTAAAGATAGATATTGTCCTGGGCGATTACTTAGAGAAAGAAGGAAGAAAAAAAAACTGCTGAGGCTGGAGGAGGACCGTTAAAGGGTCCTTCAGCTCCTCAGATTTGTCCTAACTCGATTGTCCTTGTACAATAAGGCTACTTGGAATTTCGTTCGATTGTGCGGCGTGTCGACTGCAGCTGTGGTGTTAATGAAGAAGTTAGTGTCGCTTTCCTCTTCATCACACTAAGCAGGAAGTTAGCTGTCATCTCGGTAATCCAACAATCAGAATCCTGCAAAAAGAGGGACACTATCCAAGGCTGGATTGGAGATGGAACTTGTTCACGAGGGGAGTTAAAAACCGAGATCTTTCATCTGTCCTGTTGGGACAGAAGAGCATTACATGTTCCATAGTCTCCAGGGACGTGTCATTACAGGTGCATGTTCTGTTTGCGATGGGAACTCTGGAATAACGACCCGAGAGAACTGCTGTAGGAAAACAGTTGAGATGGGCACAGGTAAAGGCCCTTCGCTTAGCCTCCGAAGGAATTGTGAAGCAGTATAGAGGGATCCCTTCAGGGGGTGGAATAGCTAGGGCTATTGTGTGAGATTTGTTTTGTAAAAACCTCTGGTACCATATATTTGTTATATTAATTTTCCCTAGGAGTGCCAGACCCATAGATCTGTGGTAGATCCAGTGAATGAGAGAAGAAGGACAGCTTCCTCTGTCTTTGGCAAATAGTTGCATCATGCCCATATTTATCGCCATCTGTTATCTTTTTAGTTACAGCAGCCATGAATCTAATATCAGCATCTTAAGGATCATTTCAAGCCCAGTATCTGCCAGAATGTGCAGAGTTTGGAACAGACAGATCTTGGGCTAATCCAGATTATTATTTGTACCTCGTAACTCAGATTGGTGGGGTACAAATCACTCAAGTGAGCCTTAAATGTCATTGCACTGCAATACCTAAAAAACTGTCATGCCCCATATGAACTGGAAACGATGCCTTATGAGGAATGGCTAAGGGAGCTGGGCATGTTTAGCCTGGAGAAGAGGAGGTTAAGGGGTGATATGATAGCCATGTTCAAATATATAAAAGGATGTCACATAGAGGAGGGAGAAAGGTTGTTTCCTGCTGCTCCAGAGAAGCGGACACGGAGCAATGGATCCAAACTACAAGAAAGAAGATTCCACCTAAACATTAGGAAGAACTTCCTGACAGTAAGAGCTGTTCGACAGTGGAATTTGCTGCCAAGGAGTGTGGTGGAGTCTCCTTATTTGGAGGTCTTTAAGCAGAGGCTTGACAACCATATGTCAGGAGTGCTCTGATGGTGTTTCCAGCTTGGCAGGGGGTTGGACTCGATGGCCCTTGTGGTCTCTTCCAACTCTATGATTCTATGATTCTATGATTCTATGATTCTATGAACTAACTGAGACCATGTGATCATCATCTGAGGCCTTTCTTTGTGTGCCCCCTTCACAAGAGGTTCAGGGCCTTTTTCTGCAGTGGCCCCTCTTTGTAGAATACTCTGCAAAGGGAGGCTCACCTCGTGTCTTTGTTACATTTCTTTAGCTGCCTTATGGATTTTTGTGTTTTTATGTTTTAAACAGGCCTATGATCCTTCGATGATCACCTGTGTAGAAATTTAATTTTAAAATAAGTAGATTTAAAGACCATGGTTTAGAGCTGGAACTTGTGCATGTTAATATTCCTCCAGATTTACCTGAATTGATCAGTAAGATAGTATTGGTGCAGCTGAGGTGTAGAAATTTTCCTACCGAGAAGGAAACGCACTGTGTTATAGCATGTAAGTCTCATTTCAGGGTTATGACACAGCTCTACCAACATATCCTGGCACTAGTATTTTCTGTAAAAGAGATCAATGCAAACCTCCAAATCTTACCCAACCTCACCCTGGGCTTCCACATCTATAACAGCCATTTCAGTGCAAGCTGGACCTATCGTTCCTCCTTGGAACTCCTCTCTACATACAGCAGATTCATTCCCAACTACAAGTGTGACTCCCAGAATGAACTAGCAGCAGTCATTGGAGGTCCGAACTCTGAGGTTTGTCTTCATATGGCAAGTATACTGAGCAACTACAAGATTCCACAGGTATCATTCTCTTAGAGCACCTCTCCTGATAGAAAACTACCCAGACAATTAGATCTTCTTTTCAGCCAAAATGATGGTACTTTGCAAGCACCAATGATTAGTTGCACCTTCGTAACTGTTAATGTGTTGATCCTTTGTGAGTTCTTTTTCATTTGCTTTATCTCCTTGTTGCTTATTATAGAATGTTATTAACTGACATGGAAATAAATGGTGAGGAGCTGGATAGATATCTTAATACAAATAATTGAAATAAGCTGGTTGAGGGACTGCAGTAAGGTGTCCTGCAGATGTTATTGAAATCCAACTTTCACCAGCCCCAGCCAGCAAGGGCAATGTGCTCATAGATTCTGGGAGTTCTCATCCTACAATGGAAGATGGTGGAAGTCCTGTTTCACCAGTGTAATGTAAGACATGGCACTTGTATTGACTGTTTGATTATTTGATTGTTGTTAGCCGCCCTGAGCCCAGCTTCGGCTGGGGAGGGCGGGATATAAATAAAATTTATTATTATTATTATTATTATTATTATTATTATTATTATTATTATTACCATGAAAGGTAACTGAGCATTATTCCTTGAGCAGATTGCCACAACCCTCGACCAGCATATACTTTGTGATACTACAATTTCACTGGTGATAACATTTTTCTACGTTTAGTGGATTGCTCATTCTTTAATGGTCTCTTAAGTTTGAGGAAAACCTGGACAAGATCCCATGTCAGCAACACTCCCTCAAAACAAAATCTGAAATCTAGAATGTATTTTAACTGCAGTCAATACAAGTTAACATAGAAAACCACTGTACACAAACAAAATTTTTCATCTCCTCATTTCCTGTCTTTGATTTAGCTCATCTATGGTCCTGCTCCAATGAGAAATTTTAAAACTCAAGTTGCTTTCTGTAACCAAATGTTCCCAAATATAGACCATCAATATGAAGGGATTCTCATGTTACTGCTACACTTCAGATGGCTATGGACTGGTGTGTTGATTGTGAATGATGAGAATGGAGAGAGGTTTCTGCAGAGCGTGGTTCCAAAATTTATTCTGAGAGGAATCTGCTTTGATTTCATAGGAAGATTTCCATCAATTTCTTATTCTATTGGTCTTATGGACTGTGTCGCAGATGGGCTCAAGACATTTAATGTTGCCATGAGAAGTGCTGTTAATGTGCTGATCATCCATGGGGAAATTGATTCCATGACACTTTTGACAGGGTTATGACAGTTCAGATGGATTTCACGTCACTTCCCTTTCAGAGAGATCAGGTCATAGACTTCCTCCATGGTACTCTATCCTTCACAATTCACTCAAAGGAGGTCTTGGGATTCCAGGAATTTG
This sequence comes from Podarcis vaucheri, assembly GCF_965113315.1. Taxonomy (NCBI): domain Eukaryota; kingdom Metazoa; phylum Chordata; class Lepidosauria; order Squamata; family Lacertidae; genus Podarcis; species Podarcis vaucheri. Next base: position 12,473,233 of record NC_138751.1, read on the forward strand.
TTCAGATGAGAAATCCCATCTTGGAAAAAGAAGATGGCTTTATGAGGATATACTGGGAAAAGGCATTTCAGTGTCATTTCCCTGACTCTGAAGGAAATATGCAGGATGGCGATATTTGCACTGGGGAGGAGAAGCTGGAGACTCTTCCTGGCTCTATTTTTCCAACAAGCATGACTGGCCACAGCTATAGCATCTACAATGCAGTCTTTGCTGTGGCACATGCTGTGCATGCCATGCATTCATCTAAGTTGAAGCGCAGGGTGGATGAAGGGCGGCTGAAGCTTTGGAATCAACAGATGTGGAAGGTAATAACATGAGCACAATAATGCAGGAATGCTCACCATGTCATGTTTGGCAAGGCTCTCCCACACAAGACGAGTCTGGCTGGAAGTTGTTTTACTTTCTTATTTATTAAGCAATTTATTGCAGCTCGTCTTCTATAACACATCAGTCACTGTCTGAGTAAGTTGCTGCACTGAACTTCCGTCGTCTCCCAAGGCAGCCTAAATTCTACCTCTGGGTCCCTCTCTGTCTGGTCCTGCGCATTGCTCCTACCCTATTCTTTCTCCTAGTTTTGGGGGAGTCTGGTTCTGTCAACCCCCCTTCCTCTGGCATGGATCCTAATGGCTCCCCTCCTCCTGTAGCTTGCTCTGTGGTGTTTTGACATTCCACAGGCTGCATTCCGGATCTCATCTCTTCCTGACTGCGCAAAGGATTTAAGCTCCTGCTTCCCCCAGGTTCCTCTCCTGTTCAGCTTCTTCACTTTCTGCCAGAGTGACAGCATCCCTGACACACCATAACCCTGGGAATAATAATAGAAATAAAGGATCCAGAGTGTTTGGAAACTTTCTGTTTTTATCAAGGGTGGTTAGCATCTAAAGACCAAATTACATGTGACATTGCAATCCTAGCTCACTGTTGTGTGAATCTGTTCTAGGGACCACACTCAGGACTGTGACTGACTCATACTGAATGGGACTTTCATCTTACTAATAGGAGATTATACCAGAAGTTTCCATTTAATGCCAAATGGCAGCTGCTTCAGAAGGATCTCTCCCCCCTCCCTCATTGCTCTTCATGAAAAGATCTTATTAAAAAAACACACCTTACTGAAATTACCGTATTTTTTGCACCATAACACTCACTTTTTTCCTCCTAGAAAGTAAGGGGAAATGTCTGTGTGTGTTATGGAGGAAATGCCTATGGGTGGCATGCCTACGGATTTTCCTCCTCTAAAAACTACGTGAGTGTTATGGTCGGGTGCGTGTTATAGAGCGAAAAATACGGTAAATACCCATATGTATGTAGAGAAAGAGAGTATATAGGAAGTAATTGTTCTGCATTCACTTACTTAAGGCCGTAAGATGATATAGCTGGACCATGACATTGGACCATCTAGTCCAGCATCCTCTTTCATCAAAAGAAGATGATGTTGATGAAGTGCTCAGTGACTTCTATTACATCCATTACTGGTCTTTATGAATCTTTTGAAGGGCCAGTTGCTCATATCCCTCAAGAAGGAAAGTTCATCATCAACCCTTTATATTTACTTATGAAATACCCTTCGTTTTCCATCTTTTCCCCTGCCCAATTTAGCTCAGCCGCTTGGTGAGAAATAGCTTCTTTAATAATAGTGCTGGGGAAAACGTTTATTTCAACCAAGATGGAGAACTAGAGGCTGCATTTGATATCATAAACTGGGTGACATTCCCAAACCGGTCCATTCTTAGAGTGAGAGTTGGAGGAGTAGACCCCCGGGAACCCCTGGGCAAAGAGTTCATCATTCATGAGGATGCCATTGTATGGCCCAGCATGTTTAACCAGGTTTGACTCCAGACACATTTTTGCGGGCTTTATTTAAATGTCATTTTGCCAGTCTTCAAGAGGTGTCATGGAAATACTTTTGTCTCCAGTCCTTTCCCTGTTCATCTCTATTTATTCACTGTCAGGCAAGCTCACAGCCTCTTCAGCATATCCCCAGCCTAACTGTGCTATTGCTAATCATGCCTGCCATGTCTGCATGTTGGATGGCACATTTGAAAATGTTTATTTACTTAAGCATATAGTCATCTATTTATTGGGACTCAATGTAATGAAGATCCTGCTCATACAGCTTTCTTATTGCAGGGATCACACATGCATACAACTCTATGAGAACTAGTGCATGATGGCATTTAGGACTTTGTTGTTTATTTTTGTTTATCCCGTGTAGTTCTTTGTATTTATTTCCATTTATTGTCAGATGTCTTCTGACTGCTATGTATCAGGGCGATTAATGAAATAAATTACTATAATCATAATATGATTAGATGTTCTAGGACATTGATTTTCTTGCCTTCCTTGCAACATGAATAGGAACAAAGGTAGTTCTCTTAGACCAAGTCAATCCATTGACCCATCTAGCTCATTACTGACACTGACTGGCAGCTGGTCTCTGGGCTTGAAGACCAAGGTCTTTCTGAACCCTAGCTAAAGGCACCTGGGATTGAACTGCATGCAAAGCAGATTCTCTGTCGTTGATCTATGACCCTTCTCCTAAGGCAGGGATGGGGAACCTTCAGCCCTCCAGATGTTTCTGAACTGCAACACCCACATTCCCAGCAAGCTTAGCCAATACCTGAAGGTCTTCCAAACCTTCCCTAAGGAATGCAGATGTTGGAGTCACCAAGTCTTGCTTTATCTCACACTACATGTTCAGTGTATCCACTCTAATTTATGTTTTAGGTCTCAAATCTTCACCAGGAAATTTTTTGAAATCATGTTAATTTAAATAGGTTTAACTTGTAATCCAATGTACAAGTAAAGAAGTCCCAAGCAACACCAAAGAGGTTCATTGAAGAAAGGCAGAAAATTATAGCAAAATACCTGTCATTGCCTCTATTTATGCCAAACCCAAGGCAACTCTGCCAATTCTGGGGGTGGGGATGAACAATCTGTGCTATACAAATTTGGAAACCAGGACCTGCTTTCCTCTATCTTTTATGTACAGGCACTACCCATTTCTCTTTGTAATGACCATTGCCATTTGGGTTACAGTAGAACCAAGAAGGAAGGGAGGCCATTTTGCTGCTATGATTGCCTTGCCTGTCCAGAAGGGAAGTTCTCAAACCAGAAGGGTAAGATGTGTTGTGGTAATCTTTCACAAATGGCTTAATCTTGGGATGTTTAATCTCCTTCCTTACTTACTTACTTACTTACTTACTTACTTTGCATGAGTAGCAATCAATGCCAGCTAGAATTAAGGAATTAAGTCAGTGAGATGCATCTCTTTCCTATGGCCTTTCAAACTGTATGGGGGAGTAATTGTTCCCATTTGTTATTATGGTATGTATTTTTGTGACTTTATTTTGTAAAGCACCCTGTGATCTTTGGATGAAGGGCAGTATAGAACTTAATAAAGAAAAATAGTAAAGGTAAAGGTACCCCTGCCCATACAGGCCAGTCGTGACCGACTCTGGGGTTGTGCGCCCATCTCGCTTAAGAGGCCGGGGGGCAGCGCTGTCCGAAGACACTTCCGGGTCACGTGGCCAGCGTGACGAAGCTGCTCTGGGGAGCCTGCACCAGCAGAGCACACGGAAACGCCATTTACCTTCTCGCTATAAAGCGGTACCTATTTATCTACTTGCACTTAAGGGTGCTTTCGAACTGCTAGGTGGGCAGGAGCTGGGATCGAACAATGGGAGCTCACCCCGCCGCGGGGATTCGAACCGCCGACCATACGATCGGCAAGTCGTAGGCGCTGAGGTTTTACCCACAGCGCCACCCGTGTCCCTCTAATAAAGAAAAATAATATTAAATAAATAATACGCATGGGCCTAATCATGCTGAAATTTATGGGACTGAGCCCTATGTTACTGTTGCATTTTTATTTATTTACTCTATCTAAAATGCAATATGAACTGCAGTTTGGATCTGGAATGAGTCATGTTTAGAGTAGACCTACTAAAACAAATGAAACATAGATTCGTCTTCTTGATGTACGACATTTAAGATTAATTGACCTCACAATATATAGTCAAAAGAAAATATACATGAGAAACTCATATTAGGCTAGATTCAGACTCACATAGTAGCTCTTAATGTTGACAGAAATCAGTTAAACTACTACAACTATCTGGATTGAAACCTCTTTATTTCATTGACAGAAGCAGCAGACTATTTATGTAACTTCCAGAAAAATAATCCTTACTTGTTACTGTAATAGCTTGTGTGGAGAAATGCTGAATATTTGTCGGTTAGTTTAAGTTCTGTACTTTGGAAAAGATTTATGTGACTTGTGCTGATGTCAGTGTGCAAGTGTTGAAGTCTGAGACTTGTGCTCTCAACTGTTTTGCAGACCTGAGTTTCTTTTTTTCTACCCAGTAGTTGCTAAACCTGGGCTGGATCAACATTGACCTGTTTAGTGTTATTAGAACCTGGCTGTAAGATATTTGAGAATAAGTGAAACTTAATGAAATGATGAAGTTTGAAATAAGATTATGTTTAAATCAAGCAGCACAGCTTATGATAAAGTTATCTAAAATTTGGGACATAATATTTGAGACAAGTTAAGAACTGAAATAAGGTAATAAATTGCTGTCTATAACTTTGTGACCGAGAACACAGAGAAGGGCGATGTGAGGAAGTCTTAAGATCATGAAAATACGACTGTTGAACAACTGTATTTTTATATCTATTTTTCTTTCATTCTTTGTTTAATCTTATTTTGATTTGCTTGTGGTGATGGTACTTTATATGTTTGGTGGTTTGTTTGTTGTTTAAAGAAAATTGCAATAAATATCTTTTAAAAAAATAATAGAACAATATTAGTTATGTCGTTCTAAAATGTCACAGGGCACACTTGTTAATTAAAGCATTTTTAACCTTGGTTGTTCTACTGGTTTCTCTGCAGCACCCACTGGAGTCACCTTTTAATAATGTACCATGAACATTAAAAGTATGACGTCATTTGGCCATATACAGTATCAAAAACATTCCTTAACCCTTCCTTCATGTTAAAAATCATGAGTGTAGATGCATCCCAGGATGTGAGTGAATTTGACTAGGGTGATTTAGGGAAATTGTTCTGAGGTATAAGTCTATTTGAAGCTGGTGTCAGCAACAACATCTTATTATTATTATTATTATTATTATTATTATTAGCATCACACCTCTTGGAAAAAGCAAAAATAACCACTAATCTAACCACAACACCCTGCTGACTATATGGTGACTGAAATAAATGATGAAGATTCAGTATCATACAAGCCGGAGCATTATACATAAGCTCTGCTCCACCAACCAGGCCGTTCGGGGGAATAACACAAGATGGAATGCTTTGCTAAATGAAATGCACTCACCAGCAGAGCTAAACAGGTTGCTGAGTGCAGACCTTTCTGTCCTTCATGCAATGAGAACAGGGCTTGGGAATTCCAGATCTGGGAGCTGAATATGATGCTGATATTTGGAATTCTTCCCAGTTGAAAACCATTACTACCCAGCTCCACACCCAGAGTTTTTCCCCTCACTGGAATGTGTCCCTGAACTCTAGCAATGCTCCTCACTTGACTTGTGAGTGTGTGCAGGTACTAGTGTACTGTACAAATGCAAAATTTACATGTGTTGCTGCTCACTCTTTTGCCTCTGGCCCCATGTGTGACAGGCAGGTGGATGGCTGCTCTGGAACTTTTTTCTCATTTCCTTTTGTAAAAGGTTCAATCTCCTACTCCCCCAATTTGAACTCTAAATCTGCCCTAGGTTCTTCCTCCCCCGACACTCTGGAGCAAATATTGGGAGGGTATGAGGCCCACGCAGGGAGAGGAAAAGGGAGAAAATCCATTGTACAAGCAGAAAAGCTTGAACTCATGGGATGAAGCAGTTGGATACAACACACAGAGTTGGGGCAGGAGGTTTCTGGAGTTGGGAATCTCCACAGAACAACTAGCCAAATGATATCGCCCATTTGCATATAGGCAGACAAAATAATTTTCCCACAAATCCTGGGCTCTGTATAACTTGGATTTATTGTTTGTACTGGAAATTATTCAGGAAATAAATGGCAATGCTGTGGCATTCAAAATGGAAGGGCAGAGCTTATATTACATTAGGTTGGCTATATGTTGTTGGGCTGCCGGATGTGGGGAGGAAATAATGAATTAACATAGGATAGCTCCAAAGAGGGGGTATCTTCATATCCACTCAAGGTGGCAGATAATTATGCCACTACGTTTAGGAAACCTAAGGAAGAAAGCTTTGGCTCCCAAATCTTGTTTGGTTGGCAGACTTGGAATAGGGAGTTGATATTAACATAGGATGGTTCCTATATTCAATCCATATGTTGCAATATATATGTACTGCCTAATGAGGGAATAAAGGGAGAAACTGTAATCTAAACTGAAATCCAGTTGAACTAATCAGTTGTGGCTGGCTTAAATCCCTTTGCGTAGATAGAAATTTAGATGGAGCAGGGCCATAGAATTGTAGGTACTTCACTTATTTCTTCTTCTTAACTGGTCCTTGTTGTTCAGCTCTGGCTTCATCACAATAATATAACATTTTGGGGAAAATATACAGCCTAGTAAACCAGCACTGGAGGCCAAGATGGAGAAGATCTCCACAGCCACCAAATATTTTCCTTTTGTGCTTAAGTAAGTTGGAACAAAGGACAGCCACACACTGCAAAATACCAGCATGCTGAAGGTGATAAACTTGGCTTCATTAAAGCTGTCAGGTAACTTCCTGGCTAGGAAGGCTACAGAGAAGCTGACAATGGCCAGCAGGCCCATAAACCCCAAGACGCAGTAGAACATGGTGACTGACCCTTCATTACATTCAAGAACAATTTCTTTACTCATTGAGTGCATGTCTAAATCTGGGAATGGGGGAGAAGTTGCCAGCCACACGGTACAAAGAGCAGCTTGAATCAAGGAACAGGAAAGAACAATTGAGGTGGCCTGTTGTTTCCCCACCCATTTCCTCATGCTGGACCCTGGTTTGGTGACCATGAAAGCAAGGACCACAATGATTGTCTTTGTCAACACACAAGAAACTGCCACTGAAAAGATGATGCCAAAAGCTGTTTGTCGAAGGAGACATGTCACTTTCTCAGGTCGACCGATGAATAGCAAAGCACAAAGGAAAGCAAGCAAGAGGGAGGTGAGGAGAGTGTAGGAGAGGTTGCGGTTGTTGGCTTTGACAATGGGAGTGTCCCGGTGCTTAATGAAAATCCAAAGCACCAAAGCTGTAAGGAAGGACAAGGAAACAGAAAAGCAGGCTAAAGAGATCCCCAAGGGTTCCCCATAAGACAAGAAATGGATGTCCTTTGGCACGCATGAATCCTTTTCCACATTTGGGTAATGATCCGGTGGGCATTGAAAGCATTCATCCATGTCTGAAAAAGAGAAGCTGTGGGAGCACCATTACATGCATAATACTAAAATGATCAAAATGAAAACAACAAACCTTAAATAAGGGTTGCCTGCTTGAAATCTGAAAAACAATTTGCCACACTTCTCATGTAATTATATTACTAGCAAAATGCCGTTTTCAATTCCTATCCACCCCCAAATGTTAGGACCTAACATGACATCTGAAGCTCAATATTATCACTTACTGTCAGGATTCTAGCAGATTTTACTTGTTCACATTTTTAAACATCCCAACATGATTTGAACTTCCCATTCTAATATGTCGACTGGAGCAAGGTTGTATTTCAGTTTTATCGCATCTCCGAATTGTGAAAAATGATTCTTGGGTCTTGTTTTTTAAGAGAGAGAGGTTGTTGCACCGTTAGCTTTCCCCTGAAGTTCTTTCATATTTCTGAAGGTTTCTGTTTTTTCACTTTATGATACCTCCTTCATCTGATTAATTACCAGCTGTCAATGGCTTTGACTGATATTATTGAATATATCAGGCTGTATCCCCATACCAGGAACCACAACCTTCACCGAATTCTGAACAACTTTCCTGAATTTTCTGAACAACTGAACACCACAAGGGAATTGCGTGTCTGAATATCTTAGTGTCAGTACATTTTAAAGGCTCTATACATGATGTCTCTTACCTGTCTGGTTGGAAATCTTCCCTTCTGGACATAAGACGCAATCATAGCAGCAAAATGGTTTCCCTTCCTTCTTTGTTTTTTGAGAACCCAATGGACAATTGGCATTACAAAGAGAAAGAGGCTGGGCCTGTCCACAAATGAAAGAGGATCATGATTTCTTTCTTTTCTTTTCTTTTCTTTTGCAATATTGTGTATCCACAATGTATAGTTGCTGAACTATCTCCTTGAACTGCTGCATTAGCAGCACCAAACCTGGGCAGTGTGTATGGAGCTCCTGGGCTACCCAGAAAAAAAGACACAGATTTGGGTAGGGAAAGGAAACCAGCAAGCCCCATTCTGGCAAAACATGGAAGATCTCTACAGCCATGCCCTCACTCCTACACTAAGCACATGGATATACAAAGCACAGAGCTAGGTCAGTATCTGTACTGTGAATCGTTGTAGAAGTGATGGAAAGGCTACAAAATATGAATTTATCTCACCTGGTTAAACCTGCTGGGCCACATAATGGCTTCTTCAGAAATGCTGAATGCTTCTTCTTGGGGAGCCATGGGGTCGATCTTTCCAACTTTCACCCTCCGAAAGGACTGGTTTGGAAATGTGACCCAGTTTATAATATCAAATCTAGACTCTAGCTCTCCATTTTGGTTGAAGGAAACTTTTCCCCCAGCACTATTATTAAATGAGATGCTTTTAATAAAGTGGTTGAGCTGTTTGGGGAGAAAGAATAGATAGAATTAGAGAGAAGTTAAAAGAAAGCAAATTCATAAGAATAAACAAAAGGCTGGTGATCATTTGCAATTGATTACTAAACTCTTTAAAAGCTTTATACAAAGGGAGAATGGATAGGGAGAGAGGAAGACCCCGATAGGCCACCTTGATGTTTTTGCAGGAACGTTGAGAGATACGGAGAACAATAAACAGATAGAGTAATAAACTACACTAACAAAATGTAACAGTGGTACTAATGAAGGAAGTGACTGCGCAGCAGTGGAGCATGTCAGAATGGTATAGCAACTTCTACATTTATAACCGTGATGTGGTGGAAGGTTGAAGCAGAAAAAAATCCTGCTCCATGCTTACTATTCTGAGCTTTTGGATTTTCCAGAGAATCTCAATTCTCTGTTTATTCATTTGCTTCTGGTGAGCAGTGGAGATTAGACATGGAAGAATTTGGATTTCTATGGCTATTAGCCACAATGAGGAACTAGCTCCTTGAAAATTGGGTCTTCCCGCTGCGGCGAAGGCGGGGACCTGCTAGAAATCCCAGGCGGAGAAAGCCTGGGAACGTGGGGTTCAGCAGGTCACCAGAAGCGCCCCCTACTCACCGGGAACCCCTTTTTGGGGTGCCGGATTGAAGCGGGGTTAGCGGCGCGGGCTGCGAACTGATTGCTACTTTCACGGAGTGAAGCCACAAAGCCATTGCCGGAGAGCGCTGACTTTTTCCTGTGGACAATTGGATTTAAAACAAGTACCCGTGAGTAGAAACGGAAAATTGAAACAAGAAATATCTTAATTTTTCATCGAAGTGGGAAGGTTCAAAACAGGAAGACCACCTTCCGCTTTTTGTTTATAGACTAAAGCAAAAACTTCGTAAGCTAAAGCCTGGAAAGCTGTCAAAAAAGTCTAAATTTCCTTCATTCAGAACTACTGAAACCCCCTTGGAAGCAGGAGAAAAGGGGGGGGTGTTTAACCCCTGCAGGAGAGGGAGCGAGAAGGATGAGTTTCCACCGTCTCTAACCTGGGAACGGGGTGTCAGAGACAGAAATTGTAGGTTCATTGACTGTGAATGGAACATTTTGACAGATAGTTAAACAAGAGAAACAACCTGATTCCAATGTTGCCTTTTGCATCTTAAAGAAACAAAATATCCAGAAAATATCTGAAAAACGAAAGTAATTTTCCTTTGTTGGACTTGCCTTAAAAAAAAAATTAAATGGTTACAAATAGAAATTGTCTCCTCTAGAGGGAGCTTGTTAAATTGTTGCAGCAGTATACCTGAGGACTCAACAGCTGTGAGATTAAGACTGTGGGAACAGTCTTTTCTGACCTTGCCTAAAGATGAGCTGGGAGGAAGATTGGATGCTTGCCTTATGCATGACAAGTGCCCTGTTGGAACAGATGCATGAGAAGATGGACTTGATGAATGAAAAAATGGATTTGACTGTTGTGGTTAATAACTGTGGACAAACAGGGAACATTGATACAGAAATTATTCAGGGACCAACTCATGAATCAGTATTGACTGGGCAAGAACAGAAGATAATGGAGGAGGATGTGGTTGCACCTCAAATAATTCAAATGGAGAGACCCGAGGCCCTACAGGAGCATAAGCCGCTGTCATTGAAGACTGAAGTTCGAATGGGCCAGGGGGAATCTGCTGTTGAGGAGGTTCCTAGCTTTGGAGAGACCTTGAAATATGTTTTTAAATATTTTTTGGATTTTATTGAGGACTGTGGGGAGTAGGACTTTGGGGAATGGGTGGGTTTGATGAAGGGAGATGGAGACAATTCTGGATTGGAACCCCCCAGAGAACTACTCCTCAATGAGAAAGGAAAGGAATTAAGAAAGAGACCAACAAAAGACAAGGAAAAGGGCAAGTATAAACAAGAAGAAGAAATGCAGAAGGGACATGGAAGAGACTTAAGGGCCTCGGACATAAGGCTTCCAGGTTGATGGACTACATGGATTGGACAGTAAGGACTGACACGATCTGAGACCAGGAAGATGAGACGTTGTATGAAGATTGGAAGAAAATTTATAAAGGAAACTTTTTATTTAGGGAATTGGCTAAAAATTAATGAATATTAGGGAAAATGTTGGAATGAAACTATGTGACTCTAGCAGAAATGATATCAGGAGTTATGTATATTTGAAAACTAAGATTTAAGCTTTAAGGTATTTTAGGGTAAGATAAGGTTAAATAAATTAAGGCAATTTGAATAACAGAATATGGGGAAAGATGGTAAGGATTTGCTCAGCTAATTATTAAGTGAAACTGTCAAGATAAAAATTTTTAACAAAAATTGAGAAAGATGGAAAGAATTCGCTGAAATAATTAATTAAACTAGAATACAAAAAGGGAGGTGTGAGGAGGTCAATGAAACAAGCAAATGGAAGTTATAGATATGTAACTTGGGATTTATGTTGTTTTCTTTTTTCTTGTGTTTTCCATTTTTCTTTTTATTTTATTTTTTGTTGTATTGTTGTTTCTTTTTTCTTTCTTTCTATGTATTACAGTGTTGTTTTAAATTTTTCTTTTTTCTTTATAACTTTGAAACTACTAATAAATACTATTTTTTTAAAAAAATATTAGTAATATGAAAGGCCCCATTCAGTATGAGTCAGTCACAGTCCTAACTGAGGTCTCTAGAACAGATTCACACAAGAGTGAGCTATGTTTTCAATGTCACATGTAATGTGGTCTTTAGATGCTAACCACCCTTGGTAGAGACAGAAACCTTTCAAACACTCTGGATACTTTCTTTTTATTGTTATTTCCAGGGCTATGGTGAACATTCCTGCATTATTGTGCTCATGATATTACCTTCCACATCTGTTGATTCCAAAGCTTCAGCCGCCCTTCATCCACTCTGCGCTTCAGCTTAGATGAATGCATGGCATGCACAGCGTATGCCACAGCATAGACTGCATTGTAGATGCAATAGCTGTGGCCAGTCATGCTTGTTGGAAAAATAGAGCCAGGAAGAGTCTCCAGCTTCTCCTCCACAGTGCAAATATCGCCACCCTGCATATTTCCTTCAGAGTCAGGGAAATGACACTGAAATGCCTTTTCCCAGTATATCCTCATAAAGCCATCTTCTTTTTCCAAGATGGGACTTCTCATCTGAACAAATTCCTGGAATCCCAAGACCTCCTTTGAGTGAATTGTGAAGGATAGAGTACCATGGAGGAAGTCTATGTCCTGCTCTCTCTGAAAGGGAAGTGATGTGAAATCCATCTGTACTGTCATAACCCAAACTTTCCCTTTAGCCTTTATTGGTATATCTTCATATTTTGATATAGCAGGAAACATTCTCAAAAGTGTCATGGAATCTATTTCCCCATGAATGATCAACACATTAACAGTACTTCTCATGGCAACATTAAATGACTTGAGCCCATCTGCAACCAAGTCCGTAACACCATTAGTATAAGAAATTGATGGAAATCTTCCTATGAAATCAAAGCAGATTCCTCTCAGAATAAATTTTGGAACCACGCTCTGTAGAAACCTCTCTCCATTCTCATCATTCACAATCAACACACCAGTCCAGAGCCATCTGAAGTGTAGCAGTAACTTGAGAATCCCTTCATATTGGTGGTCTATATTTGGGAACATTTGGTTAAGGAAAGCAACTTCAGTTTTAATATTTCTCATTGGAGCAGGACCATAGATGAGCTAAATCAAAGATAGGAAATGTGGAGATGAGAAATTTTGTTTAAGTGTACAGTGGTTTTCTATGTTAACTAGTACTGACTGCAGTTAAAATACAATCTAGATTTCAGATTTTGTTTTGAGTGAGTACTGCTGACATGGGATCTTGTCCAGGTTTTCCTCAAACTTCCTCAAACTTAAAGGTAAAGGTAAAGGTACCCCTGCCCGTATGGGCCAGTCGTGTCCGACTCTAGGGTTGTGTGCCCATCTCACTTAAGAGGCCGGGGGCCAGCGCTGTCCGGAGACACTTCCGGGTCACGTGGCCAGCGTAACAAAGCTGCTCTGGCGAGCCGGCACCAGCGCAGCACACAGAAACACCGTTTACCTTCCCACTATAAAGTGGTACCTATTTCTCTACTTGCACTTAAGTGTGCTTTCGAACTTCTAGGTGGGCAGGAGCTGGGACCGAAAGACGGGAGCTCACCCCGATTCGAACCACTGACCATGCAATCCGCAAGCCCTAGGTGCTGAGGTTTGACCCACAGCGCCACCTGCATCCCTTCCTCAAACTTAAGAGAACAATAAAGAATGAGCAATCCACTAAACACAGAAAAATGTTCTCACCAGTGAAATTATAGTAGCACAAAGTATGTGCTGGTCGAGGGTTGTGGCAATCTGCTCAAGCAATAATGCTCAGTTACCTTTCATGGCAGTGCCATGTCTTACATTACACTGGTGAAACAGGATTTCCACCATATCCCCCAGAGGGTTTGGTTGGGCCCTTATACCTCTAGTATGCTTAAGACTAACACAGGAACACCACAGGGATGCGTACTCAGTCCGCTCCTTTATATTCTCTACATGTACGATTGTGTCGCTGCTCACCCTAGTAATAGGGTTGTCAAATTTGCAGATGACACAACCGTGATTGGGCTCATCTCTGAAAGGGAGGGTGAAACGGACTATAGAGATGAGGTGGAGCGGCTGACAGAGTGGTGCAGAGCTAACAACTTGCTCATAAATACAAGGAAGACAAAGGAGCTTGTGATGGACTTCAGGAGATAGAAGAGCAATGTCCAGCCACTTTTGATTGATGGGGTCTGTGTGGAGAGGGTAACAACGTTCAGATTTTTGGGCATTGAATTACAAGAGGATCTGTCCTGGAGTGTCAACACAAGGGGGCTTGTGAAGAAGGCGCAGCAGAGACTGTACTTTTTGAGAATTCTAAGGAAAAACCATCTTCCGCAGAAACTGCTGCTTGCCTTCTATCACTGTGCCATTGAGAGCGTGCTCACTTATGGCTTATGTGTGTGGTACGGAAGCTGTACTACCCAGGACAGGATGGGGTTGTGCAAGGTTGTTAAGGCAGCAGAGAGCATTGTTGGCTGCCCACTCTCCACCTTAGAGCAGATTTATGCCACAAGGTGCCATAGGAAGGCACTGGACATAGTAAAAGATCCATCGCATCCTGGTCACTGTCTCTTTGAGCTCTTGCCGTCAGGACAGAGATACAGGACGATGAAGACAAGAACGAGCCGTCTTAAGAACAGCTTCTTCCCCAGAGCGATCTCGGCCCCGAATGGGAAGCCCGGACTTTGAAAGTCATCTAATCTTCCTTGCTGTATTATACTGTATTGTTTTAATTAGTGTTTTTATAGTTGTTTTGATTTTGTGTGGAGTGCCCTACCTGGGTAGATGGAGCAGCCAAGTAATTTCGTTGTCCCCGAGAGGGGGCAATGACAATAAAGATATTATTATTATTATTATTATTATTATTATTATTATTATTATTATTATTATTATAGGATGAGAACTCCCATCATCTATGAGTAGGTTGCCCTTGCTTCCTGGGGCTGGTGAAAGTTGGATTTCAATAACATTGGCAGGACACCTTACTGTAGTCCCTCAGGCAGCTTATTTCAATTATTTGTATTAAGATATCTAGCTCCTCACTATTTATTTCCAAGTCAGTTAATAACATTCTATATTAAGCAACAAGAGGGGAAAGCAAATGCAAAAGAACCAACGCAGTATCAACACTGCAACAGTTGCGAAGTGGCAACTGTCACCGGTGCTTGCAAAGTACCATCATTTTGGCTGAAAAGAAGACCCAATGGTCTGAGTAGTTTTCTATCAGGAGAGGTGCTCTGAGAGAATGTTACCTGTGGAATCTTGTAGTTGCTCAGTATACTTGCCATATGAAGACAAACCTTAGAGTTCGGACCTCCAATGACTGCTGCTAGTTCATTCTGGGAGTCACACTTGTAGTTGGGGATGAATCTGCTGTAGGTAGAGAGGAGTTCCAAGGAGGAACGATAGGTCCAGCTGGCACTGAAATGGCTGTTATAGATGTGGAAGCCCAGGGTGAGGTTGGGTAAGATCTGGAGGTTTGCATTGATCTCTTTTACAGCAAATGCTAATGCCAGGATATGTTGGTAGAGCTGTGTCATAACCCTGAAATGAGAGTTACATGCTGTAACAGAGTGTGTTTCCTTTTGGATAGGACAATTTCTACACTTCAGCTGCACCAATACTATCTTACTGATCAATCTGAATTCAGGTAAATCAGGAGTTATATTAACATGCACAGGTTCCAGCTCTAAACTATGGTCTTTAAATCTACTTATTTTTCAAATTAAATTTCTACACAGGTGCTCATCCGAGGATCATAGGGCACTTTAAAACATAAAAACACAGAAATCCATAAGGCAGCTAAAGAAATGTAACATAGGCACCAGGTGAGCCTCCCTTAGCAGAGTATTCTACAAAGAGGGGCCACTGCAGAAAAAGGCCCTGAACCTCTTGTGAAGGGGGCACACAAAGAAATTCCTCAGATGATGATCGCAAGGTCTTGCTTAGTTCATATGGGGCATAATAGTTTTTTAGGTATTGCAGTCCTGAAACATTAAGGCTCACTTGAGTGATTTGTACCCCACCAGTCTGAGTTACAATGTACAGATAATAATGTGGCTTGGCCCAAGATCTGTCTGTTCCAAACTTTGCACATTGTGGCAGATTCTGGGCTTGAAATGCTCCTTAAGCTGCTGATATTAGATTCATGGCTGCCACAAATAAAAAGATAACAGATGATGATTAATATGGGGGTGATATAAAAATCTGGCAAAGACAGAGAAAGCTGTCCTTCTTCTCTCATTCAGAGGATCTACCACAGATCTATGGGTCTGGCACTCCTAGGGAAAATTAATATAACATATGGTACCAGAGGTTTTTACAAAACACATCTTACACAATGTCAGCAAAGAGGTCAGTAGAAGGACATTTATCAAAGTCTATTGAGTTGAATAGTATGGAGATCTGAGACATAATACCAGCAACGATGAGGTCTCCTGGTTGGTAATACTTGTGAAGAAAAGGAAGGGGACTGCAGATGCTGCACTTAGTGTTAGGAATCTTGCACATCACCTGAAGCAGAAGCACTGATGGCAGTAATACAAATCCAACTATCTTGCTGGAAATAATTCCTCTTCTACCTAAATTCTCCTGTCCCCACATTATCTTTCAGTAAGTCCTTTGCTGTGTTGGGCAGCCTAACTTAAGTCAACACTACATTGATTTGTGAGTCAGATTGTGCAGTGTAAAGCATCTGTTATCAGCCTGACCAATCTCTGACGATCTCTTGTTACACCTTGGAATTGTACTGGCAATATTCAAAGCACCCTCCTATCTTCATTGATAATAATGCAACTCATATTTGTAAATTCCTTGATATGTGGAAACAAAGCTTCCATGCTTAATTTCATAATTACAGGGAGGATAATAATATCATTGAGATTTACAGGCACTTAAATGTGACAGCTGTGTTCATCCAGCTCATGTGGTCATCCAATGGTGTTATGGGAATTAATGGTCCCAGATAGTGCAATTTGTAGCAGGAAACTAGGTGGATGTAACTATAGAAGTTGGGAGCAGATTATATTTATATTCTCGACTTTGTACAAGCAGGGACCATTGAGCAAATACCATGCTAGATACATTACACTTGAAAGTGAAGTTACTTAGTTTGCTCTGTGCAGGTCTAACTGGTATTCACAAACTGACTGATTAATATGATGATGTCAGAAATCCCCTTGAAAAAATGATGTTCGTGGAGGGAGTTAAATGTCGTTGAAAACCAGCCTTAAGTTTGTTTTCTCTGCAGTCCTGAATTCTGTTCATTTGTTTTTGTTGTGGGCTTTTTAAATAAATTTATTTATTTTTAAAATATTCAAATTAACAAACAATCCTCAAACAACAAAAGGGGGGGAGGTATTCCATAAATCCCCATGAACCTCTATCCGCCCCATTGTTGGATCCTTTATTAACTTTTTTCTCCACATTTTCTCTGTTGGACTTCTTTTCATTTGTAATGAAATACCCAGAGAGAAAGGAGCAACTCGTCATCCCAGCTGACCCTCCACTCTTCCCATGCTAGATGTTGACCACCTTATAATGTCTGCCAGAGACTATTCATGTCGGCCAGTGTGGTGTAGTGGTTAAGAGCGGTAGTCTCGTATTCTGGGGAACCGGGTTCGCGTCTCCACTACTCCACATGCAGCTGTTGGTTGACTTTGGGCCAGTCACACTTCTTTGAAGTCTCTCAGCCCCACTCACCTCACAGAGTGTTTGTTGTGGGGGAGGAAGGGAAAGGAGAATGTGAGCCGCTTTGAGACCCCTGAAGGCGAGTGAAAGGCAGGATATCAAATCCAAACTCTCATTCCCTGCCCAGTACTGTATTGCAGAAACTTCCAAGGTCACTTAAGATGAGTTTGGCTTCACTGGACCTTAAGGCCCTAGACTGGTTAGCTTAACATCTGTCCTGGGAAGAAAGACTGAAATACAGGTCAATCATTCATTAGTATTTTTATTTATACACTGCACTTCCACTGAAAGCATCTTACTCCAAGTAGCTAACAACAAGAATACAGGAAGACATCTCAAAATCAACAGGGTCAAGAACAATTCCATAATAAAAGAACAGCAAAATAGCAAATATAACAACATAGAAAAAGGAATAGATTAGTGTAAGAAATATAGCAAGATGACATTAAAGCATCACACCTCTTGGAAACAGCAAAAATAACCACTAATCCAACCACAACACCCTGCTGACTATATGGTGGCTGTAATAAATTATGTAGATTCAGTATCATACAAGCCGGAGCATTATACGTAAGCTTTGCTCCACAACCAGGCTGTTCAGGGGAAGAACACAAGATGGAATGCTTTGCTAGATGAAATGCACTCACCAGCAGAGCTAAACAGGTTGCTGAGTGCAGACCTTTCTGTCCTTCATGCAATGAGAACAGGGCTTGGGAATTCCAGATCTGGGAGCTGAATATGATGCTGATATTTGGAATTCTTCCCAGTTGAAAACCATTACTACCCAGCTCCACACCCAGAGTTTTTCCCCTCACTGGAATGTGTCCCTGAACTCTAGCAATGCTCCTTACTTGACTTGTGAGTGTGTGCAGGTACTAGTGTACTGTACAAATGCAAAATTTACATGTGTTGCTGCTCACTCTTTTGCCTCTGGCCCCATGTGTGACAGGCAGGTGGATGGCTGCTCTGGAACTTTTTTCTCATTTCCTTTTGTAAAAGGTTCAATCTCCTACTCCCCCAATTTGAACTCTAAATCTGTCCTAGGTTCTCCCTCCCCCGACACTCTGGAGCAAATATTGGGAGGGTATGAGGCCCACGCAGGGAGAGGAAAAGGGAGAAAATCCATTGTATAAGCCGAAAAGCTTTCACTCGTGGGATGAAGCAGTTGGATACAACACACAGAGTTGGGGCAGGAGGTTTCTGGAGTTGGGAATCTCCACAGAACAACTAACCAAACGATATCGCCCATTTGCATATAGGCAGAAAAAATAAATTTCCCACAAATCCTGGGCTCTGTATAACTTGGATTTATTGTTTGTACTGGAAATTATTCAGGAAATAAATGGCAATGCTGTGGCATTCAAAATGGAAGGGCAGAGCTTATATTACATTAGGTTGGCTATATGTTGTTGGGCTGCCGGATGTGGGGAGGAAATAATGAATTAACATAGGATAGCTCCAAAGAGGGGGTATCTTCATATCCACTCAAGGTGGCAGATAATTATGCCACTACATTTGGCAAACCTAAGGAAGAAAGCTTTGGCTCCCATATTTTGTTTGGTTGGCAGATTTGGGATAGGGAGGTGATATTAACATAGGATGGTTCCTATATTCAATCCATATGTTGCAATATATATGTACTGCCTAATGAGGGAATAAAGGGAGAAACTGTAATCTAAACTGCAATCCAGTTGAACTAATCATTTGTGGCGGGCTTAAATCCCTTTGCGTAGATACAAATTTAGATGGAGCAGGGCCATAGAATTGTAGGTGCTTCACTGATTTCTTCTTCTTAACTGGTCCTTGTTGTTCAGCTCTGGCTTCATCACAATAATATAACATTTTGGGGAAAATATACAGCCTAGTAAACCAGCACTGGAGGCCAAAATGGAGAAGATCTCCACAGCCACCAAATATTTTCCTTTTGTGCTTAAGTAAGTTGGAACAAAGGACAGCCACACACTGCAAAATACCAGCATGCTGAAGGTGATAAACTTGGCTTCATTAAAGCTGTCAGGTAACTTCCTGGCTAGGAAGGCTACAGAGAAGCTGACAATGGCCAGCAGGCCCATAAACCCCAAGACACAGTAGAACATGGTGACTGACCCTTCATTACATTCCAGAACAATTTCTTTACTCATTGAGTGCATGTCTAAATCTGGGAATGGCGGAGAGGTTGCCAGCCACACAGTACAAAGAGTAGTTTGTATCAAGGAACAGGAAGGAATAATGGAAGTGGCCTGTTGTTTCCCCACCCATTTCCTCATGCTGGACCCTGGTTTGGTGACCATGAAAGCAAGGACCACAGTGATTGTCTTTGTCAACACACAAGAAACTGCCACTGAAAAGATGATGCCAAAAGCTGTTTGTCGAAGGAGACATGCCACTTTCTTAGGTCGACCGATGAATAGAAGAGCACAAAGGAAAGCAAGCAAGAGGGAGATGAGGAGAGTGTAGGAGAGGTTGCGGTTGTTGGCTTTGACGATGGGAGTGTCCCGGTGCTTAATGAAAATCCAAAGCACCAAAGCTGTAAGGAAGGACAAGGAAACAGAAAAGCAGGCCAAAGAGATCCCAAGGGGTTCCCCATAAGACAAGAAATGGATGTCCTTTGCCACGCACGAATCCTTTTCCACGTTTGGGTAATGATCCAGTGGGCATTGAAAGCATTCATCCATGTCTGAAAAAGAGAAGCCATGGGAGCACCACTACATGCATAATACTAAAATGATCAAAATGAAAACAACAAACCTTAAATAAGGGTTGCCTGCTTGAAATCTGAAAAACAATTTGCCACACTTCTCATTATTATTAGCAAAATGCCGTATTCAATTCCTATCCACCCCCAAATGTTAGGACCTAACATGACATCTGAAGCTCAATATTATCACTTACTGTCAGGATTCTAGCAGATTTTACTTGTTCACATTTTTAAACATCCCAACATGATTTGAACTTCCCATTCTAATATGTCGACTGGAGCAAGGTTGTATTTCAGTTTTATCACATCTCCAAATTGTGAAAAATGATTCTTGGGTCTTGTTTTTTAAGAGAGAAGGCTGTTGCACCGTTAGCTTTCCCCTGAAGTTCTTTCATATTTCTGAAGGTTTCTGTTTTTTTCCGTTTATGATACCTCCTTTGTTTGATTAATTAAAAGCTGTCAATGGCTTGGACTGATATCATTGAATATATCAGGCTGTATCCCCATATCAGGAACCACAACCTTCACTGAATTCTGAACAACTTACCTGAATTTTCTGAACAACTGAACACCACAAAGGGAATTGCGTGTCTGAATATCTTAATGTCAGTACATTTTAAAGGCTCTATATGTGATGTCTCTTACCTGTCTGGTTGGAAATCTTCCCTTCTGGACATAAAACGCAATCATAGCAGCAAAATGGTTTCCCTTCCTTCTTTGTTTTTTGATACCCCAAAGGACAATTGGCATTACAAAGAGAAAGAGGCTGGGCCTGTCCGCAAATGAAAGAGGATCATGGTTTGGTTTCTTTTGTTTTTTGCAATATTGTGTATCCACAATGTATACATGCTGAACAATCTCCTTGAACTGTTGCATTACCAGCACCAAACCTGGGCAGTGTATATGGATGTCCTGGGTTGCCCAGACAAAAAGACATCCTTCTTGACCTCACTGATGTGGTTCAAAGGAAAGCAGAGCAATATGTCACAGATTTGGGTAGGGAAAGGAAACCAGCAAGCCCCGTTGTGATAAAAGGAATCCTAGGCTGCCTTCCCCTACATGAATATGACCCTCTGTAAATATATCAAGTTTTACTTTTTTGGGGGGGGGGTAAATTTGGTGATTGTAGTGCAATAGTGGATTTAATGAGTGTCACTTAATTGGCAAAACATGGAAGACCTCTACAGCTATGCCCTCACTCCTATACTAAGCACATGGATATACAAAGCACAGAGCTAGGTCAGTATCTGACCTGCGAATTGTTGTAGAAGTGATGGATAGGCTACAAAATATGAATTTATCTCACCTGGTTAAACCTGCTGGGCCACATAATGGCTTCTTCACAAATGCTAAATGCTTCTTCTTTGGGAGCCATGGGGTCGATCTTTCCAACTTTCACCCTCCGAAAGGACTGGTTTGGAAATGTGACCCAGTTTATAATATCAAATCCAGACTCTAACTCCCCATTTTGGTTGAAGGAAACTTTCCCCCCAGCACTATTATTAAATGAGATGCTTTTAACAAAGTGGTTGAGCTGTTTTGGGGGGGGGGCGTAGAACATATAGAATCAGAGAGAATATTAAAAGAAAGCAAATTCATAAGAATATACAAAAGGCTGGTGATCATTCAGAATTGATTACTAACCTCTTTAAAAGCTTTATACAAAGGAAGAATGGATAGGGAGAGAGGAAGAGCCCGATTGGCCACCTTGAACTTATTGCAGGAACGTTGAGAGATACGGAGAAAAATAAACAGATAGAGTAATAAACTACACTAATAAAATGTAACAGTGGTACTAATGAAGGAAGTGACTGGGCAGCAGTGGAGCAGGTCAGAATGGTATAGCAACTTCTACATTTATAACCGTGATGTGGTGGAAGGTTGAAGCAGAAAAAAATCCTGCTCCATGCTTATTATTCTGAGCTTTTGGACTTTCCAGAGAATCTCGATTCTCTGTTTATTCATTTGCTTCTGGTGAGCAGTGGAGATTAGACATGGAAGAATTTGGATTTCTATGGCTATTAGCCACAATGACTTTATACTTGCTCCAGAAAAAGGGGCGTCGTACCTCTGAACACCAGACTGTTGGGAGTGGACTACTCCCATAATGTCCAGACTAAGCACTTGCAACAGGTATCAAGTTGGCTACCTTGGGAAACCTTTGGCCTGATCCATCATCATTTCTACTCCACTTTTAGCATGCTCAGGACATTCCCGTCCACAACTGCTCATTCTGAAATATTATTCCTTCATCCACTGTCATTCTGCCTTTGAGACTAGATGGGTGCATGGCATGCAAAGTATGTCCAACCACATAGACTTCTATATAGACATTGTAGTTGTAGGGTGCATGACCGACAGGTATTGACTATGTTTGCTGGGAATATGGGTGTTGCAGTTCAGAAACATCTGGAAAGCTGAAGGTTCCCCATCCCCTTAGGACTAGAGACAGAAGTATTTCCATGACACTTCTTTTGCAAAATGGCCTGCAAAAATGTGCCTGGAGTCAAAGCTGGTTAAACCTGCTGGGCTATAAAATGGCATCCTCCTGAATGGTGAACTCTTTGCTCAGGGGTTCTCGTGGGTCTATTCCTCCAACTCTCACTCTAAGAATGGACTGGTTTGGGAATGTTACCCAGTTTATGATATCAAATGCAGCCTCTACTTTTCCTTGTTGGTTGAAATAAACATTTTCCCCAGCTCTATTATTAAGGAAGTTATTTCTCACCACGCAGCTGTGCTACATTTGGCAGGGGGAATGATGGGATAACAGGTTGATGATGAACTTTCCTTCTTGAGGGAAATGAGCAATGGGCCCTTCAAAAGATTCATAAAGACCAGTAATGGATGTGATAGAAGTCATTGAGCACTTCATCACCATCATCTTCTTTTGACGAAAGAGGATGCGGGAGTAGATGGCCAATGTCCTGGTCCAGCAATATCTTATTATGGTAAGTGAATGTGGTAAAACTACCTCCTGTAATCTCTCTTTCTCAGCATACATATAGGCATTTGATTTCAGTAAGGTGTTTTTTTTTATATGCTCTTTTAATATGATCTCTTTTCATGAAGAACAATGAGAGAGAGAGAGAGAGAGAGAGAGAGAGAGAGAGAGAGAGAGAGAGATATCCTTCTGAAGAAGCTGCCATTGGGCCTTAAATGGAAACTCCTGGCGTAATCTCCTATTAGTAAAATGAAAGGCCTAACCCCATGCAGTATGTGTCAGTCACAGTCCTGAGTGAGGTCCCTGGAACAGATTCACACAACAGTGAGCTATGCTTTCAATGTCACATGTAATTTGGTCTTTAGTTGCTAACCACCCTTGGTAGCGTGGTTGCTGACCTTGAGCCAGACATCATGGAGAGTGAAGTCAAATGGGCCTTAGAAAACACTGCTAATAACAAGGCCAGTGGAAGTGATGATATTCCAGCTGAACTATTTAAAATTTTAAATGATGATGCTGTTAAGGTGCTACCCACTCAATATGCCAGCAAATTTTGAAAACTCAGCAATGGCCAGAGGATTGGAGAAGATCAGTCTACATCCCAATCCCAAAGAAGGGCAATGCCAAAGAATGCTCCAACTACCGCACAATTGCACTCATTTCACACGCTAGCAAGGTTATGCTTTAAATTCTACAAGGCAGGCTTAAGCAGTAAGTGGACCGAGAACTCCCAGAAGTGCAAGCTGGCTTTCGAAGGGGCAAAGGAACCAGAGACCAAATTGCAAACGTGTTCTGGATTATGGAGAAAGCTAGAGAGTTCCAGAAAGACATCTACTTCTGCTTCATTGACTACGCAAAAGCCTTTGACTGTGTCGACCACAGCAAACTATGGCGGGATCTTAGAGAAATGGGAGTGCCTGATCACCTCATCTGTTTCCTGAGAAATCTCTATGTGGGACAAGAAGCTACAGTTAGAACTGGATATGGAACAAATGAATTGGGAAATTGGGAAAGGAGTACTGCAAGGCTGTATATTGTCTCCCTGCTTATTTAACTTATATGCAGAATTCATCGTGATAAAGGCTGGGCTGGATGAATCCCAAGCCAGAATTACGATCACCGGAAGAAATATCAACAACCTCAGATATGCAGATGACACAACCTTGATGGCAGAAAGTGAGGAGGAATTAAAGAACCTTTTAATGAGGGTGAAAGAGGAGAGCGCAAAATATGGTCTGAAGCTCAGCATCATAAAAACGA
Organism: Podarcis vaucheri; assembly: GCF_965113315.1. Lineage (NCBI taxonomy): Eukaryota > Metazoa > Chordata > Lepidosauria > Squamata > Lacertidae > Podarcis > Podarcis vaucheri. Next base: position 12,497,153 of record NC_138751.1, read on the forward strand.
AGATCATGGCCACTAGGCCCATCACCTACTGGCAAATAGAAGGGGAAGAAATGGAGGCAGTGAGAGATTTTACTTTCTTGGGCTCCATGATCACTGCAGATGGTGACAGCAGTCACGAAATTAAAAGATGCCTGCTCCTTGGGAGAAAGGCGGTGGCGAACCTAGACAGCATATTAAAAAGCAGAGACATCACCTTGCCAACAAAGGTCCGTATAGTTAAAGCCATGGTTTTCCCAGTAGTGATGTATGGAAGTGAAAGCTGGACCATAAAGAAGGCTGATCGCCGAAGAATTGATGCTTTTGAATTATGGTGCTGGGGGAGACTCATGAGAGTCCCATGGACTGCAAGAAGATCAAACCTATCCATTCTGAAGGAAATCAGCCCTGAGTGCTCAGTGGAAGGACAGATCATGAAGCTGAGGCTCCAATATTTGGCCAACTCATGAGAAGAGAAGACTCCCTGGAAAAGACCCTGATGTTGGGAAAGATTGAGGGCACAAGGAGAAGGGGACGACAGAGGATGAGATGGTTGGACAGTGTTCTCGAAGCTACAAACATGAGTCTAACCGAACTGCGGGAGGCAGTGGAAGACAGGAGTGCCTGGTGTGCTCTGGTCCATGGGGTCACGAAGAGTCAGACACGACTAAACAACTAAACAACAACAACCCTTGGTAGAAACAGAAACCTTTCAAACACTCTGGATACTTTCTTTTTATTGATATTTCCAGGGCTATGGTGAGCATTCCTGCATTATTGTGCTCATGATATTACCTTCCACATCTGTTGATTCCAAAGCTTCAGCCGCCCTTCATCCACCCTGCGCTTCAACTTAGATGAATGCATGGCATGCACAGCATGTGCCACAGCATAGACTGCATTGTAGATGCTATAGCTGTGGCCAGTCATGCTTGTTGGAAAAATAGAGCCAGGAAGAGTCTCCAGCTTCTCCTCCCCAGTGCAAATATCTCCATCCTGCATATTTCCCTCAGAGTCAGGAAAATGACACTGAAATGCCTTTTCCCAGTATATCCTCATAAAGCCGTCTTCTTTTTCCAAGATGGGATTTCTCATCTGAACAAATTCCTGGAATCCCAAGACATCCTCTGAGTGAATTGTGAAGGATAGAATACCATGGAGGAAGTCTATGTCCTGATCTCTCTGATAGGGAAGTGATGTGAAATCCATCTGTACTGTCATAACCCAAACTTTCCCTTTAGCCTTTATTGGTATATCTTCATATTCTGACATAGCAGGAAACATTCTCAAAAGTATCATGGAATCAATTTCTCCATGAATGATCAACACGTTAACAGTACTTCTCATTGCAACATTAAATGTCTTGAGCCCATCTGCAACTACGTCCGTAATACCATTAGTATAAGCCATTGTTGGAAATCTTTCTATGAAATCAAAGCAGATTCCTCTCAGAATAAGTTTTGGAACCACGCTCCGTACAAACCTCTCTCCATTCTCATTATCCGCAATCAATACACCAGTCCATAGCCATCTGAAGTGTAGCAGTAACATGAGAATCCCTTCATATTGATGTTCTATACTTGGAAACATTTGGTTAAGGAAAGCAACTTCATTTTTATTATTTCTCATTGGAGCAGGACCATAGATGATCTAAATCAAAGATAGGAAATGAGGAGATGAGAAATTTTGTTTAAGTGCACAGTAGTTTTCTGTTAACTTGTATTGGCTGCAGTGAAAGTACAATCTAGATTTCAGCTTTTGTTTTAAGGGAGTGCTGCTGACATGGGATCTTGTCCAGGTTTTCCTCAAACTTAAGAGACCATTAAAGAATGAGCAATCCACAAAACATAGAAAAATATTCTCACCAATGAAATTGTAGTAGCACAAAGTATATGCTGGTTAAGGGTTGTGGCAATCTACTCAAGCAATAATGCTCAGTTACCTTTCATGGTAGTGCCATGTCTTACATTACACTGGTCAAACAGGACTTCCACCATATTCCATTGTAGGATGAGAACTCCCATAATCTATGAGCACATTGCCCTTGCTTCCTGGGGCTGGTGAAAGTTGTCCCTCAGCCAGCTTATTTCAATTAGTTGTATTAAGATATCTATCCAGCTTCTCACCATTTATTTCCAAGCCAGTTAATAACATTATGTATTAAGCAACAAGGAGAAAAAGCAAATGAAAAAGAACTGACAAAGGATCAACACAGTAACAGTTGTGAAGTGACAACTGATCATCGGCACCTGCAAAGTGCTAGGTTTCTGCCTGAAAAGAAGACCCAATGGTCTGGGTAGTTTCTAACAGGATAGGTGCTCTGAGAGAATGTTACCTGTGGAATCCTGTAGTTGCTCAGTATACTTCCCATATGAAGACAAACTTCAGAGTTTGGACCTCCAATGACTGCTGCTAGTTCATTCTGGGAGTCACACTTGTAGTTGGGGATGAATCTGCTGTACGTAGAGAGGAGTTCCAAGGAGGAACGATAGGTCCAGCTGGCACTGAAATGGCTGTTATAGATGTGGAAGCCCAGGGTGAGGTTGGGTAAGATTTGGAGGTTTGCATTGATCTCTTTTACAGCAAATACTAATGCCAGGATATGTTGGTAGAGCTGTGTCATAACCCTGAAATGAGAGTTACATGCTGTAACACAGTGTGTTTCCTTCTCGGTAGGAAAATTTCTACACTTCAGCTGCCCCAATACTATCTTACTGATCAATCTGAATTCAGGTAAATCTGGAGGAATATTAACATGCACAGGTTCCAGCTCTAAACTATGGTGTTTAAATCTAGTTATTTTTAAATTAAATTTCTATACACCGTTGTTCATCCAAGGATCATAGTGCACTTTAAAACATAAAAACCCAAAAAAATGATGTACAGATGGTATTTAACACTAGTGAAGTTAGCAAAAATGCATCATACTCATGATAATAAATGCTGGAAATGCAAAGAAAAAGAAGGAACCATTTACCACATGTGGTGGACGTGCCCCAAGGTAAAAGGCTTCTGGGAAAGGATTTATAATGAGCTGCAAAAAGTGATGAAAAACACATTTATTAAGAAACCAGAAGCCTTTTTACTTGGAATAGTGGGGATGAAATCCCCAAAAAGGATATTACTTTTTTCTGCATGCCACAACACCTGTGAGAATATTGCTAGCCAAGAATTGGAAGAAAGAAGATTTACCAACTATCGAAGAATGGCAGATGAAGATGATGGACTATATGGAACTTGCTGAACTGACTGGGAGACTCTGAGACCAGAGAGAAGAGATGGTGGAAGAAGATTGGAAGAAGTTTGAGGAATAGTTGAAAAAATATGATAATATTTAAATCTTAGAATAGCTTTGGAAGGGAATATAGGCTGTAGGGGGTAGAAGTAGCAGATGGCGTATTTTAAAATATTATTATTTGTAAGTGAAATGTGAAGATTTTTAAGTGTGATAAAAAATGGTTAGAAATTATGATAGAAGCCCTCCTTACAACGTTTAGAAAAAATAAGGAGAAGACAAGGATCTGTTTGTATTGTTTGTTTTTCTGTTTGTGTTGTTTATTTGTGTTATAAAATGAATAATTTTTTTAAAAAAGAAATACAAAACAAATCTTACACAATGTCATCAAAGAGGTCATTAGAAGGACATTTATCGAAGTCTATTGCATTGAAAAATATGGAGATCTGAGACATAATACCAGCAACGATGAGGACTCCTGGTTGGTAATACTTGTGAAGAAAAGGAAGGGGACTGCAGATGCCGCACTTAGTGTTAGGAATCTTGGACATCACCTGAAGCAGAAGTACTGATGGCAATAGTACAAATCCAACTATCTTGCAGGAAATAATTCCTTTTCTACCTAAATTCTCCTGTCCCCACATTATCTCTCAGTAAGTCCTTTGCTGTGTTGGGCAGCTTAACGTAAGTCCACACTACACTGATTTGTGAGTCAGATTGTGCAGTGTAAAGCATCTGTTATCAGCCTGACCAATCTCTGACTATCTCTTGTTACACCTTGGAATTGTACCGGCAATATTCACATCACCCTCCTATCTTCATTGATAATAATGCAACTCATATTTGCAGCTTCCTTGATATGTGGATACAAAGCTTCTATGCTTAATTTCATAATTACAGAGAGGATAATAATATCATTGAGATTTACATGCACTTAGATGTAATGGCTGCAATCATCCAGCTCATGTGATCATCTAATGGTGTTATGGGAATTATTAGTCCAAGATAGTGCAATTTGTAGCAGGAAACTAGGTGGATGTAACTATAGTAGTTAGGAGCAAATGGTATTTATACTCTCATCTTTGTACAAGCAGGGACCTTTGAGCAAATACCATGCTAGATGCATTACACTTGAAAGTGAAGTTACTTAGCTTGCTCTGTGCAGGTCTCACTGGTATTCACAAACTGACAGATTAATATGATGATGATGGCAGAAATCCCCTTGAAAAAATGATGTGTGTGGAGGGAGTTACGGTAAATGTTGTTGAAAACCAGCCCTAAGTTTGTATTCTCTGCAGTCCTGACTTCTGTTCATTTGTTTTTGTTGTGTTTTTTATAAATTTATTTATTTTCAAATTTACAAATCTACAAACAATCCTCAAGCAACAAGAACAACAACAAAAAGGATTCCATAAATCCCCATGGACTTATCTCCTCCCTGTTCTGGGTCCTTTATTAACTTTTTTCTCCTGCATGTTTAAAACCATTTATCCAGGGGTTCTCAACTCTGAGTTAGACCTCAATCTCCTTGTTTTTGTATTGTTACTTTGCACTGTACCTTTAAACTCAACCTCGTTGTTATCAGAATCACCCAGATTTGGCTTTACATGTTTCTCAAAAAATATTGTTAGTAGCAGTTAGTACATTATTACAAGAGCACTGTTCCACAGCATTTGATATTTTCATTTATATACATTCATTCAAAATAAGATGGGGTATGTACTCTTCTCCATTACTGTTTGTATTATAGTTTATAATTTTTGTAAAGTGATATGTCATGCAGGTCATCGTCTGTAAAAATTTATTTTCGGTTTATGAAGCTTTCTATATCCACCCACCATGCTGACAAAGAATTCTCCGAAACAGTTGTCAATATTCGGAATTACTGTTCAGTGTTGGACATCACTCTTGAATACATAAAGCTTCACAGCTTTTCTTCCACCGTACAAAGTTTGGCACCTCGCTTCATTTAAAGATTTTCAGAGACTTTGAGACTAAAGATTTCATTTTGAACTTTTTATGATTTGAAGTCAATATCAGGAATTACTGTTCAGTGTTGGACATCATATTTGTTGAATACACAAAGCTTCACAGCTTGTTCTCTTTGCCACACAGGGGTTTGTTTGGATACTTCATACAATGAGAACAGGGCATGGGAATCCCAGACCTGGGCGCTGAATAATATACTGATATTTGGAATTCTTCCCAGTTGAAACCCCTTACTACCCAGCTCCACACCCAGAGATCTTTCCCCTGACTGGAATGTGTCCTTGAACTCCAATAATGCCTCTTACTTGACTTGTGAGTGTGTGCAGGTACTAGTGTACTATGCAGATTCAAAACTTACATTTGTTGCTGCTCACTCTTTTGCCTCTGGCCTCATGCGTGACCAGTAAGTGGCCTCTGGAAGGCTGCACCGGAACTTTTTTCTCATTGCCCTTTGTAAAAGGTGTGATTTCCCTGTCCCCCATGTCAACTCTAGGTTCTCCTTCCCCCGACACACCGGAGCCGATATTGGGAGAGTATGAGGCCCACACAGGGTGAGGAGAGGGGAGGAAATCCATTGTACAAGCAGAAATGCTTGCACTCATGGGATGAAGCAGTTGGATACAACTCAAAGTGTTGTGGCAGGAGTTTTCTGGAGTTGGGAGCTTTGAATCTCAACAGAGCAACTAGTCAAACAATATGGCCCATTTGCATGCAGGCAGACAAAATAAATTTCCCACAAATCCTGAGCTCTGTATAACTTGGATTTATTGTTTGTACTGTTGCATTCAGGAAATAAATGACAATGCTGTGGCATTTAAAATGGAAGGGCAGAGCTTACATGCTTGGGTTTGCTATATGTTGTTGGGCTGCCAGATGTGTGTGGGGGGGATAATGAATTAACATAGGACAGCTCCAAAGAGGGGGTATCTTCATATCAATTCAAGGTGGCAGATAATTATGCCACTATGTTTGGCAAACCTAAGGAAGAAAGCTTTGGCTCCCATATCTTGTTTAGTTGGCAGACTTGGGATAGGGTGTTGATATTAACATAGGATGGTTCCTATATTCGATCCATACGTTGCAATATATATGTACTGCCTAATGAGGGAATAAAGGGAGAAACTGCAATCTAAATGGCAATCCAGTTGAACTAATCAGTTGAGGCTGCCTTAAATCCTTTGCGTAGATTCAAATTAAGATGGAGCAGGGCCATAGAATTTTAGATGCTTCACTGATTTCTTCTTCTTAACTGCTCCTTGTTGTTCAGCTCTGGCTTCACCACAATAATATAACATTTTGGGAAAAATATAAAACCCAATAACCCAGCACTAGAAGACAAGATGGAGAAGATCTCCACAGCAACCATGTGTTTTCCTTTTGTGCTCAAGTAAGTTGGAACAAAGGACAGCCAAACACTGCAAAAGACCAACATGCTGAAGGTGATAAACTTGGCTTCATTAAAACTGTCGGGTAACTTCCTAGCTAGGAATGCCACAATGAAGCTCACAATGGCCAAGAAGCCCAGGAAGCTCAGGACAGAGTAGAACATGGTACTGGAACCTTCATTACACTCTGATATGATTTGGTCAGTCACTGAGAGCATGTCGAATTCTGGGAATGGGGGTGAGATTGCCAGCCACACACCACAAAGGGTGGCTTGAATAAGGGAACAGGAAAGGACAATAGAAATCGCCAGTCTTTTCCCTGCCCATTTTCTCATCCTAGTTTCAGGCTGGGTGGCCATGAAGGCTACAACCACAATTACAGTTTTGGCCAGCACACAAGAAACAGCCACTGCAAAGATGATAAGAAAAGTGGTTTGCCGAAACAGGCATGCCACCTTCTCAGGCTGGCCAATGAACAGCAAAGCACAAAGGAAGGAGAGCAGGAGGGAGACAAGGAGAGTGTAAGTAAGATCCCGGTTGTTAGCTTTGACTATGGGAGTGTCTTGGTGCTTCACAAAAATCCAAAGCACCAAAGCAGTGAGGAAAGAAAACGAGAGGGCCAAAGTAGCCAAAGAGATTCCCAAAGGTTCTCCAAAAGTGAGGAAGGTTATGAATTTTGGAATGCATGAATTATGGGCATGGTTTGGATAGTGATCTTCTGGACATTGAAAGCAGTCATCCATGTCTGGAAAACAAAACATGTGGTTTAAAATATGGTAGCCCTGATGAAACCTTGAAATGATCATATCTTGATATTACAAAGAAATGAACGAGAGTTATCAGGCTGAAATCTAAAAAAAACAAATATTCAGTCTTATTGTGCCATTTTGTTAGAAGGTTGTCATATTCTGGATTGTGTAGAGAAACAAACATCTGATTACCCTAATTTTTTTATATTTTATATGCTCTGTATAGTATGTCCTTACCTGTCTGGTTTGAAATCTTCCCTTCAGGACATGGAAGGCAATGATAGCAGCAAGATGGCTGCCCTTCCTTCTTTGTCTTATGATATCCCAAATTGCAATGGTCATTACAAAGAGAAAGGGGCTGAGCCTGTCCACAAATGAAAAAGGAGAATGTTTTCTATTTTGCATGCTTCCATATCTACAATGTACTATATTATGGAAATCCACTAAGCTATCTCAAACAGGACAGCCAACAGAGGTCAGAAGCCAGATAAGTGTTTAAGGCCACTATTTCCTTGTTACACTTAACAATGATAGCAGTCCACATTGGTTGTTCACTTATGTGATTTTTCCCCTTGGCCAAGTTATATAGTTATCATAGCTGACATCATGAAAGGTATGTCTTCTCAGCATAATTAGTTGCAGTTACTTGGTTATACTTTGCTCGCTCATCTTTTTGTTATGCCTTTGAGTTCCAATGCATGATTATTTGGAAGTAAGTTACACTGTACACCATAGAACATGTTTCATGCATACATAGGAACTCAGAATGGTGAGGTCAATACTATACAAGTATGTTGTAGTGGAGACACCCCAATATATGAACGGACCTTACCTGATTAAACCTGCTGGGCCACACAATGGCTTCCTCAAAAATGGTGAAAACTTCTTTTTGCGGAGTCATGGGGTCAATCTTTCCAATTTTAACTCTACAAAAAGACTGGTTTGGAAATGTGATCCAGTTTAGAATATCATATCCAGCTGCTAACTCTCCATTTTCATTGAAGGAAACTTTTTCTCCAGCACTATTATTAAATGAGATGCTCCTCACAAGATGGTTGAGCTAACAGGGGAAGTGGAAGAGGGGAGAAATTAATGAAAACAGTTAGACAATTATTATCTTTCCCACTTGAAGAGAAGCTCCCCATTTGTAGAAAGTTCTTCTCAGGGAAACATGCCTGTCCCCATCTCTGTCAGCTTCCAGGCACAAAGCTAAACATTCCTTTTTGCTTAGGCTTTTGGCTGTTAATTTGGATCATTTCTTGGTATGCTTTTAGCCATTTTTGTGGTGCTCATCTTTTGGTTGGGTGTGGAGTATTTATACTTTTTATACCATAGTTGGATGAGCACTTCAAGAATTTTGTTTGATTTTGTTTTTCCTTTTCATATCTAGCCTTTATTAATGTTTTATTCTGTTGGTGTTTACTAACTTTGTAAGTAAATTTGAGACTTTTTTGTAGAAAGTGATGTATAAATGTGAATGTAAATCATTATCCACAGAGTGAATAACATTTTAAAATCTGCATGCTGCTAAATTGTTGCTTTCTGCTTTAAAGACTATTATTTTGACTTGGGAAATCAAAAATTCAGCCTTAGAAATTGACACCTAAAGAAGAACGAAATCTAAAAGCTATGGGTTGAGGAAAAAGAGGCCAAAAAAGTTGTGTGAAAGGTAAACAATATTCTACTGCCCTTCAGATTCATTATGTGGCTAAGTGGGGGAGTAGTTAGAGTTTATTTATTTTTTCTCCATAATGACTGATACTTAGCGCTAGCTTACATTTTTAATTAACAATGCGTATATATCTGGGGAAAGTCAGTATCAACCATTCAGTTATCTCCATTTTATTTTATTTAGTCCCCCCAATTGTTGGTGTATGGTTATTGGACAGATACACATAGCTAGACCATACATGAGTTCCGACCAAGGCATTAGTGGGATTTTTTTTTTAAAAAAAGACTTTGACACAGCACTAGCCAAGGAAAAGCAAAATTCAAACAGCAAAACTGATGAAGTTTCCAAAACTGGGTGGGAAGGTTGTTGGAAGGAGAGGAATATATCACAATCAGTGCTTCATCTTACTTAGCTGTGAGTGATCACCAAAAAAAAGAGAGAAGATGTGAGGAATGAGAGAACATTTTCCTCAGTGGAATATTATTATTATCTGTGTATTACTTATTACATTTCTATACTGTCCATAATGATAGTTGCCTTGCAATTCAAATCAACTGGAATCTCCCATTGACAAGAATAAAGAGTTGACCCCACTTCCTGCAAGCCACAGTCGCACCCCTAAACTGCTGCTATATAGAACTTTCAGTGAGTCACATAATGCCATGTGATGTATCTAACATATCACATAATGTGGCCCAGAACAACCTTAGTAAAAAGAAAATTTTCTACAGATCGCTGATGCTCTTTTTGCTCCCATAGATATGGTGAACTCCAGATTTAAAAGGGTATTAGCCAGGTTCATGGAGAAAAAGGCTATCAATGACTACAAGCCATGACAACAGACTCAGAGCCTCAATGCCTCTGAATATCACCTCCCAAGAGGACTTCCGGGTTGGCGCCATTGCCGAATGGCGGACTTCCTCCGAGCTCCGGAGGGAGCCTGCTCGGCAGGGGCTGGGTCCTACTGCGCCGGCGATGCGGGGACCCTCAAAAACCACGGGCACGGAGCCCGTGGACATGGTTGACTCGGCGGGCACCGTTAGCGCCCCTGACCCGCGAAGGAGCCTTTTTAAAGGCTACGGAGCGGGGGATGGGGTGGCGTGGTGCTATGAGTCCTCTGCTTTCCCTGCCGAGTGAAGCCGCATGGCATTCGACGGAGAGCGCTGACTTCTTCTATTGAAAATTTGGACCATAAACAACAACCCGTGAGTAATTAGGAAATCGGACTTAAAAGGAGAAAAAAAGGGGAAAAAATTCGGATTCGGCACGAGCGGGGGAGATGCAAAAAGGAAGTCAGTCTCCCCCCTATTGTAGACACTTTAAAACAAGGATTTGGCAACTAAGGTCGAGAAAGGAGCTTGCTTCTGTTTATTTGATAAAAATTATTAATTCCACGATGGGAAATTATAAGAACTGTGCTGGAGGAGAAGAGTGGATGGTGAGAGTTAAAGTGCAACCCCCCCCCTGGGAACCGGGGCGATCCGCGAGAGAGCCTGACGAAGAGAGACAGAGACTTTGACAGCTGTCAAAGTAGCTGTCAAAGTTGGAGAATATAAAGAGGACTTTGCTATGAGGAATTGCTGGTTAATTTTGTTACAATTTGGATATATATTGTCGAAAATAAGGAATAACAATCTGACTTTTGGATTTGAGGAAACAAAGTTACTATAATCCCCCTAGAGGGGTTTTGGGACATTACAAGAGCGGTCGTAAGTGGAAAAATACCCTTGGGATCGCACAGGACTTGTTATCTTCTGGGAAAGCTGCAAAAACGAAACAGTATTTTGTCTACAGAGGTGTTTATATTAAAGGAGACAATAGAATTATCTATTGAAGAATGGAAGGGACTGGACGTAAGTTTTTGTTCCTGAACTAACAACAACCCCTGTAGAGGTATTAAATTTTTGAATTAGAATGTTTTAGCAGCGGAACAGGAAAAGAAACCTGAGAAAGTGAGAAAAAAGAACAAAGGACTGATGACGACTTGGAAAGAACAAGGGAGGAGCCAAATTATTGTGAAAGACCAAGGAAAATCAAAGGCCTGTCAGGGGCCTCTTTAAGACTGAGCGTCTGAAGTTAAACATTATTTAAAAAAAACAGCAAGGTGGAACTGGAAAAAAAAATCGGCTATGGACGTGAGATCTTCAGGCTGATAGTAGATAGACTGATGGACATGGGGAATCGAAACCGGGGAAGGGTGGGGGGAGATTTGGAATCCAAAGGGTCTAAAACTATTTTTTGAATCTTTTTATATTTTTTACTTTGTTTGGACGTGTTTATCAAAAAAGGGAATTTGTGGAAGGAAATTGGGGTGGACCTTGGGGGAAAAACTTTCTTTTATTAATGAGGGATGGTGGAATTTAAAGGGAAAGTGGTTATATAACTAAATTGAATATTGGGTTAAACAAAATAAGTTTTAAATTGGGAGTAAGAACTTGTGGAACTAAATTAATGAAAGGGGAATACAATAGGGAGTGGGATGGGGAAGTCCTGGAAAGATGTTAACGAAAATAAGGCTTCAATTGTAAAGGTTTATTTTTTCTTTTTCTTTTGTTTTTTCTTTTTTGAGTTTTGGAAATTTCAATAAATATGATTTTAAAAAAAATGAATATCACCTCCCAAGAGTGGGAGGAGACCATTACTATTGATGTAATCCAGCAAAGCTCATCTCCGGCTCTTTGTGTGTTCAGTATATTACCTTCCACAGTTCTTGGCTAAGAAACTTCATTCTTCCATCATGCACCATTCCTCTGTGTTTGAATCTAGATGAATACATAGCATGCAAAGCATGTGCCATAGCATAAACTGCATTGTAGATACTGTAGCTGTGGCCAGTCATGCTCCTTTCAAAAACTGATGCAGGAAGAGACTCCAGCTTCTCCTCCCCACTGCAGATTTCCCCATCTTGGCTGTCTACCTGGGAGTTGGGGAAGTGGCATGCAAATGCATTTTCCCAGAAGTCTCTGATAAAACCATCTTCTTTAGATGAAGTAGGACTTAAAATCTGAAGAAATTCCTGGAATCCTACAGCTTCACTGGAGTGAATAGCAAAGGATATAGCACCATGGAGGAAGTCTATATCCCAACCTCTTTGAAAGGGAAGAGATGTGAAATCCATATGTACTGTCATAATCCAGACCTTGCCTTTTTCTTTTATTGGTACGTCTTGGTGTTGTGAATACTGAAAAAATATGCTCAGCATGATCATGGTATCTATTTCACCATGAATGACCAAGGCATTAGCATTACTTCTCATGAGAATATTGTGTATTTTGATCCCCTCATCGAACATGTCAACAACAGCAGAGGAAAAAGCCATTGTTGGGAATTTTTCTATTAATTCAAAGCAAATGCCTCTCTGGGCATACTTGGGAAGCATGTTCCGCACAAACCTCTCTCCATTGTCATCACTTACATACAACACCCCAATCCATGTCCACCTGAAATGCAGCAGTAACTGGAGAATCCCATTATATTGATGGTTCAGTTTTGGGAATATATGGTTGTAGAGAACTGACTGGGTTTTCTGATCTATCACTGGAGCAGAGCCATATATGAGCTAAATAAAATGGGGAAAATAAGGGTACAGGAAATAATACTATCAATATTTAAGGAAAATGTGAGCAGCGATATTATGTGTAAAGTCTATTTTCTAGATATCAATTCATATTATATTCTGATTTGAATCACTGTATTCAAGTAGTTGATGAATTATGACAGTGTTCATCAACCTGGTGCCCTCGCCCACATGATTTGGAAAACAACTCCCATCAGGCTGAACCAGAATTATGATGGTGGATGGAAGTTGTAGTCAAAAACATCTGGAGGGCACTAGACTGAAGAAGGCTGAACTAGGAGATTTCAAAATTTCTGAAGTTCCTGTTAGTGTGCAAAGCCACAACAGACTGGAGCTACCCTATACACCAGGCTTCCTCAATCTGTTGCCCTCCTGATGTTTTTTTACTTCAATTTCCCCCAGCCTTTAGCTAGCGGCTTCATTTACAATAATAGTAATATAGCTGCATCTTGCTTGGAGACTGATGTGAGTTGTAGTATGTTAAGGACCACTAAGGAGCATCCAACTGCACCCTGCGTTTCCTTCCTACTGCCAACAGGGATTGCTGATAGATGTTAGAAAGGAGTAGAGCCTGCAGGAAGAGATGTAATTTTCCCTTCCCGGGGGGCTGCCACACAAGTTAGGTCACAAATAGTCAAAGCCACACAAAGTTTCAGGCTTGGTGAGGTCTCAGGTCCTCTTCTAAAAGAAAGACCACAGAGGCCAGGGAGAGACGAGAAATGGAAGAACTGGCTGGAGTCACTGTTGAACAAATAATGAGCAGAAAGCAAAATTCCTAGAAGGACCTTGAGCATCCGGCTTTGCCCATGGTAAGGTATATCGACTGGCCATGCTTAACAGACCCCAGTCTGGCAAGGTATCCATGGAGATGCCAAAGAAGGAACTAAATTGCCAAAAGAGGTGCTCTCCTGGCATGGAGACTGTTTTGAGTCTGATAGGGAAGTAAAACTCATTCAGGGTTTATTTACCAGGAAATGCTGCAAGGTCTTAAGAGTTAGTTTTTTCCTTCTTCATACATTCAACAGCAAGCGCTGAGTTATAGACGCCAGAAAAAGAACGTCTTGGCTTGACCAAGTAGAAACTATGGATGGATGAATCTATCAATTTCCTTTTCTTTCAGTATTTTGTTGTTCCAGTTCTCCACATTAGTTTCCTATTTTAATTTTAAAGAAATCCCTGTTAAATTCCATTAGTATTTTAATGAGAATTTGTCCTGAGGCAGATATAATTATGCACACATTATGTGGCTGGAGAACGGCGTTTCAAAATTTAGAGGCGAGTGAATTTCAAAGGATGGCTGTGTTTAATATCACATATTATTTTGGGAAATACAGATTAAGTAGATTTAGCTTTTAACGCAAACTGGAACAAAAATCCCACCCACCCACCCACCCACCCCTATCCATAGAAAGGACAGTACTTTATGCTGGCAGATGTGTATTAACCTGTATCACGGGCTGATCAAAGGAGGCTGTATTGATCCTCAGGGTAACTAATGCTGTCTGGGGGTTGTAGAGTACGCTGTATCAAATAATGCCCAGTAAAAGCTGTGAGTAACCTCTTTTCATTTTTGTTCAATATTCTGAAGAAGAAAACCCCATTGATTTCCTTTGAAATATGATGGTTATTTTTCTTTTTAAGCATTTGACCTTAAGGACATATTAAACCCCTATGTTCCATGCATACACCTTACCTGTGGAATCTTGTATATGCACAAGGTATCTGCCATGTAGAGACAGACTTTAGAGTTAGGTCCTCCAATGACTGCTACTGGATTGTTCTGAGGATGGCATTTGTAGTTAGGGACAAATCTGCCCTGTGTAGAGAAGAGTTCCAATGAGGCCTGATAGGTCCATCTTGGATTGAAATAGCTATTGTAGATATGGAAGCCCAGGGTGGCATTGGGTAGGATGTGTGGATTTTCATTGATCTCCTTTACAGAAAATACCAAGACCAGGATGTGCTGGTAGATCTGAGTCATGACCCTGAAATGAGAGAAACATGTTATGTGCATTTGCATCAGACCAAAGTACTTGTACCATTATCCATATTGGCCAACTAATCCTTTACCACTGAGTGGTGAGACCCTCTGGAATTCAAGGATATTGGGAAAGCATGAGATAGAAATATTGTAGCTTAGTTATAGAACATCTGTCTTGTAAGCAGAAGGTTGCAGGTTCAATCTCCAGACTCACCCAACAAGGCTCCAAGTTCCTGCTATCTGAAACCCTGGGAAGCCAACTGTCAGACAATGTGTAGACAGTATTTAGCTAGGTGGACTGGCATCTGATGCGCCTAGAGGGCTTTTCTCAATGGTGTCGCTCTCCCTCCTGAAATTCCCTCAGGCAGTTTCTTTCCTTGGTCGTGATCGGAAGCAATTTGAAGATGTTTGCATTTGCTCATACTTTTTGAAGGAAATAGGTATTGTTAGGTGCTGTAGGGTTTTTATAAGAGGAAGAAAATACTGGGGATATTGGGGAGGGGCAGAGAGTTCATTTAATGGGTATTGCACACAGTTCCAGAATTAACATAGTTATATGCAAAATTATTTGATAAATCAGAATCCTATGTGAGATCGCATGTTCTCATTCTTTTTGTAGTAGGGGCTGCCTGATATTGGAAATTCCCTGACTCCCCCCCCCCCCATAGTTAGAAATTAGAATGCTTTCAACCATAAATTCACCCTGCTATTGTGCTATCCCCCTTAATCTCTCCAACAATAGCAAAAACAACCATAGGCTCCAGTTACTTTAACCCCAAAAGTCCTTAGACAGTGGAGTTTTATGATCACATTTTCCTTTTATTTGATTGTATGTTGCTAGCCAGCCTCGTCACCCTTTGAGGAAGACGGGTAGGATATACATTTTAGGCTGCAACAGTTTATAATATGGGAAATCTCATTGTTGAATAGTGAAATAAGAAGAGGTGCCCTCTCTTTTGCATATTCATGATTTAAGTATAGCTTCAGAAGCTATTACAGGGGCCTGAGATAAGGATCCTACTGATGTTGCCTTCAACACTATAGCTTGCACCATTCCTTTGGCAACCAACCCAACTTTTAGTCATTCCAACTAAACAGTATATTATTATCCCACACCACATTTTGGCTGAGAGGGCCCTCTGTAGAAATTTCCCATTTATTTTTCTATCAGGGGAGATATTTTTCAACGTTCACATTGGAACTCCTGAAGAAGAATATATCACATGCAATAGTAAAATCAGTTAATTTTTTATAAATTTAAGGTCTTACAGAGTTTCTTCAAAGAGGTCAATAGAAGGACGGTTTTTGAAGGTTATCATCTTGAAAATTATAGAGATCTGAGACATAATGCCTGCAATTATAGCGTCTCCTGGCTGGTAGTGCTTGTGAAGAATAGGAAGAGGGTCACAGAGTCTGCATTGAATAATTGGACTCTTGCTTGACACCTGAGGCAGAAGCACTAATACCAATATCACACATCCCATGATTTTGCATGAAACAGTTCCTTCTGTACACCAGTTCAGCTTTCTCCACATTATCCTTCAATTTGCTGAATTGCACAACCTGACTTGAATGGAGAACCAGCTCTTTGTTTAAAATTATCACTGATTAGACTGGCAGAGTACTGACTATTCCTAGCCCCAGTTCTGAATGGTGCAGTGATTATTGTAAGCATTTATAGGTCTTGGTTCACATTTTTGCTGCTGCTTGATGCAATTCTGTTAGGTCTTGAAAGAAAACTGCATTGATTATGGCTGAGCTGATATTTTGAGCAGTAGTAATTAATGACCAACCATAGTTAATGTGATAATTAAAGTGACACACACCTATTTATAATTACAGTTATTACACGCACAAAACATATTTACCACATCTCTTCACTTGGTTGCAATAGACACAAAGGCTTGTAATAACCCACAGCTAGAAAAGCTTCTCAGAAAAAAGAAGACTTAAAACATATGTGGTGAACATCCAGCCTGAAGGCCAAATGTGCTTCATTAAAGGAACAGGTTTTGACCATTTTCTCCAAATCATGCCCACCCACCCCACACCTGATGCCATATGTGGTGTGGTGTGTACAGTGGGAACTGATGTGGCTTATAATATACAATTGGGAGCTAAAGCAAACTCCTGATCATTCATTTGCTTGAAATGGACCATGTGAGTGCACCTTTCTCCCAGGCGGGGAGAAGTCGTTTCCATTAAAACTGCTATTGAAATCGAAGAAACAAATCTCTATCTGGCAGTGGTTTCAATGAAAGCCATTCCACCCCCACCAATTTGGCTCCTTGAAATGCTGAAAAGTATAGGTTCAAAGAGCAATGTTAGGCTATTTGAAAGCCCTTTTGAAAAGAGCTCCCTCTCACATTTTAAACCTCATAATTGAAATAAATCTTGACTGCACCAAACAATAATCCAACCCCACTTTTGAAAGTCTGACTTTTACTGGTTTTAGATTCCCATAATTATGAGAGGGTTCATTCTCAATCTTGTCTTCCTGGAAACATCTGATCAGGAATCCAAATATGCCCTCTCTCAGAACAGCAAGAAATTGTGCATGTAACTCATTAGCTAAGTTAGACTGATTCTACTTACTTCATTGGGTAGTCTCTGTGCTGCATTGTTGCTTTCCCTCCTAGCAAGTAAACACATGTTCTTGTATCCAAAGTAAATCATGCTTAGAATACGCCCATTGAAAATAATGAATAGTTAATAACTAATTTAGGTCCATGGGTTTCAATTGTTCTACTAAGCATATTTATGTTTCCAATATTGTGCTGAATCATGCAAGCTGAACATTAATACCAAACTTCATTCTGCTGTCCAGAGAATATTTAATAAACACAAATATGTAACCGGCTGTACGTATGAAAAAATAATATATACTATTCATTGTATTAAATTGTAGATTTCAACAGAAGTAATAAAGTTCAACGAAAAAAGTTGAAATGGCTGCTGAACAATGCCAATGGCTTTGTAACTTATAAAGTAGCTCTCTGTTCCTTGGCAGCAAGGATGCTTAGGGGAAAATAACATTTTATATGAGGGCTATCTTTTATTCTATGCACCAAATGATTTTAGTAGATTTGGCTGTGGTTTTACTATTTATTTCATGACTATTTATGTTTCAGAGGATGTCATGGCCTTTGGGTAGTGCAATGAATCAGTTCTTCTTATTTAAGCAAACAAAACAAACAAATAAATGCATTTAAAATATACATTCATTGTTCTGATTGCAAAATTCAACAACTACAAACAATCTGTGACTGAGAAAATGAACTACTATTAAAAAGGCGGAAGATATTTCAAAGCTGCAGTTGGTTCAACTACCCTCAATTCCCAGGGAGTGTTCTTCTTGTAATTCCAATTGATCTAGCCCAACAAATTTTCACAAACTTCATGAAGTACTTCCATAGAGGTGGCAGGAAAAAATAGCAGCATGTCTACAAAAAATCTGCCATCTTATCATTTAATATTCCGCTTGGTGAGCCCAAGTTAAAAATGACAACAACCCATCACATATTTAAATAAAGTTATTCCTACATTAAAGCCACAGTATTGAGGAATAAAGAGTACAACAGTAGCAGAGGGAACATTGCCAGGTAAAATCTGAGATGATGATTCTCAAATAAATGCCAATCAAACAAATTACTTATTTCTAGGAGAAGTCTTGTTGTTTTCCCATGGGGGATGTGGGTCCCAGAATTTCAGGTGCATCATTAACTTGTTCTTTTTAGCTGCTCCCTGCTGTTCAATTCCGGCCTCAGGACTATAATATAACATTTTGGGGAAAAGATACAACCCAGTAACCCAGCACTGGAGGCCAAGATGGAGAAGATCTCCACAGACACCATATATTTTCCTTTTGTGCTCAGATAGCTTGGAACAAATGAAAGCCACACACTGCAAAAAACCAACATGCTGAAGGTGATAAACTTGGCTTCATTAAAACAGTCAGGTAACTTCCTGGCTAGGAAGGCTATGCAGAAGCTGACAATGGCCAGCAAGCCCATAAACCCCAAGACACAGTAGAACATGGTGACAGACCCTTCATTACATTCCAGAACAATTTCTTTATTCACTGAGTGCATGTCTAAATCTGGGAATGGGGGAGAAGTTGCCAGCCACACAGTACAAAGAGCAGCTTGAATCAAGGAACAGGAAAGAACAATGGAGGTGGCCTGTTGTTTCCCCACCCATTTTCTCATGCTGGAACCTGGTTTGGTGACCATGAAAGCAAGGACCACAATGATTGTCTTTGTCAACACACAAGAAACTGCCACTGAAAAGATGATGCCAAAAGCTGTTTGTCGAAGGAGACATGTCACTTTCTTAGGTCGACCAATGAATAGAAGAGCACAGAGGAAAGAAAGCAAGAGAGAGATGAGGAGAGTGTAGGAGAGGTTGCAGTTGTTGGCTTTGACTATGGGAGTGTCCCGGTGCCTAATGAAAATCCAAAGCACCAACCCTGTGATGAAAGCAAAAGAGAGAGCAAAACAGGCCAAAGAGATCCCCAGTGGTTCTCCATAAGACAAGAAACTTATATCTTTTGGAATGCATGAATCTTTTTCCACGTTTCGGTAATGATCTGGTGGGCACTGAAAGCATTCAACCATGTCTGAAAAAGAGAAGCCAGATTTCTATACAGCATTTATGTGAATTACAAAAATGTAGAAATATAGTTACAATGAAAGTTGCCATGCTGATATAAGAAATGCAAGTTTACAGTCTCCTCATGTAATCATGCTAACAAGCTGTGGAGAGATTTTTCATGGTCCACACATGTCTTTGGAAGCCCAGTAGTATCACCTTACAGGTATTACCACTTGGAAAGGATCTGGAACATGTCTATTTCCTCTTTATGTTAATTCTGAATGGGTATTTTAACAGTCATTTCCTCCATTTTTATTCCTGCATTAATCTGGATATTCCAACTATAATACATATTTAAATGTATGTGGTGCTAGATTTAGATTGTGGTTCGAGGGCCCGACCCCGGTGAAGTGAAATGAAGACACATGGACACGTTATTTAAGGTTAATGGGCAAGAAAAGGCCACAACTTTATTGGTTACAGCAATTGAAAAGGTATTGGCTTAGGCATTGGATCGAAACAAGTGGGTTCTTCACCAGTAGGTGGAGCCTGTTGATGCTAATCCAACTATAGGCTCACCCCTGCTGTCACCGAGGGTCGTGCCAAGGCCTCCCGCCAAGCAGGCATCGGACGGAATACACGACCCCCAGATTCCTTTAACGGAATACCCCTAAAAATTGAAGGCATAGGCGATGGCCACACCTAGCACTTCCACACAGCGCAACACATTATTCCAATGCCTAACCTACCCACCAATACCGCAAAAGTTGTGACGATTGCTACGAGGTAGGCGAAAAAACCAAAAAGCCTAGTGCCAAATGGAAAAACTCCTACCAGGCCCCCCAGCCAACCAGGGCGATCAACCTAAGGTCCATAGCAAGGCCAAAAAACCTGAGCCCTAACTAAAGGGAGTGGAGGGTGGGTGACTCGCGAGGGGCGAAAGAAGGAAGAATGAGGCCGGGGAAGGCTGTCGCTGCAGCAAAATGCTGCTGAACACGCCGCCTCCGTGGCCCCTGGTTGGATGGCCACCGAGGGGGCGTGAGCGCCAGCCAGGTGAGCGGGCAGCAGGGGGCCACGCCCCCTGCTAGCCGGGGCTCGGGCTCTGACCACAACCCCTCCCCTCCCTTTCAGGGAGGAGAGTCTTTGCTGAGAACTGTGTTGAACAACATTTAAGTGAAGGGTAAGTTGCAATCAATATAGATGTTCTAATCTGCACCTTTATCCAAGAAATATTCTTTAATTAATTTTCTACCAGAATCTGCAGATATTTAATTCCTCCAAAGCTCTCAGCATCACTGCCTCCAGCAAGTTTCAATAAATTATTAGGATTGGTATTAGTTCTACCATGGTGTTAATTGAATCATGGTGTTGACTAGGAGAGCACTGAGATCTGTAACAAAATTTTGCAGTGTTGATATCCCACTGTTCAGTATTTTCCATTCCACTTCATCTCTTATCATATATTCTTTTCTGCCACGACACATCAGTCTCCACCCCATAGCCATTTAGCACGCCTTGTATTCATTGGGGGGGAGGGTGCTTCTGCTGCAAGCCTAGTGGTTCTTCCAAGCAGGCTTGTATATCTCCACCTAGTGTTTGAACTCTGAGTGCTGAGATTCCTATTAGTACTCCAAACCCCCATATCAGCAGCCCCAATCATCCTTAAATTTTGAACATTTCCAACGAACATAACTTTCCTTACCCGTCTGGTTGGAAATCTTTCCTTCTGGACATGGAAGGCAACCATAGCAGCAAAATGGCTTTCCTTCCTTCTTTGCCTTATGATATCCCAAATGGCAATGGTCATTACAAAGAGAAAGGGGCTGTGCCTGTCCACAAATGAAAAAAGGATCATGGTTTCTCCTTTGGAAAATTGCATATCAATAGTGTTCTGTATTATGGAATTCTGCTGAGCTATCTCATACAGGCCAGCCAATGGAGTTCAGGAACCAGAAAGCTATTAAAGACCAGCATTTCATTATTACAATTACAGCCCCCTTTGGTTGGTCAGTTCTGCGCTACTTTAGATAATATTATTATCTAAAGTCTCACTCCAATGGCTAATACTCACCACTGGAGATGACATTGAAACAGCTAAATAGAATTAGATCTCATCTCATTGCAGACACTATTGACTATTTAAAAATATGAGGAGCATATTGAATTCCAGTCCTTGCATCTAATCTCATTCTGGAGCCCATGTGGAAATACGTTGGGTTTATTTTAGAATTCCACAATGGCAATATACCTGGAATAATGACAATATCTCTGGAATATCTGGAGCCACTGCTATCACTGCGAAGAACAGCAGCAGCAGCAGCAGCAGCAGGAAAAAGAAGAGGAGGAGGAGGAGGAGGAGGAGGAGGAGGAGGAGGAGGAAGAAGAAGAAGAAGAAGAAGAAGAAGAAGAAGAAGAAGAAGAAGAACAGTAGCAGCAGCAGCAGCAGCAACAACAACAACTAATATTTGTTCCCTGCCCATCAGACTGGGTTGGCCCAGCCACTCTGGGTGTTAACATTTGCACATATCATAAAAATTGGAACTCTGTGCAGCAACTTGTTTTTTGAAACACATTGGCAGTACGTTCTGTGTCAAGCCACCCCCCTAAATAAATCACAATTCACGCAGAAATTTTTGTTTAAGGTTTTTTTTGGCATAATTTTGGCCACAACTTTATTAAAATACACGTGAGTGGTTGCTTAAGCATTGGTTACGACTATCTGTCCCCACCCCGGGACAGAACTGACTTCTGGATTCCAGCGAAAGCCAGTAAGAGAAAACAATATTGGGGAGAGAATGGGGCTGTGCACCATACCATCAACCCCTCCCCGCATGCTCCCAGGGGCTTGCAAGGCCCTAGCCACTTTCCAGGGATACAGACAAAAGTATGGCAAACCCCTGGATTCCTTTAACAGAATTCTCCTGCAGCAGCAGCATTGGAGGGACAGGCACAGGCAACCCTTACCCCTCCACCAACCAAATTTTAACCGCAAAAACCAAATGGCACCAGCCAATCTGCCAAATGGACAAAATTCCTACCTGGCTCTTGCCCCCAAAGTAGACGACCCCATGACAGGCATAGCAATGTCAAATTCAACAGCCCTAAATTAGGGATGGTGGGCGGGTGATCTGATGCATGCAGCAAAAGAGACTGAAAAAAGCTGTGTACCAAGAATATATAAACTTTGGGCCTACCCTCTAAATGGTAACATCAAAATCTCCCCAACAACCCAATTTGGCCCAATCACAGTCATGGCCATCCAAACGGTCCCACCCAGTAACCAAGAGGGGATGTCCTGTTAGACCCCACCACAACACGTGCTCTCCATGAAAGAGAAAATGCTTTGTATTGTATTATATATAATTCTATCCTTGATAAATGCACACTAAATTACCATGTTTGAAGTCAAATTTATTCATATAGCTTCAAAGGTTTCCAGGAGGAAGATCTTCTTTGGTTAAAAGAATGGGTGACATAACTTACTTGTCACATAGAGAAGACCACTTCTACATATATCCCCATGTGTACCCTCAACCCACAGGTGAGCAGAACAATGTCAGTATCTGAACTGTGAAGCACAGTGGAAGTGACTGGTAAATAGACCCCACTATATGAATGGACCTTACCTGGTTAAACCTGCTAGGCCACACAAGGCCTTTTTCACGAATACTGAACACCACTTCTTGGGGAGCCATGGGTTCAACTTTCCCAATTTTGACTCTATGAAAAGACTGGTTTGGGAATGTGACCCAATTGATGATATCAAATACAGCTTCTATCTCTCCATATTCATTGAAAGAAACTTTTTCCCCAGCACTGTTGTTAAAAGAGGTGCTTCTCACAAAGTAGTTGAGCTAAATTGGTGGGGGAAATGTGAGCAATTCATGAGGATGTAAAGGAATGATGAGAGAGTTGGTAAATCTGTATATAGATTATCACAATAATGTACTGTATAAGGAATTGCTATTCTTTTTCCTGTCTGCAACTAGAAATATAACACAACATTAGAAAACAACTACTAACTTTGCTCTAGAAGCATAGCGGTATAAAATATGGAATATTGCCCTTAGGCAGAAACTACAAAAGCATCTTAGAATTTTCAGGAACACAAAGTCCAAACATGTATGGTACATGTTAATTTAAATATGGTACACTGGAAAGGACAATATTGCCTTTTCATCATCAGCTAAACATGCGTGATTCTGAGACAATCTGTTAAGATGGAGAGTAGAAGATACCAAACTGATATAATCATTTCTAAACAATTTAAAACTGTTAGTTTGATTGCATTACTTACATTGGAATATTTATTCGGGATGAGAGAATATAAGGATTGTTTATTATATACATTTTTAGAAACTTTGAAGTGAAGGAAAGGTGGGGAAAGAAATAAGAGAGCCATGAAATCATAGCAACAAAGTCCCTGTCTCAATAATCATAACTGTCAGCATGACTAAATCTGGATGCAATCAAATGAGATAAGAACAGCTAAGTGACATACTTCCACAATGTTTAATTCATATTGCGTGTCAAGACCCTCAAGCCATCCCCCATTAGAATAAAGAAATTCACACTGACACAGAATTTTGGTTTAAG
Organism: Podarcis vaucheri; assembly: GCF_965113315.1. Taxonomy (NCBI): domain Eukaryota; kingdom Metazoa; phylum Chordata; class Lepidosauria; order Squamata; family Lacertidae; genus Podarcis; species Podarcis vaucheri. The sequence continues at coordinate 12,520,906 of NC_138751.1, forward strand.
GTTAATGGGCAAAATTTGGGCCACAACTTTAGTGATTACACCAAATGTGAGTGGTATTGGCTTAGACATTGACAAAAGACTATATCGGACTCCTGCCCCCTTTGCAGGAAGTCAGTAAGGGTAAACCACCCAAAGAGAAAGCCCTGCATCTCCCCTGATGTTCGCAGAGGCCTGGCATGACCCTAGCCCCTCAACCGGACTTCAGACAGGATCCAGGCCCTGGATTCTTTTAATGGAATAACCTTGGACGATGGAGTGGCAGTCGATGGCCAACATCCCTTCCCCCATTCATCAATAAGCCAATGCCTAACCGCCAAACTTTACAAAGTTGTGATGATTGCTAAGAGGTAGGAGAAAACCAAAAAGCCTGTGCATATCTGCCAAATGGAAAAATTCCTACGCAGTCCCCATCCCAAGACGGGTGATCAACCAAAGTACAAAGCAAGGCCAGAGGACACCTAAATTAAAGGGAGGGAAGGTGGGTGTTTGGCAGCGCAAAGTAGGTGCTTGGCACACATCGGGCTGCCACACATCGGGCCCCCACAATCACCCCACTCAAAATGATTGGCCAATCATTTTGAGTGGGGTGATTGACCCGGCATGAGGGTATTACTCCTCCCATGCCACGGTGGGGGGAACTGGGTTGAGGGCCTGCCCACAACAGGGACCATCTTTTAAGATGATCCCACTTATTAAAATGCTCAAAAGAATAAACATACTGTCTAAAGAATATCTTACCATGATGTGTAAAAGACAGTAAAGTGAATGCCAGGTGCATTTCTTTGGGAAGGTAAATTTAGGATTAAATTTCATATTATGACTTTGTAAGCACAAAATATGTCAACTTGACATGCTTATTCAAAGAGTATTCTAATGCTTAATGTTATGGGTTGGAAGAAAAAATAATAATTTCAACCAGTCATTAAATGAAATACATGATGAGTGATATGTAGATCTATATCAAAGCAGATAGGGGGCACCTGCCTTAAGAGCAGTGCATGTGAAAAGGAATGAGGAGTCCTAGCTGACTACAAACTTAACATGAATGAATAGTGTGATTCAGCACCAAAAATACTGAAGCAATTCTAGGGTGTATCAAAAGAAGTACAGATCAAGGGACTCTTAAAAATAGCCACTGAAGAACAAGAACAGATCTGATTCAGCAGGGATCATTTTATGTTCTAAAGTTCTTAGTATGCTGAAGACATTACCTTCCACAGTTGCTGACTCAGAAGCTTCCATCTCCCTTCACCCACTCTTGCTCTGTGTTTGAATCTCAATGAACGCATGGCATGCAAAGCGTGTGCCACAGTATAGACTGCATTGTAGATACTGTAGCTGTGGCCGGTCATGGTCATTTCAAAAACTGATGCAGGAAGATTCTCCAGCTTCTCCTCCCCAGTGCAGATTTTTGTATTCTCTCCATCTACCAGGGAAGGGTTGAAAGAACAAAGAAATGCTTCTTCCCAAAACTCCCGGAAAACGTTATCTTTGTTTTCCAAAGTAGGTTTTATTATCTGAAGAAATCTCTGGAAACCTTCTATCTCACGGGAGTGAACAGAAAAGTATATAGTACCATGAAGTAAGTCTATGTTCCAGCCTCTTTGAAAGGGAACTGATGTGAAATCTATCTGGGATGTCATAATCCAGACTTTCCCTCTTCCCTTTGTTGATTCATCCATAGTTTCTGAATAACTGGCAAATGTTCTCAAAACTACCATGGTATCAATTTCACCATGAAAGATTACTGCATTAACAGTGCTGTTAAGGATCAGATAGTTTGTTTTGACCCCATCTTCCACCATATCAAAAATATTATTGGAAAAAGTCATAATGGGTATTCTTAACATGAAATCAAAGCAAATACCTCTCTGGATAAACATGGGAACCACAGTGTGTACAAACCGCTCTACATTGTCATCATGCCCAGACAGGACCCCAATCCACGTCCACCTGAAATGCAGCAATAACTGGAGAATCCCTTTATACTGATGGTCCACATCTGGAAACATCTGGTGGTATAGAACAGCTTCTGCTTTCTTATTTTTCACTGGGGCAGAGCCATATATAAACTAAAGAAAAAGAAAATTATTTAAGCAAGGGGAAATGATATTGAAGAGGCCTGAACAAATCTTTTCAACAGTCACCACAGAGGAGACATACACTGAAATTGCAAAGGCAGAGCTACGTTGGCCAAGTGCGTGCCCTCGTGGAATATTGCAGTGGAGTGTTCACTGGCATATTTCACATAATGTCAGTTTAATTCATAGGTATTTAACACAATAATGAATAAGTGTTTTGGATGATACCTCCCATCAGTCCTTGTGAGCACAGACAATGATCAGGAATTATGCCAGTTGTGGTCTGCGTTATTTTGAGAGCTCAGTCTTGGCTGTCCTTGTTTGTTCTAAGGAAATAAAACCTGAATTTAAAAATAATTGCCATTTGCTAATGGCTATGTAGTATATGTATATGATTTAGTGGGATATTGAGAATATCTTCTGGTTAATCCTACATTCCATAAAAGGGGTTAGCAAAGGTACATCAAGATAATGATACATTTTGGAGATGAGAGTAGTTTAACAAAAGATTTTTCCCTCCCAGCTATTTCAACAAGTTTATATGTCGAAGCATTGGAGCTTCTTCACAACATCGCCACCCAAACATAGCATGCACAATAATCGCAAAAAAGCATGTTGAATATGATGCTTTGGAAACATATTTTATCTTCAGTGTGCAAAGCCACATTTAAAGACAAGAGATGTGACAAATTGTGTCTCAAAAACTGATCTGCCAAATGCACATGTTTTACCTGTGGAATCTTGTAGATGCACAGAATATCTGCCATGTGGAGACAGACTTCAGAAGTAGGTCCACCAATGACTGCTACAGGATTGCTCACCCTATCACATTTGTAGTTGGGGATGAATTTTCCCTGTGTAGAGAAGAGTTCCAATGAGGCCTGATAGGTCCATCTTGGACTGAAATAACTATTATAGATATGGAAGCCCAGTGTAACATTGGGTAAGAGGTGTGGATTTTCATTGATCTCTTTTGCAGCAAATATTGAGGCCAGGAAATGCTGGTATATTTGGATCATAGCCCTGTAATTAGAGTTACATGCTGTGTCATGATGTATTTGATTCCGAATACGATGTGTACTTCATTTCAGTTAGGTACATGGAAAGTATTGTTTCAGTAACAGAAATATAGCAGAAGTATAATGAAATGTTGCTGGAGATTGACATTCTTCATCTTTGTTTACCTGTACAGTTCTAGTACTGTTTTCAATGTTAATGGAAGGATGTCTCTGAAATTATCCATTTACCAATTTATTTTAGGATTGTAGCATTTCCCTACACAACAACAAGCAGTTGCTGAAAACTCAAAGCTAATCACCCTGGTATTCTTCTGGAAACATGCTATCCCTTTGAAAATAAATTGTAGATGTGGGGTTTATGAGGAATAGGAGTTTTAATTCATAGGAAGAAATTTAGGTGGCTTACCAAAGGTGATCTCCACCTCTTCCAATTTACCACATTTTGTGCAGTGGGTTAGCCATGATCAGTTGCAAGAATTTATAATCTAAGGTACCCCAAGGAAGTCAAAAGACATACTTGCCCAAAAGCAAATAAATCATGTTGCATATAGCAATGGAAAAGACGGCATTCAGTAAAAATGGAAAATATGTTTTAAACATAATATATTAATATATAATTAATCTTGTCCCATCCACTAGAGCAGGGGTGGCCTACTCGCAAGAGACTGCAATCTACTTACAGAATTAAAAACTGGCAGTGATCTACCCCTGGTTTTTTTTGGGGGGGGGGGTTCAGGTCAAAGTTGCTGAGCTTTTATGGGGGGAGAAATGCCCCATTTTGGGGGTTCAGGTCTAAGTTGTTGAGCTTTCTTTAGGGGGGAGGAAAGGCCCATTTTTATGAGTTTTGGGGGAGAAATAGGAGCAGCTACTCGCCAAGAAATCACTGGGGAAACAAACAGCCTCACTCCGTTTTCCATTCTGCAGATTATGCAACAATGGAGGGCAGGGCTGGATTCAGTTTTAACAACGCTAAGGAAAGGGACCCAGCGATCGACCAAAACCTCCTGGGGATCTACCAGTAGATCGCGATTGACCTGCTGGACATCCCTGCACCAGAGCTATCAATTGATGGACAGAAAAGAATTGAAGCAAATTTATTAAACATAATGCATTAATATGTAATTAATCTTCTCCCATTGTCAGGGCAGAGCCAGGATGCTCCGAGTCCCCAGAAATAGCTGAGCATGGGCGCTTAGAGATATGAGCAGCAGAGGAATACGTCTATGTGGAAAAGGAGGGAGAAGAGCCCAGTGAAGCAGTGGCAATTCCAACAGGACCCAAGAACCAGGAAGAGGGGGGTGGACAGGCCGACTTACAGGCACCACAAGGGTTAACCTCTGAATCGGATGGGGGCGGGAGATTTACAACGACACAAGGACAAAAGACAGGGTCAGAGGTGGGGCTCTAAGTTCCTGCACTTTAGGTGCTGGAGGAGGAGGAAGAAGAAGAAGCTGTTGGCTGTATCTTAAGGGAGTGACTCAGATTGATGGATTAATCATTATGCCTTCTGAATATAGTTGTAAATAAAGACTATAAAACCATCAGTGGTCTGCCGTGGTTTATTGTGAAGAGAGCAGCATCCAGCCCTGACACCCATCCACTAGAGCTATCAATCAATGGACAGAAAAGAATTGAAGCAAATATATTAAACATAAACCGTTAATATGTAATTAATCTTCTTCCATCCACTAGAGCTACCATTTGATAGATAGAAAAGAATTGAGGCAAATGAATGCTATGCTTTTTTTAATCTAAGAAAACTTACATGGGTTCTTCAAATATGTCATTAGAGGGACATTCCTTAAATTTTATAACTTTGGAAAATCTGTATAGATGAGACATAATACCAGCAATGATTTGGTCTCCTGGCTGGTAATACCTGTGAAGAATAGGAAGAGGGTCACGGCGGCTGCAGCTGATGTCAGGAATCTTGGACACCACCTGTGGCAAAAAAACTACTACCAAGACTACAAATGCTACTAACTTGCATAAAAAAATTCTTTCTGCCCACCAGTACACCTGCCAACACATTATCCTTCTCTGAATCCTGACTTAAATGGCTCTCAGTTGATCTATGTCTCCAGCTATGTCTCAGTGATCAGACTGACCCAGTGTGATTGTCTCCAGCCCCAGCTTGAAGTGATACTGGGGGTATTAAAAATCACATCCAGCCTTGTTGTTTCATAGGTGGTTACCACAGTTCCCTTGAGACTTAAGAAGTAGAGTAATCCTTACTAATTGGATAATTACAAGGTAGCTAATCTTCTCTTTCTGTTTCTATGAGATACTGCAGAAGAAAACATATTTATCACATCTCAGCAGACGTTGCCTCTAGTCCAACTCACTGTATTTGCTGGTGTCATTAAACTTGGAAATTAAGTCAGTTCATAAATATACATATGCAAATTTCAGTGGTCACTGAGAAACAACTGAGTAGGGATGGATTGTCCATTCCTTTCCATCTTGCCTGTGCTGAAATCATAGGTCCATTATGTCAAAATAGATCATTGTTGAAAATCTGCAAAGGGCTAGGTAAAGGGTTAATTTTAATAACAAAAAATAAACAAAAATAATCCTGTTTTGCTTTAGGAGGGGGGGAGTTGGTATTCACAACACTGAGAACGACCTGTCCCACATCACCTAAGAATTAATTTCCTCCAACAGTGGTAAAGCAAAAAAGGTATCTTCCTGTCTTAACAGATTTATAAATGGAGTGGTGCTCCGTTAAGTGTTTGGCTTTCAAGTCGCTATGGGTCTTACCTTCATATGCTAACAACAGTATCTCGAACTGTACTAGTAATGAATACGCAGGTCTTTCAAAGAATAACACAAGAGGCTTGCTAGATGCAATGTGCTTGTCCGCAGAATTAGGCTGCATACGTATCTCAGTGGTCTTCATGAAATGGGAGTGTTAAAAGCATCACCAAAGGAAACAGAATAGTTGTTACCTTTGAGAGTAATGAGAGACTGCAATCTGCATAGTGACATCTAGATAATCTTGGTGGATATCACTCAGTATGGGGATTTACTGCCACAATACATTTTGTCCAAACATTTTACTCGGCTCTCCGTACAGGGGTTTAGAATTCATAAAAAGGGGGGGAGATGTTGGACACTATACGTTTCAAATTTGATTACATTAAAATTCCACCTGCAAGTCATGTGAAAGTATGCTTGAAATGTGCTTCAGATTTCATCTAAAGCAGGAGACTACGCATTTATTCTGGTTGTTTGAAGTTATGGCAAAATTTCATTCTATCATTTAATATCTTTATTACTGGGATTTAATTAAATAGCAAGGGAAAATGGGGCAACTCAACAACACAGTTTCTTGCATTGAAGAGGATGGAAGGTATAATGCTCCTTATGAAAAGGGCTAAATCTAAGATGCAGATCCACACATTACTCTGCTCACTTTTTTTCCAAGTAAGCAGACAAAAAATATGAGGATTTAGAATATCTATTTATTGTCCTGATGGTGAAGAAAAGCAGTACAAATATGTGGCTGAGAAAACAAGGTATTAAAAAGTCAGAGGGTGCTTGCCCACTGCAAGTTGGTTCAGCAATGTTGCCTTCTCAAAGAGCGTTCATGCAATAATTTTCATCTATTTCACATAGCACATTTTCACTGCAATTACACAAGTAGGATTATGGAGTTGGCAATTTTATGGTGACCTCTGATGGGGATAATGGGGAACTGGAGATTTCTTACATGACAATTTTTGCTGGCATAAGTTTCATCACAAATTTTAAAAGGATTACTGACAGTTTAAATTATATTTGCATTTTGCTGAAGAAATGAAAAACACAAAAGTACCACAGACCCCATTGCTAATTAAAATATGACATAGATGAAGGACCCAGAATATGTCAATTCTTCCTTCTGAGTTGGTCCTTGCTATTCAACTCAGGCTTCACCATAATAATATAACATTTAGGTGAGAATATACAGCCTACTAAACCAGCACAGGAGGCCAAGATGGAGAAGATCTCCACAGCTACCATATATTTTCCTTTTGTGCTTAAGTAAGTTGGAACAAAGGACAGCCACACACTGCAAAATACCAGCATGCTGAAGGTGATAAACTTGGCTTCATTAAAGCTGTCAGGTAACTTCCTGGCTAGGAAGGCTACAGAGAAGCTGACAATGGCCAGCAAGCCCATAAACCCCAAGACACAGTAGAACATGGTTACAGACCCTTCATTACATTCCAGAACAATTTCTTTACTCATTGAGTGCATGTCTAAATCTGGGAATGGGGGAGACGTTGCCAGCCACACAGTACAAAGAGCAGCTTGAATCAAGGAGCAAGAAAGAACAATGGAAATGGCCTGTTGTTTCCCCACCCATTTCCTCATGCCGGAACCTGGTTTGGTGACCATGAAAGCAAGGACCACAATGATTGTCTTTGTCAACACACAAGAAATTGCCACTGAAAAGATGATGCCAAAAGCTGTTTGTCGAAGGAGACATGTCACTTTCTCAGGTCGACCGATGAATAGAAGAGCACAAAGGAAAGCAAACAAGAGGGAGATGAGGAGAGTGTAGGAGAGGTTGCGGTTGTTGGCTTTGACTATGGGAGTTTCCCGGTGCTTAATGAAAATCCAAAGCACCAAAGCTGTAAGGAACGACAAGGAAAGAGCAAAACAGGCCAAAGAGATCCCCAGTGGTTCTCCATAAGACAAGAAACTTATATCTTTTGGAATGCATGAATTCTTTTCCACGTTTGGGTACTGATCTTGTGGGCACTGAAAGCATTCATCCACGTCTGAAAAAAGAAGCCAGATTTCTATACAGCATTTATATGAAGTACAAAAATGGAGAAATATAGTTAGAATGAAAGTTGCCATGCTGATATCAGAAATGCAAGTTTACAGTCCACTCGCGTAATCACATTACCAAGTTGTGGAGAGGTTTTCCATGGGCCACATATGTCTTTGGAATTCCAGTAGTATCACCTTGCAGGTATTAACAATTGGAAAGGGTCTGGAACATGTTTATTTCCGCTTTATGTTAATTCTGAACGTGTGTTTTTAACCATCATTTCATCCATTTTTATTTCAGCATTTATGTGAAGTACAAAAATGTACCAATTTAATTAGATGAAAGTTGCCATGCTGATATCAGAAATGCAAGTTTGCAGTCTCCTCATGCAATGCTCCATGGGCCACACATATCTTTGGAAGCCAAGTGGTATCACCTCACAAATACGGTGGTACCTCTGGTTACGTACTTAATTCATTATGGAGATCTGTTCTTAATCTGAAACTGTTTTTAACCTGAGGTACCACTTTAGCTAATGGGGCCTCCCGTCGCCGCCGCGAGATTTCTGTTCTCATCCTGAAGCAAAGTTCTTAACCCGAGGTACTATTTCTGGATTGGAGGAGTCTGTAACCTGAAACATGTATGTGTATGCAACCTGAAGTGTATGTAACCCGAGGTACCACTGTACTACCAATTTGAAAAGATCTGGAACATGTCTATTTCTTCTTTATGTTAATTCTGAATATGTGTTTTTAACCATCATTTCCTCCATTTTTATTTCTGCATTAATCTGGATATTCCTACTAAAATACATATTTAAATGTATGTGGTGCTAGATTTAGATTGCTGAGAACTCTGTTGAACAACATTTAAGTGAAGGGTCAGTTGCAATCAATACAGATGTTCTAATCTGCACCTTTATCCAAGAATTGTTGTTTAGTTAATTTCCTACCAGAATCTGCAGATATTTAATTCCTCCAAATCTCTCAGCATCACTGCCTCCAGCAAGTTTCATTAAATTATTAGGATTGGTATTAGTTCTACCATGGTGTTAAGTGAATCATGGTGTTGACTAGGAGAGCACTGAGATCTGTAACAAAATTTTGCAGTGTTGGAATCCCACTGTTCAGTATTTTCCATTCCACTTCATCTCTTATCATATATTCTTTTCTGCCATGACACATCAGTCTCCATTCTATAGTCATTTAACACACCATGTATTCATGGGGGGGGGTGCTTCTGCTGCAAGCCTAGTGGTTCTTTCAAGCAAGCTTGTATATCTCCACCTAGTGTTTGAACTCTGAGTGCTGAGATTCCTATTAGTACTCCAAACCCCCATATCAGCAGCCCCAATCATCCTTAAATTTTGAACATTTCCAACGAACATAACTTTCCTTACCCGTCTGGTTGGAAATCTTTCCTTCTGGACATGGAAGGCAATCATAGCAGCAAAATGGCTTTCCTTCCTTCTTTGCCTTATGATATCCCAAATGGCAATGGTCATTACAAAGAGAAAGGGGCTGTGCCTGTCCACAAATGAAAGAGGATCATGGTTTCTCCTTTGGAAAATTGCATATCAATAGTGTTCTGTATTATGGAATTCTGCTGAGCTATCTCATACAGGCCAGCCAATGGAGGTCAGGAGCCTGAAAGCTATTAAAGACCAACATTTCATTATCACAGTTACAGCCCCCTTTAGTTAATCTGCAATTCACAATTTCTCCACTAAAGGACATCAGAAAACTTCATCAAAAAAAATTTGTCTGTCACTTTCAATGTACAGAATGCTCAGTGTGGACAACCTCTCTTGAGACATCGTGGCCCTTAATTCATTTTTAATTCTTTTGAGTCTTGAAAAACTCCTCTCTCCTGGACAGTTAGTGACCAGAAAGCTAAGAAATAGCCCCAAAATTGCTTCAACGTTAGGAAAGGCCATCTGATTCCCCCCCCCCCTTGTATATAATTTGATAAAGGTCTGTATGAGACAGAGAGGGCTCTGCTGTAAGCCTATGGCTTTGTCTCATGTTCAGGTGAAAGTGCAAAAGTACATCCATAAGTTTCAAGTCAATGTATATTCTGGGTATGATTCCATCAACTGTTCAACACCTTGCTGAGTTTCTTGCTTAGATGCTATCAGAATAGCAAGAATCGAAAAACAATTGTGCAACATCCTGCACACAGTACTTCTTCTTTTTAAATTGGCTTCAAGTGCATCTAATATAGGAATAAAAGGGTTTTATCCTAAACTTATCTCTTGAAGAAAGTGCATCTAAGTCATCAGGTGCAATTCTATCATTTCTTTGCCGCTACCTCACTCTTTGTCTCCTTGTTTTGTAGTTAACATTTGGCAAGATGGCTTTTGCTTGTTTCTCAAGCTCATCGAAATCTTCTCTTTAAAAAATCCTGAAGTGAACTGTACAAACTTGCACAAGAACTCAATAATAGGTCTGATTTCTAAAGAGCTTTGCTGACCTTGTGAAAGTGACCTAGCACACGGATTTATATCTCTAAGATTATGCAGACTTTGGCTGTGAACCAGGGCCCCACAACAACAAAAAAATCAAGTTGGGCCCTAGAGTTTCAAATTGGGCCGCACGTCTAATAGTTGCTGGGCCTGAGTTGCCCTGCCCTTGCATGAAATTTTGGGTTTGCAATTTTGGGAGAGGGGACACTGCCCGCTGGAGGGTGGGTGGGCTGGGGAGCCCCCCTAGATTTAGAGGCCCTGGACTTCAGCCTACTTAGCCTATAGATAAATCCAGCACTGAGTCTGCCCCACCTACAAGAGTGAGGGGATTCCAGTATAGACTGTCCAGCATCCCCCACTCACCCTGAGAGCGTCTTCACTTTGACTATGGGAAGGAAAAATCCTGAGACCCAATATTTGAATGGACCTTACCTGGTTAAACCTGTTAGGCCACACAAGGTCTTTTTCACGAATACTGAATGCTTCTTCTTGGGGAGCCATGGGCCCAACTTTCCCAGCTTTGACTCTATGAAAAGATTGGTTTGGGAATGTGACCCAATTGATGATATCAAATACAGCCTCTATCTCTCCATATTCATTGAAAGATACTTTTTCCCCAGCGCTGTTGTTAAATGAGGTGCTTCTCACAAAGTAGTTGAGCTAAATTGGTGGGGGAAATGTGAGCAATTCATGTGGAAGTAAAATTATGATGAGTGTTTTATTAAATCTGTTTATAGTTTACCATAATAGTGCACTGTATAAGGAATTGCTATTTCTGATCTGCAACTAGAAATATAACACAACATTAGAAAACAGTTACTAACTTTGCTCTAGAAGCATAGTGGGATAAAATATGGAATATTGCCCTGAGGGAGAAACTACAAAAGGATCTTAGAATTCTCAGACACACAAAGACCAAACATGTTTTGATATTATATATATTAATTTATGTATGGTGCACTGGAAAGGACAATATTGTCTTTTCATCAGCAGCTATACATGCTTGATTCTAAGACAATCTGTTAAGATGGAGAGTAGAAGATACCTAACTCAGGTAAGCATTTCTAAATCTGCTGATTGTTTTGTGCTGTTTGCCCTTTTAAAAAAAGGCATATGGAAAAGAAAGAAAGAAAGAAAGAAAGAAAGAAAGAAAGAAAGAAAGAAAATCCTAGCAAAAAAGTCATGTTGATGTTAAGTCTCAATAATCATAACTGTTAGCATGACTAAATCTGGATGCAACCAAATCAGATAAAAACAGCTGAGTGACATACTTCTATGTTTAATTCATTCTGTTGAAATGCTCAAAAGAATAAACATGCTGTCTAAAGAATATCTTAACATGATGTGTAAAAGACAATAAAGTGAATGGCAGGTGCATTTCTTTGGGGAGGTATATTTAGGATTAAATTTCATATTATGACTTTGTAAGCACAAAATATGTCAACTTGACATGCTTATTCAAAGCGTATTCTAATGGTTAATGTTATTGGTTGGAAATAATAATAATAATCCAAAACTTTGACCAGTCATTAAACAAAAGGCATTATGAGTGACATATACATCTATATCAAACCAAATGGGGAGCCACTCAGGAACACCAACAGGTCTGATTCATCAGGGATCATTTTATGGTCTAAATTTCTTAGTATGCTGAAGACATTACCTTCCACAGTTGCTGACTCAGAAGCTTCCATCTCCCTTCACCCACTCTTGCTCTGTGTTTGAATCTCAATGAACGCATGGCATGCAAAGCGTGTGCCACAGTGTAGACTGCATTGTAGATGCTGTAGCTGTGGCCGGTCATGGTCATTTCAAAAACTGATGCAGGAAGATTCTCCAGCTTCTCCTCCCCAGTGCAGATTTTTGTATTCTCTCCATCTACCAGGAAAGGGCTGAAAGAACAAAGAAATGCTTCTTCCCAAAACTCCTGGAAAAGGTTATCTTTGTTTTCCAAAGTAGGTTTTATTATCTGAAGAAATTTCTGGAAACCTTCTATCTCATGGGAGTGAACAGATAAGTATATATTACCATGAAGAAAGTCCACGAGCCAGGTTCTCTGAAGGGGAACTGATGTGAAATCTATCTGGGATGTCATAATCCAGACTTTCCATTTTCCCTTTGTTGATTCATCCATAGTTTCTGAATACCTGGGAAATGTTCTCAAAACTACCATGGTATTAATTTCGCCATGAATGATCATTGCATTAACAGTGCTGTTGTAGATAAGATCATATGTTTTATACGCCTCTTGTGCCATATCAAGAATACTACTCGAAAAAGTCATCATGGGTATTCTTAACATGAAATCAAAGCAAATACCTCTCTGGATAAACATGGGAACCACAGTGTGTTCAAACCTCTCTACATTGTCATCATGCCCAGATAGGACCCCAATCCACGTCCACCTGAAATACAGCAATAACTGGAGAATCCCTTTATACATATGGGCCACATCTGGAAACAACTGGTGGTATAGAACAGCATCTGCTTTCTTATTTATCAGTGGGGCAGAGCCATATATGAACTAAAGAAAAAGAAAATTATTTAAGCAAGGGGAAATGGTATTGAAGAGGCTTGAACAAATCTTTGCAACAGTTACCAAAGAGGAGAAATACATTGAAACTGCAAAGGCAGAGCTACGTTGGCCAAGTGCTTGCCCTCATGGAATATTGCAGTGGAGTGTTCACTGGCATATTTCACATAATGTCAGTTTAATTCATAGGTATTTGACACAATAATGAATAAGTGTTTTGGATGATACCTCCCATCAGTCCTAGTGAGCATAGACAATGTTCAGGGATTATGACACTTGTGCTCTGCATTATTTGGAAGGCTCAGTCTTGGCTGTCCTTGTTTGTTCTAAGGAAATAAAACCTGAATTTAAAAATAATTGACATCTGTTAGTGTCTATGTAGTATATGTGTTTGACTTAGTGGGATATTGTTCATAACTTACATATTTATCATACTTTGAGGACACCTTCTGGTTAATCCTATATTCCATAAAAGGTGTTAGCAAAGGTACATCAGGATAATGATTCATTTTGGAGATGAGAGTAGATTAGCAAGAGATATTTTTCCTCCTAGATATTTCAACAAGTTTATATGTCGAAGCATTGGTGCTTCTTCACAACATCACCACCCAAACATAGCATGCACAATAATCCCAAAAAAGCATGCTGAATATGATACTTTGGAAACAAATTTTATCTTCAATGTGCAAAGCCACATTTAAAGGCAAGAGATGTGACAAACTGTGTCTCAAAAACTGATCTGCCCCATGCACACGTTTTACCTGTGGAATCTTGTAGATGCACAGAATATCTGCCATGTAGAGAGAGACTTCAGAAGTAGGTCCACCAATGACTGCTACTGGATTGCTCACCCTATCACATTTGTAGTTGGGGATGAATCTGCCCTGTGTAGAGAAGAGTTCCAATGAGGCCTGATAGGTCCATCTTGGACTGAAATAACAATTATAGATATGGAAGCCCAGTGTAATATTGGGTAAGAGGTGTGGATTTTCATTGATCTCTTTTGCAGCAAATATTGAGGCCAGGAAATGCTGGTATATTTGGATCATAGCCCTGTAATTAGAGTTACATGCTATGTAATGGTGTATTTGATTCAGATTTTGATATGTACTTCATTTCAGTTAGGTACATGGAAAGTAAATATATGGCATTCAGTAACAGAAACATCGCAGAAGTATAATGAAATGTTGCCAGAGTTTGGCATTCTTCATCTTTGTTTACCTGCACAATTCTAATACAATTCTAGTAATGTTTTGAAAGATTTGTTAATGTAAGGATGTCTCTGAAATTATCCTTATCCCAATTTATTTTAGGATTGTAGCATTTCCATCAAGATTTTATATAATTGAATTACTCTGCGTTCTTTCCAAATTGGGACCAAGGTGATACAGGCTCGTCTCAGCTTGAGCCCAAACAGAGTAGTCCACACACAGAAGGATAAGCAGTATGTGCCACGTTCTTAACTTTATTTCCACTCTATGCTGAGAGAATACAAACATGCATCTTGCCTCTGTGAGAGCAGAGAAGCAACTCCTCTCGGAAAACAAAGAACACCAAGAGAACAGTGAAAAACAGGAAACCAGTGTACGTCACATCCAGTCTCCCATTCCCGTGGGAATCCAACAGTAACTCTGACTGTGGAATGCAAAACAATGTCTTGTGACTGCAGTTGCTGCTCAGTGAGGGAAATAGAAACCAACATCCTCCCCCTTTCTGTGAACATCACTGGGCAGCATGTTCATACAGTATCAGTACAAACCCAACTTCTGCACATAGGTACAGTGTTGATGCCTTGATACAATCTTGGACAATACATCAGCAGGAATTTCATTACCTGGCATATAGGACATCGTTACGAGTCCCTTCTGAATATGTTCCCTAGCATGTTGCAACTTCAATTGCAAGTGCTTCGTGCTTTGCTTACAACCTTAAGAATTCAGCAAAGCCAAACATGCTTTGTTGTCCTGGTAAACCTGGATTGGACATTTGACAGGACTGCAGTTGCTGCTCAGTGAGGGAAATAGAAACCAACACAAGGAACCTAGTATGTAACATTTTCTCTTTAGATTTTTATTTTGTAGGAATGTGCATACATTACTGTCTTTAAACATGGCTTGCTGGTCCTTGATATTTTTGCATCTTTTCTGCTTTAATACATCAAAGCTAGGCATATGTGACATCAAAAGGATGGGTCAAATCTCTCACTCTCACTCTCTCACTCTCACTTTCTCTCTTACACACAAACACATAAAAACTGTATGGTGTATTGTTTTTGCTGTTGTTAAAAAAGATTAGCTGCAGGTCAGCAGAAGATAATAGATTGGATTTCAAATTTCCTGCAACGAGCATGTTTGGAGGAGATCTAAGGGACCTTCCTCAGATACAAGTAAGCTCATTTGGAATCATATAAAAACCACATTTTTAGACCATGAACTCTCGATTTTTGTTCTCTAGGACACCCAACCTGCTGCCCTGTTGTTGGACTATAACTCACCAAACCATTGGTCATGCTGGCTTGGGCTGACGGGAGTTGGAGTCCAACAACGTATGTAGAAGCAGGAGATAAAGAAGGTAAAGGGACCCCTGACCGTTAGGTCCAGTCACAGATGACTCTGGGGTTGCGGAACTCATCTCGCTTCTAGCAAACTAAGGAAGGTATGAGATAAGAAGAGGAATAAATAAGAACCAGAATTTCTCCATTTTAGAAGTTTTCAGGCTTGATTTAAACAATTGATTTGGCAATATTTGGATAAACTTTCATCCATTTCATAAGATGCATAAGGAGTAATGTTTGTTTGTCCATGTCTTTCTTTCTTTCTTTCTTTCTTTCTTTCTTTCTTTCTTTCTTTCTTTCTTTCTTTCTTTCTTTCTGTACCTCCTGCTCTCTTTCTTTCACACATGAACACACAAAGTGCAGATATTAGTTAGATGAAAGGGAAGGGGTTACAGGCTGTGACAGTTCAGTCAGAGCTTACATGCCCAGTGACGTTTCACAACGACAAGCAGTTGCTGAAAACACAAAACTAATAGCCCTGTTATTTTTCTGGAAGTATGCTGTCCTTCTGTAAATAAATTGTAGATGTGGGGTTTATGAGGAATAGGAGTTTAAATTCAAAGGAAGAAATTTAGGTAGCTTACGAAAGATGATCTCCACCTCTTCCAACTTACCACATTTTGTGCAGTGGGTTAGCCATGATCAGCTGCAAGAATTTATAATCTCAGGTAACCCAAGGAAGTCAAAAGACATCCTTGCCCAAAAGCAAAAAAGTCATGTGGCATATGGCAAGGGAAAGGATGGCATTCAGTTTAAATGGAAAACATATATTAAACATAAAACATTAATATGTAATTAATCTTCTCCCATCCACTGGAGC
Organism: Podarcis vaucheri; assembly: GCF_965113315.1. Classification (NCBI taxonomy): domain Eukaryota; kingdom Metazoa; phylum Chordata; class Lepidosauria; order Squamata; family Lacertidae; genus Podarcis; species Podarcis vaucheri. The sequence continues at coordinate 12,537,142 of NC_138751.1, forward strand.
TACCATTTGACAGACAGGGGGGGAAATTGAGGCAAATGTATGCTATGCATTTTTTTAATCTAAGAAAACTTACATGGGTTCTTCAAATATATCATTAGAGGGACATTCTCTAAATTCGATTGAACTGGAAAATCTGTATATATAAGACATAATGCCAGCAATTATTTGGTCTCCTGGCTGGTAATACTTGTGAAGAACAGGAAGAGGGTCACGGCGGCTGCAGCTGATGTCGGGAATCTTGGACACCACCTGTGGCAAAAAAACTACTACCAAGACTACAAATGCTACTAACTTGCATAAAAAAATTCTTTCTGCCCACCAGTACACCTGCCAACACATTATCCTTCTCTGAATCCTAACTTAAATGGCTCTCAGTTGGTCTATGTCTCCAGCTATGTCTCAGTGATCAGACTGACCCAGTGTGATTGTCTCCAGCCCCAGCTTGAAGTGATACTGGGGGGTATTAAAAATCACATCCAGCCTTGTTGTTTTGTAGGTGGTTACCACAGTTCCCTTGAGACTTAAGAAGTAGAGTAATCCTTACTAATTGGATAATTACAAGGTAGCTAATCTCTTTCTGTTTCTATGAGATATTGCAAAAGAAAACATATTTATCACATCTCAGCAGAAGTTGCCTCTAGTCCAACTCACTGTATTTGCTGGTGTCATAAAAGTTGCAAATTAAGTCAATTCACAAATATACATATGCAAATTTCAGTGGTCACTGAGAAACAACTGAGTAGGGATGGATTGTCCATTCCTTTCCATCTTGCCTGTGCTGAAATCATAGGTCCATTATGTCAAAACAGATCATTGTTGAACTTCTGCAGTGGGGTGGGTAAAGGGGTAATTTTAACAAAAAATAAATAAACATTCGTCATTCCAGTAGTGCTTGGAGGCATTGATATTCACAACCTAGTTTGCAATTCTGAGAAAGACCTGTCACACATCACCTCAGAATGATCTTCCTCCAACAGTGGGAAAACAAGAAAGGGATTTTCCATTCTTAACAGATTCATAAAGGGAGTGGTACTCCTTTAAGTGTTTGGCTTTCAAGTCGCTAAGGGTTTTACCTTCATATGCTAACAACAATATCTCAAGCTGTACTAGGGGTCAATATGCAGGTCTTTGAAAGAATAACACAAGAGGCTTGCTAGATACAATGTGCTTGTTAGCAGGATTAGGCTGCATGTATATCTCATTAGTCTTCATGACATGGGAATGTTAAAAGCATCACCAAAGGAAACAGAATAGTTGTTACCTTTGAGAGTAATGAGAGACTGCAATCTGCATAGTGACATCTAGATAATCTTGGTGGATATCGCTCAGTATTGGGATTTACTGACACAATACATTATATCAAAACATTTTTCTTGTCTCTCCATACAGGGGTTTAGAATTCATAAAATAGGGGTGAAAGATGTTGGACACTATACGTTTCAATTTTGATTACATTAAAATTCCACCTGCAAGTCATGTGAAAGTATGCTTGAAATGTGCTTCAGAAAGCAGAAGACTAAGCATTTATTCTGGGTTTTTGAAGTTATGGCAAAATTTCATTCTATCATTTAATATTTTTATTACTGGGATTTAATTAAACAGCAAAGGAGAATGGGACAACTCAGCAACACAGTTTGTTGCATTGAAGAGGATGGAAAGTATAATGCTCCTTATGAAAAGGGCTAAATCTAAGATGCAGATCCACACATTATTCTGCTCACTTTCTTTCTAAGTAAACAGACAAAAATTATGAGGATTTAGAATATCTATTTATTGTTTGGATGGTAAAGAAAAGCAATACAAACATGTGGCTGAGAAAACAAGGTATTAAAAAGTCAGAGGGTGCTTGCCCACTGCAAGTTGGTTCAGCAATGTTGTCTTCTCAAAGAGCATTCATGCCATAATTCTTTTCTATTTAACATAGCACATTTTCACAGCAATTACAAAAGTAGTATTATGGAGCTGGCAATTTTATGGTGACCTCTGATGGGGATAACGGGGAACTAGAGTTTACAAAAATGACAATTTTTGGTGGCATAAATTTCATGAGTTTACCAGCTCATATAACTAAGCAAGAGGCATGACACAGGTGTGTCGCTCCTGGCCTCATCCCATGCCGCCACACCCCGGAACACCACTTTTAAGGGATGTACACTTCCTTACTTTGCACTTCATTTGGTGAGGAGAAATGAACAGGAATATATCACAGATTTGAAAAGGATTACTCCAATATGGCTCTGACAGTTTAAATTACATTTGCATTTTGATGAAGAAAGGAAAAACACAAAAGTACCATAGACCACATTTCTAATTAAAATATGACATGGATGAGGGACCCTGAATTCTAGATATGTCAAGTCTTCCTTCTGAGTTGCTCCTTGCTATTCAATTCAGGCTTCACTACAATAATATAACATTTTGGTGAAAATATACAGCCTAGTAAACCAGCACTGGAGGCCAAGATGGAGAAGATCTCCACAGCCACCATATATTTTCCTTTTGTGCTTAAGTAAGTTGGAACAAAGGACAGCCACACACTGCAAAATACCAACATGCTGAAGGTGATAAACTTGGCTTCATTAAAACTGTCAGGTAACTTCCTGGCTAGGAAGGCTACAGAGAAGCTGACAATGGCCAGCAAGCCCATAAACCCCAAGACACAGTAGAACATGGTTACAGACCCTTCATTACATTGCAGAACAATTTCTCTACTCACTGATTGCATGTCTAAATCTGGGAATGGGGGAGAGGTTGCCAGCCACACGGTACAAAGAGCAGCTTGAATCAAGGAACAGGAAAGAACAATGGAGGTGGCCTGTTGTTTCCCCACCCATTTCCTCATGCTGGACCCTGGTTTGGTGACCATGAAAGCAAGGACCACAATGATTGTCTTGGCCAACACACAAGAAACTGCCACTGAAAAGATGATGCCAAAAGCTGTTTGTCGAAGGAGACATGCCACTTTCTCAGGTCGACCAATGAATAGAAGAGCACAAAGGAAGGATAACAAGAGGGAGGTGAGGAGAGTGTAGGAGAGGTTGCGGTTGTTGGCTTTGACTATGGGAGTTTCACGGTGCTTAATGAAGATCCAAAGCACCAAAGCTGCATGGAAGGACAAGGAAAGAGCAAAACAGGCCAAAGAGATCCCCAGTGGTTCTCCGTAAGACAAGAAACGTATGTCCTTTGGCACGCATAAATCCTTTTCCACATTTGGGTAATGATCCGGTGAGCACTGAAAGCATTCATCCATGTCTGAAAAAGAGAAGCCATAGGAGCACCACTACATGCATAATACTAAAATGATCTAAATGAAAATAACAAAACCTTAAAGAAGGGCTGCCAGGTTGAAATCTGTGAAGAAAAAATTAGTTTGCCACACTTCTCATGTAACTATATTATTAGCAACATGCCATATTCAGGAATGGTTCAATTCCCACCCCCACCCACCCCCAGCCGTTAGGACCTATCTCAGCTTCTGAAGTTCAGTGTTACCACTTATGGTCAGGATTCTAGCAGATTTTACTTGTTCACATCTTTTAACATCCCAACATTATTTGAACCTCCAGACTAATATGTAGTCGGGAGCACATTGGTATTTCAGTTTTAGCTCTTCTCTGAATTATGAGACATGGTTCTTAGGTCTTGTTTTAAGAGAGAGAGAGGCTGTTGCACCCTTAGCTTTTCCCCTGAAGTTCTTTCATGTTTCTAAAGTTTTCTGTCCTCCCCCCCCCCCACTTATGATACCTCCTTTGTCTCATTTTATTTTATTTATTTGTTGTACATAATTACCAGCTGTCAATGGCTTGGTTCTTAGGTCTTGTTTTAAGAGAGAGAGAGGCTGTTGCACCCTTAGCTTTTTCCCTGAAGTTCTTTCATATTTCTGAAGTTTTCTGTCCTCCCTCCCCCCACTTATGATACCTCCTTCATCTCATTTTATTTTATTTATTTGTTGTACATAATTACCAGCTGTCAATGGCTTGGACTGATTTTACTGAATATATCAGGCTGTATCCCCATATCTGGAACCACAACCTTCACTGAATTCTGAACAACATTCCTGAATTTTTGAACAATTGAAGTAGTGTCTGAATATCTTAGTGCCAGTATATCCTTAAGGCTCTTTACATGATGTCTCTTACCTGTCTGGTTGGAAATCTTCCCTTCCGGACATATAATGCAATCATAGCAGCAAAACGGTTTCCCTTCCTTCTTTGTTTTTTGATAACCCAAGGGACAATTGGCATTACAAAGAGAAAGGGGCTGTGACTGTCAAAAAATATAAGAGGATAATGGTGTCTATTTTGCAATATTGTGTATCCACAATGTATTATATTGTGTTAACTTGCTGAACTCTCCTTTTATGTTAGAATAGGCAAGAGACATATAGGAAAGGGCAATCAAGGGCTCCTGGCCATGATGGCTTTGCTCTGTCTCCCACAGTTGGAGGCAACTTTTGTTGTTATTGTCATCCAATGCAGTGCACCTCTGGGGGAGAAGTTGAACTGATGCATTAGCAGTACGAAACCTGGGCAGTGTGCATCGAGCACTGGGTTGCCAGGACAAAAAGACACCCTTGCCGACCTCATTGATGTGGTCCAAAGGAAAGCAGAGCCATATTTCAAAGGTTTGGGTAGGGAAAGGAAACAAGCAAGCCCCATTGTGATAGAAGAATCCTTATGCTGCCTTCCCCTACATGAATATGGCCCTCTGTAAATTTATCAAGTTTTATTTTTTTCCAAGTAGTAAATTTGGGGGTAGTAGTGCAATAGTGGATGTAATGAGTGTCACTTAACTGGCAAAACATGGAAGATCTGCACACCCATGCCCTCACTCCTACACTGAGCACATGGGTGAACATAGCAGAGAGCTAGGTCAGTATCTGAACTGCGAATCATTTAAAAATGAAGGATAGGCTACAAAATATGATTTTATCTCACCTGGTTAAAGCTGCTGGGCCACACAATGGCTTCTTCACAAATGCTGAATGCTTCTTCTTGGGGAGCCATGGGGTCGATCTTTCCAACTTTCACTCTCTGAAATGACTGGTTTGGAAATGTGACCCAGTTTATAATATCAAATCCAGACTCTAACTCTCCATTTTGGTTGAAGGAAACTTTCCCCTCATCACTATTATTAAATGAGATGCTTTTAACAAAGTGGTTGAGCTGTTTAGGGGAAAAAAGGATAGAACCAAAATGAAAATAAAAGAAAGCCAATTCATGAGGATATACAAAAGACTTATCATCATTTCCACTTATTTACTGAACTGTTTAAAAGCTTTATACCAAGTAAAAATAGATATGGAGAGGGAAAGAGCCCTATAGGCCACCTTGAGCTTATTGCAGGAACAATGAGAGATACCGTACGTACAACAATAAACAGATATATTAATAGACTACAATAATAAAATGTAATAGCGGCACTGATGAAGTAAGTGACTGGGCAGCTGTGAAGCATGTCAGAATGGTATAGCCACCACTACATTTATGACCATGACGTGGTGGAGGGTAGAAGCAGAGGTTGGCTGCCTTGGGAATCCTTTGGACTTATCCATCACCATTTCTACTCTACTTTTAGCATGCTCAGGACATTACCTTCCATAACTGTTCATTATTAAATTTTACTCCTTTATTCACTATCATTCTTTTTTTGAAGCGAGTTGAATGCATGGCATGCAAAGCATGCGCAACCACATAGGCAGCTGTGAAGACACTGTAGCTGTGGCCAGTCATGCTCATTTCAAAAACAGATGCAGGAAGTGTCTCCAGTTTCTCCTCTCCACTGCAGATTTCTTCATCCTGCAGGGCTACCGTGGAGTTGGAGAACAAACACCCAAATGCTTGTTCCCAGAAGACCCTAACGAAGCCATCTTCTTTCTCCGAGGTGGGGTTTCTCACCTGAAGAAATTTATGGAATCCTACAACCTCACTGGAGTGAATAGCAAAGGATATAGCACCATGGAGGAAGTCTATGTCCCAATCTCTTTGAAGGGGAATGGAAATGAAATCCATCTGAGCCGTCATGATCCAGACCTTGCCATTTTTCTTTGTTGGTATATCCTCATGTTCTGCAACCCTGGGGAACACCCTCAGGATTATCATGGTATCGATTTCACCATGAATAACCAATGCATTAACCGTGCTTCTCATAAGAATTTTGTTTATTTCAAATCCCTCTTCAACCATGTCACCAATTTCACTGGAATATGACATTTTGGGGATTCTCATTATGAAATCAAAACAGACACCTCTCTGGGCAAACATGGGGATCACATTCTGTTCAAACCTCTCTCCATTGTCATCATGCCCAGATATCACACCAATCCATGTCCACTTGAAATATAGCAGTATCTGGAGAATTGCCTCATATTGATGCTCCAAATTTGGGAACATTTGGTGAAAGAAAGCAGCTTGGGTTTTTTTATCTATCACTGGAGCAGAACCATATATGAACTAAAGGAAATGATTAAAAATTAAATGAGGGGGGAAAGACCATTATTTTATCATTACTCCAGGGAAGACAAAAGTTGATTCCATTAACCATCAGTGTAGCAGATTGTTGGAGTCAATCTGGTACTTCCATAGGTGCTGCTACCAAACCCCTCACTTACCTGGTTCACTGAAGTCTGGCAAGGTCAGGTAAAGACTACATCCCACCTAACCAATACTATTTGGTGTTCTACAAGCAGAGATACCTCAGCAGAATAGATATGACCACAGAATGTTGACCTAGAGTTTAGAACCTACTTCATTCATTAATTTTTCTTTGTCTATTAATGTTTTCCATCCAACTAGTCAAGATCGAGTTTCAGGTGTGGTTGGGAGGTGATCCAGCAGGTTCTCCTTATGTTCTTTAAGGGATCAACTGATCAAACCCTTCCTGGCAAATTTGCCGGGAAAATCTGAAGCCTCCCATATTAAATATCTTTTGGAAGGCAGGTCAAATGATATTACACTCGCCGTGGCAAAGTTTCTTTCGGAGGTTATTAAGAAACAAAGATCATTATGCCCTAGATAAAACCAAAGGACTGCCTTGGTTTGTCCCATCTGTATGTCTGGTCATTTTAAATGTATCTAGTTTTGAAATTGTTTTGTAGGTCTTTGGACCACAATAAAGTATTGTTGTATGCTCTTTTGTAAACAGGGAGGAACTCTAACATTTAGCAAACTCTTGCGTGAAAGGTGTATCCTCGGCTTAAGCCTTAAACTTCTACAAGACAGCAGCCTATGCTGATCACCAGAACACAGGCCATTATGTATAAGCAGGAAGCATTTTGAATTAGATACTGAATAATAATTGCTGGGTGTTACAAGTGCAGAGAGTGATGCTGTGCTCATGTCCTGCTTGAGGAATCCCCAAAGGCTTTGGGTTGGACACTTTCAGAACAGAATGCAGGACTAGACAGGCTTTTGACACACACACACACACACACACACACACACACACACTCATTCTTACTTCTGGAAGCCTCAAAGGTGCAGACATTGCAAATGCAACTTTTAAAAACAGTTTAAAAGGAGAGAGATGGACAAATAGCTTGTTAGCCTTTCCTACTGCATGCACACATCATACCTGTGGAATCTTATAGCTGCACAGGATATCTGCCATGTACAGAGAGACTTCAGAGATTGGTCCCCCAATGACTGCTACTAGATTGTTCTGACTATCACATTTATAGTTGGGGGTGAATCTGCCCTGTGTAGAGATGGCTTCCAATGAGGCATGATAAGTCCATTTTGGAGTGAAATAGCTATTATAAATATGGAAGCCCAGAGTGACATTAGGTAAGATCTGGGGATTTTCATTGATCTCCTTTATAGCAAATATCAAGGCCAGGATATGCTGGTAGATCTGGGTCATCACCCTGTAATTAGAGTGACATGCAGTGTGACAGTGCATTTGCTACAAAATATGACATTTACTTCCATGCAGTTCAAAGCATTCTTGAATAACACATGATCTAGGTAAGCATGATGAAATATTGTTACGTAGAGCAGTTTTGTCCTCTGTGTTCACTAGCACAGTACTGATGCAGTATTCAGTACATCTCTGAAATACTCCTCATCCCAATTTCTCTCTAAGATTTTGGAGGAGTCAGAGATTAAACCTAGGACTCTCTGCATTAAAACCGGATCCTCTACTCCTAAACTACAGCCCCTCCCCTTATCAATACTTGTTGAGAACATATGTCCAGTGCGAGGAGGAACTACTCAAAGAAAGCAATAAACATAGTAATCCAAAAGTCATTGAGGACTAAAATGACAAATGAATTTCCCTGCTCCAATCCCTGCTGCATTTGTTACAACCAAGAAATTCTTAAATATTTAAGAGTCTTAAAATGAGAACATTATCATGATCACAATGCTGAAGGGTAGAGTAAGAGAGGACAGATATATAACATTTTTACAAAAAAGAACTTTACACAGTATCTTCAAATAGGTCGTTGGAAGGGCATGTTGTGAAAGCCATTGGACTGGAGAATCTGTATATCTGAGACATAATGCCAGCAATGATGAGGTCTCCAGGCTGATGAAACTTGTGAAGAATGGGAAGTGAGTTGCATTTGATGTCAGGAATCTTGCACACCATATGAGGCAAAAAGACTAGAAGCAGGACTATAAATGCAACCAATTTCCCTGAGAGAATTCTGTCTCTACACCCATTCACTTGTCCCCACATCCTCCTTCGCTGAGTTTTGTGATGACCAGAACAGCTTGATTTGAAGGGCTGCACACTGTTGTATGATGTGTGTCTCACACTGTGTGGACTAAGATGTGCATGATCAGACTGACAGAGCCCTCACTGTCTTCAGCTCCATGTAAGAAGAGCAAAGAGCATAGTAATAGCATCCTTTTGCCTTGGTGGTTACTACAGCTCCCTTGAAACATGAAGAAGTAGTAGGGTAATCATGACTAATGATTTAATTACAAGGGAGATAATCACCAATTTGGAAATACACACTCAGAGACATTGCAGAAATAACAGTGTTTATCACATCTGCTTCTAGACCACCTAAATTGGATGGCAAGAGATATAATGAATGACTTTTTAAAAAAGCCTTCAGAATAGTGAAAAGCTAAGAAGAAAAAGTATCACAAAAGAAGTCTGCATTTGCCTTAAAAGTTGCCAATTTATTTACTTTTAATTATATACCACTTAAATGCCAAAATGGCTTCCAAGCGGTTTAAAACTTTAAAATCAATTCATAATAATACTACAGAACAACACTAGAACATTCTTAATGAAAGTGTACAATAACATGAACAATTAAAAGCATGATAGTTAAAACACTTAAAACCATAAATTCACAAATTCAGTTCAGGAGAGTGCTTGCCTAACAATACGAATTACCAGTACTTAGGTCCATATATTTTTCTGGTTCCACTCTGAGCAGGACTAAGATGAATATCACCCAATGGATGTGGAAATCATAAGCCTTGCATAAATCAGACTTTTTAAGAAAGCTCTTTTCCATATTGCTTTTTGTGGAAGCTGAAATGTTTATATACTCTGAAGAATATTTATGACAATTCAAACAGAATTTAAGAAAGAATTTAAAAACATACCCGCAAGCATAGAAATAGAATACCAAAAGTTTTCAGCATTCGGTACATTGCATATTTATCATGTTTGCATTATTGCATTTCTATTCCTCTTTTCCTGTAAGGAGCTCAAGGTGGCTTACATCACTCTCCTGCTTCCCATTTTATTCTCACAGCAACCCTGGGTTGTACAATAGACTGAGCAGTAATTACTGGATTATCATGACATAGGCTGCATCTAGACACATCAAAGAAGCATTTCTGGAAAATGCATTGTAAACTTTTTGTGAGAATAGTGTTGGCAAAAATGGAACTCCACAGCGCCATCTGGTGCCATACTGGTTCCACATACAGTGGAACCTTGGGTTGCAGATGCAATACGTGACGGAGGCATGTCTACAACCCGTAATGTTTGCATCCTAAAGTGCCGCATCTGCGCAGGCACCAGTGCAATTTGGCGCTTCTGCACATGCGCGAGCGGCAAAACCTGGAAATAACCCATTAAGGTACTTCTGGGTTTTACCTGGTCCGCGACCCGAAAACACATAACCTGAAGCAGCCGTAACATAAGGTATGACTGTACTCATATTGAGCCTGTTTTCAAACATGAAATACTTCAAAACCTATACAGAAAGTCAATGTCTTATGGAGTAGTTTGGACAGTGTGAGAACCATATAACACCTTGATGTCAGGTAGCGGAGGAACCAACCCCCATGGCAGGTTGCCAGGAATGGATAGAAGTCCTTACCATCTGCTTTTATTCAATATTCACACAGAGAGGCTTGGGAACATGGTCTCTCAGAATAATGGCGTTGCTCCGAGTCTCCACCCCCTCCCTTTCTCCTATTATGTGTCATCACTATGGGTACTGACATGTGCCCTCTGTCTCTGAGCTCCCTGCTCTCCTACTTTCAATGCCTGCCAGGTTCTGGGAGAGGAGGGTTCTGGAATGCTTTCTAAAGACACTGTGTCTACTAGCTGTCCCCACTCTGGTGCTGCTGCTTCTTCCTTCTCTCCCATTATTTCCCAGCTTTTCCCTTTGTCTGCCTCTGAGCTATGATCTCCCTCAAACCCCTGTTGCAATTCTGAACTGTCTTCTTCTCTGGAAGGGTCAGGCTAGAAAGAGGGTCTCTACCATTCCTCTTCTGCCCAGTCCCTGACACTTGATCACCAAAGATGTAGCTGCAGACACATGTAATGAAATATGTTCACTCTCCTTACATTCCTTACATTCACACCATATTTGTAAAGCACTCTTATGCCACTTTAACCCATCACATGTTACATTTTGTAAATATATGTGGGGGACGCGGGTGGCACTGTGGGTTAAAGCCTTAGCGCCTAGGACTTGCCGATCGAAAGTTCAGCGGTTCGAATCCCCGCGGCGGGGTGCGCTCCCGTCGCTCGGTCCCAGCGCCTGCCAACCTAGCAGTTCAAAAGCACCCTCGGGTGCAAGTAGATAAATAGGGACCGCTTACTAGCGGGAAGGTAAACGGCGTTCTGTGTGCTGTGCTGGCTCGCCAGATGCAGCTTCGTCACGCTGGCCACGTGACCCGGAAATGTCTCCGGACAGTGCTGGCTCCCGGCCTCTAGAGTGAGATGAGCGCACAACCCTAGAGTCTGTCAAGACTGGCCCGTACGGGCAGGGGTACCTTTACACACACACACACACACACACACACACACACGTGTGTGTGTGTGTGTGTGTGTGTATGTGTGTGTGTATATATATATATATATATATATATATATATATATGTGAGCCAGTTTATAATATCAAATCCGGTCTCTAGCTTTCCTTTTCCATTGAAGGAAACCTTTTCCCCACCACTATTATTAAATGCAATCATCTTAACAAAGTGGTTGAGCTAAAGAAAAAGGGATGGGGATAAATAAAATTAAACAAAGGCAATTCTTAATGATATGTTAAAAGGTTGGTGATCATTCCCACTTGGTTACAGAACCCTTGCAAAGCTTTATGCCTGGTAATCATGGATAGAGAGAGTGGAAGATGTGCATTTGCCACATTGAGCTAGTAATTAGTAAAGCAATTTTAACCCTGGCAGGGCAGCAGCAGAATAAGACAGGGAAGAATAGCCGCCACTGCATCCACAGCTGTATCATTCACACCTGCTGTGGTGGAAGGCAGGGACATCAAAAAATAAAATAAAATAATCCCTGCTCATCATCAGGTCCTTTGCAACTTCCACAGAGTTCTTTTTCTACTCATTTCTATCTCCTGAGCCCTGGGGCTTGGACAAATTCATGGAGACATAACAAAATCTAGTATTCAAGGCAGTTACGGTATATTCCTTCCCCAGAAACAGAGACATCATGCCTCTGCATACCAGGCATTGGGGGGGGGTGTGGGAGAACTCTATTGCAAAAAACCTCTATTTCAGGGTGTCCCAAAGCTATATTCAATACATTACCTTCCACAACTCTTGATTTGAAAGTTTTACTCCTTCATCCACTATCATTCTGCCTTTGCGTCTAGTTGAATGCATGGCATGCAAAGCATGTGCAACCACATAGGCAGCTGTGAAGACACTGTAGCTGTTTCCAGTCATGCTCATTTCAAAAACAGAGGCAGGAAGAGTCTCCAGCTTCTCCTCTCCACTGCAGAGGTCTTCATCCTGTTGGACTTCATTCATGGACTTGGGGAAGTAACACCCAAAGACCTGTTCCCAGAAGACTCTAACAAAGCCATCTGCTTTCTCTGAGGTGGGGTTTCTCACCTGAAGAAATTTATGGAATCCTACAACCTCACTGGAGTGAATGGCAAAGGATATAGCGCCATGGAGGAAGTCTATGTCCCAATCCCTTTGGAGGGGAATGGAAATGAAATCCATCTGAGCCATCATGATCCAGACCTTACCAGTTCTCTTTGTTGATATAAGCTCATATGCTGAAGCCCTGGAAAATATCCTCAGGATGATCATGGTCTCAATCTCACCATGAATGACCAATGCATTGACAGTGCTCCTCACAATAATTTCATTCATTTCAAATACCTCTCCCATCACGTCATCAAAATCATTTGTAAAAGACATTTTGGGAATTCTCATTATGAAATCAAAGCAGATACCTCTCTCGGCAATCATGGGAATAATATTATGTTCAAACTTCTCTCCATTATCATCTTGCCCAGAAATAAGCCCAATCCATGTCCACTTGAAATATAGCAATATCCAGAGAATTGCTTTATATTGAAGCTTCAAATCTGGGAGCACTTGGTAATAGAAAACCGCTTGGGTTTTCTTATCTAGGGCCGCAGCAGAGCAATAGATGATCTAATGGAAATTTTAAAAAGTTAAGGGGGGGAGAGGACCAATCCCATATAATTTCTCTAGGGAAGACATATGATGCTGCCAGTAGTGTTCAGTGATTATGTGGTGTTTTGGAAAGGTGAGTGGAAGGAGTGAGGCAGCTGCAAGGTTTGTACAGTGCACTTTCTTTCCAAGTTGCAAATTTAAGCAGCTTTTGTAATAAAAGGGGAAAGTCTGCTATGTCGTTTGTGACACAATCTGTCCGTATGCTCTCTTTAAGGCATTAGTTTTGCCTTGATTTAATTTCTCTGCTGTATTTTGAGTTCTTTCTAAGGATTTGTTTGTTCTTGCCAACAAATACATCAAACATTAAAAATATGAGTGTCCTCTTCCTGTAAAATTTGCTATAATCTTATGCGGAGAAATAGATTGTGAACAATGTGCATAAAATGGTCTCCAAGGAAGAGAAAGCTGAACACAGAGAGATCACTTCTGCAACAGCGATGATGCAAGCAGTTAATGACAAAGTACAAAAACTACACTTCTTATTTGCAGAATGAGGAAAAGCCTTTATTTTTATTAAAATTCATCTAGAACAATTAACCCAGAAAACACAAAATTAGGAATCATTCCAAACGAAGCTACAGAACTGAGTGTGAAAAAACACACAATGTCAGAAACCATTAACTGACTTACTTGATGACAAAGAAAATAGGAGACGTCTTTGAATTTAAAATTCTGAGACCCTGCAGATATAATAAATTTCTTACTAACATGATGGACAACAAAAATGCCAGAAGTCCTCATAATAGTCAGACATAGAAATTGTTCATTGCCATCTAGCTCCCAACAAAACAAATAAAAATGCAGTATTTTCCCATGATATTATTATTTGCTTTGACAGGTTTTTCATTAATGGCAAATTTACGAAAGCCGTCAATGTGAAAGTGGGGAATGTGTATAAAACAACAACAACAACAACAACAACAACAACAACAACATGATCTTGCTGCAAGATCTAAGTACAGAGACACTGAGAAAAAGGCAGACCCTGAACCTGCTACAGCAAAATCTCAGGAACCTCAAATACTTTATTGTTGGAGCTTCTGGGGAAAAAAACATTGGAAATAAAACTGATAAAAAGAAAAGTGTACCAGGAAAGGGATGAGCAAATGGCTTGTTAACCTCTCTTCCTGCACGCTTACATCTTACCTGTGGAATCTTATAAATGGACAGAATATCTGCCATGTAGAGACAGACTTCAGAGACAGGTCCCCCAATGACTGCTCCTGGATTGTTCTGAATATCACATTTGAAGTTGGGGGCTGATTTGCCCAGTCTAGAGAAGAGTTCCACTGAGGCATGATAGGTCCATTTTGCAGTGAAATAGTTATTATAGATATGGAAACCCAGGGTGACATTTGGTAAAATCTGGGGGTTTTCATTGATCTCCTTTACAGCAAATATCAAGGCCAGGATATGCTGGTAGATCTGGGTCACCACCCTGCAATTAGAGTTGCATGCAGTATGACAGTGTATTTACTACAAAATATGACATATACTTTCATTCAGTTCAATGCATTATTACCGAATACACTATAGTACAATGGTTCTGATCTAGGTAAGCATGATGAAATATGGTTCCACTCCATTGCCTTAAAACCAATAAGGACCAAAATTAAAAATTAATATTTAACTCCCGTCACTGCTCTCTCACAGTTTATTCCTTACAACCAGAAAATTCTTCAATACTCCTAAGCATAAAACAGCATGATCATCACAAGACCGAAGGGTAATGTGGTGTAGCTAGGGCAAATACATGGCATTGCAAAATAACTTTTTTAAAAAATAAAGAAAGCCTTACACTGTGTCTTCAAAGATGTCATTAGAAGGGTGCTTTGCGAAACTTAGTGGAATGTAAAATCTATATATCTGAGCTATAATGCTGGCAATGATGAAGTCTCCAGGCTGGTAAAACTTGTGAAGAATAGGAAGACAGTTGCTGACTTTGCATTTGATGTCAGGCGTCTTGAATGCCACCAGAGGCAAAAGGACAACTGCAAATGCCACTATCTTCCATGACAGAATTCCTTCTCCACACCTATTCTCTTGCCTCCACATTATACCTTACTGAGTTCCGTGCTGAGTCTCACAACTTAATTTGAACGGCCGCACCCAGAATGATATGTGACTCAGACTGTACCATCTGAAATGTCCACAGTCAGATTTACAAAGCCCTCACCCTCTTAATTTCTAGCACTGAGTTGCCCAGGGGGTAGTTATAGACTCACACTGTCTTGTACTTTTACTCATGATTACTTGGGACTTGAAGAAGAAATAGCATGTTGTCAGGGGTTCAGGAGCAGAGGCACAGGAAAGGGAGGAAACAGAGAGCGAGGGGAAGGAATCAGAAGGAGATATGAGCGAGGACAGCGGCCCGAGATCTCCGAGTCTTTCCAGTGAATCAGAAGATTCACAGAAAGGAGCGCCAGTGGTCAAAGCAAAGGGGGGACCTAGGGGGACGCCCCAGGAAGAAGGGACCAGAGGGGACTCAGAGAGCAGCAGTTGGAAATCGGGGCCAGCTTCCCCAACAGAGCGCAGTAGGGAGGAAGGGTGCCAGGTATCGGGATCCGGCAGCTCGCAGCAGGAGGGAGAGCATGAGTCAGGACTGGCCACACCTCCGTCGGGGAGTGAGGAAACGGTCAAGAGGAAGGTGGAAGGTTGGGCGTGCGCGCCAAGTTCAAATACACAGGAAGGCGGCACAGTAAGCAGCCCGGAAAGGGAGCTGGGTCCCAAAGCCCGCCGCAAGGAGGGAGAAGGGTCCGGGGGGTCAGCGTCAGAAGAGTCGAGGAAGGAAGAGACCCAGGGGGGGCAGAGGGACCCAGAGAAGAAAGGAAAGACGGAAGAGGTGGAGTAAGGCTAGGGTATTAAGTTGGTGTACAGGGGGCGGAGACTCAGACGGAGCTTCGCCGGTCTAGCCTCTAAGACGTAGAGCTGCACGCTGCGGCTTGAAAATGGAAACTGTAACGCAATAAAGACTTTTATACAGTATTGCCGGCTAGCAGCTCTGACACATGTAATCACAGTTAATTGGATAATTATAAGGGAGATAATCACCTATTCAGAATTACACTTGCTGTGAGACATTGCAGAAGAAACTATAATCCAGCTCACTGGATTGGCAAGAGATACTGATGCCTCTATGGACTGACAGATTGACCCCTGGGGTCCCTTTCCAGTGCACAATTGTATGATTATGTGACATCCAGAGTAAAAGACTTCGGTATAATGAGATATTCAAAAGAAGAGTACCACAATAGAAACCACAGTTGCCTTGAAAGTTTTCGTTTTGTTTATTTATTCATGCATGCATTCATTAATATTATTGCATTTTTATTTTGGTGTGTCAAGAAGGAATGGAGAGTTAAAAGTTAGACTCTTACAGTTAAACCATCAAATAGGAATTGGAAAGCCCTTAGATAGGTCTTAACTGTCAGATATGGCTCAGACAGGGATTACTTAAGAAGAAGAAGAAGAAGAAGAAGAAGAAGAAGAAGAAGAAGAAGAAGAAGAAGAAGAGTTTGGATTTGATATCCCGCCTTTCACTCCCTTTAAGGAGTCTCAAAGCGGCTAACAATCTCCTTTCCCTTCCTCCCCCACAACAAACACTCTGTGAGGTGAGTGGGGCTGAGAGACTTCAGAGAAGTGTGACTGGCCCAAGGTCACCCAGCAGCTGCATGTGGAGGAGCAGAGACGCGAACCCGGTTCCCCAGATTACGAGACTACCGCTCTTAACCACTAGGACCTGAAAAGGGCTTTATTGTGGGTTAGCTAGGAAAGGCAACGTAGATTATGAAAGTTCCTGGAAGGGGCTGGGAGTGGGTTTCTGGTTTAAGAGAATAGCCATTCTATGGGGAATCAGTTTTTTCCACTGTGTGTTGAAGTGAGAGTTTTATCACCTGTCTGTAAAGAGTTTTTGGCTGAAACTAAGTCTTGTGCCATATCAGAATAACAATGAAGCTATAATCCTCTTCAAGTGTATTTCAATAAAATTACTAAGAGCCTTAACATTACTTTGATGCTCTGGTTGAGTCAGGGCCAGCCCACCCATGAGGCAAGGTGAGGCAAGTGCCTCGAAGGGTAGGATTCACAGGGGAAGCAGAATTGGAACCCAAAGAATGCATCACCTGCCACTGCTGCCACAGTGGCAGCAATGGCTGAGGCACACTCCTTAGAGGTCAGATCTGCCACCTCTCTCACAGCAACCTCCGCACCTTACAAAAGTGTGACGATAATGGGGAACTGGAGTCTACTTACATGACAATTTTTGGTGGCATGAATTTCGTGGGTTTACCAGCTCATGTAACTAATCAAGAAGCATGAAACAGGTGTGTCCCTCCTGGTCTCACCCCATGCCGCCACACCCTGGAATACCCCTTTTAAGAGATGCACACCTTCCCTCTCTGCATTACATTTGGTGAGGAGAATTGAACAAGAATATATCACAGATTTGAAAAGGATTACTCCAATATGGCACGAACAGTTAAACTTACATTTGCATTTAGCTGAGGAATATAAAAACTACAGAAGTAACATAGACCCCATTTCTAATTAAAATATGACATGGATGAGGGACCCTGAATTTTAGATATGTCAATTCTTCCTTCTGAGTTGCTCCTTGCTATTCAATTCAGGCTTCACTACAATAATATAACATTTTGGTGAAAATATACAGCCTAGTAAACCAGCACTGGAGGCCAAGATGGAGAAGATCTCCACAGCCACCATATATTTTCCTTTTGTGCTTAAGTAAGTTGGAACAAAGGACAGCCACACACTGCAAAATACCAGCATGCTGAAGGTGATAAACTTGGCTTCATTAAAGCTGTCAGGTAACTTCCTGGCTAGGAAGGCTACAGAGAAGCTGACAATGGCCAGCAGGCCCATAAACCCCAAGACACAGTAGAACATGGTGACTGACCCTTCATTACATTCCAGAACAATTTCTTTACTCATTGAGTGCATGTCTAAAGCTGGAAATGGGGGAGACGTTGCCAGCCACACAGTACAAAGAGCAGCCTGAATCAAGGAACAGGAAAGAACAATGAAGGTGGCCTGTTGTTTTCCCACCCATTTCCTCATGCTGGACCCTGGTTTGGTGACCATGAAAGCAAGGACCACAATGATTGTCTTTGTCAACACACAAGAAACTGCCACTGAAAAGATGATGCCAAAAGCTGTTTGTCGAAGGAGACATGTCACTTTCTCAGGTCGACCGATGAATAGAAGAGCACAAAGGAAAGCAAACAAGAGGGAGATGAGGAGAGTGTAGGAGAGGTTGCGGTTGTTGGCTTTGACTATGGGAGTTTCCCGGTGCTTAATGAAAATCCAAAGCACCAAAGCTGTAAGGAACGACAAGGAAAGAGCAAAACAGGCCAAAGAGATTCCCAGTGGTTCTCCATAAGACAAGAATTGTATGTTCTTTGGCAGGCAAGAATCCTTTTCCACATTTGGGTAATGATCTGGTGGGCACTGAAAGCATTCATCCATGTCTGAAAAAGAAATGCCATAGGAGCACCACTACATGCGTAATACTAAAATGATCAAAATGAAAATTAAACCTTAAATAAGGGTTTGCCATGTTGAAATATGGAAAAAAACAATTTGGCACACTTTTCATGTAATTATATTATTAGCAACATACAATATTCAATTCCCACCCACCCCCAGATGTTAGGACCTAACTCAACTTCTGAAGCTCAATGTTATCATTTACCGTCAGGATTCTAGCAGATTTTACTTGTTCACATTTTTTAACATCCCAACATGATTTGAACTTCCCATTCTAATATGTCGACTGGAGCAAGGTTGTATTTCAGTTTTAGCGCTTCTCTGAATTTGGAAACATGATTCTTGGGTCTTGCATTTAAGAAAGGCTTAAGGTTCTTTCATATCTCTGAAGGTTTCTGTTTTTTAAACTTTTGATACCTCCATCATCTGAGTGGTGATTCATTTCTCATATATATATATATTGTACATATATATATATATATATATATATATATATATATATATATATATGCTTTCGTAGATTTTCACGGGTACAGGAATGCAGGTTTTGGTGTCTTCGGGTGTCTTCCCGTGTAAGAGTCGGGGTGTCTGGGCGACGTTTCGACGAGGTCTCACTCGTCATCTTCAGGCTGGTGCTTTCGGCTTCTTGTTACTGGAACAGAGCAGAATCTGGTGTTTGAGTTCCTATAAATACTGTTGAGGGGTGTGGTGTATAGCCTCCAACGTTCTGGGCAGGGAGGAAGTTCCTAGATTAGTGTGCCTTTTCTTCTTTTGTTCCTTAATTACTTGAGGGATATCTTGGGTGATTTCATGAGTGATATTCTGAATACCACTGGGTGGGTCATTAAGTGTAGATTAGTTGCTAAAGCTTTCGTGTCTTGACCTCTTGAGCTTGTGAAGAGTTTTTCTGAGAAGATGGCTGTGCTGCATTTAGTTGTGCTCTGGCTTGGCTTCGTGTATAGGGGCGAGCTGTGATTTTGTGCCTTGTGCCAGCCAGATCTGTGTAGGGATTGCAGGGGGGTGCAGCATCCGGAGGTGCCACTATAGTTTGGCTACTGGATGGAGTCTGTAATATGTCTGTGGAGAGGGTCTGGGTTTGGGTCTGGTGTGGTTGATTGGTGACGGCGTTCTGTGTGCCTCTGGTTCTGGTGTCGGTTTTTGTGGGGAGGGCTAATTTCCAGATGTCTGGCAGGCGGGACGTGTCGTCACGCTTGTTCATGTTGTGAGGGTGTTTCTCTATCTCAATGGCTTCCATGATTATTCTCTTGTGGTGATGTTCCATGTTAAAGAGCAATTTGGAATCTGCAAAATTAATTTCGTGTCCTGTTTCTTTCATGTGTTGGAAAAGAGAGGAAGTTTTTTCTTCTTTTTTGACGGCATTCTTGTGTTCTGCGATACGTGCATTTATTCGTCTGTTTGTTTGTCCAATGTACGTGGCTGGGCAGACTTTGCAGGGTATTTCATAGACCCCTTGGTTTTCCAGCTGGATTTTGTCTTTTGGGTTTCTGAGGATATTGGCTATTTTTTGGTTGGTGCAGAAGGCTGTTTTGATATTGTGTTTATGGAGGATTTTGCTAATTTTGTCTGTAGTGCCCTTGATATAAGGAAGGAGGGCCATGCCATTGTTTTCTTCTGTGTCTTGGTTTTTGGGGGGTGTTTCTTTTTGGATTAGCTTCGTAACCCTGTTTTTCTGGTATCCATTGGCGATTAACACATTTGAGAGATTCTGTAACTCAGTTGTCAAGTGGTCTTTGTCAGCCAGGCGTTTGGTTCTGGAGATGAGAGTCTTGGCTACGGAGTTTATTTGTGCAGGGTGGTGGTGTGATTGTGCATGTAAGTAGCGGTTGGTGTGTGTTTTCTTCCGGTAGATAGTGTGTCCTAGGGAGCCATCAGGTTTTTTGTAGATTAGGACGTCAAGAAAGGGGAGTTGGTTGTTGTCTTCTATTTCCATAGTGAATTGTATTTTGGGGTGTAGGCTGTTGAGATGTGTGAGGAAGCTATCTAGTTTTTCTTTCCCGTGTGGCCAAATTACAAAGGTGTCGTCAACATATCTGAGCCAAAGTTTGGGTTTGTGTTCTGACTTGTCTAAAGCATTGGTTTCAAAGTGTTCCATGTACAAATTTGCAATGACCGGTGAGAGGGGTGATCCCATAGGTGCTCCTTCTATCTGTTTGTATCTTTGTCCATTGTGGATGAAGTACGTGTTGGTTAGGCAGTGGTTGGTCAGGTCCAGGATGTATTTGGGGGGATTGTATTTGTTTTGGATGGCTGTCAAGGCTTCATTAATGGGTACTTGAGTGAAGAGAGATACAACATCGAAGCTCACAAGAAGGTCATCGGGATGTAGGTATTGCTTCTTTATTGTTTCTATGAACTGGAAGGAGTTAGTAACGTGTGAAGCGATGGATTCTGCATAGGGCTGAAGTTGCTTAGTGAGAAATTTAGCGAGATTTTGTAGAGGTGAGCCTATGGAGCTGACTATTGGTCTGAGTGGTGTTCCTTCTTTGTGTATCTTGGGGAGACCGTAGAGTTTGGGGCATCTGGATGATTTTTCTCTGGGGATGATTCTTAGCTGGATTTCTTCACTGATAGGAGAGGCTTTTATTTTGGATTTGGTGGTTTTTTCCAGATAGGTGGTGGGATCTGTTTTTATAGGTTGGTAGGTAGGGTCTTGGAGTAGATTTGATAGTTTTGCTTGGTATATATATATATTGTACATAATTACCAGTTGTCAATGGCTTGGACTGATATTATTGAATATATCATGCTGTATCCTCATATCAGGAACCACAACCTTCACTGAATTCTGAACAACTTTCCTGAATTGTCTGAATAACTGAAAACCACAAGGGATGGGAGTGTCAGAATATATTAGTGTTAGTATGTTTTAAAGGCTCTTTACATGATGTCTCTTACCTGTCTGGTTGGAAATCTTCCCTTCTGGACATATAATGCAATCATAGCAGCAAAACGGTTTCCCTTCCTTCTTTGTTTTTTGAAAACTCAAAGGACAAT
Source organism: Podarcis vaucheri (assembly GCF_965113315.1). Lineage (NCBI taxonomy): Eukaryota > Metazoa > Chordata > Lepidosauria > Squamata > Lacertidae > Podarcis > Podarcis vaucheri. The sequence goes on from NC_138751.1 coordinate 12,558,540, forward strand.
TGGCATTGCAAAGAGAAAGGGGCTGTGCCTGTCCAAAAATGTAAGAGGATAATGTTTTCTATTTTGCAATATTGTATATCCACAATGTATTATATTCTGTTAACTTGCTGAACTATCTCCTTTTACAGTATGGTGGAAGAGGCAAGAGACAAGTAGGAAAGGGCAATCAAGGGCTACTTGCCCTGATGGCTTTGGTTCTTCTCCACAGTTGGAGGCAACTTTTGTTGTTATTGTCATCCAATGCAGTGCACCTCTGGGGGAGAAGTTGAACTGATACATTAGCAGTACGAAACCTGGGCATTGTGCATCGAGCACTGGGTTGCCATGACAAAAAGACACCCTTGCCGACCTCATTGATGTGGTCCAAAGGAAAGCAGAGCCATATTTTACAATTTTGGGTAGGGAAGGAAACAAGCAAGCCCCATCGTGATAGAAGGAACCCTTATGCTGCCTTCCCCCACATGAATATGACCCTCTGTAAATTTATCAAGTTTTATTTTTTTCCAAGTAGTAAATTTGGTGGTAGTAGTGCAATAGTGGATGTAATGAGTGTCACTTAACTGGCAAAACATGGAAGATCTGCACACCCAAGCCCTCACTCCTGCACTGAGCACATGGGCGAACATAGCAGAGAGCTAGGTCAGTATCTGAACCACAAATCATTTTAGAAGTGCTGGATAGGCTACAAAATATGAATTTATCTCACCTGGTTAAACCTGCTGGGCCACACAATGGCTTCTTCACAAATGCTGAACACTTCTTCTTGGGGAGCCATGGGGTCGATCTTTCCAACTTTCACCCTCCGAAAGGACTGGTTTGGAAATGTAACCCAGTTTATAATATCAAATCCAGACTCTAACTCTCCATTTTGGTTGAAGGAAACTTTCCCCCCATCACTATTATTAAATGAGATGCTTTTAACAAAGTGGTTGAGCTGTTTAGAAAAAAAATGGATAGAACAAAAAAGAAAATAAAAGAAAGCCAATGCATAAGGATATACAAAAGACTGATCATCATTCCCACTTGTATACTGAACTGTATAAAAGCTTTATACCAAGTAAAAAAAGATATGGAGAGGGAAAGAGCCCTTGCTGGAACAATGAGAGATACGTACAACAATGAACAGATACACTACTAAAATACAATAATAAAATGTAACAGTGGTACTAATGAAGGAAGTGACTGGGCAGCAGTGGAGCAGGTCAGAATAGTATAGCCACTACTACATTTACAACCGTGACGTGGTGCAGGGCAGAAGCACAAAAAAAAGCTTGTTCCATGCTTATCATTATCACCTTTTGGACTTTCCAAAGAATCTAGATTCTCTGTTTATTCCTTTGCATCTGGTGAGCAGTGGAGATTAGACAAAGTCAAGGAAGAAATTGGATATCTATATCTATTAGCCACAATGACTATATACTTGCTCCAGAAAAAGGGGCATCGTGCCTCTGAACACCAGATTGTTGGGAGTGACCTGTTGTCATAATGTCCTGATTGAGCACAGGTATCATGTTGGCTGCCTTGGGAAACCTTTGGACTGACCCATCACCATTTCTACTCCACTTTTAGCTTGCTCAGAACATTACCTTCCATAACTGTTCATTCTTGAATTTTACTCCTTCATCCACTTTCATTCTTTTTTTGAAGCTACTTGAATGCATGGCATGCAAAGCATGTGCAACCACATAGGCAGCTGTGAAGACACTGTAGCTGTGGCCAGTCATGCTCATTTCAAAAACAGAGGCAGGAAGAGTCTCCAGCTTCTCCTCTCCACTGCAGAGGTCTTCATCCTGTAGGTCTACCATGGAGTTGGGGAACAAACACCCAAAGACCTGTTCCCAGAAGACTCTAACAAAGCCATCTGCTTTCTCCGAGGTGGGGTTTCTCACCTGAAGAAATTTATGGAATCCTACAACCTCACTGGAGTGAATGGCAAAAGATATAGCACCATGGAGGAAGTCTATGTCCCAATCTCTTTGAACAGGAATGGAAGTGAAATCTATCTCGCCTGTCATAATCCACACCTTACTATTTCTCTTTGTTGATATAAGATCATATGCTGAAGCCCTGGGAAAAATCCTCAGGATGATCATGGTCTCGATCTCACCATGAATGACCAATGCATTGACAGTGCTCCTCATAATAATTTCATTCATTTCAAATACCTCTCCCATCAAGTCATCAAAATCACTTAAAAAAGACATTCTGGGAATTCTCACTATGAAATCAAAGCAAATACCTCTCTGGGCAAACATGGAAATAATATTATGTTCAAACCTCTCTCCATTATCATTTTGTCCAGAAATAATCCCAGTCCATGTCCACTTGAAATATAGCAGTAACCAGAGAATTGCCTTATATTGAAGCTTCAAATCTGGGAACACTTTGTAATAGAAAGCAGCTTGGGTTTTCTTATCTAGTGCCGCAGCAGAGCAATACATGATCTAATGGAAATTAAAAAAAGTTAAGGGGGGTTGGTACCAATCACATATAATTTCTCTAGGGAAGACATATGATGCTGCCAACAGTGGCCAGCAGGGTAGGGCAAGTGTGTTCAGAGATTCATTGATGTTTTGGAAAGGTGAGTGGAAGGGGTGAGACAGCAGTGAGGTCTGTACACTCCAAATATCTTGGTGGAATCAATATGACACTCCGACCATTGCTTTTGTAGCAGACTGGCTTCACTGACACTCCCCTGACACTCCCACAATCTGTCCCTATGCTCCCTTTAAGGCATTAGTTTTCCCTTGATTTAATTTCTCTGCTCTATTTTGAGTTCTTGAATGGCATATATTAATGTTCAACAAGCTGTCTGATAGGAAAAGAATTCTTTCTCCTTTGCTCTCCTGCTTAATTTAAATCTAGTACTACCAGACTTTGGCTAAGTAGCTCTGACTCCTGTCTTTATAACTGATTTCATCAAATGAAACAAAACTTTAACTCTTTCTAAGGATTTATTTGTTCTTGCCAACCAATACATCAAACATCAAAAATATGAGTCTCCTCTTCCTGTAAGTTTTGCTATAATCTTATACAGAGAAATAGATTGTGAACAATGTGCACAAAATAGTCGCCAAGGAAGAGAAAGCTGAACACAGATCACCTCTGCAACAACAATGATGGAAGCAGTTAATGGCAAAGTACAAAATCCACACTTCTTATTTTCAGAGTTAGGAAAAGCCTTTACTGCTATTAAAAATCATCTAGAACAATTAACCCAGAAAACACAAAAAATAGGAAACATTCCAAATGCAGCTACAGAACTGAGTGTGAAAAAACACACAATCCTTCTACAATGTCAGAAACCATTAACTAACTTACTTGATGACAAAGAAAATAGGAGACGTCTTTGAATTTAAAATTCTGAGACCCTGCAGATATAATAAATTTCTTACCAACGTGATGGACAACAGAAATGCCAGAAGTCCTCCTAATAGTCAGACATAAAAATTGTTCATTGTCATCTAGCTCCCAACAAAACAAATAAAAATGCAGTATTTTCCCATGATATTATTATTTGCTTTGACAGATTTTTCATTAATGGCAAATTTACGAAAGCCGTCAATGTGAAAGTGGGGGATGTGTATAAAACAACAACAACAACAACAACAACAACAACAACAACAACAACAACAACAACAACATGATCTTGCTGCAAGATCTAAGTACAGAGACACTGAGAAAAAGGCAGACCCTGAACCTGCTACAGAAAAATCTCAGGAACCTCAAATACTTTATTGTTGGAGCTTCTGGGGAAAAAAACATTGGAAATAAAACTGATAAAAAGAAAAGTGTACCAGGAAAGGGATGAGCAAATGGCTTGTTAACCTCTCTTCCTGCACGCTTACATCTTACCTGTGGAATCTTATAAATGGACAGAATATCTGCCATGTAGAGACAGACTTCAGAGACAGGTCCCCCAATGACTGCTCCTGGATTGTTCTGAATATCACATTTGAAGTTGGGGGCTGATTTGCCCAGTCTAGAGAAGAGTTCCATTGAGGCATGATAGGTCCATTTTGCAGTGAAATAGCTATTATAGATATGGAAACCCAGGGTGACATTTGGTAAAATCTGGGGGTTTTCATTGATCTCCTTTACAGCAAATATCAAGGCCAGGATATGCTGGTAGATCTGGGTCACCACCCTGCAATTAGAGTTGCATGCAGTATGACAGTGTATTTACTACAAAATATGACATATACTTTCATTCAGTTCAATGCATTATTACCGAATACACTATAGTACAATGGTTCTGATCTAGGTAAGCATGATGAAATATTGTTCCACCCCATTGCCTTAAAACCAATAAGGACCAAAATTAAAAATTAATCTTTAACTCCCGTCACTGCTCTCTCACAGTTTATTCCTTACAACCAGAAAATTCTTCAATACTCCTAAGCATAAAACAGCATGATCATCACAAGACCGAAGGGTAATGTGGTGTAGCTAGGGCAAATACATGGCATTGCAAAATAACTTTTTTAAAAAAGAAAGAAAGCCTTACACTGTGTCTTCAAAGATGTCATTAGAAGGGCGCTTTGCGAAACTTAGTGGAATGTAAAATCTATATATCTGAGCTATAATGCTGGCAATGATGAAGTCTCCAGGCTGGTAAAACTTGTGAAGAATAGGAAGAGAGTTGCTGACTTTGCATTTGATGTCAGGCGTCTTGAATGCCACCAGAGGCAAAAGGACAACTGCAAATGCCACTATCTTCCATGACAGAATTCCTTCTCCACACCTATTCTCTTGCCTCCACATTATACCTTACTGGGTTCTGTGCTGAGTCTCACAACTTAATTTGAACGGCCTCACCCAGAATGATATGTGACTCAGACTGTACCATCTGAAATGTCCAGTCAGATTTACAAAGCCCTCACCCTCTTAATTTCCAGCACTGAGTTGCCCAGGGGGTAGTTATAGACTCACACTGTCTTGTACTTTTACTCATGATTACTTGGGACTTGAAGAAATAGCATGTAATCACAGTTAATTGGATAATTATAAGGGAGATAATCACCTATTCAGAATTACACTTGCTGTGAGACATTGCAGAAGAAACTATAATCCAGCTCACTGGATTGGCAAGAGATACTGATGCCTCTATGGACTGACAGATTGACCCCTGGGGTCCCTTTCCAGTGTACAATTGTATGATTATGTGACATCCAGAGTAAAAGACTTCGGTATAATGAGATATTCAAAAGAAGAGTACAACAATAGAAACCACAGTTGCCTTGAAAGTTTTCGTTTTGTTTATTTATTCATGCATGCATTCATTAATATTATTGCATTTTTATTTTGGTGTGTCAAGAAGGAATGGAGAGTTAAAAGTTAGACTCTTACAGTTAAACCATCAAATAGGAATTGGAAAGCCCTTAGATAGGTCTTAACTGTCAGATATGGCTCAGACAGGGATTACTTTAGGACCTGAAAAGGGCTTTATTATGGGTTAGCTAGGAAAGGCAACGTAGATTATGAAAGTTCCTGGAAGGGGCTGGGAGTGGGTTTCTGGTTTAAGAAAAGAGAATAGCCATTCTATGGGGAATCAGTTTATTCCGCTGTGTGTTGAAGTGAGAGTTTTATCATCTCTGTGTAAAGAGTTTTTGCTGAAACCAAGTCTTGTGCCATATCAGAATAACAATGAAGCTATAATCCTCATCAACTGTATTTCAATAAAATTACTAAGAGCCTTAACATTACTTTGATGCTCTGGTTGAGTCAGGGCCAGCCCACCCATGAGCCAAGGTGAGGCAAGTGCCTCGAAGGGCAGGATTCACAGGGGAAGCAGAATTGGAACCCAAAGAATACATCACCTGCCGCTGCTGCCACAGTGGCAGCAATGGCTGAGGCACACTACTTAGAAGTCTTTCCTAGCACCCATCTCCCATTACAAAAGTGTGATGATAATGGGGAACTGGAGTCTACTTACATGACAATTTTTGCTGGCATACGTTTCATGGGTTTACCATCTCATGTAACTAAACAAGAGGCATGAAACAGGTGTGTCCCTCCTGGCCTCACCCCATGCCGTCACACCCTGGAATACCCCTTTTAAGAGATGCACACCTCCTCTCTTTGCATTTTATTTGGTGAGGAGAATTTAACAAGAATTTATCACAGATTTTAAAAGGATTACTCCTATATGGCACTGACAGCTTAAATTACATTTGCATTTAGCTGAGGAAATAAAAAAAACACAGAAGTAACATAGACCCCATTTCTAATTAAAATATGACATGGATGAGGGACCCTGAATTTTAGATATGTCAAGTCTTCCTTCTGAGTTGTTCCTTGCTATTCAACTCAGGCTTCACCATAATAATATAACATTTAGGTGAAAATATACAGCCTAGTAACCCAGCACTGGAGGCCAAGATGGAGAAGATCTCCACAGCCACCAAATATTTTCCTTTTGTGCTTAAGTAAGTTGGAACAAAGGACAGCCACACACTGCAAAATACCAGCATGCTGAAGGTGATAAACTTGGCTTCATTAAAGCTGTCAGGTAACTTCCTGGCTAGGAAGGCTACAGAGAAGCTGACAATGGCCAGCAAGCCCATAAACCCCAAGACACAGTAGAACATGGTGACTGACCCTTCATTACATTGCAGAACAATTATTAACACATTGAGTACATGTCTAAATCTGGGAATGGGGGAGAGGTTGACAGCCACACAGTACAAAGAGCAGCTTGAATCAAGGAACAGGAAAGAACAATAGAGGTGGCCTCTTGTTTCCCCACCCATTTCCTCATGCTGGACCCTGGTTTGGTGACCATGAAAGCAAGGACCACAATGATTGTCTTTGTCAATACACAAGAAACTGCCACTGAAAAGATGATGCCAAAAGCTGTTTGTCGAAGGAGACATGTCACTTTCTCAGGTCGACCGATGACTAGGAAAGCACAAAGGAAGGAGAACAAGAGGGAGATGAGGAGAGTGTATGAGAGGTTGCAATTGTTGGCTTTGACTATGGAAGTGTCCCAGTCATTCAGTCTAACCGCCTGCAATGCAGGAATCTCAACTAGATCATCCATGACAGATGGCCACCCAACCTCTGCTTAAAACCTCCAAGGAAGGAGAGTCCACAACCTCTCAAGGAAATCAGTTCCATTTTCAAACAGCTCCTACTCTCAGAAAATTCTTCCAGATGTTTATTTGGAATCTCCTTTCTTGTAACTTGAAGCTATTGGTTCAAGTCCTACCCTCCAGAGCAGGAGAGAACAAGCTTGCTCCAGTTTCCATGTGACAGGCCTCGGGATATTTGAAGACGGCTATCTTCATATCTTCTCCAAGCTAAAAGTGGAGGGAACTATGCAAATATCTGACATTTTGTCATTTCTCCACATTTAAGCATGTAATAAAAATAAAACAATAATTTAAAAAGAGGACGGGTTTTTATTTTAATTCCCAGCCTTGTTTAATTCACTGCTTTGGAAAATTCATCAGTGAAGGAGAAAGAAGAAGGAAGAAGGAAGAGGAAGAAGAGGAGGAGGAAGAGGAAGATTCCCTTTTTTATTTATTTTGTTTGTTTGTTTGTTTGTTTTATATACCACCCTTCCTTTGAGGAACACAGGGCAGTTTGCAGTATAGGATTTAGTACAGGATTTAGCAAAACTGTGTGTTCCAAGAGCAGATGGCAAGGCAGGGTAGTGTCCAGAGCCACCCTAATAATAGCTTTGCTTACCCTTATCTGGATGAAGGTGGGATAGGGCAGAGTAGCAGCAAGGTTGCAGCTGCACGGGCAAACTGTCAAGAGTGCCAGCTTTGCCCTGCCCCATCTCACTACTGCCCTGTCTTGTCCTGCAGCAACACTATTGTTGGGAAGGCCTGTCTTCCACGCTACCCCATCATGTCAGCCCCCCCTCCATCAGCATGTTCTCATTACAACTACAGAATGTGGGTGTTTCCCCTTGGCCCCCTGCCTGCCTCTCCCTGATGCTTGCCCACCCCAATGTGGAAGTACACCAAACACCACTCCTGGCACTCCCGGCCTCCGATCAAAAAACTGGAAATTTGAATTTTTCAAGTAAGGACGGATAAGTAAGGTTGTCATGAAAAGAGACTAGGATAAATGGATTTGGGTGTGGATTAAGGGCTGTATAATACTCAAATAATTATGGACTGGTGCTCTAATACATAAACACAGTGAAGAAGTCTTGGAGTAAATAAGACGGGTTGAATGTTCCCTAATATTGAAGGTAACCTTGTGACGTGGGACTAGAGGAGAACTATTGTAGACTATTATAATATTATTTGGAGAATTTTACTTGGACTTCACACTGAAAAAGAATAATGAACTGGAGCACCCTGGATCAAAGACTGCGAATTACCTAACAGAGGAGGAGCATCTGAATATTAATTTGGACTGAACATTTAACTGTTTTGAAGAACTATTGTATATTTAACTAACAGATGGATAGTTGGAAATCCTTTTTACCTTTTTCTTTTATTTCTGTTATATATTTTTTCTTCCTTTGTTATCTTATTCAATTCTTCAATGCTTTCTATGGCTCTCTCTTTATTCTTTCCTTCTCTTTAGATTAGGTAGGCCTTTTTTGTATTTTATGTTGAATTTTTTTGATTAAAAATGATTTTAAAGGGGAAAAAGAAAAACTGGCTTTCCGCTGTCTCAGCACAAAAGTGTGCCATAAAAGAGGAGGCGGCGGGGGTTCATCATTGAATGGCTAAGAGTCAGAGTGGCACAGTTCTGAGCCATAGAGATTTGGAGTCTTTAGCTGTTTACCAGAAGCTTAGGTTGTATTACCACTGTACACCTTTTCCTATTTTTATATCCATCCCTCTTCTTGACTCTCATCCACCAGTCAGTGTGCTGCTGTCTGCCCCCTGCCCCTCTCAGCACACTGACAAAACTTCGGCAGCGTGACACCAAAAGACGCACATCCCAATTTTCCTCTGACATGTTGGAGGGTGTGGTATTTCTATTTAAATCATTGTACAGTCAAACCTTGGCTCCTGAACGGCTCTGTTTTTGAATGATTCGGTTAGGGAAGTAAAACCCGGAAGTAAATGCTTGAGTTTTCAGATGTTTTCTGGAAGCCTAAGATCCGACATGGTTTCTGCTTGAGTGCAGGAAGCTCCTGCAATGAATTAGAAGCAGTGATTCTGTTGTCGAACGTTTTGTAAACCAAATAGGCTTCTGGAACGGATTACGTTTGACAACCATGGTTTGACTGTATTTTATTATTATTATTATGCCACACCCATCTGACTGGGTTGCCAGTCTCGAAACATCTGGAGGGCCAAGTTTGCCTATGCCTGATCTAAAGCAGTACTACACCACTCGAAGGTTAAACCACAGAGCCTAGGACTTGCTGATCAGAAGGTCGGCAGTTCAAATCCCCACGATGGGGTGAGCTCCCATTCCTTGGTCCCTGCTCCTGTCAACCTAGCAGTTCGAAAGCACATCAAGCGCAAGTAGATAAATAGGTACCACTCCAGCGGGAAGGTAAACGGCGTTTCTGTGCGCTGCTCTGGTTCGCCAGAAGCGGCTTAGTCATGCTGGCCACATGTCCTGGAAACTGTATGCCGGCTCCCTTGGTCAATAAAGCGAGATGAGCACCACAACCCCAGAGTCGGCCACAACTGGACCTAATGGTCAGGGGTCCCTTTACCTTTACCTTACACCACTCGAAACAATCTTCCCCCAAATAATTCTGTGGTTGACAAGATCTCTGGGAATTGTAGCTCTGTGAAGGAAACAGGAATCTCCTAACAACTCTCAGCACCCTTAGCAAACTACAGGTCCCAGGACTCTTTGGGGGGGAAGCCGTGACTGTTTATAGTGATATGATACCACTTTACGTACATAGTGCAGATGGGGCCTGACAGTGGAAGTGAAACATAACCATCAGGGTTAGCTATTACCACCCCTGTAATTATCCAAATCATTGTCATTTATTTGCCAGGGCAAAGCCCCAGACATCTCTAAAAGAAAAGGGGGGAAAGCAAGAAACAATTTTATTATTTATACCCCATCCATCTGGCTTACAGCACATAAAAAATTATCTGAAAACAAATCTGAAATTGTTATATAAACCCCCAACAGTGTCACTTGGGGCTATGGTTCCAGGGACTAAATTTGGCAGAGCTCTGTCTGTCTGAACTGGGCAGTTTCTCCTTTAAGTAGGACAGGTCATGCTTCAGATAAGTGTCACTAGATTAGGATCCAATGTGTGCTTCTGTTCTCCAGTTGACGCTCAAAGTAAAGCACATACATGCCATTTTAATACATGTATTGGCCGAATCAGCTGTCCTCCGAGCCATGTAATTTCAATCCAGCGTGATGCTGTCCTGAGAGACAGACGCCACATCTTACAGGAGCCTTTACCACCAGGAAGCTGAGGTTCTGCGATGTTGCTGTTGTTCTTGTTGCTGCTGCTGCTTTCTCAGATGGTGCACAAAGGACACTCTCTGAAGTGCGCTGGAAACAATCCCATTCATGTCCCATCGGAGTGGTACCAACCTGGCGAAATCCTCATCGGTGGGATTGCCTCTCACACAGTTTACATTTTGCCCAATGTGTCCTTCAAGGAACACCCTTCTAAAGACTGGGTTAAATTTCCGTTGTAAGGATTCTTCTTCTTATTCTTCTTATTATTGTTGTTATTATTATTATTTTAAAAAATAAGGATATAGAATAAAGAAAAACATGAATAAATTAACAAATGTCAAAAGATAAGAAAACAGATATTCAGGACTGAAATCAAAGAACAGGTTTCCATAACCCATCAGTGGTGGGACCAGGAAAGTACCGGTACTGTATTTTTTCATGTATAATGCGCCCCCATGTACAATACACCCCCTATTTTGGGGGACACAAATTTAAGAAAATGGGGGGGCAGAGTTGTCGAGCTTTTTTCAGGGGGGGTATGCCGAAAATAACTAACCCAAATGAAAAACACTGACAATCGTTCGACGAAGCCAACATGTGCCTGCCCTCACAAACAGCAGACGGCAATCGCACGCCCACTTGCTGAAGAAGCAGCCAATCCGAAGCAACCCTTGCCGCAGCAACCAATCACCCACCCAATTTCCACAGCACCAGCCAGTAAAAAGCACTTGACACAGCCACCAATCAGCAACAAAATCGCCAGTGACAAGTACGGTATATTTCTAGGTGTGTGAGTCCCCTCCCCCCCATTAACATTTCTGAAAGAAAAAAATAGTAGTATATGTTAATGACAGGAGCCCAGCAATAGAAGAAGGCGAGTGGGAGGGACAGTTCATTTTGTTTGTTTGTTTGTTTGTTTGTTTGTTTGTTTGTTTGGAGAGGGGTAGCATTTCCCCAACCTGCCACACCTCTGCTGCTACCTACGTACCAAAATCAAATAGAGCACATTGAAGTTCTGAGTAATGAAAAAGGGTTTATGTTATGCTGAACGTTATCGTGACAATACCTAATCCTCTATTAGGACATTGACAAACTGGAACATGTCCAGAGGAGGGCAACCAACATGGTCAAAGGCCTGGAAACGATGCCTTATGAGGAACGGCTAAGGGAGCTGGGCATGTTTAGCCTGGAGAAGAGGAGGTTAAGGGGTGATATGATAGCCATGTTCAAATATATAAAAGGATGTCACATAGAGGAGGGAGAAAGGTTGTTTTCTGCTGCTCCAGAGAAGCGGACACGGAGCAATGGATCCAAACTAGAAGAAAGAAGATTCTACCTAAACACTAGGAAGAACTTCCTGACAGTAACAGCTGTTCGACAGTGGAATTTGCTGCCAAGGAGTGTGGTGGAGTCTCCTTCTTTGGAGGTCTTTAAGCAGAGGCTTGACAGCCATATGTCAGGAGTGCTCTGATGGTGTTTCCTGCTTGGCAGGGGGTTGGACTCGATGGCCCTTGTGGTCTCTTCCAACTCTATGATTCTATGATTCTATGATTAGTGCAAGATCTTTATCATATCCAAATAACAAAGTTAGAGGGTCCATTGGTAACTTGTTGTTACTTTAATGTCAGTTATTGTACACCCCCCCCAAAAAAAATTCTGATTTTAGGATACATCCAGAATATTCTACAACCAGGCATTTGCTTCTTTGCACCTCCTATAGGCATCACTTGCTATATATGGTCATGACTTGATGGGGTTAAGAACAATAACTTACAAAAGCTTTCCTTAAGAATTACACTGACTGCTCTCTGGGGAACGTTTTGAGGAATTCATATTTTTATTTTTTCTTCCCCTACCCACAAAGCAGGCTAGATCCAGTAGGTTGGGGCTATCTCATTTCCAGTTGGGGTTTCAAAAAAAAAATGCATGGAAAATCAGTAACCACTCCTTTGATTATTTAGTCAGTAGAAAGTGTCATATTTTTGCCCAACAGCAGATATTCAAGGTGCCTTGCGATAACAGAAAATTTCAATGCTGTTAAGACTGGAGATGTTAGGGAGTGGACTTTCTGAATGCAACACGTTTTGGGATTCTTCCCATTTAGGGGTACAGCCTTGGCAAATCTCAAAATAAGGAGGAGGAGGCAGGGATTATTATTTTTAAGCAAACTCCACTATAAATAATATTTGTTGTTTCTTACTGCACAAAAGCACACTGTTCGGCACACACTATGCAACTATATGGGCAACTGAGCAGGAGATGACCATTGTCCCTTTTCCTCATTTTCAACGATGCTCCTACATTTCATCACCTCCTTAGGTTCAGGCACCTGGTGCCCTCCAGACTACAACTGCCACCACCCTTGTCCACTGACCATACTATGTGAGGCTGATGGGAGCTGTAGTCCAAAGCATCCAGAGGGCATCAGGCTGGCAAAGGGTGTATTAGCGGCACAATGAACCATTTCTGTGATACCATGGTTATTGTATGGCTTTATTTACAGAGTGGTGACAAAATTCTACCAGCACATCCTGGCCATGGTTTTTGCTGTAGAAGAGATCAATGAAAATCCCAGCATCTTGCTTAATGTCACTCTTGGGTTCCACATCTATGACAGCAATTCCATTGCAAGGAATACCTACCGGGCCACGTTGGACCTGCTCTGCAATTCACTCCAGTTCTTCCCAAACTATAACTGTGGCATCCAGAAAAAGCTTGTGGCCGTCATCGGAGGACTTAGCTCTGCTACGACCGCACACATGGCGAAGGTCTTGAGCCTTTACAAGACCCCCCAGGTAGGGCATTCGGCTGTGGGGATTTCCCCTGATCTCATACCCTTTTCTTTCTGGTAGCATGCTCATTAATTAGGAGGAGGAGGAAGAATAATGCTGCGTGGGGTTTGAGAGAAAATGAGATATTTGCAGAGAGGTACAAAATGGAGCTTTGAGCATATATCTCTTTATAAAGGGGATCTCAAGGCTGCCTGTTTAATATCCATATTCATCCCAGAAAACTGTCTTGCCTGCTTTATCTGGCAGAGGTTCATGGCAAACTGAAATTTGCTGCCCTGATGTTAACTTAGGCTGCAGTATGCATGCTTACTCTAGAGTACGGATAAGGGATAATAATAATTCCGGGGTTGTATGCGTTCTGCTCTGCAACTCTTGGAACAATGTGAGAGCCAGAGTACAGTAAGCTCCTCATTCCCACCATCATATGTCTTTTCCTGAAGGTTTTTGTTCTTTTGTAAACCTTGGAGTCTGTCACGGTCCGGGTTACAGGCCGTCGGAGTCCTGGCTTGGTATGTCGGGACCAGGGTAGAGGTCATGAAGCAGGAATCAGCAGTCCAGTCAGGAAGCCAAGAGTCCACAAATCAGGAAACCAGGAGTCAGGACGCCAAGGGTCCAAGAGTCAGGATACCAGGAGTCAGGAAGCTGAAGCACACATAGGTGGGTAGCGTGTTGCTGTGGCAAAGAGCCAGAGGGAAATGCTGGTCTTTTCGACCCCTCCCGGCCCTTGCCACCAGGTGCTATGAGTCTTCTGCCAAGCCTCACCTGTGTGGCCACGCCTTGCCCTTCCAGGCCAAACTCAGGAAGGCCCCAGTCCTGCGAGGCCCTACTAGTCACAGGGCCTGGCTCCTGCACGCACTCCTGACAGAGTCTCTCCAAGCCTGCTAATATCTCCTTCCTGTGTGTGAATGCAGCCATTTTGGCATCACCAAAATAGAGCCTCCACCATCATTTTATGGCTCTATTTAAAAACTAGAGTAATAAGAATAAATAAATAAATAATTAAAAGTATAATATGTGATGAGGTGTTTCTTCTATTTCACCTCTGAAATTTCTGTCATCTCCCCTGCCCTCCCTGCCCAGCTGTCATATGGCTCATTTGAACCAGGAGTGAGTGGTGAATCTCATTTTCCTTCCTTTTACCACATGGCTCCCAATGAAGCACTTCAATATCAGGGAATTGCCCACCTACTTTTGCATTTTGGGTGGAGATGGGTAGGTCTCATCACTATAGATGACGACAGTGGAGAACATTTCTTGGATGCTTTGGAACCAGTTCTTTCCCATTTAAGAATCTGTCTGGCCTTCACAGAAAGAATTAAAAAGAATATGAGGATGACCAGCGTACAAAAAATTTTCGAGCACATTTTTAATAATACCCCACTTTTCATGAAAAGCAAAGCCAATGCCATTGTTGTATATGGAGAATCTACCACCATGCAAGCGGTGGCAACTATTGTGTGGTTGACGATGGAGTTTATTCCTCTAATACGTCCTGGTTCTGTAGAGATGTATTCTGCAGGAAAGGTGTGGATTACAACAGCCCAAATCGATTTCACATTTAGTCCTTTCCAAAGGTTTCTTGATATGCAAATGTTCCATGGTTCAATCTCCTTCACAATTCACTCTATGGAAGTTCAAGGCTTCCAAGAATTTGTTCAGGGTGCAAACCCTTATTATGCATACGGAGATGGTTTTATCAAGGATTTTTGGGAACAAGCATTTATTTGCTCTGTTTCAAACTCCTCTGAGTCACCAAACATCACTGACACATGTACCGGAGAAGAGAGTCTGGAGAATCTTCCTGCACCTTATTTTGAAATGAGCATGACTGGCCACAGCTACAGTATCTACAATGCAGTCTATGCCCTGGCACGTGCCATACATAGTATGTACAGCTCTAGATCCAGTCACAGAGCAATGAAATATGGAGGTAGCCTGACACATCTAAATATGGAACCCTGGAAGGTAATGTCTCCCCAGTGTCCCTGAATGTCATGTGGTTTGGTGTGAAATGTTCAGCTTAGGGATGGGAGAATCCATCAATTTCATCTTTTCTCAGATGCACATTTTTCCAGTCTTAAGTTCCATTCACCATCAGTTTGCAATAATAAAAAAGTCTTCATGAAAGTTCATCAGCATTTTAGCATGCATCCCCCCCTTTTTTGCAAATGATTTTCCCTGGCAGAATGTATTCTGTATGTAATGTACACAAATATATTCATTTTTGCATATACTTTCCCCTAATGTACACACATTATGGGAGGAACCGCATTGCAAAATTCAAGGAAAGGCAAATTTAGAAGAAAAGCTGTGTTTTGAATCACATGTTATTTTAGGAAGTGCGATTTAGGGAGGTTCGCATTAACACCCAAATTAAACTGAATTTCCCATCCCTATGACTAGCATGCCATGTTGCAAAATTATCTGGGGGTAAATAGATCATTGAGTGTATTCCAAGACTTAAAAAGTTCTTCAATTCTCTCATGCGAAGCTCCACTCATTTCTTCAGAGGATCTCATTCAACAACAGTGCTGGAGATGAAATTAGATTTAATGAACGTGGAGAATTAGAAGCCGGTTTTGATGTTACCAACTTGATCACTTTCCCAAATCAATCCTATGTCAGGATCAAAGTAGGAAGTCTGGATCCTCAGGCTCCTCCAGAGAAAGTGTTCACCATTGATGAGGAAAAAATTCAGTGGCATGGAGAATTCACCAAAGTAAGACAATAGCTACACTCCCTCTCTAATATGAAAATAAAGTAGTAGATAGGTAGCCGTGTTGGTCTGCCATAGTCAAAATAAAATAAATTCCTTCCAGTAGCACCTTAAAGACCAACTAAGTTAGTTCTTGGTATGAGCTTTCGTGTGCATGCACACTTCTTCAGATAGGTTGATGGACTTCCATTTCATGCGGCTCAATGTGGTGCCTTCCATGGTTCCAGTAGTAGATAGGTAGCCGTGTTGGTATCTGAAGAAGTGTGCATGCACACGAAAGCTCATACCAAGAACTAACTTAGTTGGTCTTTAAGGTGCTACTGGAAGGAATTTATTTTATTATGAAAATAAAGGTTATCCACCAGCAACACAATCTATGTATCTATTCAGATTTAAGTCCAAGTTCAATGGGGCTCATTCTCAGGTCCGTGAGTAGAGAATTACAGCGTAAAATGGGTGGACAACAGATTTAAAGTGGGTGAAATGAAGCATTTATTCATCCTTTGCCAGGTAAATATTTTTTGTTGGGGTTTTTTGAAATTAAGTAGTACAGAATGTTGTGGCGGCAACTAGCGGTGATGATCATGAAGAGAACTACAAGGTAATAAGGATTGTTGTTGTTTAGTCGTTTAGTCGTGTCTGACTCTACGTGACTCCATGGACCAGAGCACGCCAGGCATTTCTGTCTTCCACTGCCTCCCGCAGTTTGGTCAAACTCATGCTGGTAGCTTCGAGAACACTGTCCAACCATCTCGTCCTCTGTCGTCCCCTTCTCCTTGTGCCCTCCATCTTTCCCAACATCAGGATCTTTTCCAGGCAGTCTTCTCTTCTTGTGATGTGGCCAAAGTATTGGAGCCTCAGCTTCACGATCTGTCCTTCCAGTGAGCACTCAGGGCTGATTTCCTTCAGAATGGATAGGTTTGATTTTCTTGCAGTCCATGGGACTCTCAAGAGTCTCCTCCAGCACCATAATTCAAAAGCATCAATAAGGATTAGAAAGAATAATTTGGAGGTTTAAAGGAACAGAGTGAGGCTGTTTGCAAAAGGGTTTCAAACATCCCCGTGTTGTACTTCATAGTCCCGACAAGAAGCATCAGCTTCTGATATCGCTATGATGTTAGATGATTGACAGATGGACAGTCGCACCCACATTTGATGGACAGATGGAGAGTCACCCTGTCCCATTTGGCCTGCTAGGAGTGGGGAAATAACCATTTGACCTACCAACCAGAAAAGATAAAATGCCATCATTTCATAGCAGCAGTTCACTTGCTTAACCTCTCTCACCACCAAAGGAATACAAGTGAATAGCAAAAAGGACCCACAGAAGCGACACTGACACAAAACCCCACACAAACACTACCGTATTTTTTGCTCTATAAGACGCACTTTTTCCTTCCTAAAAAGTAAGGGGAAATGTGTGTGCATCTTATGGAGCGAATGCCGGCTGCGCAGCTATCCCAGAAGTCAGAACAGCGAGAGGGATCGCTGCGCAGCGCTCCCTCTTGCTGTTCTAGCTTCTGGCTTAGCACCTCTGTCCCTTCCCCCACCTCCTGGAAAAGCCCCCAAGAGCTGCACTCCCTGTCACGAGCTGTGTGGAGCGTGTGTGCGGCTCTTGGGGGCTTTTCCCCAAGGAGGGAGAAGGGCAGCCTGTCAAAAGCCCCAAAGATCCGCACACACGGTCCACGTGGCTCGTGAAAGGGAGCGCTGAGCAGAGCCTGGGATGCAGACAGGCTCTGCTCAGCACTCCCTTTAAAGAATATATTTTTCTTGCATTCCCCCTCTAAAAACTAGGTGGGTCTTATGGTCAGGTGCGTCTTATGGAGCGAAAAATACAGTAAGTAGAATAGAAGCATTGCCACCCCACCCCACCCCACCTCTTTCCCCTTTTCTTCCTAATGTACCACTAATGTCTCAGCAAATGAAACTGATCTGTAGAAAATGTAACATGGAAAAAGAGACATTGCATATACTTTTGTAAACCAAGAAATCTTTAATATTTTTTTTAAAAAAACACACCAATAAACACCAGCTGGTGAAAACAAAATACAATTTTCCCCAGTCTTCTGTCGTTTATGGACAGGTGCCCCCCGTCTCGGTGTGCAATGACTGCTGCCAGCCTGGTTATCAGAAGATCACAAAGGAGGGTGCACCATCTTGCTGCTACACCTGTTCTCCATGCCAAGAAGGGAAGATTTCAGCTCTGGAGGGTAAGTGACAAAGAGCACGGTATTCTCAAGCAAATGAAAAGTGAGAACCAAAGATGTCCAGAGAAATGAGAGTTGAACTTTGAACAGGCACTCAAATCTCACCTCTGCATAGAGAGAGCTACTGTTCCTCAACCCCAGAATTCCCACCTGTCAAATTAGAGCCACCATTGTGAGAAGACATGTGGTAAGGCAGGGATGGGGAACCTGTGACCCTCCAGATCCTCCTGGACTCCAGCTCCCATCTGGCCCAGCCAGCACAGCCAATGGTCGGGGTGATGGGTGTTGTAGTCCAGCAACACCTAAAGGGCCAGTCAGACCAAGTTCATCCTTCCAAGGAAACCATGCTGATTGTCACTTGGTGGTTGGGGCGTAGTGTCCTCTTTTGCCACTAGAGGTGAAGCGGGAAGTGCTGCCAACACTGCCCACTCTACTGCTGCTGTGTGGCCTTCCAGGCAGCATCGGTTTGCATGAGATCTCACCCCAAATGGATGCAATCTGGCCCCAAATCGACACCAATGGTGGTGGTGCTTTTCCGCTGCTAGCAAGGGCAGTGAGGCAAGTGGGGCACCCATAGAAGTGCCACCCGGGGGTCTTCTACCACCAAATGCAGCGGCCTCACCCTGCCTAATGGCTGGGCCAGCGCTGCTTGGTGGCAACACGGAAGTGGACTTTCGTGGTGGCAGCACCTACCCTTGTACCCTCCCCTGAGTGGTTTGAGAAGCAGCTACAGTAATCAGCTTTAAATGTTTCTTTGAAAGCATATATGCTTACATAGGCTTTCCTGGAGTCAGATTCCTTCATTTCAAACTTTTTTTTTAATCTAAAGTAAATATTGGCACTCTGTTTTCATTTAAGAAGTTTTATTTGATTGCTGTTGTATTTTAATATGACTTGATTCCGCCTCGTCCTGATTATATTTCATGTAAACCACTTCGAGATTTCTTTCTATATGGATTTTACAAATCAACCAATGTAAGCACACCACTGGCAATTGGATAGTTCTTCCGGCATGGACTTATCCTGCTGGATTTAACAAGGTATCTATCAAGTTAGCAGGAAGGCAGGAATTCCCACTCTATCCCAGTCACCCTACAGCTATGCTTGTAACAACCAGGGAAGTCCCTGGTCACCTCTACAAATATGTAAATATATGAATTGTCACTGAGACTTATCAACTCCTCCTTTTCTCAGACACAGACTCTTGTTTCCAGTGCTCTGAAGATCAGCATCCAAATGAGGCTCAAAATCGATGCATCCCTAAGATTGTAAGTTTCCTCTCTTACGAAGAACCTTTGGGGATCAGCATGGCTTTGTTTGCCATCTCTTTTTCCCTGGTAACTTCCTTAGTGTTGGGAACTTTTATTAAACACCGGAACACGCCTATTGTCAAAGCCAATAACCGGAGCCTCAGCTACACTCTCCTCGTCTCCCTCCTGCTCTGTTTCCTCTGTCCACTGCTGTTCATTGGCCAACCTGGGAAAGTGATTTGCATGCTCAGGCAACCATCATTCAGCATCACCTTCTCTGTGGCTGTTTCGTCTGTCTTGGCCAAAACCATGACAGTGCTTCTTGCCTTCTTGGCCACTAAACCAGGTTCCAGGATGAGCAAATGGGTGGGGAAAAGGCTAGCAACTTCCATCGTTCTTTGTTGCTCCCTTGTTCAAGTTGGCATTTCGACAGCATGGCTGGGATCGGCTCCCCCCTTCCCAGATTTTGACATGCACTCATTGGCAGGTGAGGTCATAGTTGAATGTAATGAAGGCTATGCCACCTTCTTCTACTGTCTACTGGCCTTTATGGGTTTGCTAGCTGTCGTCAGCTTCACTTTGGCTTTCCTAGCCAGGAAGCTTCCAGATGCTTTCAACGAAGCCAAATTTATCACCTTCAGCATGTTGGTTTTCTGCAGTGTTTGGGTATCCTTTGTTCCAACCTACCTGAGCACTAAGGGGAAATACATGGTGGCAGTGGAGATCTTCTCCATTTTGGCCTCTGGGGCTGGACTGCTGAGCTGTATCTTTTTCCCCAAATGCTTTGTCATTATGATGAGGCCTGAGCTGAACAATAGACAACAGTTAATAAGGAGAAATAAATAAATGACCTGAAGTGCCACCTGTCTCTTGTCATGTCTTCACACAGAAAGAAGCATGGTGCAAAAACACTGCAGTTAGGCACAGCACCAAGAGAAGGTGCCCCAGACTATAGCCCTATTAGGCAGTCTGTGATGACTTTCCTCCCCTGGTACCAGAGGTTTTCACTTTTTAGCAATCTAGGGCAGACCAAGGGAGCCAATGGTGCCCTCTCAAATTTGGTATTATTCAGTTTATTGTCAGCTAACCTTCATAAGCTAACTTTAAAGCACAATGGAGGGGGGCCATATTCCCTCATTTGCTCTCCTTCTTGGGGGCCACTTCTCAGTGGTGAGCAGGACTGGAGACAAAATTGGATGGAAATTCGCCCAAATCTACACTACCAACACAGGTTGCCATATGTCTGGATTTTCCTGGACATCTCAGCAATTCCTGCCCAAACAGTTTCCTTTTTTTTTTAAAAAAAGATATTTATTAAGATTTTCAAAATATTACAAAATAAAAACAGAAAAAAGAAAAATACAAAATAAAAATAGTTAAAAACGATTAAATCTTTCAATGACTTATCTTTCATTTGCTTATTTCCCGGACCTCCTCACGCCTCCCTTTTCTGTATTCCAGTTCAGTTTGTTAGTTCAGCAAATCCCTCCCCTCTTTGTTTATCCTAGTCTTCAATCTTAAAATATTGTAACATTAGATTTTTACCTATTAATAGTTCATTTTCTCTTATTCCCTTATAACATTACAGCTATAAACCACTTAGTTTCTATCCAACATCATTCTAACATTCATTAATTTTACAATATTTCTGTAAATAGTCTTTAAACGTTTTCCAATCTTCTTCCACCGACTCTTCTCCCTGGTCTCGGATTCTGCCAGTCATTTCTGCCAGTTCCATATAGTCCTGCCCAAACAGTTTCCGACAGCTGAATCCCGGCTATGTCCAGGAAATTCTGAAAGTATGGCAACCCTAATAATTAACAAACAATTATTATTATTTCCATCTTGTGCTGAAATGACTTCAAAGCAATCCATTACAGTCTGTGGCATTCTAACAGGACGGCCCCTCTAGAATTTCTCTCTCTCTCTCTCTCTCTCTCTCACACACACACACACACACACACACACACGAGAATTTGTAACTCTGTCTGTTCTTGGCTCCCCAAAACAAAACTCCATCAATACAGGACTTAGCATTTTACACTGCAGTATGGGACAATCCTGTATTACACAGGACAGGTGGCAACCCTAGCTAAGATGGAAGAGCTCTCAGCATTAACACCCCAACAGATCTTGCTTCTTGATTAGTCACAGCGTTGGATCCATTGTCTCCCAAGATACAGGGATGACAACACAGATCAAGCATGTCTCTGCCTCTCCAGCTTCTCTGCTCAGCTCACTCACAACACACTCGCCTAAAATTCTCTCCAGCTGGCAGTTAAGTGAGAGGGGGAAAGCCCTATGGCACAGAGAAACTTCTTTGGTTATGCTGATGAAGGTACTTAAGTGGCCAGCAATGACCATTGGTTTAACAATATAATTCTCTATCTGCTTTTAACTCTTACTAGATACTAGACCCTAAGAATTCCAAGGAACTCAGGGTATCATACAGACTCACCCCTCCAAACCTACAGCAATACTGTCTGAGCCAAACCATACAAGACCCAAAGAATTTGTGTTAGAACCTGAGGTGGGGGAGGAATCTGGATCCTAACATAAAATAGAAAGTAGAAGACCAAGCAGGGAAAGACTGACAGCCAGGTATTAAGAGTGTGTGTGTGTGTGTGTGTGTGTGTGTGTGTGTGTGTGATGGGCTTCCTCTTCATATGTACATTTATTAATCTCATTTGAAGTCCAACAAGGTCTCAAGTCAAATCTCGGGTCTCAAAGCACTTAAATTGATGCAGTCCCAAAGCATGACTATAGTGAAATAGACAGGTTCTAGGTGCCTTTTCCTTCTGCAGACGTCCCTGCTGCAGTCTTACGGTGGGGCTTCTGTTACGGCTTATTATCCTCCCCTTAAGCATCCCTGTTTATTATTCTTCCCACTGTTGGTCATTTTTTCTCTTGCACTTCCTTCCAAAGAAGCCCAGGGCAGCAAACAACACAGAGATAAAACAACACAGATTTTAAAATAATCAAATTAAAGCATGTAAAAGCAGTTGCATATCCTCACAGCTAGTAGCTTCAAGGTATACACTTTTCAAAGCATTCACCATTAAAACAGGCATTTTGTATGCATCTTCTATATGTTTTGTGCATTGAAAATACATTCCATAGTCTGCAGAAGTGCATCATCTGACTGGGGGTTGTTTTCTGATCCACAACAAGCATGTTTGGAAGCATAGGATTAAGGCTGTCCTCTATGGAAAACAAGTCAAACGAATTCCTACTCCATTCCAAAGTGCAAGGTGTGGTTGACCTTGGTCTGATCCAGCACTTTGATATTCTCACATGCCCTGGATCTACAGTTGGTATGTAAAAGGTGAAGGTTGGTGCCCATTGGGGCTGATCGGGCAGAAAGCAAGGAGAAAGCAAGGAGACCAACAGTAGGTGGAGTCAGAGTCTATTGCTGGAGGTGCCAGAGCCAATAATAGATGGAGATAACTACATTGAGAGACTAAGGAGGTAACGGCTGACAGCCAGTGACAGTCAGCTGGAAGTAAGGTGGGGAATGACTGATGGCAAGCTGAGCTTGGTGGAGCAATGTCCAATTTACTGGGTGTAGCAATACAACAGGAAATACTAAAGTGGCTGACAGCTCATACTGTCTGCTGACTCTTCCAATCTGGGCAAACCATTTCCACTTTCTCTTTTGAGCAGTAAGTTCCCATGGTCCAGCAGCTGAGATCAGTTTAGACTTCCCAGTAAGGTGAGTGTGAAAAGACGTGCTTCCCTGCTTGTTCTCTGAGCTTCTGTAGAAGACTCTTGTAGAGATTGCCTTGGAGGGGAAGACCATATTCAAAGCTAGAGATATCGAAGGAGAGTTTCCAAAGAGGTGGAATCAAGGTGGAGAAAGATCCCTCTCGACATGGAAGTTCTTTTTCCCGTTCCTGTGCTAGGTATGTCTTGCTACTTTCTGATAACCCCAGCCTTTGGTCCTGCTCTGCTCTGTTCTGTCCACTTACCATATTTGAATAGAGAAGCACTGGCAAGAATGAGCGATAACGGCAGCAACAAACACACCAGCTGCCTCAGAGGAAAAGGGTGTGGGCAGTGGTGCCTTGTATAGTTGCATGCTTAAAACTCATCACTGTGGCCAGACAAGTATGTGTGCGATCTAAATTGATGTATAATTAATCTGAGCTACTGATTTGCGATGCATTTTGTACTTATTTCAGGAATGAAATGTTATTGTTGCTTTTATGTTTTTCACCACTACAATGATTTATTTTCTTTAATGTTGGCTGTATATGGTGTGGGGCTTTTTTTGCCAACAAATACATTGCCCAAGACATGATTTTAAGAAGTGGTCTTCAACTAGTCCAGATAGAAAAATCCGAGCCAGGAACATGGGACCAGCTTTCACATGTTCATTTCTTAATTATACTTTGTAGTATCCTCTCTTTGATTTCTGGAGGTTTTCTCTTGAATTAAGCTGTGGCTTATATTGAGCAAGAGAAAAAGTCACTGTCAGCATTTATGCTTGCATTCTGTTATCAGAAAAATGCTTTCTATTGCTTTTTATAAATTTCTTCACTTCCATTCTTTCTCTGTCAACTGCTGTCATCTTTCTCTTTACATATCTTTCACTCTCTGTCCTTCATCGCCTGCCTTGTCTTTGTTTTCTCTCTCCTCTCACCTTCCACTTTTCCTGTTCTTTCTCTGTTGTCACTTACGGTCATCTCAACTTTCACAATCTTCCTGTTTCCACTTCCTCTCCACTCATACTGTTTTCTACATTCTCTCTACCTTCTCAAACTTTTCTGTACTTCAGCCTTCTACTTCAATTCACCTGCTCATTATTGCCTTTTTATCTCCCTCTCATTTCCCTTCTTCCTTTGCTCACTTTCTTCCATCTCATGTCATCTTCACTGCTGCCTTTAATTCACCTCTCTGTCATTTAGGACCCCTCCTAATATCAGCTTTCCTGAAATAAAAATGAACAGGGTTTCGGGGAAGGTTCATCACCCTCAGCACCCAATACAGACGGCAGTTGTTATTTGTTGCTCCTTGGTTGAAGTTTGAGGAAACTTCCCAGATTCTGCTACACTGAAGCAACATATTCAGGTAGTTCCATAACAAACAAAAAGCTTTTTTTCCCTTTTTCTACATAATGCCATTTTATAATTCTTTTTAAAAGCAACTAGATAAAACTAACCTTGATTCCAAATCAACACTGAAATATTAAAGATGCAAACTTATTTGAGAAGAGGTCCAATTAAAATAAATGGGTCTTACTTCTGAGTAGACAAGCATAGGATTTGCATGCTAATTAATTACAATTAACTAAGGTTTCTTTCCCTGGTCAGCTGCATTTCCTTTCCCTTTTCTGTAAGTTTTATTTTCTTTTTGACACCTTCTGTGGATGCCTTTTTTCCCCTTTCTCACAACTGCCGGTCTGCCTGCCCTCTCCATCTCTCAACTTTCCTGAACTCAGATGTACAGAAAATAAATCAGATTTTTCTCTCTCTCAGTACCCTCAGAACGTAATACAGTCAGAAGTAGAGAGGGGAGGAGATATAAAAACCTCAACAGGACTGAACATAGGTAGAGTTCAGACATAGCTACACAAAGCAACAATTTCATCTTATCCAGTATTTTAGGCATGTTTGCCCATTAAGTTCAGCTAGAATCCCCACATCATTTCCCCCAGCCCAATCCTTCTGTTCCAAGAAAATAGAAGTTGTTGAATAGCAGTCCTTACTGGTGAATAAACCCTCACATCTCTAGACTCGGGGCTGCCTGGATTCATTCCTCCCTGAGTGTTTCACCACCAACAGCTGCAGCCATTCCGGCGCTTCTTTTCTATGCAGAGGAGTCCAGTGGCTTCTAGGCTTCACAACACAACCAGCTTTATGTGATTCAGCGAGGCTGCAATAGTTGGGTAAATAGCCTCTTCTCAAGCCAGGCAGCATGTTTCCACTATGTGGGAGCATGGCTGGGCTGGTGCAAAATGAAGAGGGAACTCTCTCACATAACATACCTTCCAAGCTCCCTGGAAAAAGAGGCACATCCCGTATTTTCTCACATGACCTTTGCGGCCATTTTGGGTGTCGTGATCTGTCACACTTTCATCTCAAAGGAACACTTTTCCTGGTACCACAACCTCACACAGCTCCCCAAAATTCATGCTTTGGAGGCACTGTACAATATCTCATGAGGCGCATGTCAGGTGAGACTCCCAGGAACAGGTCCTGGAAGATGCACATTCCAGTTTTGCATCGGAAGAAGTTGGAAGGTAAGACATAAGAAAGGGGAATAAAAGACTGCAGCCTCCAGGTTGGACTGAAGGATTTGTGTGATGATGGCAGTTTTTCTGTGGCCCGCCTGGCGTGGCCGTGGAGCCGACCTGTGGGTACAGACCCATTGGCTGAAGATCTAAGCCTAAGGTCTAAAGGGATATATTGTTGCAGCCTTCTTGAAGCTATGCAGGTCTGGGGTCTGGTCAATGCTTGGATGGGAGCCTACCTAATATATGCTCCCTTGAGTCAAATATAATATGTAAATAATCTTCAGATCAAATCAGTTCAAACTTCCAGGCTTATTTAACCAGTTCCATCCCTCCTTTTTTTATTTCTCTCTTTCAGTTTTCCTGCTTCTTGTTCCTCAGCCAGCATCATCTGCAGGTAACATTCCAACTTCTTCCCAGTGAGTTGTTTATGTGGAGAAGACCAGAGTGTCTCTAGAGGAGAATCCGTGTCTCTTTAGTGCTATTGTTTAGCAACCCAGCTCCCCCTCCAGCTGCTTTGTGGTTCCCGCAAGTATGCTAGTAACTTCACTCTTATACCTGGGTACTTTCCAGGAGCAAACTGTACCAAACTTACAAATCCCAGTGCCACCTCCGCCCCCCTTTTGCAACACCACTGTGCATTATAAAAGTAAAGTCACACTCCAAGTGTGAATCCTTATGTAGGTAGAATGAAACATATACCCATGTTTAGGAGCAAAGTTACTGGCATGCTTGGGGAAAACTGCAAGGTTTGCAGAAGTACAAATATATATATATATGGGGAGGGGGTGGAATGAAAAGTCCTGAAACAGAGCTGGGCTGAATAAGACAGTTTGCAGAAACACACAAATAAATTTTAAAAGTATGTGGGGTGGGGTGGAGTAACCTGGAACACGCAAGGCTAAAACAGAGCACCCCACACTGTGACAGTTTGTTTCGGGTTCCACTTGTTTGCCTGCCACTGAGATCCCTCTGCTTGTCTTCCAGGATCTCTCCCTCCCCCCAAACTCTCGGTACAGACAAATTATCCCGAATACTTTGAAGGCGAGAGGGTTGTGCTCATATGCTCAGCTTTCCTAAACAGGACGGTGGAGGGATACAGGTTCTTCAATCAGGATGGGCAACAGATTCTCAAAATGGCTGCCAACCCTTATCAAAAGGGCAGACTGGTTTTTAGGGCTGAAACAAGCAAGATGGGAAATTACAGCTGTGATTACTGGATGGGGAAAAATGATACAGAGGTCACATCTGCCCGAAGCAACTCCATCTCCCTAAAAGTGAAAGGTAGGTTTTGAGTTCCTGGAACGTTGGTGGCCTGTTCCAATGCTTAAGGGATGGTCTGTCCAATTCATTTTCTTCTCCTCTGCTACTTGCTACATCTGGCATCCCCAATTTGATGTCCTCTGACACCCCTCTTGATGACTGACAAGGGCCCATGCCCTCCCAGTTTTATCATTCTTTCTTTTTTAAGTGGGTTGTTTGGTTGGGGGTGTCCTCGTTGCTAGCCGGTGGCCTGTTTCTTTAGTTTGTGCTTTATTTGTTTTGGTACATATGTAGATATTTTGCATGGCTTGGGGGGGGGGATAGAGTTTCTAGACATTGTTCCTCCCCTGTGAAATGTGATTTGCTGTTGTTGTTGCTGCTCATGACTAAGAAATTGTCATTTCCGAATGTGCGCCTGGACCCAGAAAGTCTGGGGACCCCAGTGTTAGAAACCTACAGCCTTGCTCAGGGTGGGGTAAAGGTAAAACTAAAGGTACCTCTGACCATTAGGTCCAGTCGTGGATGACTCTGGGGTTGTGCGCTCATCTCGCTCTATAGGCCGAGGGAGCCGGCGTTCATCCACAGACAGGTTGCGGGTCATGTGGCCAGCATGACTAAGACTGGTTCTGGAGAACCAGAGCAGCGCATGAAAACGCCCTTTACCTTCCTTTATCTACTTGCACTAGACATGCTTTTGAACTGCTAGGTTGGCAGGAGCTGGGACTCAACAATGGGAGCTCATGCCGTTGCGGGGATTCGAACTGCCGACCTTCCAATCGGCAAGCCCTACCTAGGCTCTGTGGTTTAGACCCAGGGTGGGGTAGGGGTGGATAACTATGCAGAATACAAATGACATGATTAGCAAATCACAGCTTTAAAATAAAGAACAAAATAAATGCCTTGGGTGGGAGGTGGCAGCCATCAGCTTAATCTTTCCCTCCCTAGAAACAATCTCAGCAAAAATCAGGCAAACACACATATACGCTATTAGCTTTCGGGTGGGGGAACCTCTCACTGTTATCTAACACACTATAAGGAGGACCTTTTCTGTACTGTTGTAGCCCTGAAACTGTAGAATGAACAAACGTATTGCAAATGCACTCATTTGCTGCAAAAATAAAGCAAAAAAATAATAATAACCTTTTGGGGAAATTATAGCTTCAGGTGGCTATTTTCAGCAGAAAAAAAACTGTGTAGAAGTGTTGTGCCTGCAAAGTGCCCCCTTCAATATGATGGAGGGGAGGAAGTTCTGCTATATATATATATATATATATATATATATATATATATATATATATATGCAGGTTTTGGTGTCTTCCGGTGTCTTCCCGTGTAAGAGTCGGGGTGTCTGTGCGACGTTTCGACGAGGTCTCACTCGTCATCTTCAGGCTGGTGCTTTCGGCTTCTTGTTACTGGAACAGAGCAGAATCTGGTGTTTGAGTTCCTATAAATACTGTTGAGGGGTGTGGTGTATAGCCTCCAACGTTCTGGGCAGAGAGGAAGTTCCTAGATTAGTGTGCCTCTTCTTCTTTTGTTCCTTAATTACTTGAGGGATATCTTGAGTGATTTCATGAGTGATATTCTGAATACCACTGGGTGGGTCATTAAGTGTAGATTAGTTGCTAAAGCTTTTGTGTCTTGACCTCTTGAGCTTGTGAAGAGTTTTTCTGAGAAGATGGCTGTGCTGCATTTAGTTGTGCTCTGGCTTGGCTTCGTGTATAGGGGCGAGCTGTGGTTTTGTGCCTTGTGCCAGCCAGATCTGTGTAGGGATTGCAGGGGGGTGCAGCATCCGGAGGTGCCACTATAGTTTGGCTACTGGATGGAGTCTGTAATATGTCTGTGGAGAGGGTCTGGGTTTGGGTCTGGTGTGGTTGATTGGTGACGGCGTTCTGTGTGCCTCTGGTTCTGGTGTCGGTTTTTGTGGGGAGGGCTAATTTCCAGATGTCTGGCAGGCGGGACGTGTCGTCACGCTTGTTCATGTTGTGAGGGTGTTTCTCTATCTCGATGGCTTCCATGATTATTCTCTTGTGGTGATGTTCCATGTTAAAGAGCAATTTGGAATCTGCAAAATTAATTTCGTGTCCTGTTTCTTTCATGTGTTGGAAAAGAGAGGAAGTTTTTTCTTCTTTTTTGACGGCATTCTTGTGTTCTGCGATACGTGCATTTATTCGTCTGTTTGTTTGTCCAATGTACGTGGCTGGGCAGACTTTGCAGGGTATTTCATAGACCTAACCAACACGTACTTCATCCACAATGGACAAAGATACAAACAGATAGAAGGAGCACCTATGGGATCACCCCTCTCACCGGTCATCGCAAATTTGTACATGGAACACTTTGAAACCAATGCTTTAGACAAGTCAGAACACAAACCCAAACTTTGGCTCAGATATGTTGACGACACCTTTGTAATTTGGCCACACGGGAAAGAAAAACTAGATAGCTTCCTCACACATCTCAACAGCCTACACCCCAAAATACAATTCACTATGGAAATAGAAGACAACAACCAACTCCCCTTTCTTGACGTCCTAATCTACAAAAAACCTGATGGCTCCCTAGGACACACTATCTACCAGAAAAAAACACACACCAACCGCTACTTACATTCACAATCACACCACCACCCTGCACAAATAAACTCCGTAGCCAAGACTCTCATCTCCAGAACCAAACGCCTGGCTGACAAAGACCACTTGACAACTGAGTTACAGAATCTCTCAAATGTGTTAATCGCCAATGGATACCAGAAAAACAGGGTTACGAAGCTAATCCAAAAAGAAACACCCCCCAAAAACCAAGACACAGAAGAAAACAATGGCATGGCCCTCCTTCCTTATATCAAGGGCACTACAGACAAAATCAGCAAAATCCTCCATAAACACAATATCAAAACAGCCTTCTGCACCAACCAAAAAATAGCCAATATCCTCAGAAACCCAAAAGACAAAATCCAGCTGGAAAACCAAGGGGTCTATGAAATACCCTGCAAAGTCTGCCCAGCCACGTACATTGGACAAACAAACAGACGAATAAATGCACGTATCGCAGAACACAAGAATGCCGTCAAAAAAGAAGAAAAAACTTCCTCTCTTTTCCAACACATGAAAGAAACAGGACACGAAATTAATTTTGCAGATTCCAAATTGCTCTTTAACATGGAACATCACCACAAGAGAATAATCATGGAAGCCATCGAGATAGAGAAACACCCTCACAACATGAACAAGCGTGACGACACGTCCCGCCTGCCAGACATCTGGAAATTAGCCCTCCCCACAAAAACCGACACCAGAACCAGAGGCACACAGAACGCCGTCACCAATCAACCACACCAGACCCAAACCCAGACCCTCTCCACAGACATATTACAGACTCCATCCAGTAGCCAAACTATAGTGGCACCTCCGGATGCTGCACCCCCCTGCAATCCCTACACAGATCTGGCTGGCACAAGGCACAAAACCACAGCTCGCCCCTATACACGAAGCCAAGCCAGAGCACAACTAAATGCAGCACAGCCATCTTCTCAGAAAAACTCTTCACAAGCTCAAGAGGTCAAGACACAAAAGCTTTAGCAACTAATCTACACTTAATGACCCACCCAGTGGTATTCAGAATATCACTCATGTTCAAATACAAAGGAAAGAAGATAAAAATCAAAACGAAAGAGGACAGCCAGAAGTTCCTACACGACAACGGAGAAGATTTGCAGAAAGGAGCAGCAGCTATTTGGCCACCACCAGAGTTTGGGAAAGAGTTACCACCTTCGGACCCGGATAAAAAAGAAGACACCCAATAAAGAGTAACAACAGATCGATACAGGATGTCTCTGCAGCTGTATAGTTGGAACATTAATGGCGCGAATTCCCCAGAAAAACGCAAAAGGATCTTCCATATTCTAAAGAAAGAGAATTTGGACATAATTTGTTTGCAAGAAACTCATGTGACCAGGCTACACAAGAAGGTGTTAATAAATAAAAGATTAGGCCAAGAATTTATTTCATCAGACAGAGTTAAAAAGAGAGGCGTGGTGATCTACGCCAAGGAGAATCTTTCACCAAAATTCTTGTTTAAAGATGAACAAGGAAGAATCCTGGCTATTGAAATATCGACCCAAGGAGAAAAAATTTTGATATTAGGAATCTACGCACCAAATGAGGGGAAATCAGAATTTTACAAGAAGCTGCATGAGACATTACTGGACTATCTGGACTATTCTAACATCATTATGATGGGAGATATGAATGGGGTTGTCTCTACTTTTATGGATAAGTCACAGAACCAGAATTTGACCAAAGATGGAAGACTACCAAAAACCTTTTTTGAATTAACTGACAATATGGATTTAATTGATTTATGGAGGACGAGAAACCCCCTTGGTAAAGAAGGAACTTTCTTTTCTGAGGCCCATCTGTCATGGACAAGAATCGACCAAATTTGGACAACTAGAGGGCTGGCACCTAAGACTATAAAAATAGAAATCTGCCCAAAGACATGCTCCGACCATAACGCTCTGAAAATGGAAATGAGACTTACTACTGCCGATTCCTTCAGATGGAAAATGAATGACAACCTGTTAAGAGATCAAGAGATTGTAAAGAAGGCCCAAAAAGCTTTAAAGGACTACTTTGAAATTAACTTGAATACCTCGGTGGAAAAAAGAACAATCTGGGACGCGAGTAAAGCTGTTATGAGAGGGTTCCTGATACAACAGAATACGATCAAGAAAAAGTTCTGGAATGGTAAAAAGGATAAGATATTGGAGAAGATAAGAGATGGTGAGAAAAAATTAAGATTAAACCCAAAATCAAAGGAGACTTTAAGAGAAATTAAATTCCACCAGTCACAATATGCGAAATTGATTAATCAAGAAGTGGAATGGAAGATTAAACAGATGAAACAAAGATCTTTTGAGTCGGCGAATAAATGTGGGAAACTGCTAGCTTGGCAGTTGAAAAAGAGACAAAAATTAAATTACGTTACCAATCTAGAAGTTGAAGGAAAGAACATTCAGAAACCGGGAGAAATTAGAAAGTGTTTCCAGAAATATTTTAAAAAACTGTATACACAAGGATCCGAGGATGCGACTGAGATAGAACAATTTTTGAAAGAAAACGGCCTTCCAAAATTATCACAAGAAAAGAGATCAATCTTGAACTGTAAAATAACACAACAGGAAATTGAGGATGCCATTCAGAATATGCAGCTAGGCAAATCTCCAGGCCCTGATGGACTCACCTCCAAATACTATAAGACCTTAAAAGACTACTTGATACAACCATTAATGGAGGTTTGTAACCAGATTATGGGGGGAGGGAGGGCACCAGATACGTGGAAAGAAGCATTCATCACACTGATACCTAAAGTGGAAACCGAAAAGACTCAACTTAAGAACTACCGACCCATCTCACTCCTAAACGTGGATTACAAAATATTTGCGGATGTTTTAGCTAATAGATTTAAAAAAGTATTAAATGAAGTAATTCATAAGGACCAAGCAGGCTTTCTCCCAGGTAGACATCTGTTTGACAATACCAGGAACATTATCGATATTCTGGAACTTTTACAAACAAACATTAACACCAAAGCAGTGTTAATCTTTATTGATGCGGAGAAGGCCTTTGACAACATTTCTTGGAAATTTATGAAGAAAAATTTGGAAGGGATGGGAGTGGGAAGGGGGTTTGAGAATGGAATAGAGGCAATCTATTCAGAACAAAAAGCTAAGTTGATAGTGAACAATGTGGTGACAGAAGAACTTCATATTGAAAAAGGAACACGCCAGGGGTGCCCCCTATCCCCTCTGTTGTTTATTTCGGTCCTGGAGGTTTTGCTGAATATGATAAGGGAGGATCGGCAGGTACAAGGAATACGGGTCGGAGCGAAACAATATAAACTGAAAGCATTTGCAGATGATTTGGTTTTAACATTACAGGAGCCAGAACCTAGTACAAAAAGAGTTTTGGAATTGATTCAGAAATTTGGTCGGGTGGCGGGTTTTAAGTTGAACAAACAAAAAACTAAGGTGTTAGGGAAAAATTTGACGGCTATTGAAACAGAGGGGTTTCAGAAGGAAACAGAACTAAACATTGTTAAAAAAGTGAAATACCTGGGGGTCAATCTGTCTTCTAAGAATTTGAATCTATTTAAAGATAATTATGAAAAATGCTGGTCAGAGGTTAAAAAAGATTTTGAAATTTGGTCAAGATTGAAATTATCCTTGTTAGGCCGAATTGCAGTTATAAAAATGAACGTTTTGCCAAAAATGTTGTTTTTGTTTCAAGCCTTGCAGGTCGTGGACAGAGTGGAATGTTTTGGAAAGTGGCAGAGGGATATTTCTAGGTTTGTCTGGCAGGGCAAAAAGCCCCGAATAAAGTTTAAAATACTAACTGATGCAAAGGAGAGAGGGGGGTTTGCCCTGCCGGACTTAAGGTTATATTATGAGGCTGCGGCCTTCTGCTGGATGAAAGATTGGATCTTATTGGAAAACACTGATGTCCTAGATCTGGAAGGCTTTAACAATTCGTTAGGTTGGCATGCGTATTTGTGGTACGACAAGGGGAAAACATATGGAATGTTCAAAAACCATATTGTCAGGAAAGCAATATATATGGTCTGGAAAAAATACAAAGACTTATTGGAAAGTAAAACTCCGAGGTGGATCTCACCAATAGAGGCCAAAGCTCGGAAAACAGCCAATATGGAGGCACATTGGCCGAAATATTGGGAAATAATAGAAAACATTGGAGGTAATTGGAGGTTGCAGAGCTTTGAAAAACTAAAGGATAAGGTGCAAAATTGGCTACACTATGCCCAAATTAATGAGGTTTTTAAGCTAGATAAAAAAATAGGATTCCAGGTGGAAAAATCGAAACTTGAGACAGAGTTGCTAGAACCAAAGACCAAGGTACTATCGAGAATGTACAACTTGCTGCTTAAATGGAACACTCAGGATGAGACAGTTAAATCAGCCATGATAAAATGGGCTCAAGACATTGGTTACAATATTATGTCTGAAGACTGGGAAAGGTTATGGACCACCGGTATGAAATTTACGGCATGTAATGCCTTGAAAGAAAACATTATGAAAATGGTTTACCGGTGGTACATGACTCCAGTCAAGCTTGCTAAGATATACCATTTGTCTGACAATAAATGTTGGAAATGTAAGGAGGCTGAAGGGACATTCTTTCACCTCTGGTGGACTTGTCCAAGATTGAAGGCCTTTTGGGAAATGATTTATAACGAGTTAAAAAAGGTGTTCAAGTACACCTTTCCCAAGAAACCAGAGGCCTTTCTTCTGGGCATTGTCGGCCAGAAGGTGTTAAAAAAGGATAGAACTTTTTTTATGTATGCTACAACAGCAGCAAGAATCCTTATCGCTAAGCACTGGAAGACCCAAGATTTGCCCACACTGGAGGACTGGCAGACGCAATTGATGAACTACATGGAACTGGCCGAGATGACTGCAAGGATCCGAGACTTGGGAGAAGAGGCAATGGAGGAGGACTGGAAAAAATTTAAAGACTATTTGCAGAAGTATCATAAGTTGTATGAAACATAAGACGTCGTATGATTTGGAATGGTAGCCCCAGCAATGAAATTTAATTATTTATGAAATTGATAATACTCATGAAAGAATCAAAGTTTAAATGGGTAAAAAGGATATTATGCTATATTTTCAGAGTATTTGGAGAATAAGAGATTTAAACTTAAATTGCAACTGAAAATATAAAGAAACACACGAAATAAGGGTATAATTTGCTGATAATTTTATTATCAAGAATGCATTTATGTGGGAGATGTGGGGAAGTCCAATGGAAATTTGAAATAAGTGGTTGAAATGGTTGAGATTTTCTGTTTTCTTTTTCTTTCTTTCCTTTGTTCTGCCTTTCTTTTTGTTCTTTTTGTAATTTGGAAAAAATGTAATAAAAATTATTTAAAAAAAAAAACAAAAAAAAAACAGAATATCACTCATGAAATCACTCAAGATATCCCTCAAGTAATTAAGGAACAAAAGAAGAAGAGGCACACTAATCTAGGAACTTCCTCTCTGCCCAGAACGTTGGAGGCTATACACCACACCCCTCAACAGTATTTATAGGAACTCAAACACCAGATTCTGCTCTGTTCCAGTAACAAGAAGCCGAAAGCACCAGCCTGAAGATGACGAGTGAGACCTCGTCGAAACGTCGCACAGACACCCCGACTCTTACACGGGAAGACACCCGAAGACACCAAAACCTGCATTCCTGTACCCGTGAAAATCTACGAAAGCAAATATATATATATATATATATATATATATATATATATATATATATGCTTCGAAACCGGAACAATCTCCGAACAGCTCAATGACCTCTGTACACCGAGTATGACTTAGTTGAATATTAGCCCTTTTTATGTTTTCAATTTTTTTTACTGCAGAGAAGAGAAACCAAGTTTGCAGGAAGTTTCCCAGCCGCCCAAATAAAAAATGTTTAGGCAATTGCTTTCATTCTTAGTTATCAGTTTTGGTGAAAAGAAACTAAACTTGTTGGGAAAATTTGGAAAGGAGCAGCAAAACCACTAAGTGGCAGCAAAGGCTAGGTTATGCAACCTGAATGCTCCTTTTGACTCTTTTCCTGCTAAGCTTCAAATTCAAATTTCCGGGTTTTTGCAAACTATTTAATGAGCCCAAATGAGCCGTGTTAATTAGCTATTCTGAGTAGTGCTAGCGTTGAATAAAACCCTCAGATCCTTTTCATCGTATGTACAAAGTTGGATAGCAACATTTTAGTGCAGCTCTGAGACAGGAGTGTGAACATGTTGGGAATGTGGGCTTGGGAGAGCACATCTTTGTTTGGAATTTTATCCTGCCATGTGATACCCAAAATACCTGACACAGTGCATGTGGAAGGCCTTGGGGCACCACTGCTGATGGCTATAAGTTGCCCACAGCTCACTTCCATAAAGCACTATTCTCAACACTCAAGCCTGATAGACCTTTATCTTGGTGTCGGACGCTAGCATCACATTCTCCCATACCCTTTCGGAGAGGTGAGCCTTTGCCATAGCTGCCATGCCAATACGCTGATTACGGTGGAACCCAAGTGGAATCCAACACTGTCTACTATCTCAAGTGTATAGTCACCAGTGCTGATGCATGGAGTGTTGGTGACATCCTGACCCAAGATGTTGGTCTTTATCTGCATCTTTAGGCACACTTTGTCCTAATCTATGTATTTTTGTACACATCCCTTGCCTAGAGAACCACATTTCAAAATTCAGAGAAGTGTGGCTGTGTTTTAGTTTTTCTGTAGTTTTAGAAAGTGCAAATCAGTTAGGTTCACCTTTAATTATTTTTTTATGTTTTTATTAGCAATTTCAACATAACAACATATCAAAACATATCATATTCATTATTTTCCCCCCTGTCCCCCCTCAAAGCCTCCCTCCCCCCCGACTTCCCTCAGCTCCTGTCTCTGATTTCTCAACCCATATTATTCTCTGCATGTTATAAAATTATACAAATCCTCACATTATCTATCTACCATGTTATCAATCAGTAAATCTATGTATGTTTATTCAAAATCTGCCAAGAAGTCCAATTCATTTTGTTGTCTTTTTATGTAATTTGTGAAAAGTTCCCATTCTTCTTTAAAGTCACAGTTGTCCTTATCTCACAGTTTGTATGTCAGTTTGGCCAGTTCTGCATAGTTCATAATTTAGAGAAGTGTGGCTGTGTTTTAGTTTTTCTGTCATTTTAGAAATTGCAAATCAGTTAGGTTCACCTTTAAATAGGAACTAAATCACATTTCTCCTCCACCCTTCAATTATTTCAATGCAAGCCTAAAATCTGATGTCTAAAAATGCTTCCCTGCCCTCACCCTATCTCTCTCTCTTCCCACCCTCTCTCTCCACCCACCCAACCATTGCAAGCATACTTCAGGGTGGAGGAGTTTAGCTAGCCACTGTCTCTGTGTTACACGAAGCAATCTCAACCATGGGCGTTTATCTTTCTTTCACAGAAGCCCCGGAAGCCCCCTCCCTCTCTTTAAACCCCAGCCTCCTTGAGTACAACCTGGGAGATAATGTCAGCCTTGTGTGCTCAGCTCCGCCTGAAAGAAAGGAAGTCAAGGAGTTCCAGTTTTATAGCGACAAAGAGGAAATATCAGTTATGCCTCCATATGGCAATGTCTACACTCACAACATAAGCATCATGGAACCCAAAGATGTGGGGAGCTTCAGGTGTCGCTACGTAGTGGACCTCTCTGGAAGAAAAGTTATTTCAAAGAAGAGTAATTCTGTCACCATTGCTCAAACAGGTAATCTCCAGATCTATCTATCTATCATCTATCTATATCTGTCTGTCTGTCTGTCTGTCTGTCTGTCTATCATCTATCTATCTATCTATATCTATCTATCTATCTATCTATCTATCATCCATCTATCATCTATCATCATCACCTATCTATCCATCTGTCATCTATCTAATTTATTTATTTACCTGCCTTTAGCCAATAAAGGCTCTCAGGGCTGCTTGGGGGGGGGGAGATCAATATTAAGGTGGGCCCTGCCCTCAGACTTACAATCCAAAAATAAAAAAGTCATGACATGCAAAGAAAAAGGGAGTCAGAGGGAGAAGGAAAATGCAAGCTGAAATAAAAGTTCTTAAAGTTGCAGATCTTATTGCGAAGTTAACAAAAGGAATTCTTCACTGGTGACTCCTTGTTGTCTTCTCGTTGATAAAGAACACACTTTGTTTTGAAGCACTCTTCCTCCACAGATCACATGTGAGAGCAGAGCCAATGGCCAGCCAGGAGGGTAGGGCAGCTTCTACCACACAGTTATTTCCCAGACATGCTGCTTGAGTTGCATTTGACAATCCCCACTAGAAATGGTTCCCTTCCATCACAGATGCACAAACCTTTGACTGGGTTTTTCCAGCTGGCCGTGGGGAAAGCAGGGAATGGGGCAATGCTATCTCTCTTGCAAACCTATCTTCCATAGATTTGGTTGCGAGATCAGGAATTGATAAGAAATGGAAATCACATGGCGAGATTCTGTAGAAATAACACTTGGAGCGTCTGCCAAAATGACTAAGAAGCATTGGGTTGTCCAAACCAATATCCACAAAGTCTTATCTGATTCTGAATGTTGTTGTTTAGTCGTTTAGTCGTGTCTGACTCTTCGTGACCCCATGGACCAGAGCACGCCAGGCACTTCTGTCCTCCACTGCCTCCCGCAGTTTGATCAAACTCATGCTAGTAGCTTCAAGAACACCATCCAACCATCTCATTCTCTGTCGTCCCCTTCTCCTTGTGCCCTCCATCTTTCCCAACATCAGGGTCTTTTCCAGGGAGTCCTCTCTTCTCATGAGGTGGCCAAGGTATTGGAGCCTCAGCTTCACGATCTGTCCTTCCAGTGAGCACTCAGGGCTGATTTCCTTCAGAATGGAGAGGTTTGATCTTCTTGCAGTCCATGGGACTCTCAAGAGTCTCCTCCAGCACCATAATTCAAAAGCATCAATTCTTCGGCGATCAGCCTTCTTTATGGTCCAGCTCTCACTTCCATACATCACTACTGGGAAAACCATGGCTTTTACTATACGGACCTTTGTTGGCAAGGTGATGTCTCTGCTTTTTAAGATGTTGTCTAGGTTTGCCATCGCCTTTCTCCCAAGGAGCAGGCGTCTTTTAATTTCGTGACTGCTGTCACCATCTGCACTGATCATGGAGCCCAAGAAAGTAAAATCTCTCACTGCCTCCATTTCTTCCCCTTCTATTTGCCAGGAGGTGATGGGCCCAGTGGCCATGATCTTCGTTTTTTTGATGTTGAGCTTCAGACCATATTTTGCGCTCTCCTCTTTCACCCTCATTAAAAGGTTCTTTAATTCCTCTTCACTTTCTGCCATCAAGGTTGTGTCATCTGCATATCTGAGGTTGTTGATATTTCTTCCGGCAATCTTAATTCCGGCTTGGGATTCATCCAGCCCAGCCTTTCGCATGATGAATTCTGCATATAAGTTAAATAAGCAGGGAGACAATATACAGCCTTGCCGTACTCCTTTCCCAATTTGGAACCAATCAGTTGTTCCATATCCAGTTCTAACTGTAGCTTCTTGTCCCACATAGAGATTTCGCAGGAGACAGATGAGGTGATCAGGCACTCCCATTTCTTTAAGAACTTGCCATAGTTTGCTGTGGTCAACACAGTCAAAGGCTTTTGCATAGTCAATGAAGCAGAAGTAGATGTCTTTCTGGAACTCTCTAGCTTTCTCCATAATCCAGCGCATGTTTGCAATTTGGTCTCTGGTTCCTCTGCCTCTTCTAAATCCAGCTTGCACTTCTGGGAGTTCTCGGTCCACATACTGCCTGAGCCTTCCTTGTAGAATTTTAAGCATAACCTTGCTAGCATGTGAAATGAGTGAAATTGTGCGGTAGTTGGAGCATTCTTTGGCACTGCCTTTCTTTGGGATTGGAATGTAGACTGATCTTCTCCAATCCTCTGGCCACTGCTGAGTTTTCCAAACTTGCTGGCATATTGAGTGTAGCACCTTAACAGCATCATCTTTTAAAATTTTAAACAGTTCAGCTGGAATACCATCACTTCCACTGGCCTTGTTATTTGCAGTGCTTTCTAAGGCCCATTTGACTTCACTCTCCAGGATGTCTGGCTCAAGGTCAGCAACCACACTACCTGGGGTGTACGAGACATCCATATCTTTCTGGTATAATTCCTCTGTGTATTCTTGCCACCTCTTCTTGATGTCTTCTGCTTCAGTTAGATCTTTACCACTTTTGTCCTTTATTATGGTAATCTTTGTACGAAATGTTCCTTTCATATTTCCGATTTTCTTGAACAGATCTCTGGTTCTTCCCATTCTGTTGCTTTCCTCTATTTCTTTGCATTGCTCGTTTAAGAAGGCCTTCTTGTCTCTCCTTGCTGTTCTTTGGAAATCTGCATTCAATTTCCTGTATCTTTCACTATCTCCCTCGCATTTTGCTTGCCTTCTCTCCCCCGCTATTTGTAAGGCCTCGTTGGACAGCCACTTTGCTTTCTTGCATTTCTTTTTCATTGGGATGGTTTTAGTTGCTGCCTCCTGTATAATGTTGCGAGCCTCCATCCATAGTTCTTCAGGCACTCTGTCCAGCAAATCTAAATCCTTAAACCTGTTCCTCACTTCCACTGTGTATTCATAAGGGATTTGGTTTAGATTGTATCTTACCTGTCCAGTGGTTTTTCCTACTTTCTTCAGTTTAAGCTTGAATTTTGCTATAAGGAGCTGATGATCTGAGCCACAGTCAGCTCCAGGTCTTGTTTTTGCTGACTGTATAGAGCTTCTCCATCTTTGGCTGCAGAGAATATAATCAATCTGATTTCGATGTTGCCCATCTGGGGATGTCCAGATTCTGATTCTGAATAAGAGAACCCAACTTCGGTGAAATGTGGCATCTTTTCATTACACTCTGTAACCAGAAACTCTTTTTCTTAGTCAACAGGAACTTAGACAACTTTTCCAGCTGGAAACGGATGGCGGCCATTGGTGGCTCCTTCTTCACCATCAACAGCCTCATCTTCCTCATCTCCCACTTGTGTTTTTAAACCACAGGTAAGTGAAATGAGTAAACATTTCCTTTCTAATATGTACTTTGGAGCAGGTGTGGCCCAATACATTTTTTGTGGTTGAAGTAAGGGTTTAAGATGATTCAGTTTCACTGAAAACCACTGTGGTGTTAGATGTGTGATGGTGGCCTTGAGGCCTTCGAAGACTTGAGCCTTCCATCATGCAAAGCAGAGATGAGGAACTGTTGCTGGACTATGTCCCCTACCATCCCAGATTATTGGCTTTGCTGGCTGTTGAAGCCCAGCAACATCTAGGTGGCAACAGGTTATCCATCCCTGACAGAGCCCAGAGATGTCTTCCTCGATTGACCATGACATTCCAGGATCACTTTCTCACCACCTGTGGAGGCTGCGGGGAGTGGGGGCATTGCCTCTGCGGCTTTCTGTGTGGCAAAGGATTCAGGATCATGACATAGGGATAGTTATAGCTAAACCATTGGGACATGAGTGGTGCTGTGGGTTAAACCACAGAGCCTAGGACTTGCCAGTCACAGGGTCAGCGGTTCGAATCCCCGTGACAGGGTAAGCTCCCATTGCTCGGTCCCTGCTCCTGCCCACCTAGCAGTTTGAAAGCACGTCAAAGTGCAAGTAGATAAATAGGTAAACGGTGTTTCCGTGCACTGCTCTGCTTTGCCAGAAGCGGCTTAGTCATGCTGGCCACATGACCCAGAAGCTGTACGCCGGCTCCCTCGGCCAATAAAGCAAGATGAGCGCCACAACCCCAGAGTCGGTCACGACTGGACCTAATGGTCAGGGGTCCCTTTACCTTTATATCTAAACCAGCCTGGGTCCCACCACCTCTCTAGCAAACTTCACATTATTTATTATTTATTTATTTATATATTTATTTATCCGAACTGGTCACATTCCCAAAACATTCCACCTTAAGCATCACAAAACTGGGAGTTAGGGAGGGAAATGGTTGGTCTGGGTTGCATCTTTGCCTTGAAGTTATGATCCAGGGAAGCCTCTCATCTCTTGCTATTTTTTAAATCATTTTTAGGTCTCCTCTTCAGGTGACTGTAATAGTCCTCTTTGCCCGACTGATGGCAGTCTGACCTCAGCTCTTCATCAACCCGATTGTGGATTCATTCACCAAATGAGCCAGCTTCCTCCATAAATCACATAACCAGGAGGAGAAATCTGGATCCATCTTCCACAAAAGAGCACAGAGGGCTGTGGGGTGGAAACCAAGTTCTGGGGCATGACATTTGCAGTGGAAATCTTTTTGATTGCTCTGTCTCTACAGGCTTTATCACATATTATAAGTGACTTGCTGCAGCAATTGTTTCAGGGGAGGGGGGGAAATTGATGGCTTTGAACAATCATTTTGTTGTGTAAACCTGTCACAGGAATGAGGACCTTCTGGCCCTGCAATGTTGTTGAATTTCAATTTCCATCAGCTTCAGCCAGTTTCCTGATCCCTGCTCTAACATGCGGCTTCCCACCCTCCTCCTTTTTTTAAATGAAAAAACAAAAACAAAAGCCAATTCATTGAAAGCAATGACTACAACAACTCAGGTCCTTCCAAACTTTGGGACAATTGCTTTGAAACTTGTACTTTTCTTTTCAACATTCTCCTCTCAGTATTAGTGGCTGTCTGATACACCTAGATCAGCCCTAACATTTGTAAATATATTTCACTCCCTCAATATACATGAACAATTTTTACATTATTATTATAATCATTTTGCTAAAAACAACAACAGAAAGAAAGAAAGAAAAATCAGTACCACAATAGTTGCAATGAAACTAGACAGGGTGTCACTATGGGAAATGAGCATGCTCTCTATCAAACAAACATGTCTCTTTCTGGATTCTTTCTAAGTATTATTATTATTATTAACATATTATTAACATTATTAACATTGAAGATCCCAGGGTGGTTTACAATGCCTACTAATAAATACAGATAGTATTCTGCAATCAGAGACATATTCCTTGCTGCTGTTTGGTGATCCACTCTTCACTCCCCTTTTTCATTGTGTATGAAAAGGTTTAAAAAGTAATGCCTGCTCTGTCTTCATCACACTCAGCGCTGCTAGCATTTTGCAGCAGTTCACTTTCCACCAAATACTACGTTGTCCATCTCACTATTGTCTGCTATGCACACACACACTCACTCAAGAAAAATCTGGGGAAATGTGTCATCTGACTGGGGGGTTGTGTTCTGGACTGAAACAAGCAAGTTTGGAAGTGTCAGACTGAGTTAGTCTATCAAAAATGGATCTCCCACTGGATTGATTGGAACTAAGGTGGCAGGCAGGTGGAGCCTGGCTAACAGCAAGGTACGTTTGGTGGGGCAGTGACCCATTTGCCCCAATGCACCAGCCTCCACTGGTTCCAGTTCTCTCCTGCAACAAAACCTCTTCTCTCTGCATTTCTGCTGGCTGGAGCAGATCATGTGTTGAGCATACGAACAAAACAGGAATTATCAACACAGTTAGCAGGTCAAGTGCTGACTCCTCTAGTCTGGCCAGACCTATTTCCATTTTCTATTTTAGGCAGCAAAGTCCCTCAGTCCAATGGCTCTTTCCCCAATAATGACTGCATTTCCCCTCTGGGCGATTATGCAAATACGGGCTTCACTGATGTTCCTCCACCCTCCTGTAAAGACACTTTAAGGGTCTGCCTTGGAGAGGAA
The DNA here is from genome assembly GCF_965113315.1 of Podarcis vaucheri. NCBI lineage: Eukaryota > Metazoa > Chordata > Lepidosauria > Squamata > Lacertidae > Podarcis > Podarcis vaucheri. The sequence continues at coordinate 12,601,617 of NC_138751.1, forward strand.
GGGTGATATAAAAACTGGCGATACCAAGTTTCCAAGGAGGTGCAATCCAGGTGGAGAGAGATCCTTCTCAACATGGAGGTTATTCTTCTGGTTCCCATGCTAGGTATGTTGCTACTTTCTTTCTCCCCCAACCTCTTCTTCTACCACTCCTTTCTCCTGGATTTTAATTCCTGCTTTGATCCATCATAAAAGAATCATCTTGATAAATTTTTAAACTGGCTTCAGGGCTAGCAATTGCTGAGAACACGCTCTGACCCATAGGAGCCAACTCTTAGGAGGTGAGGGGTCTTTGGACCCCCCCAACAAAATATTTGAGGGGGCCACCCCCCCCAAGTTGATGGGCATTGCCATTCAAGTGGTGTGTGTGCACAATATCACGGCCCTGCAGGTATTTAAGCTTTCCCTGGGCATAGCGCCAAGTGTCACTACTGGCCAGTTGGCACTGCGCTCAGCGGAATGCCCCCTAAATTCCTGCTCCCTAAATTGGCCATTACGGCAGCAAGAGGATGATCCAGCCTGCTAGAGGCCAGTTAACAAATGAGATACAGTGCCAGGCCACCCAAGGTGGGCAAACAGACTTCTCAGTTGCATCCTCACTAGCAATAGCTGAGAATTTAAATTCAGTTCATGTTAATAGGTGAACCGACCTAATTCACATGTTCCCAAACAAGACATGAAACAGAAACGCAACCATCCTTCAAAATTCACATTTTCCAAATTTTGAAGGGCAGTTCTGCAGCCAAGCTATGCGTGCAAAAGTACATGCGTGCAATATGCATGTAAGCTTTCTTATGAATGCATGTATATAAAAATATACGTGGAGGGGGGAATCATGCAAAATGCATCATATTATTGAAAACCGTTTTCCACAAAAAGGCATATTAAGTTAATTGGATACAGAAAATGCTGCATATTAAGAGAAACTAAAATACTGCTGAAATTTCATGAGGATTGGGGGGGGAGGGCTAGAAACAGATGTGGAAATGTGCGAAGCAGAACTTAACAGCTGAGTAATGAGAAGCAACTAGTAACCACAAATGCTCATCTTTCATCCTGGACTATGTCATGGTATGTATGCAAATATACAAGTCTGTTATTTCTACCCTCGTCATCCTTTCTGTCAGAATAATAAACACACAGAGAAAGAGAGGGGGGGCTATGGGGCCTCTTACACTTGACATTCTCTAGGGCTCAGCATGCCTGGTCCTCCTCTGCCTTGCTATCACTGCCAGCGTTCACCCACTATCGCTGCACAAGCAAGCAACAACAACAACAGTGAGGGATTGACAGCAGCGCCTTTTGTTCAACTCTTAGAGCCAACTTCCCCAACCTGGTGACCTCTAGCTGTTTTAGACGACAACTTCCATTATCCTCTGCTGATCATACAGCATAAAAGTAGCAAATTTTAACATTTTTATTGCAAAAATCACACTGCGAGGAAAATCAAATTCCACTTGTCAAATGTGACCCACAAGGCTGATACTGATAAAGATCTGGCCTGTGATGCCAGAAAGTTTCCCACTGCCCCCTGGAGCAGGACTTGTGATATCCAGGTTCAGATTCCTTCTCCAGCCGTGAAGCTCAGTGCGTAATGTTGGGCCAATCAGTAACAAACCTTCCAAATGTCCCTATTTTCCAGATATGTCCCTGATTCAGAGAAGCTGTCCTGGTTTCTGATTTGATCCTGGAATGTCCCACTTTTCCTTAGGATGTCCCTATTTTCATTGGAGAAATGTTGTGGGGTATGCACTAACTCTCAGCCTGACCTTTACAAGGTTGTTGTGAGGTGAGGAAAAGTGTGGTGGATGCTCAATTGGTTTACCACAGTTTTCCCTCTTGTATTCTGATGAGTACATTCAGTGAGTTCTTACAGGGGATATTCCAAAATATCACTGCCCACACCTGTAGTCTGAAGTGGTACAGTCCCGAATCCCACCACCTTAGTCTTCCTCCTCATTTTTGTGCAATGTTGCTCCAACTTTCCACGAAGAGACTGTAGAAAGCTTCTAATTCCCAGGACAGCTTATGTATTGTAACAGAATTCAGTGATCTCACTCTCCATGTGTGGGTCCTAATATAGCGAAAACGACACCAGAAAAGGGAAGTTACCAGCAGGCATTGGGGGAACCTCACGTTTGCAGAAGTATAATAAAATATTTCAGGAAAAGCACGAGGGGGAGAAATGGAATTGAGCATTCTGTAAGGGATCTGGTCTGCATCTCATGGTTTGCAGAATTTTAAAGAAGCATGTGGGGGGGTGGAGTAACTTGGAAAAGAACAAGGATAAAACAAAGCACCCCACACTGTGACAATTCATTTCAGGTTCCTCTTCTGTGCCTGCCACTGAGATCCCTCTGCTTTTCTTCCAGGGGCTCTCCAACCACCCAAACTCTCGGTACAGCCAAATTATCCCGAATACTTTGAAGGCGAGAGGGTTGTGCTCATATGCTCAGCTTCCCCAAACGAGACGGTGGAGGGATACAGGTTCTTCAATCAGGACAGGCAACAGATTCTCAAAATGGCTGCCGACCCTTATCAAAAGGGCAGACTGGTTTTTAGGGCTGAAGCAAACAACACGGGAAATTACAGCTGTGGTTCCTGGATGGGGAAAGCTGACACAGAGGTCACATCTGCCCGAAGCAACTCCATCTATCTACAAGTGAAGGGTAGGTTTCTAGTCCCTAGGACATCAGTGGTTTTGTGCCAGAAAACCCCTTTGGGCATATATTAGTTTCCGACTTCTACTTTCATCAGGGAAGCAGTTCTAGGGAAAGTTTTCGATCTGCATGGGAGATTCAACCTGTATTCAGAGGAGGTGCTCTGTAGGGCCAGCCTACCCATGAGGCAATGTGAGGTGACTCCCTCAGGCAGCAGAATCTATAGGGGCAGCAGATCTGGCCTTCCAAGAAAGTGTCAGCCACTGCTGCGTCCACAATGACAGCTGTGGTGTCCCCCTTGTGGGCTGGATCTGCCGCCTACTTGGCTGCTGCCTCGCAATGCCAACTCTACAGCAGTCTCTTGGTGAATAGGAGGTGCTGTTCCCATCCATGTTCCCTTTGTAGATCTTCACTAGGACTAGAGAAATGGACACCATTTTGTGGTTTGCCTCAGGTGCCAATTTGTCTTGGGCCACTCTGGATGCTCTGCTATAGCCATTGCATTAACTCTGATCAGCAGAACCTGGCCAGAACTTCATGGACTACAGCAGCAAATCCTAACCACACCAGGTAGCAGAAAATACCAATTTATGCAGTCTCTGTGCTTATTTTGACAGTTCCCTGTCTGTAAAGTTATTTGAGAGGCCTGCTTTTGTGCAAGCCATTAACTGAATGTAGATGGATTATCTGGCTGCAAAAGTGCATTGCAAATTTCAACGGGTGTGAGAGGTTCGGTTAGCGTGTGGTTTCAGAAAATGCAATTGGATGAGATTTCTTCCCCAACCTTTGCATCCTTTCATCTTGTCAAAAATTAACCTAAAAACAGACATCTGAATCTGCATCCTCTCTCAATTTCTCTCTTCCCACCCAACCATTGCAAGCATATTTCAGGATAGAGGAGTTAGTATAGCTGCTGGCTCTGTTACATAAAGGAATCTCAACCTTGAGTGTTTATCTTTCTTTCCCAGAAGCCCCGGGAGCCCCAGCCCTCTCTTTGAACCCCAACCTCATCAAGTACAACCTGGGAGATTTGGTCAGCCTTGTGTGCTCAGCTCCACCTGAAACGAAGAATCTCAAGGAGTTCCAGTTTTATGGCGACTGGATTAGCGTCTCAGCTGTGGCTTCATACGGCAACATCTACATCTACAATATGAGCATCATGAAGCTCAAGAATGTGGGACTCTTCAGGTGTGGATACATAGTGCATCTTTCTGGACGGAAAGTTATTTCGAAGAAGAGTAACCCTGTCACTGTCGTTGGACCAGGTAATCTTTGGGTCTGTTTATTTATTTATGGCATTTTCACCCTTTTGCCAATAAAACTCTCAGAGCTGCTTGGAAGGCAGGGGGGACAGTAATAATACCCCCTCTGCCCTCAGGCTTACCTATTTAAAAGGGGGTGAGTGGGAGGGAGAAGGGGAAAACAAGCTTAAGCAAACGCTCCTAATGTTGCAGCTCTTATAATGTAGTTTGCCCAATCTACAAGGACTTAAGAGCAGCCTTATTCAAAAATTTTAATATCCCAGGTGAGAGGCATCTGATTAGCTGTTTATTAGGGGACAGGTCCCCCTACACCTCTAAAAAAGGGCTTGTTTCACACTTAGGGTGGCAGTGTTAAGGAAAAAAGCTTGTGGGACAGGTAAGCTAAATTCTTCAAGGGAGCAAAATCTTTTCTGGCAGAACGCCTGCCTTTAATAGTTATTTTAACTGTGCAGTGTATTTTATTCTTTGTAATGCATTCATTTTCTGTATTTTTTCATGATGGCTTTCACTACACAGATAAATAATAATATTCATATTCATATAATGCATTTACCCTCCTCCCTTCCTTATGTCAGTGGTGGCTTTGGCCTCCCAAAAAACAATCTACCCTCCCCAGATCAGACCCAGGAGCAGAGCAGGTGACCATGTTCCATCCAGGAGGAAGGAGTAGCTCCTACCGAATCGTAATTCCTCATAAACGCTTCCCTTCCGCTGCTTGAATTTCTCAGGCAGTCTTTGGGGAAAGCATGCGTAATGCTATCTCTCATGCTCATGTAATTCTCAGGTTTTGAGATCAGGATTAGATAGGAACAATGAATCACACAGGGCAATTCAATAACAATCTCACTGATAGGAGTCTGCCAAAATGACTAATAGGCATTCTGAGGCCCAAACCGGAATTACGAAGCCTTATCTGATTCTGAAAAAATGGCACCCGACCTACTCAGCAAAATGTGGCAACTTTTCGTTGTACTCTGTAGCCAACAGCTCTTTTTCCCCTTGTCTACTTAGGCACCAGATGGGAACGGATGTTGGCTATTGGCGGATCCTTCTTCACCATCAACAGCTTCATCTTCCTCATCTCCCACTATTGTTTTTAAACCACAGGTATGGTAAGTAATACACTTTCTGCTGAAAATCTCCATGGATTAAAGGATTTCCTTTCCCCCCACACTTTAGGAAGAGTACTTTGGGACAGGTGTGGCCCAAAACATTTTTTATGGTTGGGGTGGGCGGGGGAGAGAATGGCGTCACTGCCACCCCAGTCCAAACACACACACACACATACGTGGCAACAGTCATTCAGATCTTTGTAACATCCAGATTATATCACTGTAGCACGTGCTACTGAGTCTGGAAACTGCACTCTGGCTTCCAGGTGTCTGGAACAGTTGCTTCAGAACATAGGAGCCAGATTGTTATCTGATAGGAAGGATACAGCGTGGCGTTGTCTCGTCTCCCGTGGCCGCCTCTTCATTTCCAGGGCCATTTCAGAGTGGCGGTCTTGATGCGGAGAGCCCTGAAGCAGGTGCGAGGAACCTGGAATCCCTCCAGATCTAATTGAACTCCATCTGTCACCAACCCCCAGCCAGCATGGCCAGTTGTTAGGGCTGATGAAACCCAGTAATACAGTCAAACCTTGGTTGTCAAGCGTAATCTGTTCTGGAAGCCCATAGGGCGTCCGAAATGTTCAACAACTGAGGCGCGGCTTCCAATTGGTTGCAGGAGCTTCCTGCACTCAAGCAGAAGCTGCGTCAGACGTTCGGCTTCCAAAAAACGTTCAAAAAACGGAGCATTTACTTCCGGGATTTCGGCGTTTGGGAGCCAAACTGTTCCAAAATGGAGGTGTTCGGGATCCAAGGTTTGGCTGTAGCTGGAAAACCACAGGCTCCAAACTAGCCCCTCTCTCTCTCTCTCTCTCTCTCTCTCTCTCTCTCTCTCTCTCTCTCGCTTCAAGTTATTATTTTTGCTACTGTGTGTAGTCAAGATCTGTCTGAATTGGTCCGATTCTGAACTCATTCCACTATAAATGTCACAGGATTTGGAGTCGGGGAAGGAAAGGGTCTTCCTGGGTTGAATTTTTGCTCTGATGTTATCATCCAGGAAAATCTCTCATCACTTGCTATTTTAAAAAATCATTTTCAGGTCTCCTCTGCAGAGGACTGAAATAGCCCCTTTGCCTGGCTGATTGCAGTTCTACCCTTATCAGCTTCTCTTCAATCAGATTGTGATATATTGCTTCATTCGTCAAATGAACTGGCTTCCCCCACAAATCACATTTCACAGAGGGAAAACCTGGTTCCTCCCATCATGAAAAGAGATTGTTTTGATGGTGTTTCATTTTACGGACATTATTACATTTGTAAACACATATTACAGATTCCATTAACTTGAGCAAAACAATTTTAATATTCTTTTTAAAAAGAGAGAGAAAGGAAAAATCAACAGCACCACAGTAGTTTCAATTAAAATAGATTTTGAGCATTGTTATGGGAAACTAGCATGCTCTCTTTCAATCAAACCCTTCTTTTTAATGAATTATTTCTAAATCTGCATACTAATAAATACAGTTTGTATTCCACAATCAGAGATACATTCCTGGCTGCCACTGGTGATCCAGTTTTTAACCCCTTCCCATCACAAGGTGGGTGAAAGAGTGTAAACAGACAGATGTCCCACACTTTTGTCAGGATTCCTATTGGGTTCCTCTCTGCCCCTGCAAATCCTTCACAAGCCAAGGCTGGTTTGTGCCTAAGGGAGAAACTGCTCTGAGCCACTGTATGACTTGCAATGCTGGCCACCAAGTCATGTGTTGAAAGTTGTCTCCAACAAAGGAGTGCTCTGATTAGACCCATTTAATTCAATGGGCTTACATTAGTCATGTTCCTTCATTGAAATGGCTCTATTCTGAGTCATGGACTTCAGCTAATGCTGAGTCACAATGTTTAAACCAGCTGTTTCAGTGCTTTCGCAGAATGACATGGGCTAGAGAATGCCTCTCTGTGACTGAATTAACCTTTGAGGTAGGCAAATGCCTCCCCCCCCACACACACCTTTTCTTGACTTAGCTTAAAGATGCAGTCCATCTTTCTTAAAAACAACTATTTCAAACGCAGGGCCAACCCAAGACATTCGGCTGATTGAGGTAAAGGATAAGATGACGCCTCTGTCTCCAGTAGCTGACTGGCAATAGTTTTTTTATATTTTATTTTTTCATTTACCGTATTTTTTGCTCTATAAGACTCACTTTTTCCCCTCCTAAAAAATAAGGGGAAATGTGTGTGTGTCCTATGGAGCGAATGCAGGCTGCACAGTGATCCCTCTTGTTGTTCTGGCTTCTGAGATTCAGAATTTATTTTCTTCTTGTTTTCCTCCTCCAAAAACTAGGTGCGTATTATAGAGCGAAAAATACGGTATATCCCACCTTTCCTACAAGGAGCTCAAGGAGACATAAATGTTTCTCACCACAAATGTGTGCAGTAGACTTAGCTGGGAGAATGTGTCTGGGCCAAGGGTCGTGCATCATCACCAATCTGGATTCGAACCCTGATCTCCCAGGTCCTAGTCTGACACTAGCCACACTGGAAGTTGCATATGAATTCAACTCAAAAAGCATGCCAGAATATGAAGTCCAGGTCCAGATGTGTGACAACAGAGAGGAATGGGCAAGGTCTCTGGGGGTGCTGTCAGTGCTGCCCCCACAGACCTGCCATCTGAATTGGCCACCTATCTGTGTCCAATGGTAGGACCGGGTCAGTCCAAGTGGCAGTTTGGCTGCTCTGTCCACATTCCTGGGACTGGATGTGTGACTCAGCATCCTTCCCGAGGGCATTCTGTCCCAAGAATGCGGCCTTCAAGCAGCAGCCAGGTTTTGTTTTGTTTGTCTAGAGAAGGAAAAGGAGGAGGAGGAGGAGGAGGAGGAGGAGGAGGAGGAGGAGGAGGAGGAGGAGGAGAAAGCAGCTTTGGCCACCATGTATTTAAGGTAAAATGAAAATACCTGAAATTTGCTGGCAATGCCAAAAGTTGCCACACACATATACAGTGGTACCTTGGTTCTCAAACTGAATCTGTTCCTGGAGTCCGTTCGACTCCCAAAACTGTTCAAAAACCAAGATGCAGCTTCCAGTTTGGCTGCAGGAGCTGGAGGAGCTTCCTGCACTCTCAAGCAGAAGCCACATCGGAAGTTCGGCTTCCAAAGCACGTTCGCAAACCAGAATATTTACTTCCGGGTTTGCGGAGTTTGGGAGCCAATTTGTTCAGGAGCCAAGATGTCCGAGTACCACTTTTGAAGGAAACTAATGGTCCTCCAAAAGAAGGGAGAGGGAACTTTGACCCAGCTTCACTTTCAGATGCCCACACAAAAGTGAAACAGACAGCTTTCAACATATTGTAGAGAAAGTACATAGAATCATAGAATCATAGAGTTGGAAGAGACCACAAGGGCCATCGAGTCCAACCCCCTGCCAAGCAGGAAACAAAATTTTCGCCCAACGTGGGGCTCGAACCCACGACCCTGAGATTAAGAGTCTCATGCTCTACCGACTGAGCTAGCCGGGCTACATCTTGGGAGGAGTTCACTCCTGTTTTGCTGAAGGGTCTGGTCTGGCTTCCCCCCATTACCAGTGGCAGAGCCACACTGAGCTAGGTCCACCACCACTGAGAGCTAAGATCTCAGAGAGGGGAGGGAAATAATAGACTGCTCAGCCAAAATTGACCATCTGGGTGGTGTATGTTGAGCGGGTGGCAGATGGATCTACCTGCCTTGAAGGAGAAGTTGACCTCCAATGCACCCTTTTGCCTTTCAAGCCTGTGATATTTTGGCCGGCCTGCAGACGGACAGCTCACAGTCCTTTTTCTGAGACGGAGATAGACAGTGACACTGGAACCAGCCGTGTCTCAAGAGTGTGACTAGAGCCATGATGAAGCAGAAAAAGAATCCCCATCCAAGGTCACGCCTTACAGTCATCTCTCCGATTTCACTAATGCAAATTGTATTGCATAACAAACACAGCAGGATGCAATCAGGATTGGTGGAGGGAGGGCAGAGAAGAGAAGGCAGTCATCTTACCAGCTGGTTCCCCACATAAAGGAGGGTTTATACAGGGGAGAGTGCTACCAATGGTTGATGAAGCTTGAGGTGTAAATGTATTTATTTAGAGGGGGGAAATCACTAACCCACTTGATCAAAATGTTTCTGAGTGATATACAAAGAAAACTGGAAATAAAGCACAACTAAAATCCACAGCCTGATTAAAACAAATATACATAATGGTATCATCTTAAAAAACATTATATAAACATAGGACGCGGGTGGCGCTGTGGTCTAAACCACTGAGCCATTTGGGCTTGCCGATCAGAAGGTCGGCAGTTCGAATCTGCACAATGGAGCGAGCTCCCATTGCTCTGTCCCAGCTTCTGCCAAGCTAGCAGTTCAAAAGCATGCCAGTGCAAGTAGATGAATAGGTACCACTGCAGCGGGAAGGTAAACTGCGTTTCCGTGTGCTCTGGTTTCCGTCACTGGGTCCTATTGTGCCAGAAGCGGTTAAGTCATGCTGGCCACATGAGCCAGAAAACTGTATTTGGACAAACACCAGCTCCTTCGGCCTGAAAGTGAGATGAGTGCCACACCCCATAGTTGCCTTTGACCTGGACTTAACCGTCCAGGGGTCCTTTACCTTTACCTTTACACACACACACACACACACACACACACACAAAACCTCATTAAAAATATAAATGCAATAAGTAACACATTTGAAACAGATACAGGCAACTAAAGGAACTTCCATGTTCATAAGCAGTATACCTCTGACCACCAGATGCTGGGGGCAAGGGACAAGCAACAGTGGGTGGGTATCTCCTTCATGCCTGGCTGGTGAGCTTTGTGGCAGTGTCTGAGTGTCCACTATTGGGAAAAGGATACTGGATTCAATGGACCTTTGATATGAACCTCACGGCACAGCACAGGCCTAGCACTGAGCAGAAGTCATCTTGTTTTGCTACCCCATTTGCTGGTGGAGAAAGACACACACTTTTCATGCTAGAAACATTACCCAATTCAATGCAAAATGTCAAAAATAGAAAACTATTCTGCTGGCTCATTCCCCCCTCCCCCAAAAAGGCTCAGTTTCTGGTCATGGCAGCTGGAAAATCAAGAGGTGCAGCTTTCAGTCCCACTATGGGATTTTCCCAATGGGTTATTGTTTCTCTGTAAGCTAAAGGCACTTTACATATGCAACTCTTTGATCCCCCCTTTTTTTAAAAATTAGATATCTGCAAACTTGGAAAGAGAATTGGCTCCTGAGCGGAAGACCTAGCTCAAAGGGAACCCTTTAGGCACTCCCAGACCAGAGCGGGTAACTTCCACCAAACCAGCTCCTATCCCAGTACACTTCATCAGTGGCATAGCGTGGGGGGTGCAGAGGGGGCCGGCTGCACCGGGCGCAACATCTGGGGGTTAGGGTTAGGGGGCACAAATCCATGGGTTAGGGGGCGCAAATTACTTGTCTTGCCCCGGGTGCTGACAACCCACGCTACGCCACTGCACTTCATTTCAGAAAGTAACCACTCCAGGGTAGGCCAAGAACTTAGCGTCAAACAGAATGAGCTTTAAGAAGGAAAGGGGCTGTAGCTCAGTGGTAAGAGCATCCGCTTTGTGTCCCTGTCTCAGTCTTCAGCATTTCTGGTAAGGGATTGGAAAGACCCCTGGAGAGTCACTGCCAGTCCATGTGGACATTACTGAGCTAGGTGTGGACTGAGTTATAAGGCAGCTTCCTGCCTTCCTATTTGTGGGGCACGGGGGGGGGGGAGAGAGAGAGAGATTGTGTAGGTAAATTAGAAGAATCAGCCACTCTAGGATGTTTCTGTCACTCCCCCTGCAGAAACAAAAATTGCGAGAGGAGTTGCTGTTGCTTAATGTGAGGTTTTCTTCCTCGAGAGGCTTTGTGGGTTCCATTATCTGTGCTCCGCAGCCAGCTTCGTGCCATCTAACTGCTTCCTTTTTAAGCAACGTCCAGGCGGATTTCTTTGAATGAAAGGATGAGACAAGGAGAAAAGGATGGCAGAGGGGCCAGAAGGCAAGGGGGAGAGAGTAAGGGAAGAAACACCACGGAGAAAACCAGGGTCCTCCTGGCACAAATGTTTTTGGGTGTGGTCTTCCTCAGTGCCAGCAAGTCCCAACTTGGAGATCTAGCGAAGAAGGGGGGGGTTGTGTGCAGAAGGCAAGTCCTTCTGCCACTCCCTCCTCTTCCATTACTCAACCTCATTCCAGCTTCCAGTCTGGACGTGCAAAGCGGCAATAGGAGCAGCAGCTCAGAAGCTCTGGGAGAAGGAGATAATTCGCAGCCCAGGGAAAGGATGTGAAGGGAAGACAGAGGCAGACAGAGCAAGAGAAGCTTCGCTGGGCTCCAGTCAGAGACCAACTCACCCATGTAAGTCATTGCACTGCAGGTTCAGTCAGGGCGAAGAACCATAAGCAGATCCAGAAGAAGACCACATTGCGATAGTTCAGGTTGGAAGTTTGAGGAAGATAAAGTGGGTAGGAAGTAGCCCAGATCTGGGATAGACCGAAATCAAGGTTGGCGGTTTGGAAGTATGTGTGGCAATGTGTGAGAAGGATGCCAGGAAAAAAAACACACCCGCAACTCTTTATCCCTGAGTTACACAAGACAAAATATTGTTTTGCGTATTTTGCATGATGGTTGTTGTCAAAATAAAGGAACAGAAACATTGCACCGCTCTGGAAAATTCCAGTGGAAAATTCCAGGCATTATCAGGAAAAGGGACTGAAAGTTAAGCTGCCCAGGGTGATAATGCCCTCATACAAATCCATGGGGAAGCCGCACTTGGAAACCTGTCTATAGTTGTGGCCGACTGATGAGAAAATGGATATCATAAAACTGGAAAAGGGACAGAAAAGGACTATTCAAATGATTAGGGAATGTGGTGGTAGAGCATCTTGCCTTTGAGGGAAGACTGAAAGCCACTAAGGGAGGGAAAACATGAGGGAGGTTTTTTAAAAATATTTTGCACCCTCTGGGGAATGTGGTTAGAGAGAGGCATGCTCATGCTTTCTCTCTCTCTCTCTCTCTCTCTCTCTCTCTCTCTCTCTCTCTCTGCAGTAGAAATTGGGGAGCTTGGGAATCAATTGACATTGATTGGCAGGAGATTCAGGAAAGGCAGGAGAAAGCATTTTCAAATGATGACTTTTGAGTGGAAGTTGCTGCCACAGAATGGAGTGACACTGGGCTGCATCCTCAGGGGGCTTTGAAATGGGGATGGTGCAAATTCATGGAGGATGGGTCTGTCCATTGGTATTATCAGCCTTGATGGTTAAATGGAGCTTCCATGTTCGGTGGCAGCTGAATAACAGTTCCTGGGATCCAACCATGAGGGAGGGCTGTTGTCTTCCTGCCCTGATTGATGGCTTCCATAAGACATCTGCCATGGCAGTGTTGGGAGAGGGAAGATGCTGGACTCTGTGGTCCTTTGACCTGATCATTCTTATGTTCTTGCATAGGGTGTGACCAAGAAACGGGAGCAAGGACAGGGGTGCAGGTGAAAGGGGTGGACCATGTTGCCTAGAGGGTGGGAGCTGTTGTGTGGTATAATACCATAAACAGAATAAAATGCAAGGCTAGGACACAGCTGAAAGGAAGAAGGCAGAACCAAGGGAGGGATAGGAGCATAAGGGAGCTGTGGGTGTTTGGGTACCCACAATAATATAATTGTGGAGGCCAGGCACCCACAAAGTCAATGAAAAAAATCGGCCGGGAGAGAAGCAGTTCAGCTCCATCCTCCGCAGCCCAGTCAGCTCAGGCACAGAGACCCGTGGATAGGGGGGAGGGAGGAGAATACAATTGGCCTTCTCTAACACACACACACACACACACACACACACACACACACACACACACACCAAATCATTATCCCTGATTCTGAAGCTTCACTGGCAGTTGCTTAGATCATCTTCCTCCCTTCCTTCTGTTGCCCCAGCTTTGCCGAAATCCAATTTGCAATCTCCTCAGGACAGGAACATTTTCCTCTAGTTGTCACTCTTCCCTATTGATGGAGTAGTAAAAACATCACCATCATCACTTCATGGGTAAAGGTAAAGGGACCCCTGACCATTAGGTCCAGTCATGGCCGACTCTGGGGTTGCGGCACTCATCTCGCTTTATTGGCCGAGGGAGCTGGCGGTCATGTGGCCAGCATGACTAAGCCGCTTCTGGCAAACCAGAGCAGTGCACGGAAACGCCGTTTACCTTCCCGCCGGAGTGGTACCTATTTATCTACTAGCACTTTGATGTGATTTTGAACTGCTAGGTTGGCAGGAGCAGGGACCGAGCAACAGGAGCTCACCGCATCACAGGGATTTGAACCGCCGACCTTCTGATCGGCAAGTCCTAGGCTCTGTGGTTTAACCCATAGCGCCACCCGCCTCCCCTCATCACTTCATAAAGGTAAAGGTAAAGGTACCCCTGCCCGAACGGGCCAGTCTTGCCAGACTCTGGGGTTTGTGCGCCCATCTCACATCTATTGGCCGGGGGCCAGCGCTGTCCGGAGACACTTCCGGGTCACGTGGCCAGCGTGACAACGCTGCTCTGGCGATTAATATTATTAATATTATTGATATTATAATTGTCGTCGTCATGCCCTTCTTCCTAAAGGAACCCGGGACTCTGCACTGCAAGCCATACAAATACACTCAATAATCAAAACATTTTGAAAGTTACAGTGCGTACATAAAAGAGAGAGGCCCCTGCCCCAGTGAGCTTACAGTATCAATTTCAGGGAGTGTGATAGACCACAGCAGGAAAGAGAGATGCAGATAAAGCACGAGATGGCTGTGAGCAAAATAGACTGCAATTTGTGGCAGCCAAGGTGGACAGGGGTTAAGGCGCAATTCAGTTCCTCCTGGCTCAAGCTTTTCTTCTTCTTCCTTCCTGACAGGGAGTCCCCAGCCCCTCTTTCCAGTGGTGCCACCAACAACTGCACCCACACCTCTGGAAACAGCACCCTCCTGTCTTCCCCGACCTCCAGTGTGACTGGCATTGTCTTCCTGCTCCTGGCTGCCCTTATCGGGCTGCCTGGAAACCTCTTTGTCATTTGGAGTATCCTCTGGAAGATGAAGCCGAGTCACCGCTCAGTCACCTGCCTCCTAGTCGTTAATTTGGCAGTGGCCGATGGGGTCGTGCTTCTCCTCACTCCTTTCTTCATCATCTTCCTCATCTTCAAGAACTGGCTATTCAGCCTGGCAGTTTGCAAAGGGGTCTACTACCTGTGCTGCATCAACATGTTTGCCAGCATATTCATCATCACCCTCATGAGCGTGGACCGGTGTCTCGCAGTCAACCAGCCCTACTTCTCCCAAGCCATTCGCAAGAAGCACTTGGTGGTCAAGATCCTGTCTGGGATTTGGGTGGCGGCCATTTTGTTATCCATCCCGGCCCTCCTTTTCCGACAAGTAGTCAAGGATCCCTCAGGGAGGTACATCTGTGAGCCCTGCCACCCCAGGCCGAGCCTGACCATCTTCCACTTCACCTTGGAAACCGTGGTGGCCTTTGTGATACCCTTCACCATCATCGTCGGCTGCTATTCTGCCGTTTTGATCCGCCTCAGGGGAGTGAAGCGGAGACAGGGGGCTCGGACCGAGAAGCTCATTGTCGCCATTGTCATCTGCTTTGCTGTCCTCTGGGTGCCCTACCACATCGTCAACGTGCTCCAGGTAGCTTCTAACTTGTCGTCAGGGTGGACGGCGGAACGACTGGGGCAGGCTTGGAAGAGTGGCAGAGCGGGTGCCACAGCCTTGGCGTTCCTCAGCAGCAGCATCAACCCTGTGCTCTATGTCTTCGTGGCTGGGAACCTCATCAAGACCTCCGGGGCCAACTTCATCGCCCAATTCTTTGAGGGGGCATCCGATGGGCTCGGCAGAAGATCCCAGTCCCACAAAAACCTGGCCAAAGACTTGGTGGTGGTGGCAGGAGCTGCCATGGGCATGGACCAGCAGCCCCTGGAGAGTTGTGACGGGCTGGACAAGGACGGAGGGCCGGGGCTTGGTGGCACAAGAGAGCAACTCGGATACAGACACTCCTAGACTGAATCATGCCAGGTTTCAACACAACATGTAATTTATGCTTTATGAGTCAGTCCTGCCAGCTCAGTATTGTTTACACCAGGTATCTTCAACCTTTTCAGACTCAGGACCAACTTATAATGCAAACATGCATTGGGGGACCCGTTTCTTTACCTTTTGCATAGATTTGCGTGGTGGGAGTGCTCCTGGTGTGATCCATCTTGGATCGAGCCACAACCCACTAATGGGGCCTGACCCACCAGTTGAAGACCAGTAGCTCAGTGACTAAGAGCAGCTCCCTGGGGTCTAAAGCAGTGTGTTTCCCCAGCCCGGATGAGAGATGCTCAGCATTCAACCTGGGACCTTCTTTACACAAAGCATGTCCTCTACTGCTGAGCCATCTCCATCTCCATCTGCTAGGCCTGGCTGTCTTAGCTACTCTTTTTGGGGAAACTTGGCTTCTGGGAAACTCATTGAGACCATGTCCACACTACAAAGCTGCTAAACTACTTCCACAGCTATTGTTCCTTCAACCCAAATCAGGTTTAATCTGATACTCAGTGCACTAAGCTTAGTCATATATATATATATATATATATGCTTTCGTAGATTTTCACGGGTATAGGAATGCAGGTTTTGGTGTCTTCGGGTGTCTTCGCACAGACACCCCGACTCTTACACGGGAAGACACCCGAAGACACCAAAACCTGCATATATATATATATATATATATATATATATATATATAACCTGAAGCGTATGTAATCCAAGGTTTTTGCCTTCAGGGCCAGATGTGAAACTTATACAGTGGTACCTCAGGTTACATACGCTTCAGGTTACATACGCTTCAGGTTACAGACTCTGCTAACCCAGAAATAGTGCTTCAGGTTAAGAACTTTGCTTCAGGGTGAGAACAGAAATTGTGCTCTGGCGGCACGGCAGCAGCAGGAGGCCCCATTAGCTAAAGTGGTGCTTCAGGTTAAGAACAGTTTCAGGTTAAGAACGGACATCCGGAACGAATTAAGTACTTAACCTGAGGTACCACTGTAAAACAAAGGGTGACTCTGGGCATATACAAAGTGTCTCCCTCCTCAATAAATAATTTACACCTGAGGGATTAGAGACAGGGAAGAGCTACACCTCTCAATTCTTAAATTAAGTACAACTTCTATTCTGGAAATGTTGGAGGGCAATAGTATAGAAGTGGGGGAAACGTCGGTGAAGAACTGCTGGTAGATTTGCTGTAGATCAACAAGGTTTTCTGAGTTCCATTTGTTTCACAATAGCAACAGCCTTTCTTATTCCAAATTATTATTATCATTCTGTTATTACAAGAGTTAATATACCACTTAGCACTGTGGCCTTTGCTCTCTTTTCCATTGTATTTGTGCTTTAACAGTAAATTGGTACATCCATTTCACAATATTCTTCATTATCCTTCTACATTATTCCACTTCCCCACACACCCTTCCATGGGTTCCTTTTTATTCTTAGTTGTGCTACATATCTTTCTACACCTTCTAACTGATTTAGCTGCTGTTCCTATATCCAGTCCTACTGGAAGTTTTCCTACTCCTCTCTTATGGTACGTTCATCCTGGTTTCTTATATTTGCAGTCAGCCTCGCTTACTCCACGTGTTCTATTAACTTATTCTGCCAATCCTCTTTTGTTGGACTGTTTTTGTCCTTCCACATTTGTGCATAGGCTATTCTGGTCACGGGACGCAGGTGGCGCTGTGGGTTAAACCACAGAGCCTAGGACTTGCCAATCAGAAGGTCGGCAGTTCGAATCCCTGTGACGGGGTGAGCTCCAGTTGCTCGGTCCATGCTCCTGCCCACCTAGCAGTTCAAAAGCACGTCAAAGTGCATGTAGATAAATAGGTACCGCTCTGGCGGGAAGGTAAACGGTGTTTCCGTGCACTGCTCTGGTTCGCCAGAAGCGGCTGTACGCTGGCTCCCTCGGCCAATAAAGCGAGATGAGCGCCGCAACCCCAGAGTCGGCCACGACTGGACCTATGGTCAGGGGGCCCTTTCCCTTTACCTTATTCTGGCCGCAGCAGTTGCTTAAAGAAAAAGATTCAATACATTCTTAGAGGTATCTCACCCTCTATTATACCCAAAAGGAACATCTGGGGGGGGGTCATCCTTAACATCCTTTTTATTTCCCTCAATGTTCTTTAGATTTCTTACACCCCCACTGCATGAGCACTGTGGCTTTTACAACAAGGTTAGGAAATATACAAGGTCGATCAGAATTAACCATAAAATCAGCATAGCCTCCTCAAAATGCCTGCTAAAATAGTCTTCACTAAATGCTTCACTAAGAGAAGGGGCCTGTCAGTCAGGAGGAAGTTCTGCAGAAATGGATACACAATGCTGAATGCAGAGCCATGGGGGAGAGGGGTTGCTAACAACAGCTCCCTCCAAGATCTCTGTGATCAGGGAGGCATGTAAAGTATCAGATGGTTCTTGAGGTACCGTAGACACAAATTGCTAAAGGCCTTGTAAATTACTCCAAGAACCGTGAACTTGGCCCACTAGCATATGGTCAACCAGTGCAAACTTTTAAGTCTAGCCTTGAAATTTCGCACCAGCTGGACCTTCCAGACCAGTTTTAAGTAAAATGGGAACATGGGAAGCTGACTTATACTGAGTTAGATCATGGGGAACCTCAGGAAACACAGAAAGCGGCCTTGGACTTTGGTCCATCTCACTCAGTATTGTCTACACTGACTGGCAACAGCTCCTCAGGATTTCAGACCAGAAGTCTCTTCCCAGTCCTACCAAGAGAAGCTGGGGGTCCTGGACTTTCTGCAAGCAAAGGATATACTCCACCATTTAGCTACAGCCCTTCCCCAAATTTGGCTGATGAAATCAGGCTTGAATAGGCTGCTGAAATGAGGAAAGTTTTGGGGCAGGTGGGGAACCAACCAGTGGCGTAGCGTGGGTTGTCAGCACCCGGGGCAAGGCAAGTAATTTGTGCCCCCTAACCCATGGATTTGCGCCCCCTAACCCTAACCCCCAGATGTTGCGCCCGGTGTGGCCGGCCCCCCTGCACCCCCCACGCTACGCCACTGGAACCAACAACAGGTTTTGCGCAGAAAAGAAATGTGAGCTCAGTTCTGGTACTGAAAACAAATTCCTCAGCTCAGATGAGCCCAGATGTTCCTTAATTCTAAAGCCATCTCTCTTTCTAAGCCCCTTTCTAAGCTTTCTTTGCTCCTTGGGGCTGGGGTCACAAAGATGACAAAGGAGACCCCACATTTTTGAAGTTTGCTATGGTGTGAAGGAGATCAGTGTTTTCTAATCAGCGACTCAACTAAGGTTGCTATATTTTACCAAGTCGTTGTTGTTGAGGGGGTTTTTGTGTGTGTGTGTTTAGGAAACCAAAGGTGGTTGGATGAACTGATATTTTTTATATTTCAATGTAAATTATGTTGTTTCCTGTACAGTTTCTCTCCCTCTGCCTCTCTTGTATGTTAAATTGGCATGTTATCCATCTTGATGTGGAATATTTCTAACCTTACAGCAAGGTTTGTTTTTGTTTTTTAATAAGCTAAAATGGGCTAGGGTGTGCCCACAAGGAAAGAGATCTGTAGATCCACTGTGACAAAACCTGCATAGCGTTCCTTCACTATCTGCCTGCAGCACAAGCGCCCATTTTTAGAAGTTAAGAGCGGTGAATTCATTCTTGTTTTCTGAAGGCAGCAGGATCCAGTAGGGGCTTCTACACACAAACACATCTCTATTTCCAAAGTTCATGCTGTGAGCATCATTGCTTTTGCATCCGAATGGGCACAGCCAAGATGCAGCTATTGCCAACAAGCAGGGGGCAATCCAAGGTTTTCAGAAGGGCTAGAAGGGAAACTCCAAGTGGGGAAACTCCAAAATCAGTCCAATGAGGACTAAGCATGCTCAGTGGCCATGGAATGCCAGCTCATTGCTAGAGGACAGGAAGAAATTAGAATTTGGATGTGAACAGCAGCACTCCGTGCCACACATTTTGTCGCAGGTCTCATTTTTGAAACAGTTATTCTGCATGTGAATCCTCCTTTCCATATGCTGAAGAGGAGTAAAAATCCAAAGTACATCAATAGTCCATCCTTATTTGTGTCGGATTGTTTGCAATAATAAATGAAAGATTTCTTGTGAATTGCTGAGATGTGCCCATTTGTTGTTGTTTTAAATGAAACGTCAGTGAAAATTTCAGGTATTGTAAGCAGAGTGAGAGAGAGAAAAAAATACGGATGATATTAGAATTGGGGTCAGCCCTACTGTTAGGCAGAGTGAGGCAGATGCTTTCAGGTACTGTTGACAGTGTAAGACTCGGCTGTCAGTCTGATCAACTTCTGTACAGTGGTACCTTGGTACTTGAACGGCTTAGCTGCTGAACAAATCGGCTCCCGAACGCCGCAAATCTGGAAGTAATTGCTCTGGTTTGCGAACGTTTTTCAGAAGCCAAATATTCGACTTGGCTTCTGCAAGAGTGCAGGAAGCTCCTGCAGCCAATTGAAAGCCACACCTTGGTTTTTGAACAGTTTCAGGAGTCGAACGGACTCCCAGAATGGATTAAGTTCAAGAACCAAGGTACCTCTGTACATGGAAGGGAGGGTTGTCACCTTGCAGTGTGCCTCAGGCAGCAAAATGTCTTGGACAGCTTTAACTGAAATAAGTGGAGGCTGCTTTGTTAGACTGAATGGGGTACTGCTACACCATTCTCAATCTGCCCTTAACCAGTCCTCACTGTCTGCCTTCCTATTTACATCCAGCTCAGCCCAGTGGGTGACACTGGCTGTCAGCCTCTTCCTCCTGAGTCTCAGCGTTGATCCCCAAGTAGAACTCAGCAGGTAGGAGAATGGATATAAAACTAGTAGGAGTTGGCTCTGCTTGCCATTGACTCTGGTGCCACCTACTGTTTGCCTCAATTTCTTCAGACCTTCCAGTTGCAACTGGCACAGATCACAATTTATTGGGCTCAAGAGTTTGAACAGACGTACTTCAGTTGCAAAGGGATTATTCATAAGAGAGGAATAGACTCATTTATGGAAGGTATGCCCATCAACGTTACCCATTTTTTCCTGTCAAGATTCATATCCCATCAACACACACACACACACACACACATGCATATAGAGGAGCTTAAAGCTATAGTTAAAATGAAAAGGTAAAGGGACCACTGACTATTAGGTCCAGCCGTGACCGACTCTGGGGTTGCAGCGCTCATCTCGCGTTACTGGCTGAGGGAGCCGGCATACAGCTTCCGGGTCATGTGGCCAGCATGACAAAGCCACTTCTGGTGAACCAGAGCAGCGCACGGAAACGCCATTTACCTTCCCACCGAAGCGGTACCTATTTATCTATTTGCACTTTGACGTGCTTTCGAACTGCTAGGTTGGCAGGGGCAGGACCCGAGCAATGGGAGCTCACCCTGCCGCAGGGATTTGAACCGCTGATCTTCTGATTGGCAAGTCCTAGGCCCTGTGTTTTAACTCACAGCGCCACCCGCGTCCCTAGAGCATGCAATTAAATAGCCATATAGCAAACCTCCAGGGACAGAGGCAGTATATCTGTAAATATCAGCTATTGAGGACAAAGGATGGTGGTTCCATTCATGCTCTGGCTTCCCTTAGGTGACTTGCTGGCTTATGTAGGAAACAGGACTTTGGCATGTTCTAGCAAAGCTTAAGCAACTGCCTTACATTGAGCTGAGGGTCTGCCTGATCTGATGCTGTCTCTATCTACAGAACTCCTTCAGCTTCCATGCTACCCGTTCTCCCCATTGCAGGTCCCCTTGAGACTGATGGGGGATCTGTTCCCTTGGCTACTTTAAAAGCATGTGGTTGGGTGGGAGGAATGTATGATTTGGCAAAACTGGATTGAGTCAGCTACTTGGGGTTTGTTGGTTTCACCTAGGGCCCTTACATTTCAACCCTAATCCAAATCTGAGTGATGAAATACAAGCAATACATCCGTGCTACAACTAGGGCTGGGCAAAGATGTTGATTTCAGTTTCTCTAAGTTTTGCAGCCTGAAGCTCAGTTCTCCACATTGCAGCATCAATTTAAATTTATTCATTTTTAATTCACCAAACTTTCAGCGCAAATTGCTGACAATGCACACATGTTTATGTGCAGTTTTGCCCAATACGTGTGTGCACATTTCCACAAAGCAGCTTTCCCAAAGATAATGCGATTTTATGTCATTTTCATTAATCTGTGCATTTCTGGGCAACAGTGCCCCAATATATGCACATTTGTACATTAAATGTACATTAAATGTGGGACGCGGGTGGCGCTGTGGGTTAAACCACAGAGCCTAGGACTTGCTGATCAGAAGTTCGGCAGTTCGAATCCCCGTCACAGGGTGAGCTCCCATTGCTTGGTCCCTGCTCCTGCCAACCTAGCAATTTGAAAGCACGTCAAAGTGCAAGTAGATAAATAGGTACCACTCCAGCGGGAAGGTAAATGGCATTTCCGTGTGCTGCTCTGGTTCGCCAGAAGTGGCTTAGTCATGCTGGTCACATGACCCGGAAGCTATACACCAGCTCCCTCGGCCAATAAAGCGAGATGAGCGCCGCAACCCCAGAGTCGGCCACGACTGGACCTAATGGTCAGGGGTCCCTTTATCTTTACCTTTACATTAAATGTAGCTGGAGAACTTCACTGCAAAATTCAGGGAAAAAAGAGCAAATTTTGAAGACTGGCTTGCGATCTGCTTCTTGCTTTGGAACATATGAATTAAGTAAGTTTGTTTTCTCATGTGAACTGAATAGGATTTCTCCCCCATCCCTAGCAGGGATGAGGCACAGCCAAATATTTGCATTCTTTTTAGCAATGCGCCTGTAAGGAGCCTCACCTCACTGGGCTGAGCACTTGCAGAGTCTCTCAAATGTGAGCTGGTGAACTGGTGCTTGGAGAAGAGGCTTGGAGGAAATCAGTGAGAGTTTGCAAGAAGGAGTGTTGTCCCATGTGTGCATGGTGGGTACATGCACAAAGGCTGCATATGGCTATATTCTAACTCCACTGGTGAAGGCAGCTTGGCGTTTAATACCAGCTGCTGGGAATCCCAAGTGGGAAGGGCGCTGTGGCACTCACGTCCTGCTTGCAGGCTCTTTGCAAGCATCTGGATGACTGCGGAGTGAGGAGTGCCAGTGTGAGAACAGGGTCAGTGTGCCTTTATTGGACGTTATACCGGAGTGGATGAATCATAGAACTGTAGAGTTGGAAGGGATCACGGGAGTCATCTTGTCCAATCCTGTACAATGCAGGAATCTTTTGCCCAGCATGGGAATGAATGAATGAATGAATGAATGAATGAATGAATGAATGAATGAATCTTTATTTGCATCAGCCATCGGCCATAGCAATAAAACAACAATACGATATACAAAGAATAGAAAGAAAAAGTCAATTATATAAAATACATTTTAGGGTTTTGAATCAATAGTCAAATGTGGATCTTATTCTGATTGCCCCAGCTAAAAACCTTGCAGCCTTTGCTGTCACCTGCTCATCTTGATCTGCCAAGAGAAAGGACACTGTGGCAGTGGTTGGGCGACCCGGAATGGACAATAAAAGAGGGGCGATAATCTCATTCCTCAAGTCAAGTGCAAGCCAGAAGGGCATGTGCCACCGATTCAGTACTGCCATCTCCACAGGGACATAAACGTTTCTCGTGTGGAATATGTTGGAATCACCCCTCAAGTACAGCCGGTCCAACACGGGACTTGAACCCATGACCCTAAGATTAGGACTTGCACCCTCTACCAACTGAGCTATCCATGAATAATGTTTATATATAGTGGACAGACGAAGAATTGAAAGTTATTACATTTTCTGTTTTGCATTTTAGAATATTCATTTAAACAACCTTAAAATACCAATGACTTCCCTTCTTCTCTTTCCATGGCTCATTTTACATAACATAAATCCCTGCATATTTTATATAAACTAAACCATTCAGTATTCCATTATTACAGCCATCAAAACTTCGAATCAAAAATTATTTAAGCTTCTTAACTCCCTCCCCACACATTCTCTCTTTCTCTCTTTCTTTCTCTTTCTCTCTTTTAATTCCTTTTTCTTTATCTCTTTTTCTCTCTCCTTTCACTCCTCTCTCTTCTCTTTCTCGTTTATGCCTCTGGATTCATGTTTTAGTTTGAAACCCCCCCCAAAAAAAGAATATTTGTATCTTTGTATTTCTCTTTGTAAACTCAAATCAAATTTGTGTGTTTTTTTTTTAAAAAAATAAATAAATAAGAGAGTTAGTGTGGTATAGTGGTTAGAGTATTGGACTTGGACCTGAAAAATGGGTTCAAAGCCCCACTCAGCCACAGAGGTCACTGGGTGACCTTGGGCCAGTCACTGCCTCTCAGCCTAAGCTACCCCAAAGGGTTGTCTAGGGGATTAAATGTGGAAAGGGAGAAACATGTGTACCACGTTGAGCTCCTTTAAGATAAGGTGAGATATAAATGCAATAAAACAGACAATAGACTGAATGAGCTCTTCTTACATTCTTCAGGGCAGTCTTGTGGGCCTTCTCTTCTATTAGTGTGTCCTAGTGCTCTCAGCATCACCAAGATTTTGGTCTAGTGCCCACCATGAATTCTCACAAGACCTCCAATATAATGCCACTGTGGTACTATGGGGGATTATAATGGCATCTAGACTCCTCCATCGAGCACTAATCAGAGCACTACAAAAAGTTTCAGTCGAGGTCCATCTTAAGAGTTAGGGGTGAAGCTTCCCCAAAAATGGACCCCCAGGAGCTGCCCTAAGGTACCAGGTGCTGACTCTAGCCCTGATCCAGACTAAAATTGCCTAATTACACCAGCATCTTTAAGCTAAAGATGAAAATGTCAGCAGATCCCATCATTGATTTCTGGCTCTCAGATTCTGGGGTCACTTGAAAGCAGGAGAATTCTCCACAGGCAATAAACCTGCTTGGATCACAACAAAATTCGATTTCTTGCCAAGAGTTCTTGCCAAGGGAACAGGAAATGAGTCAGCCGTGAGTCAGGTATTTGTTGGCAGAGACCCGACACAACACCAGGGGGTGCTGTAGTAGAAGCGTCTGGAGGGACAACGGGTTGCGTTGCTGCAAGCAGCAAAGGGATTTCAAGGTTGGGTCATTCTAGGGACAATGTTTCCTAATCTTTATTGCCTAAAGGCTTGTGTGACAAAAAGAGGAATTAGATTCACACCGTTGAAACAATCTGGGTGGCCTAAATATATACATATATTGCCTCACAGGCAGGAATTTGCAAAGGGAACCGTTTCCACATCCGGGGCATGGAAAGAGACTGACAAAATCACACACACAGGTGTAACCGTGTCCCGTAACACTGCTAGAACCTGTAGAGACTGCGGTGGAATGAGAAAGAGCAGTTGGTGTGAGGCACAGACTTCATATTATTTTAGCTATATGTTGGCTGCACCACCAACATCAAACTGCCCTCAGCCGGCCCTCACCTGCCTGCTTTCTTACTTACACCCAGTCCAGGGACTGGTTGTCAACTTCCTCTTCCTTAATCCCACTGTTGTCATGATAGAAGCCCATAGGGAGGAGGATGTGGGCAGAACTGGAATTACTTGGCCGTGCCTGTCATGGACTCTGGCCCAACCTACTGGGGGCTTCGGGGCCTTCCACCCTACCAGACTCAAGAGGTGCCAGGCTCCGCTGCTTAGCTTTGTAGCTCTGCCTTTAACTGGAAGATTTAGAATCCCCCCCCCATACAAAGGTTGTCAGTGTGCCCCCACTGCCGCCAACATCTGGCTCTACCAAGGGACTTCATATTAGAAGTTTCTGCTTGGAGAGGAGTGCATCTTTCTTTCTTTCTTTCTTTCTTTCTTTTTAATTTGTCCTGCACAATGGAGGCAAAAGTATTGGACAAGGGGTGCTTTTTCCTCTGGAGGGAGAATAACAGCTGGGTTGGGGTGCATCTGACTGGAATGGTAAGGGTAAAGCCACACACCCCATTTTGATCAATATTAGACCCCAAGTAGCTATTTTTCAAAACTAAATAAATAAAAAACAAGACATCACATCTAGTTTGCACTTCAGTGTAATCTGGAATATAATACAAACTTAAAGGTGTTGGTGGCAAGGGAAAAACTATGCCAAAATCCAGGTGAGAGAACCCCAGCAGAGATTTAAAATCACAAAACATGCAGCACAGCAAAGTATGGAAATATAGGCCGTTAGATCTTTAAAATATGCCCATCTAAGTTCCTGCCAAAACTCCCCTCTTCCCCTAGCAGAGAAAAAGACCACATGTTTGGGAAGTTTAAAAAAAATGGTTTACTTACAAATTCTTCAAAGGTCAGTTTCATGTGCTTTTCCATACAGCATTCACAAAACACAGGCAGAGAGACTTTACACCTAATAGCCCCCGTTCTTCAATTGCTAATACCACGGTGAAGCAAATGTGCTCTGTTATCTTCATTAGAAATGGGGATATTACTGCTACCTCCTTTGCCAACCTAGTGCCCTTGAGATGCTTTGAACTACAACTCCCATCAACCCCACCTGGTAAGAAGGGGAGGATCAGTCTAGGTAATTGGAGCCCCTGCCGAGAGGCCTGGTTGCTTTAAAAGGCCCTACCCTCAAGAATGTGTTAGATTTGGAAACTCCCAGACTCTTTGCACCAGCTGCTGTGCTTAAGAAACCTATTGTTTTGACACTTCTGCAATTTAGCATGCCTTATATTGACTGCTGTTTATTTCCTGCACTTGCCTAGCATGTTTTGCACAACGGCTCTCTAACTGTGCCCTTTTTAATCAAACTGCTCTGGAAACATTTTATCTTATCTGACTCAGGTATGTTAGCAACTGATAAGGAACATTGTCAACCAATAACATCTAAATGCCTAATGCTGTGTCTGTTTTGTCGCAAATTTTTAGCACATTCTAGCATAAGTGACGTTGGAAAGCGCTATTTTATTTAGAGCACTGTATTCTGTTCTACAGTTCATTGATGCTATCCAGATTTGCAGGGCTGACCCAAAACTATTCTTTGCTGCCCTAGGCATAGCAATGCCAGAGAAATCTGATAAAACAGAAACATGAGCAGAAACTGCCAAGGTTTTCTTATTCATCCCAAGTCCAGAACAGAAACCAACCTACTGAACACAATCAGCACTTGCTGCTGTTGTTTTCAGTCTGCAAATGATGCATAATTGATTACTCCCAAAGTTTGCATCGTGTTTGCGTTGTAATGAATTGGGCAGAATAATGTAATGACAAAGTAACTGACACAAATAATTATGTAGGTGAAGTATTTTTTCCACAGCAGATAGTGAGACAAACAATATGAGATCCAGCGTTGAGGGCCTTCTGGAGGTTCCCTCCCTGCGAGAAGTGAGGTTACAGGGAACCAGGCAGAGGGCCTTCTCGGTAGTGACACCCTCCTTGTGGAACGCCCTCCCATTAGATGTCAAGGAAATAAACAACTATCTGACTTTTAGAAGACATCTGAAGGCAGCTCTGTTTAGGGAAGTTTTTAATGTTTGAAGTTTTATCGTGCTTTTAATATTCTGTTGGGAGCTGCCCAGAGTGGCTGGGGGAACCCAGCCAGATGGGTGGGGTATAAATAATAAATATAATTTAATAATAATAATAATAATAATAATAATAATAATAATAATAATAATAATCATCTTCAAGGGCAGCCTCATGCAGATCACACTGCAGTCATCTAACCTGGAGGCTACCAGAATGTGGATCATTGTGCCCAGAAATAGCCCCAGCTGAAGTTGCTGAAATGGACACTATATAACTGAGGCTGCCTGATCCTCTAGTCACAAAGCTGGATCTAAGATTGCGAGCCCGTTCTTTTGCAGGAGGAATGAAATGGCACCCCAAAGAGGTGGAAGACGGTGGCTCTACCTCCATCCCTCTCGCTTCTTCACCTTTCCAGCCCGGTGGCTAACCCCATCGCCAGAAGCGCTTCCTCCCATCACTTACTCAACTCTTGTGAAACTTGTCAGCTCACTTCCTCTTGGGGGTCCGTGGAAGTCATTAAGAAAGCAAGCGAGGCAACAAACAAACAGACCCACATTCACCACCTCCGCAAGTGGTGATATGCAAATATAGAAACGAGACGAGCCTCGGGGCACAGACAGCTGGAGAAGTCGGTGGCAGACAGAGAGATTTCAAAGTCCGAAAGGGTAAGAGGGGCTGGCGGGTTCTTTGGAGAAGGACTGTAGGTCAATGGCAGAGAAGCTGCTTTGCGTGCACAAAGTCCCATGTTCAATCCATTGGAATTTCTAGGTAGGGATAGGAGAGACTCCCTTGTCCCAAAAACCCTGGAAAGAGGCTGCAAGTCCGTGGAGAGCCGACTGAGCTAGATTGTCTGATTTAGTATAAGGCAGTGTTTCCTTTGGTGTCCCTGTAATGGGACAACAATCAGAGTGAAAAGCAGGAGGCATCCTTAACAGGGCATAACTTAAGCCAGGCAGAATCGCTGCAGTGGGAATTTACAGGGACCTTTCTCAATGGCAGGTGCGGTTCTGGAAGATGTGAAGCCATGACAAAAAATGAAGGGTTCCTTTGACCATGTCTGGCATGCATGTTATTATTGGTTGGTTGGTTGGTTGGTTGGTTGGTTGGTTGGTTGGTTGGTTGATTAGACTGTTTATTCCACCTTTTCTCCAAGTGCACAAAGGGTGTGTGCAAGATAGTCTCCCATCCTTATCTCCACCACAACCCTGTGTGGTTGGACAGCCTGCTGAGACAAAGACCCATGGCTATGTAGGGATCTGAAACACTTTACCACCACAACTCACTAGAATAGTTCTCCTTAGTCCTTTTTCAGCTCCCCCCCCCTTACATTGCTTAAATAAAGTAGTGGTTTGGGTAAGGGGTTGTGGGGACGAGCATGCTAGATCCCCCCCCCCGGTAGTTTTCATCACCTGGAAAATTAAAGAACCATAATTTTGACAAATTCATCTGCTGCTCAGTTAGTTGGACCAGAATATATCTGACCAAAATATTTTAAATTTAATTGCTGTGGGTTTTTTCACTATTTTCAGTGGCTTAATCTGTGGTTTAATGAATTGGCTAAGTATCTGAAGCTGTACCTGTTTCTAATCTGTACTGTGGCTTCAGTCCTATATACCCTAACCCCAGCAAACACTGGGTTGCATCCATACATTTAAAGCACATGATTTCACACACACACACCTTGAATCCTGGGAACTGTAGTTTGTTAAGGGTGCTGGGAATTGTAGCTCTGTGTGAAGCCAAAACTACAGTTCCCAGGAGTCCATGTGTTTTACATGGATGGTGTGGATGTGACCACTGACACATGCCTCTGAGATGGGGTGGTGGGGAAATTCATTTGTTTCCATTTAAAACCAAACTTACATAATTTTCATTTTCCGAAACAATATGCAGACTGAAACACAATCATCCTCCAAAATTCACACCTCTTCAGATTTAGCAAGGTCATTATCCAGCTACATAATGTGTGCGTCGGTGAATGTGCTTGGATAAAATGTGCCTATATTCATGAACCCCACACATATTGGGGGAAATTGCTTTGCAAAAATGTGAATATTAAGCAAGATTGAAAAATTCAGACAAGAATGCTGAAAATTTTTCAGGAGGACTTCGTTTGGGCAGGATAAAAATATATATTGTAAAATGACAAGGAAATGTGGAGAAGTGACCTTAAGACTGAAAAAAATATATGAGAAACTGGAAGAAACAAAAATTTACATATTCACTCATCACCCCTCTAAGCCGTTAAGAGGTTTTGCCTAATATTCAACTGATATCTATCCTCCTGAAACTTTAAGCACATGTCAATCCAGCTCCAGCCTCTTGCACTAGCAGAGAACAACCTCTCCTTTGCACAGGTGGAAAGATCTGTCAGATTCTCTTTTCTCAGTTTCTCAGGGTTCCCCGCCCCAACCCCCCTCAATTTTGCTATTTCTTTTTACTAAGTCCTCGTGAAAATTCTCCAGCATTTTAGTGTGAATTTTTCTCTAATAAACATATTTGTATGCAGTTTTGACTAATGCACTCATGTCTGCAAGCAAATTCTCCTGATGCACTTTTGTATCTTGTTTTCATTAATATATTCATTCTTCTCTATACTTCCCCCCAACGTACTGTATGCATTATTGTGAATGTTCTTTAGTTGGAGAACAACATTTTGTGTAAGTGAGAATTCTGAAGCTTGGCTGTGTTTTGCTTCTCATGTTATTTCAGAAAGTGTCAATGTGATAAATTCAGATTTAAAGGTGAACCAAATTGGATTTCCCTTTCATCCCTAGACCCTCAGGGATCTGGAGTACCGTCCTCTCCCCTCTTAGTCTTCCCTCCTCCAGGCTAAATAAGCTCAGTTCTGTCACCCTTAACTCAGAGAACTTTGTTTCCATACCACTGACAATCTTTATTGCCCTCCTTTGAAGCTATTTCAATTTGTCTACCTCTTCCTTAATTCGCCAGAACTAGACACAGCAGCTCTCTGTCTTCACCCATTTTTCTTGTTGTCTTCCTCTCAGGCCAGTCCTTGGAGAGTATTTGGCATGCTACTAAAGTCACATCCCTGTACTCCTAAATGGGTGAAATCTCATGCTCCCATCCCTAGACTGTATTTGTTTGTTTGTGTTTGTGTTTTTATTATATTTCCCCTCCACCCTAAGGTCCCAGAGAGGGCTAACAACAATTAATACAACTTATAGTCACAAAAATAGGGTGGGTCCTGAAATATACACATCTCAGCTGTCAAAAGCCAGGGTAAAAAGGAAGTCTACTAACTCTCAACCCTCCACTTTTAATTGAAGTGGCTGCTTTTAATTCAGAAGCTACTTTTCTTTTCTTTTTAATAATATAATAATTTAATACTAATTTATTATTCATACCCTGCCCATCTGGCTGGGTTTCCCCAGCCACTCTAGGCAGCTCCCAACAGAACACAATAAAACAGCAAACATTAAAAGCTTCCCTAAACAGGGCTGCCTTCAAATGTCTTCTAAACGTCAGATCATTGTTCATTCTCTGGACATCTGATGGGAGGGTGTTCCACAGGGCAGGCACCACTACCAAGAAGGCCCTTTGCCTGTAGTAGTAGTAGTAGTAGTAGTAGTAGTAGTAGTAGTAGTAGTAATTACATGGAACTGACCATCAATATCATTCATAGTCTGACCTCACCTCACTTAAAGTCCAACATATTCATGTGCATTTTCACATGAAGGAATACACATCAGAAGTACTCCCGTGTGTTAAATAGGAGATGGCAAAGGCCATCTGTGTATGCTTAGTGCACTCTCGTCACAGGGGGGGGGCAAGGCTTAGCCTTTCTAAAAGCAGGTTCTAAGTGACAATAACCTGATTCAGTTTCAGCTTTGACAGGTATCATTTGGGGGTGAGGGAGGATGCCCTGAATTTTTGGTTCTTGCATGGAGAAACCACAAAGCCCACACATTCTGGAGAAAGAAGAACGGATGTGATAAGAACCACATGACGTGGCATACCGTAACCCCAGGGAATTTACTTGCCATGAATACTACAATTTTCCTGCCAGCAAACAGCTAGAGAGCAGTCTTGACTCATAGAGCATTGGGACAGACAGACCTTAGAAACAGCATTCAACCCGCTTTTGAGTTCTGCTACAGGTGTTTGGTGTACACTACCCTTCTCCTGGGCGGGCAACCTCAGGCATTGGGCCCAAATACTCTCCTCTAGGCCACACATCCTTCCCAGACACACACCACACCAATCTTGCTTCAAACCCTCATTGAGCACTTTGATCTGGCTGGAATGTGGCCTTGGGCTCTGATAATGCCTTGTGTTTGTCTGAATGTGTTTGTCTCATGCTATGTCTCATGGAGCCCTTATCCAGGGATGCAGGTGGCACTGTGGTCTAAACCACTGACCCTCTTGGGCTTCAGAAGCTCAGCAGATCGAATCCCCACAAACGGGGTGAGTTCCCGTTGTTCTGTTCCAGCTTCTGCCAACCTAGCCCTTCGAAAGTA